>NC_072380.2:129992500-130617500 GCF_028885625.2 Pongo pygmaeus
ACAGGGCCTGAGCTTTGATCATTTGAATGCAAATTGCCATGATATTCTTTTATTAATGGCATAATTTGCCTCAGCATCCCTGCCCATTCCTAACTATCCCTCAGAATCTTCCCAAATCCCCACTATTACTTAAAGTCTTCCTATCAATGTCCATCCACTGGCTAGATGAAATAGTCCCAACTGCTTACTTAGCATTACTGCCTAGTGAATTGCTAGCACACTTAGTAGGCACTCCAATAGTTTGGCTCTGTTACCAAAATTTAAATTTAGTTAGCTTAATCAAAATGAGGAATAAACAGGAAGAGTATTGGAGCATCTTATACAAGAATTGAGGATCCAAGTCACAGGAATGGATACTGCTAGACTTCTGCAAGAAATAGGATTCAGTCAGAATCTTCTGTCTCTCATTTCAGGACTTTGCCTTCCACTCTGTCTTTCTATACATTGGCTACCCATGCTTTGCCTTGCCGCATGGTGGAAAACATGCCTGCCAAGGACTTCAGCCAGTAAGGAAAGGCAGTGTGAGGCTCTCTATGTTCCCAAGTGTTAAAATATCAGGGAAGGAATTCTGACCCATCCTGATTCTAGTGCCCACCCCTTGATCTGTAGTGGAGAGAAACAAGGAGCAAGAACATGTTCAATTATTGGCATTTATACTGAAAATCATGAAGTTGGAATTGGGGGGAAAAAAGGACAATTCCCAGAAGACAGCAGGTGCTGTCTCAGGAAAAAAAAAAAAAAAAGCAAGACAAGTTAGAGAAACAAAATGGTAAGTTTCCATTGAATAAATAATAGGATAACATAACACAGATAACAGATATTCATTAGCAAAGGCTATTTTTTTTTCTTTATAAAGCAGTCCAAGAATGATAAAACTTTGCTATCTGCAGAACTCGGATGATTTTTCCCCACTTATTAGGATCCAAAAGGAAAGCAACCAGATGCTTTAATTACTTTGATTGTGGAGGTAAAGGAAAGCCTTGCTTTTAAACGAACATTGTATTCATCCATTAATTGTGTCAGGAAATTGAAGAGACAGTTTGGCTTTATATTTGATTATCTCAATATCTATTGAATAAAAAAGTATTTTTGCTTCATTAGCAGTAAAATATATAGGAATCTTGATGGATCATGCTAAGTATTATTTCCTTACTTCTGGTCTTAATCACTATATTTAATAAGGAAAGGCCAAGTTCCATAAAGAATGCATCTGGCTTCAAATGATTAATCGATTTTTATAGAACTCACATGCTGGCGATTCTTTAGGAAATTAGAAAAGACACCATGAATCACAACTCCCTCTTACCCTCCAGCTTTGCTTTTACTAATCAGCCTCGATTGACTGTCTTGGGGCATTTTTTACAAAGATACACCTTTTGTTTCTCACATCCTGAATTAATGCTGTAGGTAATTAGCTTCTGGGGCTGAGGTCTCTTTCATCCCCATGCCAGTCAACTAAATGGTTTTTGTTTTCGGCTTGAAATATGAGTCTCTTCCTTTCATTCCCTCTTTGACTCTTCTCGCTGGTTACTTTAATTGGGATGTCAAATTGCATCATTCTGTAGGAAGCTGAACTTTTTGAAATTGGTCCGGGACAGAGTTTTCTTGAGTCGGGGGCAATTTTTCTTTGTAATGTCATTTTCAATTCCTTAAGGCAGGAGATGAATTAGTCTTGTGCATTAACAACAAGGAATGAGGCAGTGGCCGGCTGCCGATGCTGCAGATCCAGATGCAAACATGAAATCGGTAGGAGAAAAATACAAGTACATGCCAAGATTGGCAGAGTTGGCTTGAATGACTGAGGGACATCTTTTGGAAAGGGAATCTGAGCCTCAAAATTAAATTAAATTTAATTTAATCCTGTGAATTCTTGTTGCCAGGGAATTTAACTAAAGATATGCATGCGTCTTATTTACTGCTGTATCTCTAGAGACTGGAACACGGATAACAAATACCTGCTGTGTTTGCTGCCGCTACTACTTAATCCTTCCTCTATAGCTGGCATTGCTAATCACTCATGACACTTTCCTGCTGAGCCCACATGTAGACTCAGATGGCTACAGGCAGTAACCACCAATTGATCAGAGCTGGCACACAAGATGGAACCTATTTGCAATCCCTGGTCTAGAACATTGTAAGTATTTAATGAATACTTGTTGAATGAAGTAAATGAAGACATGTTTCTAGGGACATTGCGTTACTCCTTTCCCTTGCATTTAAAGTGCACTTTTTAGCTCAGATGGCCTCCAAGGAGTCAAATCTGATATTATTCCATAATTTATGCTCACCACATTACCATCTAACTTTGTCTAAAGCAGGGATAGAAATAATTGCCTTCAAGCCATATTTATCCTAGCATGCAGGCACATCTGGGCATGTCTGAAGACCTGGTAAAGTGGGTCTGAGAATTTCATCCCAAAGCCTGAGAGCTGAGCACATGGATTAGGCTCTACAGCAAGGGGCCAGAATGGAAGGGAGGTAATCATGGGTATCAAATGTGACACTCTGATAATTTGCCAGCTCAGGCACATGCCTACTTCTGAGGACAAGTGGGCTGCAAGAGGTCAGTTAAAAACTACAAAAGGCTAAGTCAATAAAGTGGTCATAATATGGTGCAAGTTTGAGGCACTGGGCAGTGATAGGAAATGCCATCCTTATCAACCTCTTCAGCGCTGCTCCTTTGGCAAAACGAGTGTGCAGGGCAATATTTAGCGGCAGCTTTTTGGCATCTTCCACCATTATCCTAAACAGGTACCATCTCTATTGAGCTGCTGCTTTGGGACTGACTTTACCAGGAGGCTCACCACAGGGGGTTGGAGTAGTCCTAGAAGGTGAATAAATGGCAGAGCCCACATGGCATACAAGAGGACAAGGTTTGTCACTCATAGGTGAAACACCACTTATAGGGACTCTCAGAATTACTTGGGGGAAATATTGAGGTCGTGCACAAGAATCCATGTCACGCATGTGTGGAGAGGTGAGAAGTGGTATTATGTTATCCTGATCCCAATTTACCTTCTATGAGCTAAAAGACTCAGGTTGCAAGCATTTTAAGGACTTTTCTATCTCAAGGACTTTGGGTCGAAAGGACTCAGGATGGAAAGCACACACACACACACACACACACACACACACAAATATTTCAAAAGAGAAATATTTTCTTCAGAGCAGCTTGATCATCAAAATGCATTAATTTAATACCTAATGACATGCAGCATTTAGCTTGCTACAAAGGGAATTCCACAGAATTCAGACACAGCCCTCAAGGAGGTTATACAAATCAAGAATACCTGTACAAATTATAATGGTCACATGAAAAGCTCAAAGCAATGCAAGGATTGTTGGTGCAACATTTCTATCACATACAGGTCATTTTGCTAAGAGGATTGCAAACTACTTTAAAGCACATGAGAGTATTATCCAATTTTCTCTACAAAAATAAAGGCTCAGAAATTCAAAATTACAGGAGCCAGGTCTGTATGACTGTAGGAAAACCAAAGGAGTCTAGAAAATTTGATTAACTCAATTTGTCCCAGTTCCTTAGGGAGGCTTCAGAAACCAAAATTACTATTTAATAGTCCAGATACTAAAGTTGGATAGAAAAGATCTTTCTGACCTTTCTGCAATTGTTTTTGAGACACAGTCTTAACTGAAAGGTCAGAACCAAGGGAAGAAGAAACATGACAGCATTATTGAGTCTCCGAGATACAAAAATGTTTCCATCACCTCCAAACCTCCACCCTGGCCAAAATCAGAAGGCTATAAAAACAAGGATGTCCTAGAAAATTTTGATGTCCTTGAATCAGCCTTAATCATCCTTGATTTTTCTGCAGAATGAAGTAATGTGAGCCAGTGTGACATAAAGCAGTTCTTAGCTTTTGATTTCCATTAAAATCACCTGGAGAGTTTGTTGTAACAGAGATTGCTGGGCCCCAACCCCAAAATTTCTGATTTAATTGGTTTGGGTTGGGAACCAAATAGTTTCATGTCTAACAAATTCTTGGGTGATGTTTATGCTGCTGCACAGGGGCGTAGCACAATTTTGTAAGCCACTTATGAAATGATTGATCACTACTGTCTGATTCTGTTATTTTATTGGGCTTGTAAAATGATGACTTTCAATTCTATATCTTTGTATTTTTCAGTGGGAACTACTCTCTGTAGAAGAAATTTCCTTTCACAGTTTCCATGAAAACTGTGTGATGACTTCTGAAACACAGACCAAACAAGAAAGGTAAGATAAATATTTAATTTTCTTCCTTTGGTTATTAAATTTCTGAGTAATGATTATAGTTTAGCCATCACCAGTGGTGTTCAACGAGTTCTTTCTACAAAGTCACGCATCTGACAAGTCACGCCTCTCTATAAGACATAGAGGTAAGGAGTGTTATACTAATGGATGCCTGTGTGTGTGTGTGTGTGTGTGTGTGTGTGTCTGTCTGTCTGTCTGTTGGTCTCCCTCTCTCTAACCCTCTCTCTAATTAGATTAGCAAATGCAAGTCGATTGTCTATTTTCTTGATTTTCCAAAAAATCAGCTTTGTGTTTTTATTATTAAATATATGTATTTTTGTTTTATTATAAACTTGTGCTTTAATTTTTAAAAATTTCCTTCTTTCTGCCTGTTTAAAATTGTATTTTCTGCTTTTCTTTGTTGGAGACTTAACTAATTTTTTACTGACTTTGATATTTAAAGTTATGGATACCAAAGCTATGGATTTCATATGATTTGATATTTAAAGCTATGGATTTTCTTTTTAGTGCTACTTTTTTTCTCTCAGTTCTTCAGATTGGATAATTTCTATCAATCTATCTTCAGATTCACTGTATTTTTTTCTGCTATCTTCCAACCACTCTTTAGCCCACCTAGCAAATTTTTTATTTCATTTATTTTTCAGATCTAGAATTATCATTTGATTCTGGGGGGGATTTCTATTCTCTGTTGAAATTTTCTACTTGTTCAATCATCAAAACTGTATACTTTAAAAAATAATTTGATTGTCCTTTCTTTTAATTATTTGAAGACATTTTAAACAGTTACTTTTAATCTTTATAAAATCCAACCAGGGCTCTCTCAAAAGTCTGTTTCTGCAGACTTACTTTTTCTTAAGTATGAGTTATATTTCCTTATTTATTTGTTTGTCTGATAATTTCAGTTGAAAATTGTACCTTTTAGGGAATATCTTGAAGCAATTTTGGATTCTGGTATGAGCTTCTGAGGAATTTGGTGTTTTGTTCCAATAGACAGTTAATTTGCTTGGACTAAAACTATAAAGTCTCTCTCTCCAATACAGTGCTCTTTCAATCATAGATTTAAGATTTGAGTCTGGAAAGTTTTTAATCTATAGTTGTAAATATTGGCTCCGCCCCATTGATGTTTTGCTCATTTGGAAACTCTAGTTACACATATGTTGCTTCTATTCTGTCTGTATTTCAGATTTTCTTGAATGATTTGCCCCCTTATTTTAATTTCATTATTTTCAGGTTCCCCTATAACATATATTTCCCACATTATGCTTTCTATAATGTCTACTTGACTCTGAATTCTTTCTAATTCATTCTTTTTTATCCTGAGTTTTTCTAGTTCATGCTTTATTTCTTTCAGCTTTCTTTTCATCTCTTTCTAGTGTCCAACTATCTCAATTTTAAAATATTTTGTTTCTTCTAGTCTTTCACTGCCTTGGGCATTTTCTTCTTTTCACTGAAAGTGAAATATCTGGCTTCAATTTCAATCTTCTTTGTAAACAAAAATGTGAGTTTTTCAATGTTTTTATTGTCCATAAGAATTGAGTTGTATGTTTTAATCTTATAATAGCTTTTCATATTTTTTAATTCTTGGCTAAAATGAGATTATCAAAAGACAGACCTTTTGTAGAGGTTGAAGGTAGGCCAAGGAAGCAATCCTAGATTCACATCTAAAGGGATCCCTCCTCTCTGGCTACTAGGAAGTATTAAAACTACGACATTTTTGTTTATCTGCTTCTTTGCCTCTCAGGGCTAAGCCTGATTCTGCAGGGGTCCCTGTTTCTATTATTTTCTTCATTAGAGATCTATGGACTTTACCCTCCAACCTGTTATCCTCACTTGTATTTTGCTTTTACAGTTTGTTTCTTCTCCTCCTCCTTTTCTTCTTCTTCTTCTCGTTCTCTTCCTCCTCCTCATTCTCCTCCTGCTTCTCCTTCTTCTTCTCCTTCCTTATTCTTTTTCACCTTCCCCTTCTCTTTCCTCTTCTTCTTTCTTCTTTTTCTTCCTCCTCATTCTCCTCATCCTCCTTTTGTTTTTCCTTCTCCTTCTTTTGTCTGTATCCTCTGGAACTTGCCCTTTCTCACAAGTATTTGAACCTTCACTGTAACTGGTATCAACAGTTTCCTCGGTCAATACAAATTCTGTTTCAGGCAGTTATTTTAAGGATAGGTCTCTGTGCTACTGATAGAATATTTCTGGGATCCTTGAGGCATGGGCTACTGAAGCACTGTTTGAATGTTCTGGGGTTTAATAGTTCTCTACAGTTATTTTGCATTTACCCGTGCAATGACCCTAATTGCTCTCTTTTTTTTTTTTTTTGCCCTGCTTTCATTTTGTTCCAATTGTTCTTAGATTTATTTTTACTATGTGATTTTCTCCTTTGGAAATAAATTAACAATTTTTGGTTTCAAGGCTCATAGGATCTTTTTATCCTGCTATTTCTTTTTGTCACTAATGCCACAGAGATGCTGGTCCCTAAAGTCACTGATCATTTGGGTTGAAAAATTAACTAATGACAAGTACTCAAGAAAGGCTGCAACTATTAAATAGAAATTTCTGAGGCAAGTCACATAACATACATGGCACAGAGCAAACTCCAAACCTGCAAATGAGCTTTTTATCTTTTTGTGTAAAATTCTATCCATCATTCAAGGCCCAGTGCAAATGTTCCCTCGGGAAGCTTTTCTTTTCCTGCCTATGTGTCTACCTAAATTTAATCTTTTCCTCTGCATTCTCATCATATCTCCTCTTACTTACCTGTTACTTACTTGTTCTTGTTCTATCACCTCTGTTGTAGATCTTTTTATCTTTTTTGTAATTTTTCTGCTTATATAACTATTCAGGACTAGATTTTAAGCTACTCCAAGACATGTGTAGACATGTGTATATTCCAATATTTTTTCATATCACCAAAGCCTAGAAGGCCCTCAAGTATTTAATTAAATTTATTATCAAATATTTATGAGTACTTGCTATGGATTAGGCACTGTTATGGATGCTAAAAATTCAAAAGTGAATAAAACTGCATCTATGCGGACAGACCAGACCTAGAACAGTTACTGTCTGCTGCTAAGCTTTCCACTACAGATGCAAGTTTTAAAAAAAGTCCTTGTGCTTTCTATCTCATTGTGGCAGCCAATCTTGAATGGGGGAACACAGGAAAAAACATGGTAATACAGGGAAAAAATGAAAAGAAAAAAGCATTTTTGCAATTCATAAAATTTTTGTAAATCACAAAAAGCCTGTTTTACCAAAAACAGAATAAAAAATTTCAGTTTAAATAAAGTTTGAAAAAAAAATAAGCTCTGCCCTCTTGGAACTTTCATTCTAGTGTTGTAATAACAGATAACACCAAATTAAATGTCATGTCAGACAGTGGTCTAAGAGCATCAGGCATATGTTAACATGTTTAATCTTCATAACAACCATACAACATAGATACAACTACTGTTTTAGTTTAGATTCTCCAGAAGCAGTCCTGACATAAGGATTTATGTGCCAATAGTTTATTTGAGTAGCTATCCCAGGAAACATGATAGGCTGTGGGTGAGATGGGGGGAAAAAAGACAATAAAATACAGGTTGTCAAGTGAGTTATCATAATATGTAACTGGAGCTTAATCTCATGGAGAAACAATAAAATATAGGCAGAATAAACCTTAGCATTATATCAAACTAGGGGTGAGGAAGATGAGATATTTATCTACTGTCTTTGTGCCTATTATTGGTTGAGTGCTCCTCCTGAGTCCTCTGGGTGGGCTGACCATACTTCTATGACCAGAGGAAAAAAAGAAAGAAAATAAAAGCTCTTCAGCAGAGATTCGTAAGAGTTTTATCGTCAGCAGCCTTCAGGACATACAGGTAAATGCTAAGCAGATGTGGTGAGACAACAATTTTTGTTGAAATGTTATTCCATTTTACAAATGGACAAACTGAGGCACACGGAGGTTAAATGACTTACTAGAAATATAGACCTAACAACTGATAGAACAAGAGTTTAAATCCTTGAAGTCTTGCTCCAGAGTATGTGTTCTTAACCATTATACTATGCCCCATCACAGTATAGAGAGGAAAGAAGAATGAAAGGAGGAAAGAAGAATGAAAGAAGGAAAGAAGAGAGGAAGCGAACGGTTATAGTTCCTCATGAACATATTTTATTTCTACTACTAGGCTTATGCTTCTAGAGAGTAGAACTTACATTTTATTCCTCTTTATTTCTCTCCTTCAGCCAACCCTTCAACCTACCCTGAACACTGCCAAAAAATGTCTTGCACAATACCTAACCTCTATCTAAAGAGATAATTATAAGGCCCTTATCACTAGGATTTTTATTATTAAAAACTATATTTTTAATTCATTATACAGTGTAGACTAGCAGGCTTTGTAGTCAGAAAGACTTGTATGAATAATTTATTCTCAACATTTCGCCTTCCACAGTTCATAATGGGTGCTTAATAAATGGTTTCCTATTTGTAATATTACATGACATTTTACAATTTACAAAAAAAGTTTATACTTCCTTATTCTATTTATCTCTCCATGAGTTACTTCATGTGCATATTCCTATTTGCATTCTCAATTGCCCTAAATTGTATAGAAGAGAAAAACAAAGGTCATAGTCTATAAAAATAAAAATAAAGGTGTGTTTTATTAGATTATTTTTTAGCAAATATTTTCTCTCTCTCTCTCCCATGGGGTAGAGTATATTTTCCTGGTCCACTGACTTGAGAACATGTGATTTGTTTTGACCAAAGGAATATGAACAAAAGTGGTAATGCGCCAATTCCAAGAAGAGGTTTTAAAAATCACAGCTAGGCCGGGCGCGGTGGCTCACGCCTGTAATCCCAGCACTTTGGGAGGCTGAGGCGGGTGGATCACAAAGTCAGGAGATCGAGACCATCCTGACTAACACAGTGAAACTCCGTCTCTACTAAAAAAATACAAAAAAATTAGCCGGGCGTGGTCGCGGGCGCCTGTAGTCCCAGCTACTCGGGAGGCAGAGGCAGGAGAATGGTGTGAACCTGGGAGGCGGAGCTTGCAGTGAGCTGAGATCGTGCCACTGCACTCCAGCCTGGGCGACCGAGTGAGACTCTGCCTCAAAAAAAAAAAAAAAAAAAAAAAAAAAAATCACAGCTAGTTTTCTCTAGCCCTATTGTGTTTCTGCATTTTGCCATGGGATGAACATGACCATGATTCTGCATCTTGATCTTGGGTTCTGGAAGGAAAGGTACAAGGAGCTGACATGAACCTGACTTTTAACCTGAAGCAGACAGAGTTGGGACCAGCTGGCCTGCAGTCCTGTGAGCAAGAAATTGATGTGCATACTCATGAGTAAACCATAAACATTTGCTGTTATAACCCAGGAAGCTTTGGGAATTGATTTTTTATGTGGTGTTATGGCAACAATTGTTGATGAATGTGGGTACACAGTATTGGAAGTTCTCCTGTATCTTTGATGGCCAGCCTCTCAGTGCTTACAGAGCTCCTCAGCCTCACCAGATATTTCCCATTTGAATAATGAAGTTGTATGGTTGGGAATAGACATTTTGCCTATTTGGGTCTATAGGTTTAGGACCTTTGGAGTATTCAAGACTGGTAGAAAACCACAGCATGGTCTAAGATGCAGGTGTTCATGCCTACAGGTAAGTAGATGCATCATTAACTTCAATAATAATAAAATTTAAAGAGATTTTTCAATTATCATAAACTGAATGAACTAAAATTAACTTTCTAACAAATAGCCACAAATTTCTAGCGTGTTTATCTTTCCCATATGTTTCCCAGCTCTGCTAAGTTGGAAGCCTCAAATCCATCAACCAATAAATCATTCCTTGGGTTTCACTTTAGGGACCAATTAAAACTATCAACATGTTTTCTTCCATTACACTGGGAGTTTTATCTCCAGCTGTTGGGATCTGAGCTTCTAAAAGTATGAAGCATGACTACCCAGGGAGAAGGCACGTGAGACAACTGGAGGAAAATAGATTCTATTGAAAGCTAGTTTATGCAAGCTTAGTGTTTCCACCCTCCTCACTTCATTCAGAGGGCACATACTTTACTAAACATGTGGTAAATAATACAGCTGGCACCACAGCAGGAAAGGTGCTGCCCCCAAACCTGGAGGGAGAGCTCCTGGCAGATAATCCAAGGGCTGGTAATTTATCACTTATGCAAACACAGCACCTCTTGTGGGTCTCCTTTTACATCTCCTGTTCTGTGAAACTTTCCACTGAAGACTTGGATAAATGTTTTCCAGATGGTATCAATCATGGTGTTACCTACTAATAGGAATCAAGGAAAAGTCATTGAATTAATTAGCAAGTCAAACAGGAAAGGAAGAAGGACTGTGCTTGAAAGTAGAAAAAGAAGAGACCCCTTGGAATTATTTAATCATCTAGAAACAAGATCATTCAGGAAAAGGGGGCTTGATTAAGCATCAGGAAACCTGAGACCTGGCCAACAGCCTGGTTCCTCCAAATCACAGGCTTTGGAGTCTAACAGAGGTTAGAATCTCAGCTCAGTCTCTAACTATGCATAGTGGGCAAGATTCTTGGCCTCTCTGAGCCTCTGTTTCCTCATATGCTAAGGGAAAAAAGGATGAAATAATGCAAACTATGTAATACCATTTTACAGACTTAGATGTGTAGCATGTGAAGCACTTAGCAAAGTGGCTACCAATAGGCGGCACTTAAAAAATTCTTTACTCTCACCTGTGATCAGTTAAATGATTGGAAAACTATTCACCCGTGTCTGAAACTACACCATTGCCATGACCACATCTTGAGCAGAGTGCACTTTCCCACTCCTTGCTTCGGGCTGACTACATGATTTGCTTAGACCAAGAAATGTGGGTGGAAGTGACAATGGGCTCGTTTTTAGACCAGAACTTAAGAGGCATTATGTTTCTACTTGCCCTTTGCACCTCCCCCATCACCACAAGAAAAATATACCTAGGCTGTCTTGCTGGTCCAAGAAGGAGGATAAAAGACACGAGAAGCAAAGCTGCCAACCCCAGGAAGCAAAGCTTCCAAACCCCTCCCAACATGAAGACATGCAAGTGATAATGAATAATGGTTGTTTTTAGCCACTGAGTTTGGACGTGGATTAATTTCAGCTGCAGTATCTCACAGATTTCTGTTATCTCACATTCCTTCTCTGGGTTCTAATTGCATATCTGCTCAGAACTTATTAAATGAATATCTTTTACAATGCTGATATTAGAGGTAAGGCCCAGAAAATGGCAAGCTAAAGATATCCCAGAAACTTCTACTGTACAGTTGGTTTAAATCTTAAACTCCAAACTTAGATGTATAAGAAAAGTAATTTAACTTGGTTATGACAAGACCTTTTTATTTTTTAACAGTTTTATTACAAATCCCCTATTCTTCTGGTTAGCAGAAAAATCTCTCAGTCAATAAAGGGTTTCTCCTCCGTTAAGGATTGGGTTTAACGTTAGGAGGCTTTGCATGATGAGGAGGTGGAAGTTGTTGGGAGGGAGAACCAGGGCACTGTTGTTCCTGTTGCTGATCTCTGCAGTTCTCTCTCTTGGTCTATGTAAGTGAGGATCTAAAATCTGATTCATTCTTGGGTAATCTTCTTTTAGAAGCCCATGATTAGACCCAATTGGAGGAAGTTTGGAGCTTCTCTCAGACATGTAAGAATTGTTCTGAAGAATCTGCATCTTGTTGGGTGAAGGAATTCAGAATGTGCGATAAAAATGCAATAGTCTTGGACCTATGTAACTGGAAGGAACTGGTGGACAAGCTCTTACTGCTTCTCCAGGTTCTCACAAGAAAGCCGGCATGGATTCCTTTTGCACAGCTCCTCCAGGCTTTCTGGGTCCTGTCATTCCTTCTTCTATCTTCTGGGTTGAGCAACATGCAATCTCCCCTTGTGCAGAAGCCCAAATAGCTACTGAAAATGTGTCCTCTCTGACTTTCCCCATTTCTTTAACTCTGAGAGACTTTTTCTAGTATCAGTTCTCAGGAGCATTGCTATTTTCCTTCCTATCATCTGGAAGACCTAGACTTTAAAACTCAAAACCTGAGAAAAACTTCCTTTTTTTTTCTTTCTTTTGTCTGGATCATCACTACCTTGAAACACTAAATTAGCAAAGTCCTAACTAGAAACTGAATTGGCTAAAGAATCAAGGAGCAACAGGTAATTCCAAGAAAAACAACAGCAAACTTACATCAGTTAACATTTCAAAGCTATTTTCCTTTGCAATTTTATGTATCTGTTTTTATGGAATGCAAGAGATAACAGGCTAAATGCTATTTTGCATGTGTTATGTTGGATTTCTCAAATACTCTACTACTTAACTCAAGATGTTGAGTAAATAAATGAGTTAATAAACTGGAATTTCTATATCAGCTCTTGGTTCTAGTTATGTTTTGTTTTGGATTTTTTTTCTTTTTGAATGCTTATTCACTGGCCCAGCTGTATTTATGCCTAGATTAACCAGATACATTGCCAGCTGTGATTTGCAGATGTGCTCCAGCTCCACAATGCCAGAAAAATTCAATTATGCCTACTAAGGTCATCGCTATAAATCACAACCACACTGACATTTTATGGTGAATAGTGGCAATCGAAATACTTAGCCAGCAGCAGATTGTAACTGCTTATATTATGATGGCTGAAATAACCATGTGTGAAACCATTATATTAGTTATATTTACAGCCAAATCAAACCAGGCAGTGGTCCAAGCAATGGGTTGGCAATCAGCCCAATTCAAGCTGAGCAAGGGTGATTTCATGCTGCAAAATGTGAACAAAAACATGAGCCATTACAGCATGTATTGAGAGTTCAAATGGAATAGAACCTCTCAGACAGAGTAGACATTCAAATGAATAAGCTGGCTCCCAAATATTTACCTCAATTTGCAAGTGTGTGTTAGGTACAAGATAGGATTCTGAGACGCACTACCTCCCTATGGGACAGACTTAGATATTTTCAATATATTATGTTCCTTAGAATATTAGTATCCATAAAGTACTTCATAACTTTTATTTTAGGCCATGATCGAGTATGAGGGAAAGGATTTACCTTGTTACCTTAAAAAAACTAAGCAAACAAGCAAAATATATGAAATAACAGTTTTCAGACATTTGGAAAGAGGCTATGCAAGAGAACGAGGCAACAGAAACAGATGAGAGGAGGTTTATGTTTTCCAATTTACTAGTTGGAGATAGTTTTTACATTGTTTTGCAGGAAAGGGAAATCCAAACAGTGCCTGGCAGTCTCCCTGAGGTGACCAGAGAAAGTTGAGAACCTGTACATTCCAAGGTGGCTTTAACTTATAGAGACAACAACCAGGCATGAAATTGCTTCACAGATAAGAGAGGCTTGCACAGATAGAGCACTCTGGGGATTTGCAGAGAGTTCCTTTAGAGACTTTGATTGAATACTACTCAGTGCATATATGTGAGGAAACTAACTAGGACTAGAAAAGGAATCAACAGGAAGGATTCAAACGAACAACCCCTGGGATTCCCACAGAGCCTGGAAGAGTTTATGCTCCTACCTGCTAAAGTTGAATGAACATTGTAATACAAGGGCGCATCAGGTAGAATACTCTAAGTATTGCCTGAGCACTGGGGCAGAATTAGCCTTTGACTAAAGTCTTCTGATCCTATCTTAAAATCAAGCCTTGAAAGGATCAATAATTTCCAAGTAACTTAATTGTGCCCCAGAACAAAGATCAAGAATATTTAAAGGTATGCAAAACTAGCAAACAAGGTAACTTGTACAATGTCAGGCAGCCAATAAAAATTACCAAGCAGGCAAAGAAGCAGGAAAATATGATCCGTCATGAGAAGAAAAATCAATCAGTGAAATAGATTCTTGAAACATGCTAAAAATAGCAGAAAACATTGAAATGTCTATTACAACTATATTGCAGATAATCAGAAAGGTAGAATAAATATGAAGATATTAAATAGAGGCATGGGAGGTATAAAAAGGCCCAATGTAAACGTCTAGAGATGAAAAATAAAATGTCTGAAATGAAGAATGAGATTGATAGCAGATAAACAATGCAGGAAAAATGTTAATAAATGCACAATTAAAACTGCATGTGAATGTTCACTGCAGCACTACTCACAATAGCAAAGACATGGGATCAACCTAAAAGCCCATCAATGACAGATTAGATAAAGAAAATGTAGTGATATACACCATGGAATACTATGCGGCCATAAAAAAGAATGAGATCATGTCTTTTGCAGGAACGTAGGTGGAGCTGGAGGCTGTTATCCATAGCAAACTAACTCAGGAACGGAAAACCAAATACCACATGTTTTCACTTATAAGTGGGACCTAAATGATAAGAACACATGGACACAAAGAAGGAAACAACAGACACTGGGGTCTACTTGAGTGGGGAGGGTAGAAGGAGGGAGAAGAGCAGGAAGATAACTGGGCTTACTACATGGGTAATGGGCTACTAGTATATACTGGGCTTACTACATGGGTGATGAAACAGTATGTGCAAAAAAAAGTCCATGACTGACATGTGTTTACCTCTGTAACAAACCTTCACTTGCACTCTTAAACCTAAAAGAAAAAAGAAACTGCTCAAAATTAAATAGACAAAAATGACTTTAAAAATATAGTAAAGCAATGTGAACTGTGGACAGCTTTAAGATGCCTAATATGTACATAACTGAAATCTCTGACATGGGAATGATTACCGCGAAAAGTATTGGAAGAAATGCCAATTTTTCTTCTAAATTGGATGAAAACTATAAGCCCAGAGATACAGGAAGCCCAGTACACTCTGAGCACAATAAAACTACTCCAAGGTACATCCTAAGAAAATGATTAAAACCAATCATCAATGGGAGCCTTAAAAACAGAGAGAATACACACATTTCAAACAGAAAAACAAAACAAATGAACAAAAAACAGAAAAAAATAACTATAGACTTCTTGTTGGAAAAAAATGTAAACCTGACAGTAGTGAGGCAATATTTTTACAGACCTCCAAAAGTTTTGATTTAGAGCTCTATTTCCAGTTGTATTAGTCCATTTTCATGCTGCTGATAAAGACATACCCGAGACTGGGCAGGTTACAAAAGAAAGAGGTTTAATGGACTTACCATTCCATGTGGCTGGGAAGACCTCACAATCATGGTGGAAGGCAAGGAGGAGCAAGTCATGTCTTACATGGATGGCAGCAGACAAAGGGCTTGTACAGGGAAACTTCCATTTTTAAAACCATCAGATGGGTTCCTCCCATGACACATGGGTATCGTGGGAGTTACAATTCAAGATGAGATTTGGGTGGGGACACAGCCAAACCATATCAACAGTGAAAATATCTTTCAAAACTAACGGTGAAATAAAGACTTTGTGAGACATATGAAAGCAGAAAGGGTTCATTATCAATAAACCTCAAATACATGAAATGTTAAAGGAAGTCCCTTAAAGGGAAGAAAAGTGATATCAGATGAAAATCTGGATTTACACAAAGATGAAAAAAACTAGCATAAATTAAAAACATAGGTAAAGATAAAACATTCTTTTTAATTTTATAACTTATTACTTAAATAAAAATAATAATAAATTGTGGATTACAAAGAGAAATAAATCATTCTACTAAAAAGACACTTGCATTTATATGTTGAAAACAGCACTATTCATAATAGCAAAGACATAGAATCAACCAAGATGCCCAATGGTGGACTAGATAAAGAAAATGTGGTACATATACACCATGAAATACTATACAGCCATTAAACAAAGAATGAACTCATGTCCTTTACAACAACATAGATGTAGCTGGAGGCCATTATCCTAAGTGCACTAATGTGGGACCAGAAAACCAAATAGTGCATGTTCTCGCTTTTAACTGGGTGCTACATATATATATATATAAACAGATATATTTTGAAACAAAATATATATATATTTTGAAACAGAGTCTTGCTCTGTCACCCAGGCTGGAGTGCAGTGGCACGATCTCAGCTCACTGCAACCTCTGCCTCCCGGATTCAAGCTATTCTCCTGCCTCAGCTTCCTGAGTCACTGGGATTATAGGCATGTGCCACCACACCCAGCTAATTTTTGTATTTTTAGTAGAGGCAGGGTTTCTCCATGTTGCCCAGGCTGATCTTGAACTCCTAATCTCAGGTGATCCATCCGCCTCAGCCTCCCACAGTGTTGGGATTACAGGCGTGAGCCACGGCGCCCAGCCAGGGCATTACATATTGAATACACAGAGATGCAAAGATGAGAACAATAGAACTGGAGACTGCTTGAGAGGGGAGGTGAGAAAGGGACATGGGTTGGAAAGCTTCATACTAGGTACTATGATCACTACCTTGGTGATGGGATCATTTGCACACGAAGTCTCAGTGACACGCAATTTAACCCCTGGACCTAAAATAAAAGTAGAAAAAAAAATCATGGGCTATAGAACATGTAGAAGTAAAATGCATATCAAACACAGCACAAAGGTCTATTTAAAAAGGGAAAATTGAAATAAACTGTTTTAAGTTTCTTTTACTATATAGAAAGTTGTATAATATTACTGGAACACAGACAAGTTGTATTGAATAAACCCTAAAGCAACCAGTATAAGAACAAAACTGTTCACCTAGTAAGCCAAGAAAAGAGAAGATAAGATCATAAAAAATACTCAATTATTCTAACAGAAGGCAAAAAGAGGAATAATGGACCAAAAAAAAAGATTAGAAAAATATGAAACTAATAGCAAAATGTTAGAAATTTAACCAATAATCACATTAAATGTAAATCATTTAAATCTGCCAATTATAGGGCAGAGATGGTCAGATTGAATAAAAAGTCAAGACCCAACAATATGCTACCTATAAGTCATACTGTAAATAAAATGACACAAATAGGTTGAAAGGAAGTAAAAAGATATACTAATGTAAGTTTGGTTCAACATTTGAAAAATAATTCAATGTATTTCACCATATTAACAAACTAAGAAAGAAAAAATAATAATTTCAATCAACATTAAGAAAACAAAATGTTCATAGCAGCTTCATTTGTAATAGAAAAAAACGGGGGAATCCCAATCATTTGAATGGATAATCAAATTGTAGCATATCTATGTAATAGAATATTATCTAATGTACTAATCAGAATTCTCTAGAGAAACATAAAACATAAAACATAATATATTATATATATTTTAGATATATATATTATATATATATTTTAGATATATATATTACATATATATTTTAGATATATATATTACATATATATTTTAGATATATATATTACATATATATTTTAGATATATATTATATATATTTTAGATATATATATTATATATATATTTTAGATATATATATTATATATATATGAGAGAGAAAGAGAGAGAGAGAGAGAGAGAAGATTTATTATAGGAATTGATTCACATGATTATGGAGACTGAGAAGCCCCACAATCTGCCATCTGCAAGCTGGCAGAAAAGGTAATTATATAGGTAAATGTAAAAACAGTATAGTGTATTTTTTGTGTTTTTAACTCTTCCTTTTGTTTGAATTAAAAGACAACTACATAAAAGCAGTAATTATACAATATATAAAAATGTAGTTTTTGTGACTAACAACACAAAGGCAGAAAGGGGGACAGAGCTACAATGGAGGAAAGATTTTGCATACTGTTGAAATCAGGATGGTATTAATCCAAATTAGATTGTTATAAATTAAATTATTAATTGTAATCCACAAGAAAACCACTAAGAAAATAACCCAAATACATAATAAAAGAAATAACATTGGCATTAAATGGTGCGACAATGGAATTAAGTTAGATAGTACACAACAGTGAAATTAAAAGAAAATTATTTATTTAACATAAGTTAGTAATGGAAGAATAGAAGGAAAAAATAAGATATATAAAACACAAATAGCAAAATGACAGACATAAATCATATCACTTCAGTAATACATTAAGTGTAAGTTGATTAAATACTCTCATCCAAAAGCAGAGATTGGTAGAATGAATAAAGAAAAAACAATTCTATTTCTAATATATGTAAAAAGGATAAAATGCTTAAGAGTAAATGTAACAAAAGAAGTACAAAACTTGTATATTGATATGCTAAGTGGAAGAAGCCAGACACAGAAGGCCAGATATTATATGATTCCACTTATGTGAAATGTTCAAAATAGGCAAATCCCTAAAGACAGAAAGTAGATTAGTAATTTCTAGGGAGTGGTAGGAGGGGAAGGATTGAGGATGAACAGCCAATGGACATCAGGTTTCATTTGGAGGTAAGTAAAATATTGCAGAATTAGATAGTCATAGGGTTGTACATTGTAAAGCTCTGTGAATATACTAAAAACCACTCAAATGTACACTTTAAAAGGATGAATTTCATGGTATGCAAAGTAAACAAATTAATTTTTAATTAAAAATAATCAGCTATTTTAAAGTAGATTTATAGGGGATAGTGAAAATATAGAGATCAAGTGTTTTATAGAGCTGGAAAGGCTGTTTCTGGATTCCCTATAGTAAGATTCCAAATTGAAAAAGGTCTTAAGCATAAAAAGCTCAATATGATTCTCAGCTAATAACTCCCTCTGAGACAAAGACCAGTTAAAAGAGTTACTCCCTCACCAAATCTCATGTTTTGGGTAGCTAACAAGCAGTTTCCACTAAGGTGAGAGAAAATAAGAAAACATGGGAAAGAGAGAAAGGCATTGGGGTAAAGGAGAAATAAGGCAGGACTAACAATTGTATTTAGAAAAAAAAGATTTGACTGTGATTATTGATATATAAAAGTAAATGGAAATATTTAGATTAGAAACTGCCAAGTTTTGAAGAATCTTTTATTGCAGAAGAATCCTAAGCCAAGTCTAATAATCTTCTGATTATTTGCTAGGCTTTAAAACTGGCATGGTAGATCCAAACTAGCACGGGCAGGGACACCAGCTTCAAGTATGAATAAAGAAGAAATTTGTAAAGGGTGGAGCCAGGAGTGCCAGGGAATTTTAAATTGTAGCTATCCTATACAGTCTTCATTATTTTATATTTAAGTGTTTTGGAGCAGAAGTATGTAGAGTAACTTATCTCTAGTTTTACAGGTTGCTGGGCCAAAAGGAACCACATCTGTACATAGCAGAAGGACTGTACATCACCTGTAGATCCTGGTCACGGAGTGCATTGAATGGATGGGACCTAAAGTGTTTACCTTGGTAGAAAGTAAGTCAGTTCTGTTTCTTGGAGAAAGAATGTGGCAATAAAAGTCAGTGATTGCTATGTTCATCCAAGCCAATTTTCATTTCCTCCTAAGTTAGACGCATTTCCAAACCTTCCTTACAGTTAGGTGTGGCCAAATAACCCATGGAATGTGGGCAGGCATGATAAGTGCTTTCCATATGCTTTCTAAAAAAACTCCTCATTATCCTCCATTCTTTTTTTTTTTTTTCATCATCTGCCCAATGAAGGGAGAGACCAAGGACCCTACAGGAGGGCGGGGCAATAAGACCGAAAGAACCTGGGTCTGTAAGTCACCACATGAAGGAGAGTAGATCAGAAGATCTCCCAGACTAGGGGGGACCTCATCAGGTTGCTGCATGAGAAAGAATTTTTATTGTGTTAAGTGACTGACATTTGGGGTTCTTTGTAATAGCAGATGGTATTGCCTTAACTAACACAGTTTTATAGGATAATAAATTTAGAAAACGCTAGTCTTACAAAGAAAAACTGATCCGCATCAGCCTTTGATTTGCTGCTGGATATGATACGTTTTTACAACGAAGAGGTCATATAGAGTATTTTCCTAGTTATATGACCACAAGACCCATTTTTCACTTAGCCTCCAGAATGACCATGAAATTTCTCCTCAAGAGAGAAACGGGAAATTGGCTGGGTTCAAATTTTTAGAAAAGACACACATTTAGGAAATAGAAGGAAATAAAATACTGAAAAAATAAAGAAAAGAAACAGAGAGGAAGAAGTATGAGTGTTAGTACAAGGGTTCTCTAGTGGGAGAATTTTAAAAGGAAGCAAACATTACCTAACAATGCCAAATGTTCACAGAGATCAAGATCGATGGGAGGTCACTAAGACCCTGTGAGTGAATAGAAATGTTAGTAAGGTTAGAGCTGTAAAGTTAAGTCATTATCCTGGGAAGGGTGAACTCTGTCTAGACAGTCATAAATTTTCCCTTTATACATTCAGCAAATAATTATTGGATACCTACCTGCATTTCAGGTTTAATTCAGAACCCAGAGCATACGATGACGATGCACTCTAGATAAGACTTTGCCTGAACTAACAGCTGGCTCCTTCGAACTTGGACATCTCTTAATTTCTTCACGTCTTGTTTCTAATATCTGTAAGAACAGAGACAAGTCCTTAAACTCTCTGAGCTTCAGTTTCCCCATCCATGAAACAGAGAAAATATTAATATTCTGCCCCCTGACATCATAAAAAAGCTTGCAAGAGATCTTTGAAAGCTATTTAATTCACACCTGCCATTCTTACCGACAGCATATACACAGGCTCACACTGGTGCACAGGCACACACACACACACACACACTCTCACACACACCCCAGATTCCATAAATTGTAACACAAATTATAACTTTGCTCTTTTTATCAGAAACAGGCAAGCATTTCCCATCTTTAACAGATTAAAGAAATTTTTATTGGTTACAATGTCATTTCTGAAGCTTGAAATTAACATCAGCCCACTGTCAGTTTAATCCCTTTCCATTTGTCAGATGTTCAACACCATTCCAGTTTCAAAGGGAAGTGAAAATAAAACTAGCTGAACGTGTGTGGCCCTATTGTGTGTGGTTATTGAAACACTGAGACCACATCGGGCTGACAGCAGCTGCCTTGGCTGCTGCTAAGATTATTGGAGCAGCTTATAGGTTGTTTGTAAGCATCTCTCCAACATGCATGCTCATCTGGGGTTTATCTTCTTAAAAAGTTTCTGGGAATATATTGAAGTAGAGCTGGGGATGGGAAAAGTGGTAGTTTGGAAAATGAGGAAACAAACACTCGACCGTGATTAGAGATTTGTTTTCACGTCAAAATTATAGGACACTCAAGACAATTTTAACAAAATAAACATCTGCTCTCTAAGGAATCCAGGGGAAAAGTTGCCATTAAATTTTACTCCTGCTGCCCTTGTTTCTCAGGCATTGCTATATCCTTGTAGTAGAGATATTTTATTGGTTCAAATTCCTACCCTCTGTAGTTAAAGCAAAGGTATTCTCTATAACTTAGTCAAACTGTGAATGTCATTTGTCTTCTGTGATGATTTCCACAAGGAATTTAAAATACCTGAGGTTCCTCTAAGGTCAGACTGGACTGAAGTTGCATTAGGAACCAGAATGGTGATCAATATTTGTCTGGAATCTGGATCCAGGAATTTGTCTGTTTCCTTCTTATAATAAAGAGGTGCTAAATGGTTTACCCATGTTATCTCCAGATTATCAAAAAGCCCTCTGTGGCTGGTAATATTGCTCCAATTTTATAAACCATGATTCATATTATTTTACAATTTGTCCATATTTATGTAGCTAGTAAGTAGCTAAGCTGAGATCTGAATGTATTTCATCTGATTCTGAGTGACCCTAGACACTCTACCACTTGCTCCAAGATGATATATATGCATCCATTTTCCATATGAACATATGTTAAATGAAGATAAAGGCTCTGACTTATCTAATGTTACTTGCAATCATTTAAAAAATATTGTTTACTGTTCAAAAATAAGAGACATAGCTTCAAGACCATTTACTAGAAATATAGAACAAACCAGAAAAATATGTTATTAACCTCTTCCACAAAAAAGTGTTCTCTCCAAAGATTTCTAAATATTACTTGCTTCCATGAGACAGTAACTCATCCCAAAAAGCTACTGTACATTGCGATGACAAATATTTTTGAACTAGATAAACAGATCTGGAAAACACAACCTATTAAGAACAACTACATTATTGGTTTACAAATCTTTCAGTTGCAGGGCATCTAACAAAGAAAAATTCGATGATTCTGTTTTCTGATTTTAAAAAAGAAGAAAATTCATAAATAGGCCAAGTAAATTTGACCATGAAGCAACAGCTCCTCCTACAGCATCTGAGAATGTAGCATTTCAAAGATTTCTTGTTAGGTTCATTTCTAGAAAATTAACCAGGCAAAAATGAGGTGCTCTGTTTTCCTGCTCTACTTTCATGTCTCTATCCCAGTTCAAATATGTTGATTCTTCTTCCCCTATTTCTCAGCAATCTCCTCCTTTTATCAGAAACTCTGTCAGGACTGGATATTAAGCTCACTCACACTAAGTGGAAGGAAGGTAACTTTTAAAAGCCTAATGACAAGATAAGGGGACTACTTGAGGCCAGGAGTTCAAGAAAAGCCTGGACAACATAGTGAGACCCTGTCTCTATAAAAAATTAAAAACTTAGCTGTGCATAGTAGCACTCACCTGTAGCCCCAGCTACTTAGGAGGCTGAGGTGGGAGGATAACTTGAGGCCAGGAGTTGGAGGCTACAATGAGCTATGATCATGCCACTGCACTCTTGCCTGGGCAACAAAGCGAGACCCTGTCTTTAAACAAACAAACAAAAAACTTAAACTAATCTGCATAATTTAAAAGCTAGCCTCAGGTATTAGTGAGAGGGATCTGATCCCCCTACCCCATCCCTGCATAAAAGAGCCTTGGGGATTTGAACTCAATTGATTCTGCCTCACTACTTGGAAATCCCAGACCAGATACTTCAAATATTGGCCATTTTGTCCACTACCTGTTAATTTCTAGACTTAATTTCCAGTGTGGCCACAAGATGGCACTACTCTCCAACTGTTACCATACTGCACCAGGCAGGGCCCCAGGGAGCATGCACACACAATAGGCGAAAACCTTGGTAAAAACACAAGGAGCGTTCCCTCACATCCCCTTCTACCACCATCCTTTTGTGTGTGTGTGTGTGTGTGTGTGTGTGTGTGTGTGTGTCTGTGTGTGGCCAAAGATATATTAGGTCAGCATACTCTGCTTTTAAAGGAAGCTACACACGTAAGTAAAATAAAATACCTGAATTAGGAGCAACTTCATCCTAAATTTTAGTCAATATTTAGGCATAGATCCTTTAATGCATGGCAACAGAAACTATCACTACTTAAAAAATAATAGTACTGCAAGCCATTTTAAAAAAGCTTTCATTCTTTTTGTTTTACTGTATCAAAAACGATGAAAAAATAATGATGCTTTTTCTCTTAAAAAATATCTCCATGCTTGTGATGTTTTTACTTATTTGTTTTTTCTTATAGGGCTGAAGCGATTGGCAGAATTTCTGCTGTGGATTTGTAGCTGACTTCAATCACTGATTCAGAGCACACACACTCAGTACACACACACATACACATTCTCATACATGTGCAGAGATGCAGAGATGCACACTTGAACATATGTGCACATGCATGACTACTCTTCCAGTAACATCAATAGTTACATGCTGTGCTCCGTTTCCCATGGCAGGGCCTGATGAAGGCCTCCGTCTGACCCCTTTCTCCTGAAACTGCTCACAGGCAAAGCCTCCGTCTTCATCAAAGCCAATGCTGATGCTGCTTTCTTAGCTGTCTGGCACCCTCTTTAGCACATGCGGTTAAAGTTACCAGGCCAATACTTAGAACATCACTGGTAAATGTCACAAGGATAGTAGTTTCTCAAACACACAGTTCAGAAAATCGTGTAACTCCAGCAAAAAAAAAAAAAAACTCACGTTCCCCGGAAAAAAGGCTTTCTCATGTGTGGAAAACAAATGATAGAAAGGAACGCATGTTGCAGAGTTATGAACTTACTTTAGACAGCCCACATTTTCTATCTTTCAAAAGACAGTTGGCCAAAGTGATGACATTTGAAAGAAATATGTGTTTTTGTTTAGTTTTGTTTAATCTCCCTCCCACGCCCAAATCTGCATCTCCTCTCCTCTCGAGGCACCTCAGCTTTCTTCACCTGGTCTGTGTCTCCAGCAAGCAGACAGGCCCCAGCTGTGCATGAAGCGTGAGCTCCCCCTACCGACATCTGGGAAGAAAGACAGGCTCTCTCAAACGCAGTCTGAGATTTTTCTTCTAAGCTTAAGTCCAAGTTGTGCAAAACTGCTTAAACGTGCACACTCACACATACACACACACACACACACACGTAAACAAAGTGATACTGGAAACCTTGTGTATTTGGAGGAAGCATTTTGTTTAATTTGCTGCAAAAGTATTTTCACCAATGGATCGATAATGCAAATGTATGCTGTGGTAAGATCAGCTTTCTAATCAGCTGTACTGGGGTCTTGTTGGGTGTGTTTTTAGAAGTGTTGAAAGACTATCCTGTAACCTACTCATCTCTGCTGGTTCTGATAAAGTGCATGAAATTTCCTAATCCATTTCCTAACAACGCTGTAAGCATTTCCCTTTTCTTATGTCTGCTGTAATGGACCTCGGAAATTAAAGAATAGGTCCCAGGCAGGGCCCACAGGAGGCAATTTGTGAGTGGCTGGCACCTGAAGGGAACCACACAGTACAGTAGTTCAAAAATTGGATTTTTTTTCTCTTGTTCTATATTGAGCTGACTCTGAGATGCTTACTCTCTTTTTTTTTAATCTTACTGTGAATTGATGGTTTTGTCCAAATTCTTACAATTTGCGAGACATTGTTCAGAATTACTCCAGCATTCTCTCATTGTTGGCACATTCATTTGACAAATGCTTATGTGTTCTGACACTGTTCTTAGATTCTCAGTTATAAAGATAAAGAAAACACAGTTGCCACCCTCAAGACTCAAAGCCTCGGTCAGGAAATAGGCAAAGAATAGAGGATAGTGTGTAGCTTGTGTTCCACTTCCCCGAACGTGGGGATTTTAAAGGCATTTCAGAACAACTTAAAACACAGAAAGGTGCCACGCTGACTTTACCCAGAGTAGCAAGGTTTTAGGGAAAGTCTGAGCGTGTCTCAAAAGATTACAACCCACAACAGCATTGGGTAAAAGAACATCAGCTGGACTGATGGACCAAAAGGCCAGGGAAATAAGGCTGCACAGGTAAGGGCATTGTAGCTGGAGCTGATGGCAGAATGCCTGGCTACCAGCAATGGATGCCAGCATAGCATCCAACAGACAGGTGGGCCAGTGGATTCTTAGGGACACCAATCTAGATGCCGGGAATCAAAAAACGACTTGGGACTTCTCACTGGAGCCACAGATGAGCTAGAGGAAGTCCCAGCCCTGGAGCCCATGGTGCTTCTTTGCTGATTTATGCGTACCCAGGTGATGGGTGGAAGCAGAAGAAGCAGCAGAAGAAGCAGAAGAAGCAGAAGAAGCAGAAGCAGAAGAAGAAGAAGAAGCAGAAGCAGAAGAAGCAGAAGAAGAAGCAGAAGAAGCAGAAGCAGCAGAAGCAGCAGAAGAAGCAGAAGCAGAAGCAGAAGCAGAAGCAGCAGAAGCAGAAGCAGCAGAAGCAGCAGAAGCAGCAGAAGCAGCAGCAGCAGAAGAAGCAGAAGAAGCAGAAGCAGAAGCAGAAGCAGAAGAAGCAGAAGAAGCAGCAGAAGAAGCAGCAGCAGAAGAAGCAGCAGCAGAAGAAGCAGCAGCAGAAGCAGCAGCAGCAGCAGCAGAAGAGGAGGAGGAGGAGGGAGGAGGAGGAGGAGGAGGAGGAGGGAGGAAGAGGAAGAGGAGGAGGAGGAGGAGGAGGAGGGAGGAGGGAGGAGGGAGGAGGGAGGAGGGAGGAGGAGGACGAGGAGGAGGAGGAGGAGCCCCTGAAAGAGTGAAACAGTTCTGTTAGGGACGTTCAACCTTAGATTGAATATATATAATCTCTATATATGTTTCATGTGTGGAAAAGAAATTATAGAAATGAATGCATGTTGCATAGCTATAGACTTACCCTAGACAGCACACATTTTCTCCCTCTCCCTCTCCTGAGAGATTCCTGGCAAGTTCCAAGTCCTTTTTGATTCCTGGCACCCTAGGTTGGTGTCCCTAAAGAGCCACTGGCCCACCTGTCAGTTGAATCTTATGCGCCTGAGAGGGAGAGTGGGATCATGGGCTGGCTTGCTTTGCTGGTGAAAGCCAATTGTGTGATCTCCTCCCAGTTGCACATTCAGTATAATCATGCTGGTAACTTGAAATTGACCAAAGTGAGACTATTTACACCATAGAAATTGAAAAGTGCTACAAACTAGGAGTACCCTGTCCCCAAAAGCTGATTGTGAAACATTGACCAGCACACCACTAAATTTATGTACGTATGTGTGTATACACATATACATTATGTACACATATACACATAGATACACATATATGGTATATGTGTATATTGAGAGAGAGTATATTAAACTAAGAGAGAGACTAAGTTACTTTTATTAAACATCTTTCCTATGTCTCAATCTCCAAACACACACACACACACACACACACACACACACACACACACACACACTCTATTATCATCAGGAATGAGAATTTTGAAGCAAGATGAGACCTGTTATTTAAAAGGAAAAGTTACAGTTCTTGCACATCTGAGCCATGAAGAGTAAATTTCAACCCTGCTATGCTTAATAAGGAGAAATATCCCTTTTGGGTCATTATTGGAAATGTCAGCTGCTCCTGTCTCTGTTGTCATACAGTTGACAGAGCATACACTTTGGATTCAAGTAAATTTGCATTGGACTTTCAGCTCAACCACTGACTATGTGATCCCGGGTAAGTTATTCGACTTCTGAGTTTCCATTTCCTCATCTGCAAAACCTAGAGACAAAATATCCCTACCTAGTATAGTAGTTGAGAAGAGTAGAGAGATGCAAAGTGCCTGTCAACATTCAGCTTAATAAACAATGACTACTGATAAAGGAAAAATTAACCCAGTAAATTAGAACAGATACTTTCTCTCATTCATCTGCTGATCGACTGGAGAGAACCCACTGGGAATGGGCGAGGGGGAATCACCCTCTGCAACAAAAGTAAGGCATCGCCCCATGTTAACAAACAGCTTATGAGTTTGCAGGTGATTAGGTGGCAAAGGGTGGCCCCTAGAGAACATGGGAAAGGGAGCCTCACTGCGGAGGTGCAGCAGGACATATGAGAGCTGATTAAGTGTGTGTTTTCTCCACTCATTTGGCATAAAATGCTAAGGCTGAGCACAGAGGCTGGTTTTCACTTTCTTGAAACAAAAGCAAAAGAGCTTAGAACAAGCTTGCTTGCACATACAGCTCCTTGAATGCAAAATATTTATAGGGCCAAATGGTAGAACAACGCCAGCTGGTACTGAGCGGGGAGCAAGGGCTGAAACGGTATAAGGCTGAATTCGTTCACACGCCTCCCCCAGGAAACAAAAAGGGAGGTGAAAAAAATCCTGGAGAAGTGAACAAGAGCATGAAAGGCCCTTTTTATTCCCAATTAAGTGTGGCATGAAAGGATACGATCTGTGTGAAAGGGAACAAGGCTGCTGATGGCAGGGAGGCAAATACGGAGAAGCGTTTTAATATTTGCTGTCTGCCACTAGGAAGGAAGAGACTGGATAATTGCCCAAATCTCATAACTTTTAATTACCCACTTCCCTGAGGACAAATTAAAGAATGTGCCAATAATACCTGAAACAAAGGTTAGAGGTTCTAGAAGCTGTCAGACATCAGCTCTGTAGGAACGGAAGAATTTTCTTTGATATTTTCACCTCCTGTGGGGTAGTGGAGAAAGGATTTGAGGGTCGTGGTGGGCTTGCCACGCTCTGTCTAGCCTCTTTCTTCACACATCCCTCCTCCCCGTCCTCCCCCACCAAGTCCCTCCAGCCTGCCACCTACTTCCCCAAAACAGCCCCAAACACAAAAACACATCTTAGGCTGCAAAGTAACTGGCATAACATTACAAAAATAGTGAGGGATTTCGAGGGAAAGATTCTGAGCAGTCGCACTTACAATGTATTTTAGAGGATCAAAGGGAAGAATAGTTGCCATGGCCTGGCCTTCCTACCCTTCACAGTCTTCCTTTGTTAGAATTCTTTGAAGATGTGACATGGTACTCCTGGGGTGGGCCTTCTTTATTTAAGGTTTCAAGAGGTGCTTGATAAGTCTTCAGTGCCCGAAAAGGATGTATAAAACATGAGGAATCGGAGTAAGTAGATAAGATTGAAACTGAAATTGATGTCAGAGAGGGAGCTGGTACAACGGAGAATCTGAGCACTATGAGGATGCGCTAGAACAAGAGAGAAGGAAGCCACGTTCCGTTATCTGCCCAAGATCAGCATAAACAAGCTGCATTTTAAGCCACAGATCTGCAGTGGAAAGTGCCTCAGTGTCTGCCGTGGGAACCAAGCAAGGCTTCATTTGCATTAGGGAATTAGGGAAATGGAGTTAGAGAAACTGCTCAGTATGTTAAAAGTCCCAAAAGCAGGACTTCCCTACTGTCACATACACAAACACATGTCATTGTTGTTGTCCTTTAGTTGATCAATCAACTCATGCATATTTATGAGCACCTGCCTTGCTTCATCACTATGCTGGGCATAAGGGTTATAGGAGATGGTCCCTGGACTCAAGACACATGAAGCTGGATGGCAAAGGTGAGTCCAGCGTCAACAGCAAAATCCCTCACAGGATGAAATGTTACATAAATAAACAAATTCACAGAACCTAAAAAGAAGTAGCCACTTGTTCCTCTAAAAATTCCCTGAGAGCAAGGAAGATAATCTTACTCTTCAGTGTATCTTTAGCACTGTATTAGGGTTCTCCGGAGAAACAGAACCAATAGCATTTAGATATTTATAAATATATATAAGAGGAGAACTATTATAGGTATTGGCTCATGCAGTGATGAGGCTGAGAAGTCCCACAATCTGCCATCTGCAAGCTGGAGAACCAGTAAAACCAGTGGTATTATATAGTGCCAGTCTGAAGGCCTGAGAATTGATGTGCCAATGTAAGTCCCACTCTGAGTCCAAAAGTCTGAAAACCAGGAGCACCAATATCCAAGGTCAAGGAGAAGATGAATGTCTCAGCTCAAGCAGAGAGAGTGAATTTATCCTTCATCAGCATTTTTGTTCTATTTGGGTCTTTAACAGATTGGATGATGCCCACCCACCTTGGTGAGGGTGGATCTTTTTTACTTAGTCTCCTGATTGAAATGCTAATCTCTTCCAGCAACACCCTCACAGACACACCCAGAAATAATGTCTTACTAGTCATGTGGGCATCACTTAGTCCAGCCAAGCTGACGTATAAAATTAACCATCAAAAGCACCTATCATTATACCAGGCACAAAATAACCCTATAAATGTTGTTGTAATCAACTTACATCTCCCATTTGTGGAAAATAAAGTACACTTGGAAAGTTTATGCTAGAAAAGCTCTTTCCTGACAGCGCAGGAGGTAGTACTCAATGGTGGAAAGAGAACAAATTTTAGGTTGGAACATTTTGTTCAGGGTCTTCCTCCACTATTGCTTACTGTGTGTCCTTGGGCAAGCTGCTTTAACTCTCTCTGCCTTACTTTTGTCATTTGCACAATTGGGATAAATATAATTTTTATCAGGCTCTATTTTGAGGATAAGATGAGAGTATACAAATAAAGTGCTTTGTAAAATCAAAACAAGGCATGAGTAATGAGTTATAGTAATGATGATAGTATGTACAGTAAGCTTTCCCAGCTCTGGGCTAAGCATTGCTTTCTTTAACTGTAAATTCCTTTGGGAGATGGTAGCAGCAGTGTTTCCGTCCCATCTGTGTGAATGAGGACAGCATATTCCTCTGGAAATTGATCAGGTATAGTGGCCTGGGCAAAAATGCCTTCCCTCACTGGATTGAGATTCACAGGAGAAGAAGGTCTTAAGAAGGAAATAGAAGGAAAAAATGGTTCAGTGCTTGTTGCAAACCTAAATCTTCATATCAAATGGGAGAGAAGTGTCCTGGAGATGCTGCTTCAAATCAATGACAGCCAAGGTCAAGTGTGAGACCAGCATCAATCAAATTTCTGGTGTCTTTCACCTCAGCGTCTTTACAGGTCTTCTTGTGGTGGGAGTGCCCAAGCATTGTAGGAGAAACAAGGGAGACAGTCCTCTCTTCACTGAACACACACCTGTCCTTTGGAAACCTTTGCTATAGGGTAGCAGACAGAAAGCCCTCCCTTCTTTCTTTTCCTTTCTAGCCCTTTAACTCTAGGCTGGGCCTAGGACTAGGTAAGGCAAATGAGGTAACTAGGGCCAGAGTTTAAGGAGGCAATCACCCTCAAGGTTGTGCATTCCCAGGGTGACATTTGCTAGAAAAGGAACATCAAAGGCTTCCTTAAATAAGGAATGAAATGGGAAGAACCAACCATCAGCCTGATGATAATTATGAAGAAAAATGGGGTCAGGGAAGCCACGTTCTCTTGAACAGGTGTGCTTTATATGTAAGATTCAGACACCTGTAATACCAACTAATAGAGCTACTACTCCTCTTCTTGCTGCCTTCCCTGATTCACTGACCATCTGTCGCTGCAAACTAACAGGACCTCAGAATTGCTAAGGTCAGAGAAACTGTTTCACTCTGGAGGTGCTAAGGAGGGAATCTTGTTAGTTGTTCTATCCTCAGTATCCCCAAAGTACTCTTTACCAGCATCTCATTTATCAGTGAGATTCGGCCTCTTTGGCACATTGATAGTGTTTAATATGTTTCATGAAATATAATAAATGCCCAAATTCACTTCCAAGCAACATCTATTAATGCTATACTGTTATTCTAGTCTTCAGTGGAGGGACTCATTGGCTGCTGTTCTTGGGGAAAAGTTTCCTGATAAACATGGAGTGTATTTAAGAACACTGACTAGAAAGCCCTTTTATTAAAAAAACAAAACAAACAAACAAACAAACAAAAGTATTACTACAAAAGAGTCAGCAAAGGTGTAAAAAAAAAGTCTGCAATGCTGTATTTGATTTAAGTCAGGAATTTTCTTGACAGCATTTGGCTGGCTGATTTTTCTAGGCTGGATTATTTTTAAGAAATTGGTTGAAGTTAAGAGAGCAAACAAAAATATTTTTGCCTTATTGGGTGGAAAATTTACCTGGACCCTAAGGCGACAGTATTGGGGGAAAAAATAAAAAATAAAAAATAAAACCCTTTCTACCAGTATTTGAAGAAAGTCAGTGCTAAAATATTTGATATTGTTCCTGCACTGAGTCTACATCTACAACAGAAGTTCTTAATGAGGGATTCACAAATGGGTGTTAAGGTCCTAGAACTCCCTGAAAATATATGCAAAATGTTCTAAGGAAACATACACGTCCTTGTGTGCATGTGGGTGCACATACATATGCTGCCAAAATCTAAAAACAATTATGCCATAGTCAAGTTTTTTTTAATCTGTTAAATAAATACCACAATTTTATAGTGGAAAGAATATTACCCGGGAGCTAAGAGATCCAGTGACTTACAAATATCCAAATAAAAGACCATAAACAAAATAAAGTCATTTAACTTCTTTGCAGTTCAGTTTTCCTTTTTTTTTTTTTTTTTTGAGACAGGGTCTTGCTCTGTGACCAGGCTGGGGTGCAGCGGCACAATCTCAGCTCACTGCAACCTCTGCCTCCTGGGTTCAAGTGATTCTCCTGCCTCAGCCACCTGAGTAGCTGGGACTACAGGTGCACACCACCACGCCCAGCTAATTTTTGTGTGTGTGTATATATATATATATTTAGTAGAGACAGGGTTTCACCATGTTGGCCAGGATGGCCTTGATATCTTGACCTCGTGATCTGCCGGCCTTGGCCTCCCAAAGTGCTGGGATTACAGGCATGAGCCACTGCACTCGGCCTGAAGCTAAGTATTACTGTCAAGTGATACAATAAGGGCCTCCCAATTTAAGATGAATATTAACAACAATTAACAACATCTCCCTTAATCTGATGATGAAATAGTAAATGTACTAGGGCTTAATTCCAGGCTCCAAGTAGTCTCTCCTCATAGATGAAATGGAGTGAAGAAATTGTGCATTCTTTGGTATAAATCCTAGGAATGTTTTATCTACTGTTGCCAACACTGACCATTTCTCCAAGGAGCCTTTAAAATAGTGCAAAAATTTGACAAGACAGATACCCGGACAGTTTCTTCTCTTAGAAATAAAATAAGACATCTAGATAAAGAAAGTTAAGGGTCAAGGTTTAGAATTCATACCTCATGAATTTCATACCCCATCCTCAAAACAGAAAAAAAATACCCCAAGAATGTGGCCAAGAAATGTGTCTTAGTCTGCTTGTGCTGCTGTAACAAATTGGTGGAGACTGGGTAATTCATAAAGAATACAAATTTATTCCTCACATTTCTGGAGGCTGGGAAGCCCAAGATCAATGTGTCAGGAGATTCAGTGTGTGGTGAAGGACTGTTTCTTGTAGATGGGCCATCTAGGTGTCATCACTTGGAAAAGGGACGGAAAGAACAAAAGGGGATGAACGTTGTGTTCTCACATGGCAGAAGAGTGGAAGACAGTGAATCTACTCCCTCAACTCCTTTAAAATGGCCCTAATCCCATCTTTTAGAGCTGCACCCTTATGATATAATTACCTCAAAAAGGCCCTATCTCTTAATACTATCACAATGATCATTATGTTTCAACATATAAATTTTTGGGGACATGTTCAGACCATAGCAAAAACAGGTAATTAAAACAGAGACATGGATACTCCCTCTATGATTTTGGATGAGACCAAGAGTTAGTCTGAACTGACAACAATTTAACCTTGATCACTTGCACAAATTATACACTCTTACACTCCCCTCCTCACAATTTGTTTTTGATGACATATTTTGTATATTTTATAGTTTGTGTCCCTTAACAAATTATTGTAGCTATAGTTGTTTTTAATAATTTTGTCTTTTAATCTTTATACTAGCGATATAATTGATGTTCACATCACCACTACAGTATAGGAGTGTTTTCAGTTTGGCTATATGTTTACTTTTAAGTGACCTTGTCCCTCAGCTTGAAGGACTACTTTTAGTATTTCTTGTAAGACAAATATAGTGGTAATAGATTCCCTCAACTTTAGTGTGTCTGAGAAAGGTTTTATCTCCCCTTGATTTTTAAAGCACAGGACAGTTAGGTATTGTATTCTTGCTTGGCAGAATTTTTTTTTCTTTCAGCTTTATAAGTATCTTATCCCATTCCCTCTGACATGCAGATTTTCTGTTAGAAACTCTGATTTTTGTATGTAACTTTTATGTAACATGATTCTGTATATAACTTGTATCTAATAAGTTGCTTTTCCCATGCAACTTTCAATATTCTCTTTTTGTTTTTAACTTTTGACAATTTGATTTTAATGTGTTTTGGTGTGAGTCTGTTTGAATTTATCCTTATCAGGTGTCCATTGAGATTCCTGAATCCAGATTTCTATTTTCTTCAGAATTGAAAAATTGTCTGCCATTATTTCTTTGAATACATTTTCCATCTCTTTCTCTTTCCTCTTCTGGTGGAAATTTGATGGTTTATCATAAATACTTTAGGCTGCCTTTACTTTTTCATTTTATCTTTTTGTTTCTCAGATTGGATGATTTCTGTGACCTATTTTCAAGTTAGCTAAATTTTTCTCCTGCTTCATCTAGTCTGCTGTTGAATCCCTCTATTGAATTTTTGAGTTCAATTATTGTATTATTCAGCTCAGTGATTTATGTTTGGTACTTTTATATATTTTCTATTTCTTTGTTGAAATTCTCAGTTTGTTCATACATTGCTTTCCTTACCTCAGTAAATATATTTATGACTATCCTTTGGATTTCCTGTCAGGTAAATCTCATATCTCTATTGCATTAGAGTCAGCTTCTAAATATTTATCTTGTTCTTTTACATGGAACATATTTCCATTTCTTTATTTTCTTTCATTCTATGTTGGCTTCTTCACATAAGATAAAAAAACACCTCTCCCACTCTTCTTAGGCTGGTCTTGTACAGAAGATGTTTCTCTCAAATCAGCTCAGCAAAAGATTCTAGGTGCCTCTAAATTTGTTGTCCTTGTCCAATCTCCTGTGTTTGTTCTTACTGCCTCCCAAGAAATTAGAAAGTATTGAGTTATGTTATCACCTTGAGAGAGATGGGACAGAAGCCAGTCCCTTGGGGTATAGCTAGGGTGGTTGGGGTGATAGATATGTGTTCCAGTTACTTCTTTTCTTGGGGATAAGATGAGAGCCAGAGTTTATCTCCCAATCATTCTACCCTACACCAAGAAGAGGGTGTGAGGCAGATGCCTGTACTCTTTTTCAGACTGCTCACCTGAAACCTGAGGAGACAGCTGATAAAAGTTTGCAAGTTTAAATGTCACTTTTTTATTCTATGTGGTCTAGCAGACTCAAGAGGACAGAGCCCCATCAACTCCTAGAGTTAGGTAATTTAAGAGTCATCTCCTCAGATGAAGACTGTAAAAGTTGGGGGTACACAATGCATGTGGAAACTACTTCTAGGGAATGTCTACAGATTTGGATTTATTGCTGCAGTGTGCCAGGGAAGAAGGCACAGGGAGTGCCTTCTCTCTTGTTTGAGCAAGCAGAAGTCTCACACCCTCCTAGCGGAAGACTTCTGTCTGGATATATCCCTAAAGCAAGCCAGGGAGGAAGTCACAGAAAGCACCTACTTTCCTTTTAGGCAAGGAGAGATCCCCCAGCCTCCTTCTAATGAGAGATTGTAGGAGTTTATCTCAAGAGAAAGCCAAGGATGAGGGTGCAAAGAGTGCCATCCCTTCTATTCTTCCAGGTAGAGGCCTTCAATCTCTTTTGCTAAAGAGATTTCAGGGCTGGAATTATCACCAGAGCAAGCTGGGGAAGAGGGCACAGGGAGTACCTGTTTTCCTATTCAAGCAAGTAGAACTTTTACACCTTCTTTGTAAGAGGAGTACTCTAGTCTGAAGGTAATGCTGAAGCAAGCCACGGATGAAGGCATAGGGAATGCCTCCTTTCACTTGTAAGCATGGGTGGTCCCCTAGCTTCTCTCTAATGATTGCAAGAATTTATTGGGGAAATGTAAAAATGTAAATTAGCAGAGCCATTTTGGAAAATAGTGTGGAGGTTCCTCAAAAACCTAAATATACAACTATCATATGATCCAATGATCCCACTTCTGGGTGTATATTCAAAAGAAATGAAATTGGTATGTTAAAGAGATGTCTGCACTCCCATGTTCATTGCAGCATTGTTAACAATAGTCAAGATATAGAATCAAACAATTGGCCCATCAATAGGTAAATGGATAAAGAAAAGGTGGCATATATACAATGAAATACTATATAGCCTTTAAAAAAGAAGGAAATTCTGTCACTCATGTCGATATGGATAGAACTGGAGGATATTGTGCTAAGTGAAATGAAACAGACACCAAAAGACAAATTCTGTATGATCTCACTTATATGTGGAATCTTAAAAAAGTTGATCTCATATAAATAGAGAATAGAAAGGTGGTTACCAGAGGCTAGGAGGAAGGAGGAGGGACTAAGGAAGGGAAGATGTTGATCAAAGATTATGAAATGTCAGTTAGATCACAGAATAAGTTTTAGTGATCTATTGCACTTCATAGTGACCACAGTTAATTATAATGTATTGTATATTTCAAATTGGTAATAGATTTTTAACATTCTCAACACACAAAAAAATGACAAGTTGTGAGGTGATGGATATGTTAATTAGCTTGATTAAATCTTTCTACATTGTATACATAGATCAAAACATCACATTGAATGCCATAAATATACACAATTATTATTTGTCAATTTATGAATTACATTAAAACATCTAAGGATTAGTCAACTTCAGAAAATTTCACCATGAGACAATAACATCAACTTCTTTTACAGACTAGGTATGACTAAAAACTGTCAAAATTTGAGTTATTAAAACTCAATCTGTTTAAATTTTATTTTATTTTATTTATTTATTATTATTATACTTTAGGTTTAGGGGTATATGTGCGCAATGTGCAGGTTAGTTACATATGTATACATGTGCCATGCTGGTGCACTGAACCCACTAACTTGTCATCTAGCATTAGGTATATCTCCCAATGCTATCCCTCCCCCCTCCCCCCACCCCACAACAGTCCCCAGAGTGTGATGATCCCCTTCCTGTGTCCGTGTGTTCTCATTGTTCAATTCCCACCTATGAGTGAGAATATGCGGTGTTTGGTTTTTTGTTCTTGCGATAGTTTACTGAGAATGATGATTTCCAATTTCATCCATGAGAAATGCAAATCAAAACCACAATGAGATACCATCTCACACCAGTTAGAATGGCAATCATTAAAAAGTCAGGAAACAACAGGTGCTGGAGAAGATGTGGAGAAATAGGAACACTTTTACACTGTTGGTGGGACTGTAAACTAGTTCAACCCTTGTGGAAGTCAGTGTGGCGATTCCTCAGAGATCTAGAACTAGAAATTCCATTCGACCCAGCCATCTCATTACTGGGTATATACCCAAAGGACTATAAATCATGCTGCTATAAAGACACATGCACACGTATGTTTATTGCGGCATTATTCACAATAGCAAAGACTTGGAACCAACCCAAATGTCCAACAATGGTAGAATGGATTAAGAAAATGTGGCACATATACACCATGGAATACTATGCAGCCATAAAAAATGATGAGTTCATGTCCTTTGTAGGGACATAGATGAAATCTGTTTAAATTTTTAAGTGTATCAAACATTAAAAGATATGAAGATTATAAGGATAAGAAAATCGTGACTTAATAATCTTAGCTCTGGAAAGAAAGAAATTTTCCTAATCCCTCTCTCTCATTTTGAGAACACTGCAAGGATAAACTTAAATATATAATCTGAGACGAAGGGTGAAAAAAATCATAATATCAAAACTTGTGCTGAATCCTTGTGCTCTCTGGGCTGGAAAGTTAGAGTAATGTTCATTTTGTTAACAAAAATACCTGATAGGATCTTTCCAGCTGAGAAAAGCAAGCTCCATGGGCCGAATTTCCAGAAGCGGTTCCCAATTGGGTGCATATTAAAATTAGTGGGGAATTTTAAAAAATAGAAATAGAGGTGCCCAGTTTTACCAGGAAATTCTGACTTTGTTGGGTTTTTAGTAAAGGCCCAGGAAGTAGACTTTATATAAAAGTTTCTTTTGGTGATTCTAATGAGCAGCCAGAATTTAAAAACCACCATTCTAGAAGGATAAGATTGAGGAGAAAAATCTAAGTTGATCTGCTTAATCAAGTTATAAAACTTCTTTTTTTTTTTTTTTTTAAATTGAGATGGCATCTCACTCTGTTGTCCAGGCTGGAGTGCAGTGGCATGATCTTGGCTCATTGCAACCTCTGCCTCCCAGGTTCAAGTGATTCTCCTGCCTCAGCCTCCTGAGTAGCTGGGATTATAGGCACCCACCTATATTAACCATGCCTGGCTAATTTTTGTATTTTTAGTAGAGATGGGGTTTTGCCATGTTGGCCAGACTGGTCTTGAACTCCTGCCCTCAGGTGATCCGCCCACCTCGTCCTCCCAAAGTGCTGGGATTACAGGTGTGAGTCACTGTGCCCTGCCAAGAATTCTTAATTTGGGGTTGATAGCTTAAGGAAGAGGGATTGGGGATTATGCAATTGGATAAAGAATGGAAATAGGAAAAGGGATAAGAAAAGGAGAATGAATGAATCCCAGAGGATGGCTCACACTTGGGCCTCTGTAGGACAGGTGTATAGTAAAAAATTCCCTGTCAGGAATACTCCAGTATCTTTAAGGCTGTTGATGTCAAGTCTTCTATTTTATGTCCCTACTTGTCATCTGATATGGTGTAATGTTACTTAAACTGACAACATATTACCAATTTTTAGTAATATACTGCCACACAAAATACATTGCCTTGCTGATTTTTTTGGAGAATAGATGAAAGAAATAACAGTAATTCAGACCAAGATGTACCTTAGGAGTGGAGATAAGTGAAGAAAAAAATCAAGAAAATATGAGTATACCCCACAGAAAACTTTGGATAAGCTTAAGGGAAACTCTTGGAAGATCATGGAATAAGAACTTCAGATTCTTTGTTCAAAAATTACTCTTTTTTTCTGGTCGTAATGAAAACTTGATATGGTAATACCCATTTCACATCAATAGCTAGAAAACTGGACAAAATTTATTTGAAAGAAATCCAGTCGCTAGATAAAGAACAGCAAAGGAGTGTAATTCCCAATAAAGGAAAACAAAAGCGGTAAGCTCTAGATTCTTTCCAACTTTCCAGCTGAATAATATAAAGGACTCTGGAGGCGAGAGAGTTAATTCAAGCAGTGATAGTCTCACTGAACTTATATAACAGAGATCAAGTTTGGAAAAACTGAGGTACCTGAAATTTTTAGGGTAACATACCAGAAATAAGTAACAGAGGAAAATAGCTCTGTAAAACTGTAGATATTTATCTAAATATTAAGCTGCACGTACATAGGCTGAAACTTTATGAGACCAGGGTTTCAGGGTTTTCGATGAAGACAATAATGATGGAAAGAACTATTAGGGAGTTATAAGCAAAACAACAAATCTGGCTTATATGAAGATAAGAAAATTTTGAGTTTTGACCAACAAGGGCTGACAGACCTCTTTGAACACCCAGGGCATTTAGCAGAGATGTTATAATGACCACACACGGAGAACAGTGCCATAGGAAGTGGCACCAGCAAGACTGTGAAATAGGAGTTTTCTGTCATTATCTCCATGTAGAAGCATGGATGCTAACAACCATCCATGGATGAGAGTACCTTCGTGGGGGCACAAGAATCCAGCAGGGAAGTTTGAGCATATCACTGGAGCAAAAAATCTGACGTATTGGAGAGAGTAAGAGGAGTAGCTTCACTTTACCTATATCAGCCCTTCCACAAGGTAGCAAAGCTCAGTGCCAAGACAGACACCCTGGGCCTGTGATTTCTTCTACAGGGAAAAGTGAGAGTGTAGTAAGTGAGCATCTGGCTCCCTCAGCCATGTGGGATGCTGCTCATGAGACCCATGTCTTTCTCATCCCACCCATAATATTGGTTACTGGCACAGTCGAGTGGTTGAAAGGGGCTGGGATCAGGAAAGTGAGAGGGGACTCAAAGCAACCAGAGCTCAGAAAACAACAAAGGACCATGAATCCTACTAACTAGTTTGTGGATTTCATCAGGAAGTCCATCCATGAAGCACTTGGAATGCCTTGCCTATGGACCACTGTAACTGAACCAAAAGCACCCATGACATTTGACACACCTCGCCAACTCCCTCTTACCCCACCCCACATTTGCCTCTGTGAATGACAAGTATGAGCCTCCGCAGATGGCTCATAAGCAGATGCAGACAGCTGGCTCAATTCTGCAGGATTGTGAGACAGAACACAAACAAGGATTGTAGGACACCAGCCTAGGAAAAACAAACGGGAGCTCCCAGAACCCAGCTTGGTTTCCAGCATCAAGAGAAGGTGTGCAATCACAATTGCTCCCCAAGAGGGAACACAAAGTGTAGAGTGCATGCATCTAGAGAAAAGGTCTAAGAGAGACTCAGAATTCCTATCCAGGCTGACAGGTGAAGGTGTTTATCCCCTGAAGCCAGTCAGTAAGAACTGGAGAAGTTGATTGTGTCTTCAAATGCAGCAATTCAAGATTTTTTAAAAACATGAAAAATCAACTAAACATGACATCAACGAAAAACACAATTATTCTAGTAGCCAATCCGAAAGAAACAGGCATCAATAAATTGCCTGATAAAGAATTCAAAACAATTGTCTCAAAGAAGCTCAGTGAGCTAAAAGAGAGCATAGACAACTCAATGAAGTCAGGCAAATAATACTCAAAGAAAACAAGAAGTTGCACAAAGGGATAAACATTTAAAAAAAAATAGAAACTCTGGCGCTGAAATACACAATGAAAAAAATTAAAAATGCAGTAGAGTGTCCACAGCAGATTTGATCAAGCAAAACCAAAGAGTCTGTGAACTCAAAGATGGGTCACTTGAAATTGTTCAGGAAGAGGAGAAAAAAAGATTAAAAAGGAATGAGGAAAGCCTACAGGGTGTATGAGAAGCTGTTTTAAATGAAACTCTATCAGCTTAGCTGGTAACTTCTCTTCTCAGCAGCTGAGAGGTTCAAACAAAAGAGCACCAGCAGGGGATCCACCTGCATGGGTCCCTTTGGGACAGCCTCACCATCAGGGGTTTGGGTTGGACTGCGGGAACAACTTCAATGACACAACCACAATGTGAAAGTTTAAGAGTTTTTAGTATTTATAGATCCTGGAGAATACACAGCACCCCTGAAGTCCACACATACACAGAGGCCATGGAGCACAAGCGGAGAGAGAGAAGGGACCTATGAGTCAATGCATTTATTGAGTCCAGGGTGTTATAGAAACAGGTTTCCCCCAGGGAGCTTTAATTCGTGGGTTAAAGCAAACAGGCACTAGTTCCAGGAGGTCATGCTGTAACTGAGAAGTAGTCCTTTAAATTCATTGGAAAATGTCTGAATGGTCTGTTTAAAGAAGGCAGCAGGAAAGTAGGGAGATCAGCCTGTGAGGCAAGAAAGATGCCTCTAAGATTTATGTTTAGCTACTACCTGGAACCATTTGAGTGGGGTATAGTATTAGAAACTGTGTCAAGGCTGGCTGAGCCTTGCTTCTGATATGAGAAAATTATACATATTTTAAAATGGATGCTGAGGCAACATAAAATTACAAGCACTAACTACAGACACCATTCAGAGAAATGATATAAAATTAGGAGTATCCCACATGAAGAATGGAGAAAGAAACAAGCTTGTTCAAAGAAATAATGGCTGAAAACATCTCAAAGCTGGGGAGGAGATGGACATCCAGATATGTGAAGCACAAAAATTTCCAAAGAGTTTCAACCCAAAAAGGACTTCAGTGAGACACATTATAATCAAATTGTCAAAAATCAAAGAGAATTTTTGAAAGTAGCAAGAGAGATTTGTTGCTTACAACAAAACCCTCATAAGATTTTCAGCAGACTTTTTTTTTAGCAAAACCTTACAGGTTAGGAGAAAGTGAGATAATATGTTCAAAGTGCTGAAGGAAAAAAAACACCAATAAGAATAATTTATCTGGTAAAGCTGTCTTTCAGAAATGAAGGAGCAATAAAGAATTTCTCAGACAAATAAAAATTGAGGAAGTTCATCACCATCACCACTAGACCTTTTTTTAAATAAGAGATAATGAAGGGAGCTTTATAAGCTGAAATGAAAGAATCCTAATTAGTAATATAAGACATATGAAATAATAAAACTTGCTGGTAAAGATAAGTATCCCTTCACCCTATTACTGTAATGATGGTGAGTGGCTCACCTTTAACTCTAGTAGGAAGGTTAAAAGACAAAATTATTAAAAATCTACAGTTACAGTAACTTGTTAATGGATCCACAAGATTCACAATATGAAAATATACAAACTGTGAATCAACAACAGAGAATTTGGGGGAGCAAAAGTTTACAGTTTTTATATGCAATTAAAATTATGAGCTTAAAATAGGCTGTTAGAAGACCTTTATGTATACCTCACAGTAAGCACAAAGCCAAAAACCTATAGGAGATACACAAAAGATAAGGAGGAAGAAAACAAAGCATACTTTTACAAAAAAAAAATCAAATCTACAAAAGAAGACAGAAAGGGAAGAAGAAGTGAAGGAACAACAAAACAGCCAAAAAACAATTAACAAAATGTCAGTAAGTTCCTGCCTATCAATAATCACTTTAAATGTAAATGGGTTAAATTCTCCAATCAGAAGACATATGGTGGCTAAATTTATTTTTTTTAAAAAAGCTCCAAGTATATGTTGTTTACATGAGACTCAATTCAACTTTAAAGACATACATTGGCTGAAAAAGAAGAAATACGAAAAGATTTTCTATGCAAATGTAAACCAAGAGAGGATAAGTACCTGTATTAACATCAGAGAAAATAGACTTTAGGTCAAAAACTGTAACAAAAGACAATAAAAGTCATTATATAATAATTATGGGATCAATTTATCAAGATGATAAAACAATTGTAAATATAAATTCATTTAACCTCAGAAGAAAAGAATTTCTAACCAATGATTTCTTACCCAAATATATAAAGCAAACATTAACAGATCTGAAAGGAGAAATGCATAGTAATACAATAATAGAAGGGGATTTCAATGCCCCACTTTTAATGAATACATCATCCAGGCAGAAAATTAATAAGAAAACAGTGGTGGTGATATGGTTTGGCTGTGTCCTCACCCAAATCTCATCTTGAATTGTAGTTCTCATAATCCCCACATGTTGTGGGAGGGAACCAACAGGAGTAATTGAATCATGGAAGTTGTTTTCCCCATGCTAGACTCATGATAGTGAGTAAGTTCTCACGAGATCTGATGATTTTATAAGGGGCTTCACCCTTCACACAGCTCCCATTCTTCTCTTTCCTGTTGCCATGTGAAGAAGGACGTGTTTGCTTCTCCTTCTGCCATGACTGTAAGTTTCATGAGGCCTTCCAACCCTGCAGAACTGTGAGTCAATTAAACCTCTTACCTGTATAATTTACCCAGTCTCAGGCAGTTCTTAACAGCAGCCTGAGAACAGACTAATACAGGTGGTATGAAACTAGATGTCAGTGACAGGAGAAAAACTGTAAAATTTACAAAAACTACATACTTCTGAATAACTATAAGGTTAAAGAAGAGATCAAAAGAGAAATGAGAAATATCTTGGGAGAAATAAAAATGCAAACCCAACATGCCAAAACTTAAGGGATAAAGAAAAAGCAATTAAGTTTATAGTGATAAATGCCTACATTAAGAAAAAAGAAAAATCTCAAATAAACAAGCTAGTTTTACATGTAAGGAACTAGAGAAAGACATAAGTGAAGCACAAAATTAGCAGAAAGAAGGAAAACAAAACAAAGGCCAGAGAATAAATAAATGAAATAGAGAGTAGAAAAACAATAGAAAAGATCATTGAAACTGAGTTGATATTTTGAAAAGATTAAAATTTTAAATCTTTAGCTAGACTAAGAAAAAAAGAAAAAATCAAACATTGTAAATGAAAAGGAGATATTACAACTAGTGCCATAGAAATACAAAGGACCATAAGAGACTATTATGAACAATTATATGTCAACAAATTGGACAAACTAGAAGAAATGAATAAATTTCTAGAAACATACAACCTTCTAACACTAAATCATGAAGAATTAGGAAATATGAATGTATCAATAATGAGTAAGGAGATTAAAGTATGCATAAAAAACCTGAACAAAGCTAAGCATAGGACCTCATGGCTTCACTGCTGAATTCTACCAAACATTTAAAGAGGAATTAATATCAATCCTTATCAAACTCTTCTCAAAAAGCGAAGAGGAGAGAATACTTCCAAACTCATTTTACAAGCATGGCATTAATTTGATATCAAAGCCAGATTCGGACACTACAAGGAAAGAAAATTACAGGCCAATATCCCTGATAAACATATGTACAAAAATTCTCAAAAAAAATACTAGCAATTGAATCAATACCACATTGAAAGGATTGTGTACCATGATCAAGTGTGATTTATCCTTGGGATGCAAAAATGGTTCAACACATGGAAGTCAATAAATGATATACCACATTAACAGAATGAAGAATTAATATGATATAATCATCTCCATAGATGCAGAAAAAGCATTTTACATTTTCAACATACTTTCATAATAAAAACTATCAAAATATTAGATATAGAAGGAATATATCTCAATATAATAAAGGTCACATATGACAGGCTCTCAGCTAACATCATACTCAATGATGAAAAACTGAAAGCTTTTCTTCTCAGTTAAGGAACAAGTGAAGGATGTACATCTCATCACTTCTTCTCAACATAAGACTAGAAGTCCTAGCCAGAAAAATTAGAAAAGAAAAAAAAAAGACATTCAAATAATAAAAGTAGAAGGTAGGCTGGGTGCGATGACTTACGCTGGTAATTCCAGCACTTTGGGAGGCCAAGTTGGGTGGATCACTTGAGGATAGGAGTTTGTGACCAGTTTGGCCAACATGGTGAAACCCCATCTCTACTAAAAATACAAAAATTAGCTGGGCTTGATGGCATGCCTGTAATCCCAGCTACTTGGGAGGCTGAGGCAGGAGAATCACTTGAACCTGGGAGGCTGAGGTTGCAGTGAGCTGAGATGGCACTACTGCACTCCAGTCTGGGCGACAAAACAAGAACTTGTCTCAAAATAAATAAATAAATAAAGAAGAAGATAAATTGTCTGTTTGCAGATGGCATAATATTATATATAGAAAACCCTAAAGACTCAACCAAAATCATACTTAGAACTAGTAAATTCAGTGACGTTTCCAGCAAAACATCAACATACAAAAATCAGTCTCATTTCTGTACACTAACAACAAACCATCTGAAAAAAATAAGAAAACAATGTCATTTACAATAGCATCAAAAATATGTAAGAATAAATTAACCAAGGAGATGAAAGATTTGTACACTGAAAACTGTAAAACATTGACAAAAGACATGAAAGAAGACACAAATCAGTGAAATTGTTCATGGATTGAAATAATTATTTTTAAAATGTTCATGCTACTTAAAGCAATCTCTAGATTCAATGCAATCCCCATCAAAATTCCAATAGCATTTTCCCAGAAACAGAAAAAAAATTCTAAAATTTGCATGGTCCCACCAAAGATCCTGAATAACAAAAGAAATCTTGAGCAAGAAGATGAAAGCTGAAAGCTCCATACTTCCTGATTTCAATTTATGTTACACAACTATAAAAATTAAAATAGCATGGTATTGGCACATAAACAGACACATAAACCAATGGAACAGAATCAAGAGCCCAGAAATAAGCCCATGGATATCTTGGCAAAGAGGCCATGAATACAAAGTGGGAAAAGGATAGTTCTTATTAAATGGTGGTGGGAAAACTGAATAGCCACATGCAAAATAACGAAATTGGACCCTTATCTTACACCAGCCACAAAAATCAACTATGAATGGATTAAATACTTACATGTAAGACGTAAAACCATAAAACTCCTAAAAGAAGAAAGCACAGAGAAAAAGAGCTTCTTGATATTGTTCTTGGCAATGATTTTTTGGATATGACACCAAAAGCTCAGGTAACAAAAGCAAAAATATACAAGTAGGTCATACAACTCAAAAGTGGAAAAAACAAATAACCTGATTTAAAAATGGGCAAAGGATCTGAATAGACATTTTTCCAAAGAAAATGCCAACAGGTATATGAAAGGTTCACATCACCACTCATCAGGGAAATGCAAATCAAAACCACAGGGAGATATCGCTTCACACCTGCTAGGATGGCTTTATCAGAAAAGCAAAAACAAGTGTTGGTGAGATTGTAGAGAAATAAGAACCCTTGTCCATGGTTTGTGGGAATGTAAAATGGTATAGACACCACGGAAAACAGTATAAAAGTATCCCAAAATATGAAAAATAGAACTACTATATAACAATCTCACTTCTGTATATACATCCAAAGGAAGTGAAATAAGTATGTTGAAGAGGTATTTGCACTCCCATGTTCATTACAGCATTATTTACAATATAATTGTTTGTGTATTTGTGTATACATATATATATATATACACACACATACACACACACACACAGACACACACAATGGATTATTCAATCTTAAGAAAGAAAGAAGCTGGAGAAAGGGCTGGGTGTAGTGGCTCATGCTTGTCATTCTACTTGTGATTAGTTTGGAGGCCAAGGCAGGAGGATTGCTTGAGACAAGACTTGGCAACATAGCGCAACCCCTGTATCTACCAAAAATTAAAAAATTAGCCAGGCATGGTGGCATGCACCTGTAGTCCCAGCTACCTTGGAAGGCAGAGGGGAGAGGATTGCTTGAGCCCAGGAGTTTGAGGCTGCAGTAAGTTATGATTATGCTGCTGCACTCCAGCTTGAGTGACAGCAAGACCCTGTCTCAAGAAAAAAGGAAAGAGCCTGGAAGACATTATACTATGTGAAATAAAACAGACACTGAAAGTCAAACTTTGCATGATCTCACATATATTGAAATTTTAAAAGTTGAACTCACAGAAACAGAGTAGAATGGTGGTTGCTTGGGTTGGGGATGGGGTAAGGGGGTCATGTTGGTCAAAGGGTGCAAACTGTCAGTTATAAGTGGAATAAGTTCTGGAGATCTAATGTATAACATGGTGACTATGATTCATATTAAGTTAAAATATACTTAAAATTTTCTAAGGGAAGAAATCTCAAGTGTTCTTACCACATACACAAAAAATAACTGTTAGGTGATTGGTATGTTAATTAGCTTGATTGTGGTAATCATTTCACAATGTATACACATGTCAAAACATCACGTTGTACACCTTAAATACGTAGAATTTTTATTCAACAGTGATAGCCCAGTAAAGCTTAAATTAACACAAAACAGTGTTGCAGCAGTTGAAGGGTTTACACTTCTCTATACAAACTTATACAAAGCTTTAAAACAAGACTGGAAGGGTGAAGTTAGCCTAGATGCAAACTAATTGACTCTCATAAAAAAGAAAAAAAAGTGACACTCTTTTTAGGAAGAAAACAAAATCCAGATACTCAACCAGGTAACAGTTACAATACTCAGCATCTGATCTAAAATTGCCAGGCATGTAAAGAGATAGAGAGTCAAGATCCATAAACGGGGTAAAGTTAGTGAATACAAAGCTTACAAAATGACAGATGGCTGGGTGTGGTGGCTCACACCTGTAATCCCAGCACTTTGGGAGGCCAAGGCAGGTGGATCACTTGAGGCCAGGAGTTCGAGACCAGCCTGGCCAACATGGCAAAACCCCATCTCTACTAAAAATACAAAAATTAGCTGGGCATGGTGGTACACATCTGTAGTCCTAGCTACTCAGGAGGCTGAGGCACAAGAATTGCCTGAACCTGGGAGGCGGATGTCGTGATTAGCAGAGATTGTGCCACTGCACTCCAGCCTGGGCAGCAGAGCAAGACTCTGTTTCAAAACAAACAAAAAAATCAAAAATCAAAGAAATGACTGATATTATGGAATTAATAGAAAGGATTTAAAAACTGTTATTTTAAATACGTTCAATGATGTAAAAGGAAAATGAACATAAGAAAGAGAAAAATGAAAAGTATAAAAAATAATGAAATGACATTTCTGGAGTGGAAAAATACAACACCAAATTGAAAAACTGACCGGATGCACTTAACAAGGGACTAGACACCACAGAAGAAAAGATCAGAAAACTGGAAGCAGAACAGAAGAAATTATTAAAACTAAAGCACAGAGATACGAAAGACAGAATACATTTAATACAGCTTCACTGACCATAGGACAATAGCAAGTGATCTAATATGAGTATAATTGGAATCCACTATTCAGCGTTGTACTGGTGGTCCTAGTCAGTCTAATAAGGCAAGACAAAGCAATAAAAGGCATACAGATTGGAAAGAAAGAAGTAAAAATGTCTTTATTCACAGAGAGCAGAAAATTCCAATAATCTACCAAAAGTTACTAGAACTACTTCATGAGTTTAGCAATTATATAAAAGGTAACTAGATGTACAAAAATCAATTGTATTTCCATATCCTATGAAGAGATAATTGGAATACTATGGAACACTTAAGGATAAGTTTAACAAAAATTACACAAGATTCATAAACCGAATACAACAGAACACTGCTAGGAGACATTAAAGAATACTTAAAGGAAGAAATGTATGATGTATATGGATCATAAAATACAATATGTTAAAAGGTCAATTCTACTCAAATTGCTATATCAATAACAATTTCAGCAGGCTTTTTTTGTTTAGAAGTTAACTAGCCAATTAGAAAATTTGATTAGATTTGCAAAAGACCATAGAAAAGCCAAAACAATTTTGAGAAACAACAATGTAGGAGGACTTACACTTCCTAATTTTAAGACTTATAAAACTATACTGGTTAAAAGATTGTGGTAGGGACACAAGCATAGTAATACAGATCAGTAGAAAAGAAAACTGATTTTGGAGAAAGTTTCAGATGATTTAATGGAAAAAGAATACTCCTTTCAACAAGTTGGGCTGGGAGCAACCGAATAACAATATAAAAAAAAGTGAACCACGATTTTTACTTCAAACTATAGACAAAAAATAACTCAGAATTGATGATATCTAAATTTAAAAATAGAAAACTACATTATTTCTAAAAGAAAACATAGAAGATAAAAATCTTTGTAATCTTTGGGCAGGCAAGATTTCTTTGATAACAAAAATAACTTACCATAGAAGAAGATGACCAACAAATTAAAACTTTATGAAAATTAATTCCTCCTCTTTAAAAGACACTATTTAGAAAATGAGGAGGGAAGCTGCAGACTGAGAAAGAATATTTACAAACTATATTGAGATATCTAACAAAGAATATTTCAAAAATATGTAAATTAAATTTTACATCATATTCAAATGGTCAATAGGCACAAGAAGAAATGTTCAACATCATTATGCATCAAAGAATGCAAATAAAGTTATAATGAGATACCACTAAACACCACACTATTTAGTTTAGAATAACTAAAATTTTAAAAGAGTGACAATACCATGTGTAGGTAGAAATGTAACTACTTGAAATTTTAGCCTGCCAATGGGAGTGTTAAATGGGACAACTACTTTGAGAAACAACCTGGAAGTTTCTCCTACAGTTAAACAAACACTTACTGTATTACCCAGAAATTTCACTCCAAGAGAAATGCAAACATAGGTCCACATAAAGGTTTGTACACAAATGTTCACAGCAGCTTCATTTATAATAACCACAAACTGGGAACAACACACATATGCATCAAGAGGTTAAGAGATCAACAGATTGTGATGTATTCATATAACAGATATTATTCATCAATATTAATACATACAACATGACTTAATCACCAACACAGCATATTGAGGCAGGTACAACATCACTGTGTGATTATACCTATAAAAAATGAATCCTTACATATAGAAAATAGTTTGGTGGCTGTCTGGATTGGAATTTGAGAAGGGGATTGGTTGCAAAGAAACATGAGGGAAAAATTAAGGATAATGAAAATATTTTTTATTTTTATTGCACTGAAATAACCAAACACATTTCTCAAACCCCATTAAACTACATGAATAAATTTGTATCATTGTATTGTGTACAAATTTTACCTCAATAAAACCGAAAACAACCAACTATGTAGAGAGAGGTTGTCTATAAACTGAGCACAAAATGCAATAGACAATCTAGTAGCTTTAGATTCTTAAAAATGCAATCAGTGAGATAATTTGCATCAGGAACAAAACAGATTTTTATCAGCCTGGCTGTGGCTTTGTTTTCTCATGGTGAAATCTGAATCATACAAGTATCTCTTACCTAGGATGGCACTCAGGATCAAATTAATAAATATATGTAAAGCATGTAGAGTAAATTCTGGCAGATATTAAGAATTCAATAAAGGCTGGCTATAGTTATCATTGTTACCACCAAGAGTTGGAGGCTATATCAAACATGGGGAGGGCTACAATGATAAGCAATGTTGCCCCCTGGGGAGGCTTAGGTTTTAGTGAGAAACAAGGCCAGTCAATTCTCCTCAATGCACAAAAGGATGTTGTATTAGTCAGTTCTCATGCTGCTAATAAAGACATACCCAAGACTCGGTAATTTAGAAAGGAAAGAAGTTTTATGGACTCACAGTTCCACATGGCTATGGGGGCCTCAAAATTATGGTGGAAGATGAAGGCAGAGCAAAGGCATGTCTTACATGGCAGCAAGCAAGAGGGTATGTGCAGGAGAACTCCCCTTTATAAAACCTTCAGATCTTATGACTCATATTCACTATCATGGGAAAAACCTACTCCTATAATTCAATTACCTCCCACTGGGTCCCCCCCATGACACATGGGGATTATTACAATTCAAGGTGAGATTTGGGTGGGGACACAGAGCCAAACCATATCAGGTGTTCCGGGAGACCTGTGGACAAGTTACACCTCACTGATAGGGAATTTCCCTAACATGTCATCTAACTATTTATTTTCTGCCTTCTCTTTAAAAATCCAGGGGTTGGACTGGCAAATTGTAGCTACTTCCTTATTGTTACATAATATATTCTATTATCTGCATGCATATTTCTCAGAAGACAATTTATACAGGTTGAAAAAAATGTATTTCTTGACAACTTTGTTTGAAATATTACTTGCTTGATACTTTTATGTTGATCTTAGAGAAAAATGAGGGAATGTTTCCTAAAGGAGGTAACAAAATTATAATTGGATGCCAGCATGAGTTATCACCTGAGCCTGAGGAGGTACATTAAAAAGACCAGGACTCGGACTTTGAAGAAGTCACTTGGACATGCCCATTGGTCATCAGCTGAAGGTAACCATTCCTGCCACCATCTTCTAAGACCAATGTGCCATAAGGTATTAACTTCCAGTGGCACCTGTAACAAATTGCCACAAGCTAGGTAGCAGAAAGCAACAGAAATGTATTCTCTCAGCATTCAGGAGGCCAGAAATCCTAAATCCAGGTGTCAGCAGGACCATACTCTCCCTGGAGGCTCTGGGAAGAGAATCTATTTCATTTTTTTCTCTTAGCTTTTGATGGCTGCTGGTAATCCTTGGAACTCCTTGGCTTAGAGCTGCATCATTCCAAACTCTGCCTCTGTGTTCACATGGCCTCAATTTCTTCGGTGTCTTCTTTTTTGTCTTCTAAGGACACTTGTCATTGGAGTTGGAGCCCACTTGGGTAATCCAGGATGATCTCATCTGAAGATCCTTAATTATACCTGCAAAGACTCTTTTTTCCAAATAAGGTAATATTCACAGGTTCCAGGAATTTGGATGTGGATTTTTTTTTTTTTTTTTGGTAGAATCAGTGAGAGTCACCATTCCACCCACTACACATGCCACCTTCCTACTGTGCTTGGACTTTAGAGGTAAAGTCCTTCAACAGAGGACAGAAAAGCAGTTCAGGGAGTGCTGAATATTACTTGGCATTGCCCAAATGAGGGAATAAAGGAAAGAGAGAAATAATTAAATTTAAGATTCATGAGGGCAGAAACTGTGTGTATTATTTATTCTTATTCCACAGCACCTATAACAGTGCTTGGCATACAGCGATTTTTGATAGATGTTTATTAATTTTATGAATGAATGAATAACTCATAAATTAGTCTTCATCTCTCGGTGTCCTGAAAGAATCAAATTTGGCCTCACTTAATCACTGAAACTTTGGTATCCCCAAGCAAAAAGGCTATCACCAGAGAAACCTGACACTGAGTCCAGGAAACTTGGGTTGGTGAAAATGCTCCTGGGAACCTGAGTTGGGCTGGGTTTGGTAGGAGAATGGGTCCTGGGGTGCGAGTACAGCTGCAGGGGCCAGAAGGGAAGCCAAGCTTCATTGTGGGTTCTAGAGAATGAAAATGTCTCTTTTGGCAATCATAAATATCTCCTCTTCCCATGATTGTTTAGCATCTTCATTTACAATAAAACGGCAGTTAAGAATGTAACTACATCCTTTTTGAACCTTCCAATGATAGAAAGCCATAAATTTTAAAAGTCAAAAACAACAACAAAAACTCACTCTTAATTTGCATGCTTTCCTGTAGAGAGAAAGGGAATAAAGGACTCCTAGGAGCATCCGTTCTTTAAATTCTCTTCTTCTGGGTTTCCTCAAAGAATCTGATTAGCAGCCTTTCACCCAGAAATGATGAGCTGCAGGGAAGCTCAGTGATTAGAGCAAACAGATAGCAGTCAGAAAATTCTCTGAGTGGCTCTCTGTTGCCTTCCAAAAGACACTTGACAACTCTGTGTCTCAATTATTGGCAAATTGGGGACAGTGGTAGCAACACTTGCTTACCCTTCAGGGATGCTGTAAGAGCCAATTAACTGTGGGCAATGTCAGTGGAGATTGAGGAATGAGCACCATTGCATAGTTACAAAGCATTATTACTGTAGTGTGAATGGTGAATGGAAAGTAGAGGTTGAGCAAGGAAATTCATGGGTTTGCCTTGCAGCAGCTTCCTGATAAATTGCCAGTAGAGTCTTCCTAATTTGTCTCATTCTGCCTGCATGGGGATTTCTATCTAATAGTCCCTGTAGATGACAGAGGGAAAAAGTGAGGAAGCCAGGTCAGGCACAAAACATTGACAACAAGAAAGAAGCCACTGCTGAAGGGGTTTTTCTAAAGCTGAATTTTAATCATCCTTGTAAATTATATCTAGAATGTGGATTGAGGAAGGGGCATGAGAGGAGTTTGACATGAAGTTGGAGAGGAAGCAATCAATTTTGAAGATGCATTTCATGTGGAATCTAGGGAGCCCAGATCCTAAGCAGTGACCTTCAGGATTTAAACTGGTGTTCACCAGCTTGACTTGAGATCCTCTAGTAAGACACAGGACTTTGCAAACTGAGCTACAAGGCCAAATAGTGCAGGCTGATAGCTCTGTATAAAATGTTAGCAATGTGTGAATCCAATTTGTGGAATACCAAAAAAAAAAACTGCTTTAAAAATTGAAATAAGAATATATAAGCACTTACAAGGCTGCTGGGTTGATGATTTGGGGAGAGAGCCTGGAAAAATTAAAGATTGCCTTCAAATCAAAGCCAATATGCCAATCTCCACCTGGGAACTTTGGCTCAATGCCAGTTTTGATGTGTTTATTACTAACTCCTTGTGGTTAGCAAAAGAAAAGAAATCAATTTGCATAAGGAAAGAAGAAGAGGTCTTTAAACACTGAAACCTAGGCAGCTGGGAAAAAAAAAAAAAAAAATCCTTTAAAGAAATGTAATCCGATTCTGCCAGTTGACCGAGAAGGAAATTTGGGAATTTAGGAGAAAATCCATAAATCTGGACTACCTCGGAGGGCTAATATATGTTGAAGCTGTTTAGAGATTGAGCAATCTTTTGGCCATGGGATTTTAGGGATATTGGGAGTGGGAAGTGTTAATCTCACCATGGTTTGAATCCCACAAATTCCTTCTGCCTTTATATAGTTATCATTACTGAGCTCTTATTATACAGCAGACGCTGTGCTAAATGGTTTAGATATATTAATATATTTAATTGTTGCAACATTCCTATAGAGACTGAAGTTACTTTCATTTTAGACACGAGCAATCTGAGACACAAGAAAGGTTACAAAATTTTCCCATAACCGTACAGTTAACAAGCTGTGATCTAGGACTCAAACCCTAAGATTCTGACTCCAAAGCCCTTGTTCTACTATTATTGTTGTTCCCTCTTGCAAAACACCTGGAAGATATACACACACACGCATATAGACACACACAGTTTTATATATATATGTGTATGTGTGTGTCTGAGATAGGTAAAATTTAAATTCTTATCCAGGTTTATAGCTCAGATGAAATGGGATGAGTGCCCTAAAAATGCTATTGAGAAGATGCTATGGGAGGTTGGTGAGGGACGAGACTAATTCTACTGGGCTTAGGGAAATGGGTGAAGTGAAACACTAGAGAGGGGGGCAGTAAACTTGTAGAGACCGAAGTTCTTGCTGGCTTTATTACATATTAAGTATTTGCCGTCTCATGAAATCCCATAGCAGGCCTATGAAGTATGTAGTATCTTATCTATTTTACAAATGGGGGAATTATAGCAGAGAAATGTGAAATAAACAACTGATAGTCATACATGGAATGGAAAGAATAATGGCTAGAGTGTCAAGTTGGAGATCTGAATGCAAAAGGCCTCATCCTTTCTTCTATTTTTTTAAGATGGAGTCTCGCTCTGTTGCCTAGGCTGGAGTGCAGTAGCATGATCTCTGCTCACTGCCAACCTCCGTCTCCCAGGTTCAAACGATTCTCCTGCCTCAGCCTCCTGAGTAGCTGGGACTACAGGCATGCACCACCATGCCTGGCTAATTTTTGTAGTTTTTTTTTTTCAGTAGAGACGGGGTTTCACTATGTTGGCCAGGCTGGTCTCGAACTCCTGACCTCATGATCCACCTGCTTTGGCCTCCCAAAGTGCTGAGATCACAGGCTTGAGCCAACACACCCGGCCAGCCCTCATCCTTTCTATTAAATTACATTGCTTCATGAAATGCCAGTCAAGGTGGGAAATGCACAATGTCTCGGGTTTCCATAGCAGAATGGGAAAGATTTTCAAGAGTAAAAAAAAAAATGATGCATTTGAAAATGCAGAGGCGGAAAAGTACAGTGAAGTTTTGGAAAAGTATAAATAGTCTAATTTAAATGAATATGAAAAATCAGAAGAGGCTGGGAAGGAATGGCTTACCAAATCTTGGATTTTGCCTTGTCTGAAGAGAATAAACCTCTATTCTGAAGGCAGTGAGAGTTACTGCAGGTGTTTTAGCTGAAGAGAAGGTGATCAGGGTGGTGAATTAATATCAATGTACAGGCTGCATTCCTCCCCCTGAATACAGCCCTGGAGGTTCCATGAAAGCAAAAAGAAGACTGAGGAATCTATTGAAATAAGAAATACAGCAACATCAGGGCAAGGAAAAGCAATGGGTTAGGTCCTTGCATAGCCTTTGGGTGGAGTAAGGTGGAATAACCAACCCAGACATCTGATATGGAGCAGGGAAGCAATTTTCCACCTCTGACAGCTATTTTCTCTCCCTGATATTGCCTTGAGACGATAACAATCTATGTAAATAAATAAACAAACTACAAAGCAGAACAAGAGCAACCAGCCTACCCCCTATAGTGACGGCAGGGAAAGTCTTGGGGTGCTGCTGAGTCCACCTGGGGTGGAATCAGCTAACCATAAGTGCAATGGGCCTGGTTAGCCTTTTGGTGTTCCCTCTCCTTCCTGCACATCCTCTCTATACATCAAGTGCTATGTGATTACAACTCAGGTTAAGAATTCTTGATCAAGAGCAGTGTCAACGTTGACATATAAGTCGTAATTTCAGAGGTTCCCGGCTCCAAAGTGTTTTTACTCACACACACACACATATCTTAACCCCTTATATTTACTATCAGGGGCACACGCTAGCTTCTGGCTTTTTGCCTTTCCTGCCAAAGTCACATTTCCGTAGAGGTAAATTAAGTTACTAAAGGAATATAAATGTATGGAAAAAGATAAAGATATTTTCAGAGCATAACTGCAATGAAAGAAAGACAACTGATGGATTCAGCTATATCAAATAAAAGCAAAAGTAATGTATCAGAGTAATAATTTAAAATAAACATATTTTCTAAAATATGTAAGAAAAAATATTGGATCCATGCAGCAAACATGAAAAATCATAAGGAAGAATCAACTGGAGATATTAAGAAAAATGTTACGGTTGAAATAAATAACTGGACTGAATAGCAGAAGAATACATGTAAAAATCATTTTGTGAAATTCTCTCAGACGACATCAGGATAGGATAAAGAGACAGAAAATTTTAAATTAAAAGACAAGGAGAGTAGAATCGGAAGTGTCAAAGTTCATATCAATGAAGTCCCAGATGGAGAGAGAGAGAAACCTATGAGAAAAAACAAAAATGATGAAAACTATTGATCAATAATGTTGAGATTACTTTTAAAAAATCAAGAATCGGCCGGGCGTGGTGGTTCATGCCTGTAATCCTAGCACTTTGGGAGGCCGTCGTGGGTGGATCACCTGAGGTTAGGAGTTCAAGACCAGCCTGGCCAACATGGCAAAACCCCATCTCTAGTAAAAATACAAAAATTAGCTGGGTGTGGTGGTGCATGCCTGTAATCCCAGCTACTCAGAAGGCTGAGGCAGGAGAATCACTTGAACCCAGGAAGCGGACGCTGCAGTGAGCTGAGATCACACCACTTCACTGCAGCCTGGGGGAAAGAGCGAGACTTCATCTCAAAAAAAAAAAAAAAAAAATCAAGACTCAGATTGATGCTAAAATTTTTAATAACAACATAAAATATATAGAGTAAAATTTTAAAACTTTAAAAAAACACTATCATTTAATCTGGAATTGTGTGTCTAGGTAATCTATCATTAAAATCCAAGAGTTAAATAAGGATACTCTCAGTTTATCACAAAAACTTCCTCTGAAAAAATACTCTTGGATAAGTTATTTCTTCAAAAAATGAAATCAGACTGAGGGGATATAATAAGGCATGGGGAAATTGTGACTAAAGGAGTTAGTAAAACTTACTACTGACTACAATTTGGTGAGAAAGGAGGTACCAGAGGGAGAACTTGCTTATGTATTTGTCCAGAAAAGGAGTTGTGGGGTGTGTGTGTGTGTGTGTGTGTGTGTGTGTGTGTGTGTGTGTGTGTGAGTTTGATAGGAAAAATATGCATAAATATGGCTCTCAACAAGTTAGGGGTAAACTCCAAAACCCTACAAATAGATTACGATACTTAAAAATCAGGAAAATAAAATTTGATATATCCAATGAAAAGAAAGACGGTGGTAAGGAAAAATGAAAATGAAGTATGTAACATGGAAATTATTAAATATTTAGATAAGAAATAATGGTATTTGAAATAAATAAAAATGAAAGACAATTACATTGGATTTTTTTTAAATGAAGTAAAACAGTATGCTGTTTACTGGAAATATTCAAAAGAATGCATTTTGAAAAGAGTGAAATGTAAGAATGTGTATCAGGCAAAATAATGCAAAAGACAGCCATGACAGCAATTTTAATATTTGTCAAAATATATTTTTGCATCTGAATATCTGTAAAGGTATACTTTAAAAAGCAATCATATACTGGTAACAGAAATAAGACATCAAGAAATTGTAACAACCACGAATGTATGTGTAACAGACAATAGAGCCTCAAAGTATATAAAGCAACAACTAAGAGTCAAACGAACACTAGATAAATTAATAATTTAGATATCTCAGCATGAACTTTTCAGAAACTGGTGGGTTAAGATCATTAACATAGGTTGGAAAGGGAGAGAAGCTGGAGGAGAAAGAATAATTAGAATGTGATTGAAATAATTTAGATTACAGTTATGATGATTCTGTGCCAGGGTGGGGATTAGAGACTGTAGTTGTAGGCCCAATGAGAATGAGTATATTTTGAAATTTTTGGGTGCCATTATCAGATGAAAATAAGTTAAGGGAAGTGGGTTTGGGGGATAGAAGATAAATATATTTAAGATGTATCAATTATAATCCACTTCTTTAGAAGTTACAGATTGCCATTAGATCTCTGTGAGAAGAATGGGGTGGGATAACTTCCATCATTAGAGTTCCCAAGTCTCTTTAGAAATAGTGTTTCCTTTAGTGAAAGGCATTGAAGCCTTCTCAAATATTTTATCTGGCAGGGATTCATGCATTAGGCTCTCACTAGTCATTAACTCCTTAGCACAGGTAATTTTATCAGATTAGCCCTAGTAAAGAGAATGGAGCATTTATATGACATGGACACGATACAGGAACATTCTGATGGAAGAGGAAAACGAAATCAGAGAAAGAAAGTAGACTCTTCTAAATGTTTTTAAAATACCATTCTCTTAGTCAATCTATATCTTCACTATCAAAAATACAAATCTGTGGTTCCCTCCTCTATGCTCCCATAGCTTCTTTTCCAACAATTTATTGCAAAAATAATTGTCAAACACACAGCAAAGTTGAAATATTTTTTCAGTAAATAATTCTATATGTCCACCATCTAGATTCTATCATTAGCATTTTACTCTTTATTTCCTTGATCACTTATCTAGCCATCTTTCTAGTCATTCATATAGCCTTCTCATTTTTAATGCATTTAAACTACAGACAATGGTATACTTTATATTTTTCAGTATTTTCTTATAATATTTACCTACAATGAAAGGCATATATCTTCACTATACATTTTCCAAGTTTCAACAAAGGTATACACCTCTATAAACCCAATAAGACATTATCATTACCACAAAAATGTCCCTTCATGCGTCTTCCCAGTCCAACTCAGCCCTTGCTTCCCAGAGGAGATTGTTCTAGAATATCTTATATATGAAATTATGCATGCAGTATATACTCTTTCTGGCTAGTTTCCACTCAGCCTAACATGTTTTGGATTCATCTATACTGTTGCATATCACAGTTGTATATGAGTATACTGCATAAATTCACCTCCATTTGTTTCTTCATTCTCCGATTGGTGGACACTTGGATTATTTCTACTGCCTGTTCAGTTCTTTCACAGTGTCTTGTGAGTGGAAGTTTTTGCTTTTGTCATTTGTTTGCTTATGAAGTCTAATTTATTATTTTTTCTTTTATGGTTTTTCTGTAATCTGTCTAAGAAAGCTTTGCCTGCTGCCAAGTTATCAAGGGAGATGGCTCCTGTTCTCCTCTAAAAGCTTTATGGTTGGGTTTGGTAATCCTTTTGTTTTGTTTTGAGACAAGGTCTCTCTCTGTTGCCCAGGCTGGAGTGCAGTGGTGCCATCAAGGTTCACTGTAACCTCCGTCTCCTAGGCTCAAGTGATCCTCCCACCTCAGCCTCCTGAGTAGCTAGTACTACAGGAGCACCACCATGCTAGGCTAATTTTTTAAAAGTTTTTTTCTAGAGACAAGGTCTCACTGTATTACTCAGGCTGTTCTCAAACTCCTGGGTGCAAGCAATCCTCTTGCCTTGGCCTCTCAAAGTGCTGGGATTATAGACATGAGCCACTGTGCCCAACCTGGTGATCCATTTTTAATTTGTGCATATGCGTGTATGATATGAGAATCATCATGGCAAGGTTCATTTTTTTCCATGTGAATATCCTGTTTTTCCAGCAATATTTGTTGAAAAAATTTTCCTTTTCCATTAGATTGTTTTGATGCTTTTGTTGAAAATTATATGACCATGTAAGTGTCTATGTCTGGACGTTTTACTGCCAGTTGTGTTGATCTAATAATGAATCCTGAATGCTAGTACCATATTTTCTTGATTATTTGAGCTGTACAATAAGTCTTAAAGATGGATAGTGAAAGGTCCTTCAATTTTGTTCTTCCAAGATTTCCTTGGAGGTTCTAGGTCCTTTACCTATATATTTCAGGATGAGCTGGTGTCAATTTCTAATAAAACACCTTCAGCAATCTTGAAATTCATTGATTCTATAGATCATTCTGGGGAATATTGCCAACTTTAAAATACTCAATCTTCCAGTTCAATAATACAGAATACCTAGCCACTAACTTAGCAGCTTTGCAATTTCACTCAGCAAATTTTTTGCAATTTTGAAAATATAGGTCTATATCATTCAGCTTTAAAAAGGAAGAAAATTTTGACATATGCTCCAATATGAATGAACCTTGAAGACATTATGCTAAGTGAAATAAATTAGTGATGAAAGGGCAAATCAATGAGTAGCAGTAATGGCAAGATCACTGCTGTTCAACCCAAGATTATCTTAACAGTCAGACTTGAGAGTAGTGGGATGGCTGTCTTGGAGAGTATAGAATACCACATTTTTCTCTGGAAGGTTCCAATGGAGGTGGATAAAGCAGCATCACATGGAATATTATTCAGCCTTGAAAAGAAAGGAAATTTTGACACATGCTACACATGGATGAACCTTGAGGACATTATGCCAAGTGAAATAAGTCAATCACAAAAGGGCAAATATTATATGATTCCACTTTTATGAGGTACCTAGGGCATCCAAATTTATAGAGACAGAAAATCAAACAATGGTTTTCGGGAGGTAGAGGGAGGGAGGAAATGGAGAGTTATTGTCTAATTGGGACAGAGTTTGGGATGATGAAAATGTTCTAGAGACGAATAGTGAAGATGGTTGCACAACAGTGTGAATGCACTTAATGCCAATAAACTATATACATACAATGACTAAAACAGAAAATTTTTCATTATGTCTATTGAACGATAATTAAAAAATAGAAAATTTTTTCATTAGGTATACCTAACCACAGTAAAAAAGTAGAAGTCTTCATTTTTTAAAAGTAAACTTTTTCCTAAGCAGGAAAAAGTTTTAGATACTATTTTGAAAAAAAAATTTTAATTTTTAAATTTTGTTTTCTAATTTTTTTCTAGTATATAAAACCCACAATTTTTATTTATACTAACATTGAATGCAGTGACCTTGCTAAATTTACTTATTAATTCTATTATTTTTCAAAGTCCTTAGAATATTCCATGTAGACAATGATATCAGCAGCAAATAGAGGGTTGTATTTCTTTTTCTAAAATTTATGCCTGAAATTTATTTTTCTGATTTCAGTGCTTAATATACCAGCAGTGAGCTAGGAATTCCTTGCCTTATTCCTGATTTTGGAAAGAAATCATTCAATGATTCACTGCTAAGTGATATGTTAGCTGTAGGTGTTTTTTGATACCCCTTACTACAGATTGCGGAAGTTTTCATTTATTTCTAGTTTAAATTTTAATCAGAAACAATGTTATTAAATCAAGTTTAGCCTAAAGTTGCCACCTTACATATTTTAAGTTCACTCTACAAGTTTCTCCATACATAGTGAACTGTGACCTAACTGGATGTGTAAACAGATTATAGCCTACCCTTATACCCATCTCTGAGCTTCATTCAATCAAAGACGACCAACTTTTCAAACCCTGTTCAAATAAGGCAAACACCGACCTGTAACCAATTTAGCAGTTTCTGTACCACACGTCCATTTTCTGTACATCATTTTGCATTTTCTATCCATAAATGCTCTCTGGCTATGTGGCAGTGCAGAGTCTCTCTGAAACTATTCTGGTTTCAGGGGCTGCCTGATTTGTGAATTGTTCTTTGTTCAATTAAATTCTGTTAAAGATAACTTGTCTAAAGTTGTTGTTTTAACAGTGTTAAATGTCATCAAATACTTTTTTCTGCATCAATTAAAATTATCACATGATTTTTTTCTTTTATTCTATTGTTATGGTGAATTAAACTGACTGACTTTCAAATGTTACACTAACCTTGCATTTCTAGGATAAACCCCACTTGGTCATGATATAAAATCCTTTTTATATAGGGCTAGAATTGATATTTTGCTAAGGATTTCTGTATCCATGTTCAAGAGAGATATTGATCTGTAGTTTCATTTATGTATTTGTTTTGTAATTTCTTTGCTGGGTTTTGAATAGAGTTTTGAAGGCCTCAAAAGAAGTTTGGAAGTATTCTTTTTCTACTTTCTGAAAGAGATTGCATAAAATTGGTCATAATTATTTCTTAAATATTTGATAATATTCACTAGAAACCCACCTGGGCCAGGAATTTTCTTCATGTGAAGATTGTTATTAGCAAATTCAACTTCTTTAACAGAGGTACAACTATTGATATTTTCTGTTTTATCTTGTGTCAGTTTTGGTAAGCTTTATTTTCAAGGAATGTGTTTGTTTTAATTAAATTTTGACCTAAGCTTGTTCATAATATTCTTACTGTTCACTTAATATTTGTAGAATCTGCAATGATAATCCCTCTTTCATTCCTGATATTACTCCTTTATGTTTTTAATCTTTTTTCCTCTATCAGTCTATCAATTTTGCTAATCTTTTCAAATAATCATCTCTTCATTTAATTTTTCCTCATTTGTCTGATTTCTCTTTCATTGACATTTAATCTAATATTTATTAGAAAATCTTTGTGTTTACTTTGCTTTTCTTTTTGTTGTTTCTTAAAATAAAACTTATATAATGGATTTTAGACCTTTAGTTTCTAATATAGGCATTTATTTTTACACATCTAAAAAATTTTAATTTGTTGTATTTTTATTATCCAGTTCAAAATAATTTTTATTTTATGCTTTATTGACCTGTATTATTTAGATGTGTGTTTAATTTTCAAATGTTTAGAGTCTTCTAGATTGTTATATTTCAATTGCATAATCAGATAAGTTACTTTGTATAATTTACCTAACTATAGATTTGTTGAATTTGTTTTTATGGTCTATCTTGTTGATTTGAAATTATTTTTATGGTCTATCTTGTTGAATGTGTCACGTGCACTTGGAAGAGAATGTGTATTCTGTATATCTTGGGTGTGTTGTACTATAAACATCAATTAGACCAAGGTAGTTTATAGTGTTTGTCAGATTATCTATATCTTTACTAATATGTTTTGTTTAGTTTTTTAATCAATTGCTAAGAGACAAGTGTTAACATTTCCAAATATTATTTGAAATTTATTTCTCCCTTTAATTCTGTTAATTTTTGCTTCATTTATTTTGAAGTTATTAAGTGAACCTTCATTTAGAGTTGCTGTGTCTTCATGATAAATTGACTCTTAATAATGTGAAATGCGTCTATTTCTGGCAACACCATTTATCTTGAAGTTTTTCTTTTATTTGACATTAATATGGCAGCCAACACTCTGCGTTTGCTGTTTGTACATTATTTTTTCCACTCATTTATTTTCAACTTATCATTGTATATATAATTGTGTTATTATACAATATGTAGCTGAGGGTATGAAATTGTTTTTATTCCTATTTTGATAATTTCTGCTTTTTAGCTGTTTACTTCATACTAATTAATTATTAATGTTATTTTATTTAGGCCTACTTTTCTATTATTTGTTCACCTCCATTTTATCTCTGTTCTTTATTTCCTGACTTCTTTTAGATTAATTAATATTTCATTAAAATTTCATTTCAATTTTGTCGCTAGCTTTTTGGTTATGTCTCTTTGTAATTTCTTAAATTTGGTACTCTAGTGGATTACAATAAATAAACTTGACTTTTCACAGTCCATTTTAGTTAATATTGTACCCTTCATGTAAAATGTGAAAATCTTACAATTGTATAGACCTATTTACCCCCCAAGCCTGTTTCTTATGCTACAGTAATCATATGTACTACATATACTTCTATCATAAAACTAAAAACTAATTTCTGCTTTCAACAGTCAAATGTACTTTAAAGAAATTAATACGAAGAATATATTTTACGAAGATGGCCGAATAGGAACAGCTCCGGTCTACAGCTCCCAGCGCGAGCGTCGCAGAAGACGGGTGATTTCTGCATTTCCATCTGAGGTACCATGTTCATCTCACTAGGGAGTGCCAGACAGTGGGCGCAGGTCAGTGGGTGAGCGCACCCTGCGCCAGCCGAAGCAGGGGCGAGGCATTGCCTCACTCGGGAAGCGCAAGGTGTCAGGGAGTTCCCTTTCCAGGGGTGACAAACGGCACCTGGAAAATCGGGCCACTCCCACCCGAATACTGTGCTTTTCCGACGGGCTTAGGAAATGGTGCCCCAGGAGAGTATAGCCCGCACCTGGCTCAGAGGGTCCTACGCCCACGGAGTCTCGCTGATTGCTAGCACAGCAGTCTGAGATCAAACAGCAAGTCGGCAGCGAGGCTGGGGGAGGGGCGCCCGCCATTGCCCAGGCTCGCTTAGGTAAACAAAGCAGCCTGGAAGCTTGAACTGGGTGGAGCCCACCACAGCTCAAGGAGGCCTGCCTGCCTCTGTAGGCTCCACCTCTGGGGGCAGGGCACAGACAAACAAAAAGACAGCAGTAACCTCTGCAGACTTAAATGTCCCTGTCTGACAGCTTTGAGGAGAGCAGTGGTTCTCCCAGCACGCAGCTGGAGATCTGAGAACGGGCTGACTGCCTCCTCAAGTGGGTCCCTGACCCCTGACCCCCGAGCAGCCTAACTGGGAGGCACCCCCCAGCAGGGGCAGACTGACACCTCACACGGCCGGCCAGGTACTCCAACAGACCTGCAGCTGAGGGTTCTGTCTGTTAGAAGGAAAACTAGCAGAAAGGACATCCACACCAAAAACCCATCTGTACATCACCATCATCAAAGACCAAAAGTAGATAAAACCACAAAGATGGGGAAAAAACAGAGCAGAAAAACTGGAAACTCTAAAATGCAGAGCACCTCTCCTCCTCCAAAGGAACGCAGTTCCTCACCAGCAACGGAACAAAGCTGGACGGAGAATGACTTTGACGAGCTGAGAGAAGAAGGCTTCAGACGATCAAATTACTCCGAGCTACGGGAGGATATTCAAACCAAAGGCAAAGAAGTTGAAAACTTTGAAAAAAATTTAGAAGAATGTATAACTAGAATAACCAATACAGAGAAGTGCTTACAGGAGCTGATGGAGCTGAAAACCAAGGCTCGAGAACTACGTGAAGAATGCAGAAGCCTCAGGAGCCGATGCGATCAAATGGAAGAAAGGGTATCAGCCCTGGAAGATGAAATGAATGAAATGAAGCGGGAAGGGAAGTTTAAAGAAAAAAGAATAAAAAGAAATGAGCAAAGCCTCCAAGAAATGTGGGACTATGTGAAAAGACCAAATCTACGTCTGATTGGTGTACCTGAAAGTGACGGGGAGAATGAAAACAAGTTGGAAAACATTCTGCAGGATATTATCCAGGAGAACTTCCCCAATCTAGCAAGGCAGGCCAACATTCAGATTCAGGAAATACAGAGAACGCCACAGAGATACTCCTCGAGAAGAGCAACTCCAAGACACATAATTGTCAGATTCACCAAAGTTGAAATGAAGGAAAAAATGTTAAGGGCAGCCAGAGAGAAAGGTCGGGTTACCATCAAAGGGAAGCCCATCAGACTAACAGCGGATCTCTCGGCAGAAACCCTACAAGCCAGAAGAGAGTGGGGGCCAATATTCAACATTCTTAAAGAAAAGAATTTTCAACCCAGAATTTCATATCCTGCCAAACTAAGCTTCATAAGTGAAGGAGAAATAAAATACTTTACAGACAAGCAAATGCTAAGAGATTTTGTCACCACCAGGCCTGCCCTAAAAGAGCTCCTGAAGGAAGCGCTAAACATGGAAAGGCACAACCGGTACCAGCCACTGCAAAATCATACCGAATTGTAAAGACCATCGAGACTAGGAAGGGACTGCATCAACTAACGAGCAAAATAACCAGCTAACGTCATAATGACAGGATCAGATTCACACATAACAATATTAACTTTAAATGTAAATGGACTAAATGCTCCAATTAAAAGACACAGACTGGCAAATTGGATAAAGACTCAAGACCCATCAGTGTGCTGTATTCAGGAAACCCATCTCACGTGCAGAGACACACATAGGCTCAAAATAAAAGGATGGAGGAAGATCTACCAAGCAAATGGACAACAAAAAAAGGCAGGGGTTGCAATCCTAGTCTCTGATAAAACAGACTTTAAACCAACAAAGATCAAAAGAGACAAAGAAGGCCATTACATAATGGTAAAGGGATTAATTCAACAAGAAGAGCTAACTATCCTAAATATATATGCACCCAATACAGGAGCACCCAGATTCATAAAGCAAGTCCTGAGTGACCTACAAAGAGACTTAGACTCCCAAACATTAATAATGGGAGACTTTAACACCCCACTGTCAACATTAGACAGATCAACGAGACAGAAAATCAACAAGGATACCCAGGAATTGAACTCAGCTCTGCACCAAGCAGACCTAATAGACATCTACAGAACTCTCCACCCCAAATCAACAGAATATACATTTTTTTCAGCACCACACCACACCTATTCCAAAATTGACCATATACTTGGAAGTAAAGCTCTCCTCAATAAATGTAAAAGAACAGAAATTATAACAAACTATCTCTCAGATCACAGTGCAATCAAGCTAGAACTCAGGATTAAGAATCTCACTCAAAACCGCTCAACTACATGGAAACTGAACAACCTGCTCCTGAATGACTACTGGGTACATAATGAAATGAAGGCAGAAATAAAGATGTTCTTTGAAACCAACGAGAACCAAGACACAACATACCAGAATCTCTGGGATGCATTCAAAGCAGTGTGTAGAGGGAAATTTATAGCACTAAATGCCCACAAGAGAAAGCAGGAAAGATCCAAAATTGACACCCTAACATCACAATTAAAAGAACTAGAAAAGCAAGAGCAAACACATTCAAAAGCTGGCAGAAGGCAAGAAATAACTAAAATCAGAGCAGAACTGAAGGAAATAGAGACACAAAAAACCCTTCAAAAAATAAATGAATCCAGGAGCTGGTTTTTTGAGAGGATCAACAAAATTGATAGACCACTAGCAAGATTAATAAAGAAAAAAAGAGAGAAGAATCAAATAGATGCAATAAAAAATGATAAAGGGGATATCACCACTGATCCCACAGAAATACAAACTACCATCAGAGAATATTACAAACACCTCTACGCAAATAAACTAGAAAATCTAGAAGAAATGGATAAATTCCTCAACACATACACCCTCCCAAGACTAAACCAGGAAGAAGTTGAATCTCTGAATAGACCAATAACAGGATCTGAAATTGTGGCAATAATCAATAGCTTACCAACCAAAAAAAGTCCAGGACCAGATGGGTTCACAGCCGAATTCTACCAGAGGTACAAGGAGGAGCTGGTACCATTCCTTCTGAAACTATTCCAATCAATAGAAAAAGAGGGAATCCTCCCTAACTCATTTTATGAGGCCAGCATCATCCTGATACCAAAGCCTGGCAGAGACACAACAAAAAAAGAGAATTTTAGACCAATATCCTTGATGAACATTGATGCAAAAATCCTCAATAAAATACTGGCAAACAGAATCCAGCAGCACATCAAAAAGCTTATCCACCATGATCAAGTGGGCTTCATCCCTGGGATGCAAGGCTGGTTCAATATACGCAAATCAATAAATGTAATCCAGCATATAAACAGAACCAAAGTCAAAAACCACATGATTATCTCAATAGATGCAGAAAAGGCCTTTGACAAAATTCAACAACCCTTCATGCTAAAAACTCTCAATAAATTAGGTATTGATGGGACGTATCTCAAAATAATAAGAGCTATTTATGACAAACCCACAGCCAATATCATACTGAATGGGCAAAAACTGGAAGCATTCCCTTTGAAAACTGGCACAAGACAGGGATGCCCTCTCTCACCACTTCTATTCAACATAGTGTTGGAAGTTCTGGCCAGGGCAATTAGGCAAGAGAAGGAAATCAAGGGTATTCAATTAGGAAAAGAGGAAGTCAAATTGTCCCTGTTTGCAGATGACATGATAGTATATCTAGAAAACCCCATTGTCTCAGCCCAAAATCTCCTTAAGCTGATAAGCAACTTCAGCAAAGTCTCAGGATACAAAATCAATGTACAAAAATCACAAGCATTCTTATACATCAATAACAGACAAACAGAGAGCCAAATCATGAGTGAACTCCCATTCACAATTGCTTCAAAGAGAATAAAATACCTAGGAATCCAACTTACAAGGGATGTGAAGGACCTCTTCAAGGAGAACTACAAACCACTGCTCAAGGAAATAAAAGAGGATACAAACAAATGGAAGAACATTCCATGCTCATGGGTAGGAAGAATCAATATCATGAAAATGGCCATCCTTCCCAAGGTAATTTACAGATTCAATGCCATCCCCATCAAGTTACCAATGACTTTCTTCACAGAATTGGAAAAAACTACTTTAAAGTTCATATGGAACCAAAAAAGAGCCCGCATCGCCAAGTCAATCCTAAGCCAAAAGAACAAAGCTGGAGGCATCACGCTACCTGACTTCAAACTATACTACAAGGCTACAGTAACCAAAACAGCATGGTACTGGTACCAAAACAGAGATATAGATCAATGGAACAGAACAGAGCCCTCAGAAATAACGCCACATATCTACAACTATCTGATGTTTGACAAACCTGAGAAAAACAAGCAATGGGGAAAGGATTCCCTATTTAATAAATGGTGCTGGGAAAACTGGCTAGCAATATGTAGAAAGCTGAAACTGGATCCCTTCCTTACACCTTATACAAAAATTAATTCAAGATGGATTAAAGACTTAAATGTTAGACCTAAAACCATAAAAACCCTAGAAGAAAACCTAGGCAATACCATTCAGGACATAGGCATGGGCAAGGACTTCATGTCTAAAACTCCAAAAGCAATGGCAACAAAAGCCAAAATTGACAAATGGGATCTAATTAAACTAAAGAGCTTCTGCACAGCAAAGGAAACTACCATCAGAGTGAACAGGCAACCTACAAAATGGGAGAAAATTTTCGCAACCTACTCATCTGACAAAGGGCTAGTATCCAGAATCTACAATGAACTCCAACAAATTTACAAGAAAAAAACAAACAACCCCATCAAAAAGTGGGCAAAGGACATGAACAGACACTTCTCAAAAGAAGACATTTATGCAGCCAAAAAACACATGAAAAAATGCTCACCATCACTGGCCATCAGAGAAATGCAAATCAAAACCACAATGAGATACCATCTCACACCAGTTAGAATGGCAATCGTTAAAAAGTCAGGAAACAACAGGTGCTGGAGAGGATGTGGAGAAATAGGAACACTTTTACACTGTTGGTGGGACTGTAAACTAGTTCAACCCTTGTGGAAGTCAGTGTGGCGATTCCTCAGGGATCTAGAACTAGAAATTCCATTTGACCCAGCCATCCCATTACTGGGTATATACCCAAAGGACTATAAATCATGCTGCTATAAAGACACATGCACACGTATGTTTATTGCGGCATTATTCACAATAGCAAAGACTTGGAAGCAACCCAAATGTCCAACAATGATAGACTGGATTAAGAAAATGTGGCACATATACACCATGGAATACTATGCAGCCATAAAAAATGATGAGTTCACGTCCTTTGTAGGGACATGGATGAAATTGGAAATCATCATTCTCAGTAAACTATCGCAAGAACAAAAAACCAAACACCGCATATTCTCACTCATAGGTGGGAATTGAACAATGAGAACACATGGACACAGGAAGGGGAACATCACACTTCGGGGACTGTTGTGGGGTGGGGGGAGGGGGGAGGGATAGCATTGGGAGATATACCTAATGCTAGATGACGAGTTGGTGGGTGCAGCGCACCAGCATGGCACATGTATACATATGTAACTTACCTGCACGTTGTGCACATGTACCATAGAGCCTAAAGTACAATAATAATAATAATAATAATAATAATAATAATAATAATAAAAAATAATAATAATATGCCGAAAGATCTACTAAAAAAAAAAAAAAAAAGAATATATTTTACAATATTTATCATTTCCAGTGTTTTTTGTTGTTTTCAAAAGACCTCAACTTTTTTCAAGTATCATTTCCCTACAGCCTGAAGAATTTCTTTTAGCATCCCTTGTAATCTCCAACTACTGTCAATGAATATTCTTCTTTTTGTTTCATCTGAAAGGAGCTTTACTTTGCCTTCATTCTTGAAAGTTATTTTCATGGGATATAAATTTCTGGGTTGAAAGTTTTGTTTTTCTCTTAGCTTTAAAGACATTTATCTTCTGTCTTATGGCCTTGCTAGTTTCTGATGAGTATTCAGAAGTCTTTTGAATTATTGTTTCCCTATACGTTATATGTTGTTTTTCTGTAGCTGTTTTTTAGATTTTCCTTTCATTTTTGTTTTTAACACTTTGTTTTATTTATTTATTTTTCAAGTTTCCATCATTTCGTGTTTTTAGCACTTTGAGTATAATGTTCTTAGGCAAAGTTTTCTTTAAAATTATTCTGCCAAGGGCTCACTAGCCTCCTTTAGTTACCATATTTATGTCTATGGCCAAATTTGAAAAAAATGTCCACCATCCATTCTTCAAAATTTTATCAAGGCATTATATATACAACAAAAATTAACTTTTAAAAAATATACAATTATTTTAAAGCTTATTGTATATTTTAAAGTATACAATTGGTGGTATCTAATACTTCACAAGGTTGTGCAACGGTGGTCTCTAGCTCAAAAATGTTTTCATTACCCCAAAGAAGAGCCTGTACCCATTAAGTAACCATTCTCCACCCTTTCTCCATCCAACCCCTGACAACCACCAGTCTGCTTTCTGTCTCTATGGGTTTATCTATTTCAGATATTTTATGTAAATAAAATTGTACAATATATGACCTTTTGTGCTTGTCTTCTTTTGCTTAGCATAATGTTTCCAAGATTAGTCCATGTTGTATTTAATAGTATGTGTCAGTACTTAGTTCTTTTTGCCAAATAATATTCCATTATATGACTACATCAAATTTTGCTTGCTCATTCATCCACTGGTGGACATTTGACTTGTTTTCACCTTTTGGCTATTGTGACTAATGCTTCTGTGAGCATTCATATGCAAGCATTCATGTGCAAATATCTGTTTAAATACCTCTTTTTAATTCTTTTCCTCAGTGGCTGCACCATGACATTCCCTCCAGCAATATATAAGGTCCCAATTTTTCCACATCCTCACCAACACATTTTTTTTTGTTTTCTTTTAAATAGCCATCTTAGTGAATGTGAAATTGTATTTTTTTGAAGTTTTAATTTGTATTTCTCTTATAACTAATGATACCAAGCATTATTTTTCATGTGTTTCTTGGCCATTTGAATACCTTTTTAGAGAAATATCTTTCAAGTATCTTGACCATTTTAAATTGAATTGTCTTTTTGTTGTTGAGTTGTAAGAATACGTTATATATTCTGGATATTAGACCTTTAATAGATATATTATTTGCAAATATTTCTCCCATTCTATTGGTTGTCTTTTCACTATCTTTATAAGGTCCTTGATGCACAAGAGTTTTTAATTTTGATGAAGTCTTATTTTTTATGTGTGTTTGTTCCTTGTGCTTTTGTGATCTCAATTTCTTCTGTTCCATTGTAGATCTTTTATCCTCAGCAATTACAATTATATACACATTAGACTTTAGACATTGTCTTACAGTTTTATGAGGCTCTCTTATCTTCAGACTCTTTTCCTTTGCCATTTCCATTCGGTTTTTAAGTCCACCCAAAAAATATTTTTTCTTTTACATCATCATACATAGCTGCTTTAAAACCCATATATTGTAATTACTGTTGGTCTTAGTAGATTGTCTATTCTCTTGAGAGTGGATCACATTTTCCTAGTTCTTCAAATGTCAAGTAACTTTTTATTATATCCTGCAAGGCGATATTATAGATTCTGTTATATTCCTCCAAAAAATGGGCTCTTTCTTTTAGACTGTTAACTTGGTTGGATTCAAGTTACAAAAAAATCTTTTTGGGAACAGCTCAGATCTCAATTCAGTGCCTTTATCTTTAGCTGGACTGCTTTGATTCTGCCCACGTATGTGTGGTTCCATGGTTATCTAGAAATTTGGGCAGAATTTATTTCCAAAATGTGGGGCTCACTCTTTTGCTCTTTTTTTTTTTTTTTCTGAATCCTTACCTACCTCAGTTTTCAGCAGAGGTAATTTCCCTAAACTCTGTCCTCTGGTTCTTTAGGTCAGAAAGTCTGTCTCTTTTCTGTTGGAGTTTTAGGCTTTAGCCTACTTTCAGACTAATACCTGCAATAATGAAAAATGCACCTCATTTTCCTTCTGGCAAGTTTTGGCACTTATTTACCGTCTGTCTCATTTTGTTCACTCCCTAGTGCCTACAAATATTTTTATGTTTTGTTCAGAGTTTAGAATTGCCATTCATAGGAATGTAGACCATGATGGGGCTTACTGTGCCATACCAGATACAGAATTGCCTCTAGTTCGTTGAAAATATTTCTATCACAACACTATATTTGATTATATAATAGCTATTTATGCTTTATTTTTCCTGTCAGACTATATTCTTGTTGTGCATAAAGAAGAGTCTTCTTTTAAAGTTGTGAAAATATATAGTCTTCTCCTTTTTTTTTTTTTCTGTTTAATGAATTCCTTTCGGAAACTCCTGCTACCACTTCTGAGATAGTATCTCCATCACACAGACTCATATTTCCCGTTTAAGGGATTTGGCCAGTTGGAGACAGTTTATCGCCTTATGTTATTAAAATTTGAATGGCCCACGTAAGCCAGAAACTGCCATGAGTCTCCTTTGCCGACATGTAGAGTGAGGTTTCCTGAAATGAAAACCTGTAAGGAGTAAGGTGACCTGAGAGAAACAGAATGGAAGACAGGATCTTGGTGGCATAATTTAACTTTAGAATTCCCTCTTGCTTAAAGCCAATTTCACTCCTTTGCCCTCCAAGTTACAAAAGTCATAAATATCTATGAGAAAAGAGTTTACATTCATTTTCTGACACTGACAACATCTATAATACTAAATCCTCTATACCTGGAAAAGATAGATAATGAATGCTTGGATAATAAGTGAGTGACTGATGATAGGTACATATACAATATTACTGGAAAGGTGTAGCCTCTGAGTGAGCATGGCACAGGCATCCCTAATTATCAACGAGGTCACTTATAGGGAAATCAAACCACCTTAGTTCATCTTTCAATGTTGTTCAGGACTGACCTGACCTCTATCTGGAATCTGTGTATCCATTTTCACCTCTGCTAATATCTAGACAAGCAATGAAATAGACATTTGATTTTTGTGGACAGCCTTCTTATACATTTCCTCATTTTCAATAAGAACAAACTGGTGACATGCATGTTTGCTAATTTTTTTATTGCTTGTGCTAAGTGTTCCATTTTGAAAAGAAAGCAATTTGGCAGTGTTTAATGACCCTCTTTCTTAGTATCTTCACCTTGGCATGTTTTTCTGTCTCTGTCAGACCTGTGAGAAGATAGTGGTTGCTCAGTGATATGTTGTTCACAGCGTGGAAAGCCTCGGTCACAGGGTCTGTCTCCAGTAACATTTACAACACAGGGAGTACCATAACCAGTGGAGTTTGTGAAACCTCTTTCTTATAGCATGCCAAGAATTCAATCTGTTTCTGGTTCCTGCAAACTAACAAAAGCTGTTGCTATGTTATCACTCTAAAAGATGAAGCCATATAGTCATATGTAGGCTTCCCTTTATATAGTAAATACTACCCACTGATAGACCAAAAGCTTAGAAAACTGTATCTCAAAGGTTAACATGTCTATTAGCAGCATGTTGACAATCTTCAGCACAAGGTGAGTACCTTGTTGATAATGTCTAAACTAGTCTATATCCTTCCATTGATGTCAGCAATAGCTTAAAATTCCAACTGCTTTGATTGACCCAAGATTTAAATTTAATAGCAGAAACATAATTATAAGAGAAATAAAATTTGGGGGGGGGAAATTACAACTGTGATATAATTAATATGTTTCTAATACATAACTAATAAAAATTATAATGACAATCCATCAAGGATCTCAGAAGAAGATGACAAAATAAAGATTAAGAAGATAAAAAAATTTCTTAAAAGAGGAAAAAATAGATTCTATGTGAAAAAGCATTTAACTTACTAATCAAAGTAATATAAATTAGGAGATATTATTTCTTTACACATTATATAAGCAAAGATGTAAAAACAATGTTATTGATACAAGTAGAGTGAAGCAAACATTTTTTATGTCAGTTGGTAAGCAGGCAAACATAGAACCTTTATGGGAAAATGGAAAAAAATTTGTTTTCTGTATCTATTTATACATTAACTTTTTTCAGAAAATAATTTCAAGTTTATTAAAAGGATACACAAATATAACAAGAGGGATATTTGAAAAAAGAAAGAAACAAGGAAAGAAGGAAGGATCAGAATAAAGAGGAGAGGGGAAGGTGAAGAGAGTAGAGAAGAGGACAGGAGAGGAAAGAAAAGGAAAAAGGAGAAGAAAGGAGAGAGAGAAGAGGAGAAGAGAGAGGGGGAGGGGAAGGGAAAATAAACTAATGTTGGAGGCAACATGGAGCTGAAAATAAGTTTGAAAATCAATACCTTGAGAACTTCACCAAGCTTTTTAAGCCATTTACCAGTCAATGGTATAAGAATCACTATGAAGGAAAACTTTCCTTTCTATCATAGTCCACTAAATCTTTTTAAATTACATGTGGATGCTTCCACACAAACCAATGGAAGTTACCTTGCTTGCTTTTCAGAACCTCAGAGATGGATACTGTGATGGTCTTCCAGAGACACACACTATAACTATTGGAACTTCTCCTCTCCCCACTTTGGAGAGAGGAGGTCATCTGTGTACAAAGAGATTTTTGTTGTTTTATTGAAATTTAAGTATGTGTAGAAGGGTGTATATAGATTATGATAGCCAAAGGGGTAGATGGTATTGGTTATTAAGATATTATATCTCAGCATCAAACCTATGCTTCTCTGCTGTTTTCTGATGCTGGAGTTGGACCTCTGTTAAAACATATTTCTCCTTTACCAACTGCATCTTGCTTAGGATCTGCTCATAGGGATGCTACAAGGAAGACTTGAAGGCTGGAGGAGAAAGAAGCACTCATTTCTATTTTGCTTCTTGTTCCTACCATGTCACTGTAGCAATGGTTTGTTAGTTATAGCTTGTGCCAGCAGCATTGCTTCCAATGTGTAGTTCTCTCTAACCCTAGAACCGGCATCACTGCATGTGCTCAGGAATGCAAATGCAACTGCAAGCAGCACCCCTTCCTCAGGGGTCAGAGTCCCGAATCCACAAGGTTCCTCCTTCATGCTCTTAGGTTTCTATAATTCCAACTTATTCTCTTTTCTCTTCTCTGCAGGCTTAGAGGTGCAGTTACTTCCTCTGGGATACCTCCCTGTCACCTTTTTGCCCTGATACCTTATATTAAATTTTCTCTAGAATAACTCTCCTGACTGAACCTGGACTGATATAATGGGAATAATATCCGTATTATAAAGCTGTGTGTGTGGTGTGTATTATATACTCTAATTCTCTAAACAAGTCTATGTATTAGTATATGTTTTGTATGTATTACATGTAAATATATTTTGTACATAATATACTTAGAACAGTATGTGGCACATAATTTATTCTCAGTAAATATTAGTGTTACTACTAATAAAAATTAATTGCACTGCCTTGAGAACTGGCATTTTGATGTATAAAAGTCCTGATTTCAGCTAATAGAGTTCATGTTAACTGCAAACTTCAAGACACTTTCAAAAAAGTGAAAAATATATATGGAGAAGGCAAGGGAGTTTACCTAAGTTTTCTGAAATGAGAAATAACACAGTATTTTTTTCACTGAAATCGCCTTGGAATCTTGATTTCCTTTCCTTTCCTTTCTATTCTTTTTGGATATCATGGAATATGGAATATGGTGGTCCTGAATCTTGATATGCCAAGAAATATATGAAGCAAGAAGATAAACTACTATGCATTAACCTCTTGCTATGTACCAGCTAATTTTCAATATTATCCCATGCACCTTCACCATAAATCTAGTGGGTTAGGTATTATTATTCTCATTTTGTAAATAAGGGAACACAGATTCAGAGAGCTTATAAATAGCTAGTCTTGTGTTACATATATTGGCAGAGGCAGAGCTAGGATGTGAAATGAGATTCGTATCTACAAATATATAAATATCATTAGAAAGGAAATGTCAGGGTATGTGCACATGTATGCGGAATATTGCAACAAATATAAGAGGTAAAGAGTTAAAGTCCCACACAATGTTGAAAACTTTTTATAATCCAATGAGAAAAAACTCCAGGCAGCTCAAAGAAGAAACTTGAGCAGAGTCACACAGCAAGGGTGTGCTATAATCAGAGTTACAACTTGAGACTGATCAGTAGACAGTAGTCTTCCATCTAAACCTCACTTATCATGGAATTAACACCCCTACCGCTCATTTGAAAGAATAACCCAACTCCAGTCATGAAATCCATTGGCTTATACGAATTGTGAACTCCGTGGGATTAAAAAAAATCCCTTTCATCTACTAGAGGAATAAAACACATTATTTACTAAAGTTTAATTACACACATAAATAACTTCTTCACAGGGAGAAAGAAGAGAGAAAAATCTACATTTCCAAGTGCATGGAATGATATTGCCAGAAGAGATCTGGTAAAGAGGGCCGTTAGTGTTCATTAGCCTTTGTCTGCCAGGAAAAATTAACTTTTGTCTTCTTACAAAAAGGTTTACCCTGAAAGGTTTCTATTGATGTTACTGAAGTAAAGAAATTGTCTGCAGGTAAATTTTACATGGGGATATGTTATTTAATGCTAATGGGCTATAGAAGGGAGAATTTTCCTGGAAGCATGTCAATGCTAAACATGAAGAAATATTTCCATGTGCGACTGGCTTGAATCCCATTAACGTAGGTACTTCACAATCTAGGAGTCCCAGGAAATGCAAATTATCCATTTCTAAAAGTATTTATTTTTAAAGGTTTTAAGTTTACTCTGTCATAGACTCCATTAAGCACTGTATTAGTCATAGACTAGGTTTATGCTGTGATAACATAAATTCATAATATCAGAAGCTAAAGACAACAAAGGTTTTATTTTCTGCTCATATGGAGTCTCTTCCAGGCATGGCTGGCTCTCCAGAGCAGCCACCCACGTGATGACTTGGTCCTCCAGGCTTCTTTAACTTCATGTCACCAGCACACCAATATGAGCCTCCACAGTCATTGTGTAGCGAAGAGCAGACTGCAAAGTCCAGAAATAGTCCAGAAATAGTCCAGAAATAGTCCAGCAAAGTCCAGAAATAGTCCAGCAATGAACTATTTCTACTTAGAAGTGACACAGATTATCTACACTCATATTCCATTGGCTGTGTCATGTGACCACACCTGGCCTCAAGGACATGGGGAAAGCAAACCAGATAATGGCAAAGTCTGGCAATGTCTACCCAGTGTCTCATTTACACTTCCCACAACCCTGTGATGTCAATACAATATTATCTTCTTTTTGCAAATAAGAAACCTGAGTCATAGAGTCATTAAATAAATTTCCCGGTGTCACAGAGATATACAGTGACAGAACTAGGATTCAAACATCAGTTGGCTAACCCCAAAAATGTGCTCTAGCCACTGTGCCTTCCTACGTTCCTGGATGTATTTTGCATGGGCTCCTGAATGGATGTCTACTTTCTGCCGTGATTATTGCTCTCAGGGAACATTCCCCTAAGAATAGAGTTGAGAAAAGTTTAAAGTAACTTTGAGTCTCTATCTCAGCAAGAGAGAGGAACAACCCACCAGGGATCGCACTAATAATGTTGCAACAGACTACTTAAGCTTTTTAATTTCTTTGAGTTTTTTTCTTTTACCTCCTGTATTCTCCAGACCAATGAGCAGGAAAACCTTTATAGGGAAAAGGATCGTGTGAGCTTGTCTTTGGGTGAAGCAAAGACGACAATGTCTAGGGAGATGACACTCCTCTACAGTCTTTTGTGCAGAAGATCCACCCTCCTACAGCCACCAACAGAAAGAGTGGTGGTAACCTTAAAGAGAAGAGAGTAGACTGTGTCCCTGAGGTCTGCTGTAGGAAACAGAAACAGCCCTCCCTGGACTGAGAAATGCACCTGAACAAAAGCAAGGCTCTGCTGCTCTGACCTGTCCACGTTAGGATGTGGTTTTGTTTCTCTGGCATTGAAATGGGAGGGCAAGGTTATCTGCTGTTCTCTTATGACCTCTGTCACATTTATTGTGGCACATACCTAGTATGTCTAAGGGATACTACTAGCTTTAAAGAGTTTATAATCTGGTAAAGCACATGATACAGGAGCACAAATAAGGACAAATGGCAGATGCAAGAGAGGTCCAAGCAAAGTGAAAGAGGAGAAACTGATTTCATCTGGAAAGACAGACCGAAAAAGAGTTCATGGGAGTGAGCATCTACACCTAGAATGGGCTTGGAGATAAGGACAGAAGCTGTGCTGGCACAGACAAAAGGCAAAACTATATAAAAGAGAGCAAAACAATTAGAAAAGGAATGAGGTGCCTCTAGTCCCAGCTACTCGGGAGGCTGAGGCAGGATAGTGGCGTGAACCCAGGAGGTGGAGCTTGCAGTGAGCCGAGATCATGCCACTGCACTCCAGCCTGGGCGACAGAGCGCGCCGTCTCAAAAAAAAAAAAAGAAAAATAATAAATAAATAAAATTAAATTAAATTAAAAAAAGAAAAGGAATGAATACAAAAAGGCCTAGCACTGATTTGAGAAAAAGTCAGCAACCCAATTTGGATAAAGCATCCAATTTATAAAAGATTTATATCAAGATACATAGGGAAAGCTATGTTGGAACTAAGTCATAGAGATTTTGGAGGATTTTTTCTTGTGAGAATCTACTGGATGGCTTAAGTTTCCACATTAAGACCAAGACCCCTACAGTAAAAAATATACAGAATATTTGATGTTGCCAAAGAAAAGAAGTTAGACTGCGTACTCAGGTTTCAATTATAACTCCACCACTTAATCACTATGAAACTTTGAGAAAATTATTTAAATTCTCTGTCCTTCATTTTCTCACATTTGAAATGGGAATAATGTTAATTAGGGGTTGTTGGGGATTCAGTTATAGAAGAGATGTGAAGAGATCAAAATCATACCTGGCACATGGTAATCAGTCAATTAATGCTAATTTTTATTAGCTGCTCTTATTTCTTGACATATACTATCTCCCTCTTCATTTGGGATATGGCAATAACTGACACAATATTAATTTCCCTGTAGGAAGGGTTGGCACTCAGCATAAATGTTAAGTTCACTCACAACTCCCTGAACTTAAAGTTAATTCTCAAGTTAACTCAAATCTGCTAAAAACACAGAACTCATCTGCAGGCTAGAAAAGAGCAAAGATGGGCTCAAAAAAAAAAAAATCAATTTAGAGACTACCCACACAATGCTATTCACTAAAGGGTTGTGTCTCAGAGTGATTCCCTCTTATTTTACAACATACTAACAAACGTAGAGATAAACTAAATGTGCCTGTTGACAGCCTCTATGGAGCTGCCGACTGAATGGAGCATCTTTGAGGTAGAATAAGGTGTTAAACCATTATCATTGTCACTAGTGTTTTGATTGGGTGAAAGGGCTGGTTGCAGATTTGGTCTCTACACATATTCTCATGACCCCTCTATTATAAGCCAGAGTCTAGGGAGAACATCTTTTTTCTAGGCTTGACTCAACATTTCTAGACCCTCTGCTTACTTCAAATTTAGGGGAAGGCATAAAAAGTTACCTAAATGACTTGAATGTGAAACTTAGGCAATACATTTTTTTGTTATTGTTGTTTAGAAAAAAAGAAAAAAAGGTAGTTTTCTCAGTTCTCCCAAATGCTGTACCTGTAGCCAACACTAAATAACTTGCTTAAAATGTGGCCAACTGTGTCATTTATTTTATTTAAATTGTGGTAATAAGGAGCTGAGTCATTATAAAGACTGAAAACTCTGTCTTAATTTCTTTTTGATCATGCAATTTCACAGTGACTAGAAAAAACAGTTCAAGACAGAACAGCATAATAAGAATGATAGTTGTGGAGATTCAGAATATTTAAAAGGAATTGTTTGGCCAAAAGGGTGAAGGCTGTGAGGTGACATAGTAATCATCTCAAGTATTTTTTCTTCTTATGAGAGAAAAAGTAGCACTGATTGAGTTTCTAATATATTTTTATGTACTATGCCATGGATTTATATATGCTTTCATGTCATCACATAAGAATCTCATATAATAAAGGGAACAGAGGCTTGGAGAGGTTAAATTACTTACCTGAGATTAATCAATTAGTGGATAACAGAGACAGAACTTAGTTGATTAAACAGGTAGTTAATCAAGAGAAAATATATTTGATAACAAAGCTGTTACTTCAGGAAAATTGGCTGCTTCCTGGTATTTATTGTAACAGCATTTGAAATTTACAAAACAAAGCAGAACAGAAAACTTCTTTTATCTTGACATTTATATTAGATTCAAATATATCACTAGGTAATATAAGGCCTGGAAAATATTTCTTAACTAGTGTTTTATGATGTAAAGCTGCACATGTGGGACACGAATTCTAAGCCCTGAAATACCAAGGAGGGAGAGGGTGCGTATCTGTTCTTAAGGTTATTCCCAACACAATGCTTAAAGAATTGCTTTGAATTAAAAATGTCAAAGTCAGTGTGACTTGGCTCACTCTCTTGAATCTTTTCAATTCCGTACTAACTAGCCAAACATATCACTTCAAACAAAGACAACAAAAATCCATTCTTTCCATATTTATATGAAATTTAATTTCTGCTGCTCCTACCCCTACATTTTCCAAATGCCTGAACCACAAAATGAAGGGAATGAGTAACAACAGTGGTTTGGACAATGCCTTCATGAGCTTTCCTATCAGGAAAATGGTTTATCAATAAAGTCTAGCTAAACCAAGGTAATTCATTGATTTAAATAGTCATTCTTTCTTATTTGGCTCCTAAGATTAGTTCTGAATTCTGACCGATGGCCACACTATTGCTTACATGTTATTCTGCCTTTTCTCATCCTGGAGGCAAGCTCTGAACCCAGAATCATTTCTACGCAACAAACAACAGTGAAGCACTTTCTCCATACCAGGTATGGGGCTGGACACTCGGGAGAGAGATGAACAAGCAGACCCTCTTCTCAAGGAGCTCACAGTCCCTGTGCAGTGAAACAAATCATTACCATATATTGTGTAACAACAGAAAGTGGCCCAGAAAAGGGAGAAAAGCTGGATTTGTGGGAGATCGTCTTGAGACTGTGGAATCTTAAAAGAAGAAAACAAGTTATGGGATTAACAGGAGAGAAAGAGACTTGCTGCTGTACCAAAGAAAATGCTTAAATATCCATCTCTGGGGAAGACTTAGATCTTATTGTCTGTAGAATCTTACCTGGGAAGTTTTTTAAACTTCCATGAGAGGACTAATTTAATCATAACTTGAAGCAGCAGCAACATAGGACATATTTATTTATAAAATCTTTCTCTAGACATTGATTTTGTGAGAGTGTGAAAAATCAGACAGATTTTCAACTTATAAAAGGAACAGCCCTTTGTATGTGTTATTTTAATCGTGTAATTTGGCATCTATACCTGAGAAATAGCAGATGGACCTTAGAGGATAGAGCGAGCAACATGGATAATTTTTTCCTTCTTCTTTTAAAATAGCTTCCAATAATAAATATTAATAAATTCTAAAAAGACTATTTAGCCATCAACAAGATCTTCTTTATTTTTCTGTTGGTTGGAAAACCCTTAAGCAAACTCATTTATTTTCTTTAACTATCACAAAGTAGTCACAACTCTTTAGGGATTTCTTGCTTAGCATTCTAACCATGTGTGTGCCTGAAGGTATTCCTTTCAATGGGATGAACTTAGACTGCTTACCAGAGGAAACAAAGAGGCAGAGGAAAACAAGGAAAAAATGTAATAAATTACATTTTTAGGAAGGAAGGAGGCAGAGGAAAACAAGGAAAAAATGTAATAAATTACATTTTTAGGAAGGAAGGAAAAAATGTAATAAAAAAGAATCTAGACTGGGTGCAGTGATTCATGTTTATAATCCAAGCACTTTGGAAGACCAACATGGGAGGACTGCTTAATCTCAGGAGTTTGAGAACAGCCTGGGCAACATAGTTAGACCCAGTCACTACAAAAAAAAATTAAAAATTAGCTGGGTGTGGTGGCATATGGCTGTAATCCCAGCTACTTGGGAAGCTGAGGCAGGAAGATCGTTTGAGCCCAGGAGGTTGAGGTTGCCATGAGCCATATTTGTGCCACTACACTTTAGCCTGGGCAACAAAGCAAGGTCCTGTCTCTTAAAAAAAAAAAAAAAAATTGTAAACCACAAAGTCATTCTAAGTTGAAGCCATCCTCTGGCGTCAGGCTCCCTGAATGTGAATCTCACCTTTACTGTTTATTACTTAATAGACCTTGAGCTACTTACTTACCCAAGGCCTTCTCCTCTCATCTATGTGGGCCTAATAAGGAAACCTACCCCTATGAAGTTGCCATTTGAAATAAAGAGAAAAGCCACATCATACAACTTAGCACAGTGCCTGCCATAAAGCACATAATATTAATTTATCTTCTATTGTTTCAAAAAAGCTCAATGTTCAAATTGAGTGTCTTTGGATGAACAAATGTTATTCACTCTAAAAGGGATGGGTTGATGTTTGTTCAAGACTCTCCACACCCTTAGGTTCCTTCCACCACCTGCCAATATCCTTGCTGTCATTTCCTGTAATTATTCATTTTTTAATGTTCTCTTTTTTCTATTTAATTTGAATTTATTTAGAAAAACATTGGTTTTGCTATAAAGGAGGCACCACTTTTCTCAAATTAAAGTACTGAAAATATCCAATAAAACAAAACAAAACAAAAATACCTTTCCTAGAGTCTCTAGATTGATACAGAGCACCAGGCTATTTATCAAAAGTAGAGTTTACATATGTAAATTTTGCAAGGGTAAAAATATTCCTTGAGCAGGATTAACGGTATAAGCAAAAGTGCAGAGTCATAGTTGTAGAATTTTAGGATTCAAAGTGATCTTAAAGAATGTCAAGTCTAATGTCTTCATTTTACAGCACAGAAAGCTAAAATCCAGAAACAATGAGTAACTTTCCTTTCTTCTTCTTTTTTTTTTTTTTTTTTTGAGATGGAGTCTTGCTCTGTCGCCCAGGCTGGAGTGCAGTGGCGAGATCTCGGCTCACTGCAAGCTCCGCCTCCCAGGTTCACGCCATTCTCCTGCCTCAGCCTCCTGAGTAACTGGGACTACAGGAGCCCGCCACCACGCCTGGCTAATTTTTTTATTTTTATTTTTAGTAGAGACGGGGTTTCACCATGCCAGCCAGGATGGTCTCGATCTCTTGACCTCGTGATCCGCCTGCGTCAGCTTCCCAAAGTGCTGGGATTACAGGCGTGAGCTACCATGCCTGGCCGACAATGAGTAACTTTTTAAGAAAGTTTAAGCCAGTTCATGAGCTATAGGACTCTCCCACAAGTCCTCCGAGGTGCAGTCAAGTGGCCTTTCGCTGGGCCTAGAATAGGCTAATAAAACCCCACATAGCTCCAGCATCCTAAGGAAAACAGAGAAGAGCAGAGAGACAAGTACCGTTTCTCAGGCCCTGCGCCAGAATAGACTCCTGCCACAGTGGAGAAGTTGGGGCTGCTCTACCTTTGCCTCAACCCCCATGGTTCTGGTATGACTGTAAATCAGAACTGATAGGCATGGTGACCCAAAACTGTTCACACTGAACAGTGAGAAGCAGATTCACTGTGCACTGGTTATCAGCGTTTCTGAGTCAAGTGACAGAGAAGCCCACACACAAAACAAGTTACCTGAAATGCATTTATTACACACAGGCAGCAAGGGACAACAGAAGCCTAGGGTCCATTGTGAGGCATTCCCCGAAGGCTCAGGAAAGCTGCCTGGTACAGATGGAGTCTTTTCTACATATGTCCCACTTGCACCACAGCTGAGGGACCCCCAAAAGGCAGCCTACCCTGGTTATATACCTCAGGGTCACATGACCCACTGGGCTAAGGAACTGAGTGACATTCTTTTTCTAAAGACAGACTGTAACAGAGACCAAGCTCTTCTAGCCAGTCGTTCTTCATCTCAGCCTGTTGCATTTCCAACACATTCTACAGTTATTCTTAAAAACTAAAAGTAGAATAGGGGAGAACTGGGGAATCTAGGGTCACCCAAAGAACTTTCCTGCAATTAGTCCAAGATTACAGGACCTATTCGACCAATTAAACCTGGGAGAGAGATCCTCTTCCCTTGGTAATATGAGTGACAATGAGGCCTGTTTCGGGCTGCCTACAGTCAATTTGTCCATCATACAGAGAAAGTCTTTCTGTAATAGGATAGAATGAAGTCAACAAGTTTAAAGAAAAACAAGAAAAGCCAACAAAAACAACGAGGGAGCTGGAAAATGATGACAATATATGGTGACATAGTTAAGCCACCCAAATCCCACAGTGCAGAAAGGCCATTCTTCCTTGGACTTCCTGGCCACATGAGCCAATAAATTACTTTTTCAGCTTAAATGGATCTAAGATAGATTATTTGTATTTGCAATGGAAAAGGTCCTAATGCAAATACTTATAAGCTGTTTTACCACTATATACGTAATATCATTACCCACCTAATTCGACAGCATTTGTTTAGTGATTCACTTTTATTTAATCTTTTCAGAGAATTCAGCTTAATTTTTACATGAACAATAACTCCATTTCTTTGTACACTCATATTTTATTGGTTTTATAATAATTATATAATTGCAATAATAAATGCAACTGGCATAATTAGGCTTGTGAACAAATAAAATGGACTTTTTGGAAGCTTAAAATCCAACCTGTGGGAGCAGAAGTGCTTGGCACAGTAGAGAGTCGTCTACTGTTCAGGAGTAAGTGGAGTGCCAAGGGCATCCAATGCTTATGCTTTTTACAGGGGAAAAGAAGAACATTGATTAACCCATCATGATAGTTAAGTAGAGATTGGTTAAAAGAGCTTTTGTTTCACATTCTTTTATTTCACACTCTTAGCACATTACCAGGTACATATTAGGAGCTCAATAGATGATTGTTAAAGAAAATAATTCTATAAATACTTCTAGAGCTCCTACCCTGGGCAAAGCTTTGTGCTAATCACTGATGGGGAAACAAAGAAGTACAAATTTTATTTTCAGCTTTCACAGAGCTTATGTGTAGCAAGGGAGTATATTAATTAAAAATTACCTCTGGCTGCCAGTAACAGAAAGCTGAAATAACAGTGTTTAAATGAATTAGGTGCTTATTTGCTCACATAACGTGAAGCCCCGAAGTTTAGCAGCCCAGGACTAGTATAATCATTCAATGAAATTGTCAGAAGTCAAGACTCCTTCTATCTTCCTGCTTTATCATCCTACAGCGCACTTTCTGCCTTCAACGCCACCTTATGGATTGTATTAATCAGAGATCTCCAGAGTAACAGAACTAATAGGATATGTGTACATATAGAAAGAGATTTATTATAAGAAACTGGATCATGAGATTATGGAGGCTGAAAAGTCCCAAGATTTGTAGTCACCAAGCCCAGGAGAGCTGATGGCGTAGTCTTAGTTCAAAAGTCAGCAGGCTCCAGACCCCAAAAGAGCTGATGTTTCAGTTTGAGTCCAAAAGGAGGAAAAGGTTCTATTCTGGTCTTTAGCTGATGGGAGGAGGCCCATAGACATTGGGGAAGGCAATCACTCAGCCTACCAATTCAAATGTTACTCTCATCCAGGAACACCATCACAGACATACCCAGAATAACATCCACCTGAATGCATGGGCACCCTGTGGTCCAGTCAAGTTGACACACAATTAACCATGACATCAATCCAGTTGGTTGCTGGAGCTCCAAACCTCAGAACCAATTATCAGATTTCAGGGAGGAGAAATGTATACTAAGGGACACATTTGTCAGTGAGTTAATACACTTTTGAAACCTTACTCTACTTTTCATGTAACTTCTTGTTGACATATCATTGGCAAGAACCAATTATAATTTCATGGACACACTTAGCTGAAAAAGAAAGAGCTGGGGAAATATCTTCTTTAAACTGAAATCACTGTCACCCAAATATTAGGTTGGTACAAAAATAATTGCAGTTTTTGCCATCCCTTTTAATGAAAAAATTGCAATTACTTTCGCGCCAACCTAATAAAACTGGGGTTCTGTGACTAATAAAAAAGAGCAAACTGACATTGAAGGGCTATCAGCAATCTCTTCTACAGGGAGCTAAATTGTGTGAAACTCCAAATTCTTCATGAGGACTTCAGACTAAGAGCAGACATGAAGCCTTCCTTAAAAATAATTAAATGCAAGTTCATGCACAGGAAATTTAATAGAGAAGAACATTTATTGCCCCTCAACATGAAGCAGAGAGTCCAATGGGCACAGAATAATAAATGGTTTGCTTCCTAAAAACCTCATTATTGCCTTATGTATTTCAAAATCATCTTCATTGGTAAAAGGCTTTCATTCAATTTCTAATTAAAATTCTAATGTTCAGAAGCCATTTTAGTCTGAAAGGCAAAGCGCAAATGGTTTAGGATAAAAAGATGCCCCATGTCATGACACATTTCTCAAGAATGACTACAACAGCATTCCCCTGAAGTGTGAATGTGACTTTAGTCTTAACACATACATGGCCCAAAGAGTAGAATTCCAAAGCATCTAAATAAATTGGAGCCCCCAGGAGTGATAAGTACTAGGTTTATCTCACTGCCTTCCTCCCTTGGCAGCCCTTCTCCTTGTTAATAAGCATTTTTTAGGTTCTTAGCCTCGCAACAAGCCTTGTTTCTCAGATCACTAATGATTACCCCCTCTTGCAGTGACATGCTCAACAAACACTCCATTTCGGATCCTGAAAAACTTGTGAAAATGAAACAACACCAGATTTTCTCACTGACATCACCGTGCTTCTAGTGACAGATTTGAAATGCCTGTGCATGCTAAATTTGGTGTTAAAAAAACTTTAGCTGGTGTTCAAACTGTCAGAAACGCTGTGGAGGGCCCTGACTTGTAAGAAGATGTGGCTTATTGTTTTGACAATTCTAGTTTTTCCTCCTTCTATGTCCTGCAAGGTTTTAGAAACACAGGTGAGATTAGAGTAAAAGATTTTCCATCTTCCCTTTGGATCAACAATTCTCATCCTTTGGGGAACTCACCTTTTGCTTTATTCTGTGATACACCTTTCCTTTCACCTTCTGAAGACATTTTATGGCAGGAATTTATTGTTTCAATTTCAATTAATTTTGTTTTGACAATCCCTTGACACTATTTTATGGCTGAAGACACCCTGGGGTGTGGCAAAACCAAGATTGTGAATTACTGCTCCCTTTGTTCAAAGAAAACAGAGTTGACCCTTTATGAGAAGGCCAAGATAAAAAGGACTAGAAGGCAGTAAACTGAGACTGCAAATTCTCTAACAGGACTCCAAATTTGTTATTAACTCCGCCTTCCTTAATGGAAAATATAGAAGAGAAAATTGCAACTGATGAAGAATGGTTTAAACTCCTGAAAAAACTTGAAAGGATTCTAGATTTTTTTTATTTTTAAGAGAAATTTTATTTCTTTTTTCACGACAAAAATAAAAGAGAGGAAAAGGAATGTCTCTAAAATTTTTGAAGCATTATGACAAGGAGATGCTTATATCATTAATCTCAAGGCTCTATGATGTAGTAAAATTATTTTCAAACTGCCGCTTGGAACCGTTTAGACAAGAAGAATATGTTAGGGGATTTAAGGGAGGGGTCACTATCCTGGAGGCTTCAACGAGAGATACACACACAAAGACACACAGAAACAAAAGGAACACAAAACTGTGAGTAAGAAACTTATTTTATTACTTATTCTTCCATTAACCAGCTTTATAATTATGGGCAAGTCAGTGTTTGTCTGTCAAATGAGAAGGTTAGATGATAATGAGGTCCCTTCAAGTCCTAAGTTCCATGCTTTTAAGACTTTTGTAGTTTCAGGTTTACAGAGAAGAAGGGAGAAACAGACTTTGGAATTGCAAGAATTATAATGATCTTGGATGAAAGTAGGTCGTCCTTCATTATGAAACCCTCTTCTGGAATACAATTAAAGATCAGGTGAGGGGAGGAAAGAAATGCAGAGGAAATTTAATAGAGAAGAACATTTATTGCCCCTCAACATGATTTAGAATAACTAAATTTATTCTGCCCATACCTGAAGAGAATACTGTGACTTTGGAGATGAATTCACTCTTCCTATTTAGCCACATATTGAGATAATATATTCATTTTTGTGTCCCCAGTGGAACATGGCTGGAGACAAGAATAGAAAGGAGATCACCCAAAAGCACACTCGGCAAAATGCTCCATGCTTCCAGGCCCTGGGGGAAGTCTGGTTAATATTCATGTCCAAGTGGCCCTGGAATCAGGGACATGAGCATAGAAAATTGTCTGTAGAAACCAGTGACCCTCTAACCATAACAAAGCAAAAGAGTCAGGAAGACATTTTCCCCATAGGCTGGGACAATGCAAAGTGCAGGCATTTCTAGAGCAGTTATGTTGCTTTCTTTATTCATCCATTCATTCTACCAGTGAGTATTTGTTAAGTATCACGCTCTGTGAGAGACACTACGGAAATGCATAAAGGAAAAAGGAATCATGAAGTATCCACACTTTATAGGTGGAGGCATTTTCACAAGCAGAATAAAATGTCAAGTGCAGGGATAGGGAGGTATATGGTTTCCTGTAGTTGCACAAAGAGAATATTCACCATCCAGCTTGTAGTAGGTCATCAGAAGGCTTCCTGAAATAGCTGATATTTAAAGAAAATATTAAAGTGAGTAAAAAATAGCTATTGAAAAGACCTGAGAAACTGGGGGCAATATTACCCCAGGAAGAAGAAAAGTGTACAGGTGAGAATCTGCATAGCCAGACCCGAGGACAGTGGAAGGACTGTTAGTCACGAAAACCCTCCCAATGATTCATTCTCTGCCTCACCCTTTGTGAGCCAGGGTGTGGTTAGGATGGATGTGGTGAGTAAGATTGGGTGCCCTGGAGGATTGCTTGCACCTGAACAAGGCAGAAAGCATCTCACCCTTTTGTTTCTCTACCTGAGGAGTGAAAGTGAGTAGTCAAACACATTTCTGAGCTCTGTCACAGCTTGATTTTTCTAAATCTTACTTCTGACAGTCTTCTGCTTAAAACCTAATCATCTGGTTTTTCTAGATTTACATAGAATAATGGCTGCCTCTTAATTCTAATTCTTTCCAAATATTCACCCAAAACCCACCTGGATAAATAAAAGCAGCAAATAAAACGACCCATAAACTATGCTTTCTGCAGGAAACAGAAAATACGATAATGTGAGCTTAAAACACTGGCAAGTAGGGAAATTTTTTAAAAATCCAGTTTAGGAGAAGAGTAAGGCAGAGATATGAAAGAGGCCAAAAGAAAGAGGAAAGAGGAGCAGGGGCCACAGGAGAAATAGGGTAACAGAATCCAAATAGAATTCCCTCCAAAAGCTAAATCCCCACCATGCAGTGGAAAATACCAGGAACAAATGTAGAATCTGGTAGATCTGAGTACTGGCTAGAAAGAATGGAGAGAAATGAAAGGATTTGTATGTAATCAGGACCCAAAGCAGCAATATTGGAAACTAACACTTCTGCATGGGAATGGGGCAATTTGAGAAGGAAACATGCCCCATGGGCACTTACTTGGTAGTGAAGGTAAAAAAAATATATATATATATGAAAACAAGAAATTGAGATTTCTGGTGTGTGTGCACGTGTGTGTGTGTGAGAGAGAGAGAGAGACAGAGAGAGAGAAAGTAAGAGAATCACAAAACAGAATACACAAAAATTTTCCACACACAAAAATAGCTAAATTAATTAGAGAAACTACACTTCACCATACTAAATGAAGAGGGTAGTCTTGAACTAAGAGAGAGAGAAAGTGAGAGAGAATCACAAAACAGAATACACAACAATTTTCCACACACAAAAAATAGCTAAATTAATTAGAGAAACTGCACTTCACCATACTAAATGAAGAGGGTAGTCTTGAACTAGGGAGCTTGATAAGCCTGTCAAAACTTTCACTTTTGTGTGCATACAACTGCTATTGCTGGTCCAGAAAATTAGACAGTCAAAATAAGTATGAAAAGTAGATAATATCCATACAAAGTTAGACAAAAAAGAAACAAAGTAAGAATTAAAATGTACCAGCTGTTAAAAATCCTCCCCAAAATGTCAACAATGAAGTAGAACAAAACTGCAACATAAGAGCTCCATCTGAATTAAATATCTGAAAACAAGAATTTGTATATGTAAAAGAAGTATCTCAAATCAGAAAGGTAAAACTCATAGCAAATATGAACAAAAATTAGGAAGATATAAAATGACTGAACACAGGAAAGAAATAGTAGAAAAAAATCAAATTCATCCTAGAATTGAAGACATTACAAGTTGCCTGAATGAGAAAACATTGGATTGAAATTCAGTAGGGACAATTGAATAGTCAAGAAAATAAAAACAGGGCAAAGAATAAAAATAACGAAAAGGAAATAATTTAAAAGGATCAAGGGAAAGTATTTGGCATAGGCAAAGCAGATGCAATATACATATAATTGGAGTCTCTGGGGGACCAAAAACAAAAAAAACAGCAACACAACAGAACAACATTTTAGATCATAATCCAATTTTTTTCAGAAATAAAAGACCTATTTGCATAAATTAAAAGGACCTATGGTGTGTAATGTGCAGTGAAAATTGTCCTCATGGTCTGCAAAGCAAAACAACAAAAAAAGCCCCACATTATTTATAAAGGAAATCAAATTGGCATAAGATTTCCCTACTGCAACATGCAAAGACAGATAACAGTGGAGAAACATTTTCAAAAAACTCAAACAAAGAAAGCGCGAGCCACGGATTTCATATCCAGCTAAGCTGTCCTTCAAGTGTCAAGGTTATATAAACACATTTTTAAGATATGCAAGAATCTAGGGATACTGTACATGTGCCCTTTACAAGAAAATCTACTAGAGGACAAATTTGTCCAAAGTAGAAATAACTGAGGAAGCTTTTTTTAAAGGCAGAGAAATGAAAAAGAAAGGTGAGAGTCAAAGCATGTAAGTTAAAGCTCAGAAACCAAATAGTCAAACACCAACTAAGAAAAAGGAGAATGAAAAACATTTTTCACCTGCTAGTGTATAGATAACTACTAGAACACAAATAAAAGTACTTCTAAGTACAAAAAGATATAAGAAAAAGTAAAACAAAGAAAATAATAGACATCGACCGATAGATGCTGTGAAATACCACCCAAGTCCTCCTTCACTGATTGAGAGGAAAGTATAAAAGCCCAGCTCCCCTTTTGACTCTAACTCAGGATAACTCTGAAAGGCCATCTTAGCTTCAGAGATTTCTACGGGTTTGGCTGAGGCCTTTATTGGGTTTGCATCACTGCAAAATTTCACTTTCTTCCTTATCCCACTTCCTTTACCTTCCTTCTACAGGTGTTCATCAAAGAGTATCTACTAATATACACCTAGCATGCTAATCTGCATCTCATAGTTTACTTCCTAGAGAATGTAACCAGTGATGGTTGACAAGAAGTGGTCTTGCAGATGCTAAAATTGAATTTTGGAGCTGGATCACTTACCAGCTAGCTGGCTGGCAATGAGAACCCCATTACCCCTGATGGTTAATCAAGCATAAAGTAGCAGTGAAAAACTTTCACTGGGGCAATCTGGGATGGTGTATTGTTTAATGGGAATGTACTAATTGCTGCAAGGTATCAGCCATTGGGAAAAAATGAAGGAAATAGAAGCTCTAAGGAGAGTGGAATTGGGTGACTTATTGCTAAACTATTGCTAAGCTTGATGGACACCCTGGGGAAAGATAACATCATCAAATCATAATCAATAATCACCAAATAAAATCTAAATGTGAAAAGCAGAACGCTTCCTTGGTAGCATAACAAAGACTTTCTAATCACTTGCAACAGAAAGGTAGTGAAACTTAAGGATTGGTTTTAAGATTTAATAATAAGAGTAACTGCGTTCCAAAGAAGGTTAATCTCTATCATGGCACATGAGATGGCAAAATCTGAGTTGACGGACCTGAAAATCTTGAATGCCCTAATTCCGTTGAATCCTTTGAGACTAAGAAAGTAGCCTACTCCTCCTACTGAGCATCAGTACATTCCCTCAACTCTTGGGTAAGGGAGTGAGAAAATCACATTAAGCAGAATACACACAACTCCTCTCCCACAAAAAGAGAACAACTGATTAGAGAAACCACTTCACCATTCCAACAGAGGAGGCAGCCTCTTCCTGATATAGGTACTTCTCCTTTAAACAATCAGCACCCACTCATGATCTTTCATTATCTCGTTTCTTTGCTTTTAAGTCCAAACCTAGAGTTAAGTCATAGGCTATCCCAGCCAGGAGTGTGTTGAGCCTGGAAAAAGGTGGGAGGTGACTGCACAGCTGCATGACTTAGTCAACATGTACCAGAAGGAGCTGGAAGAGCACAAACGAGACTGATTACAAAAAAATGTTTTGCCAAGGGCAAAAGAAAAAAACTTGGATAAGAGGAATTTATCAGTATGGGAGTATTTAACAGCCTGGCAAAAAGCCCTGGGAAGATGGTACAAACACACTGTAAGGATGGCCACTGAAGTATGAAAAAAGCAATGGCCCCCACGTGGTGAGAAAGAAATTCCAGAATTTTTGTGGCAGGCAGTAGAAGAAGCAATTAAAAGAATCAAAGAAGTGGACATGTTAGAGTGGATATACTACAGAGTGGATATACTACATAAAGTTAGAAAACTCACCAGATAGTGATATTCCATCAGTGAGGCCAGGGGATACACTATTTGTCAAAGGGCTAAGGAAGGAGCTGGTGAGAGGGACATCAGTGTCATTGAGATGTTCATTAATGCTTGTTAGTCTAGGGCTGACAGCAGAAGATGCCATTCCCAAACTATAGCTCTCTAATAATAATGAGAATGATAAAACTTCAAAACAAAAGACTAAATAGCAATGTGTGGGCTTCATCAGCAGCCTTAAGGATGAAGCTATTGTAACAAGTGGTAAGATTGAAGCAGCAGCCAAGAAGAGCTGACATGGAGAGGGTTATGAGATGGTATTCCTAGGGGCAAAATAGAAGAGTAGCCAATTAGGGAACTGCTCAATGTGTGCAAGCCAAAGAATTCAGTGGCAGATAATCACAAGGCAGATCAGGGGGAAGTTCCCAGCCCCCAATTCCAAATATAAAAGTCATGATTCCATGCCAGTTTCTTGTCCCAGTGAAGTTACAAACCCAGATCCCATAGACTGGAAGGGAGGACAGGTCCCCAGGAGAAAGGACCCAATAAAATCATGGCAAGGAAAAATGGCAATGATTTCTTCAAATAGTTCTCTTTCTTTCAAATAGGGACCCAATCCTGAGGAATAGCAAACACTCACACATTTCAAGGACCATTGCATGTAGGGACCAAGTAATTATTAATACCCAAAGTGTTATTATGCCACCTCCACATTAGAGTCCTGGCCCAGGTCCAATTCACAATGGGTCCACAGGATTCATGGAATCACTTAGCAGTCATTTCTCTAATCTCTGAATGTGTAATTAAAATAGACATAGTTGGTAGTTTCCATAACCTCCAGATTAGGTCATTGTCCTACAGCATTAGAGCTATTGTAGTGCAGAAAATAAGTGAAATAGAATAGAAATACCTGAAGACAAAATGATTCAGAAAGGCAAAAAAGAAATGAGTGGAGCAGATGGGACAAAAGTATACTAGTCAAACAAAACCAAGGAAAAGAGAGGCTGCATCCTTCTATCATATAAGAATTTATGCTCTAAAGCAAAAACAAAAAAAAGAGAGGCTTTCTTGTACTAAAGGCCATACTTTTCAATGAAGACATGACACATATAAAATTTTTGTATCAAAAACACAGAAACCACCATCATAAAGCAAAAATTACAACTGATATAGAGAGAAATGAACAGAAGCACACAACTATCAGGAGAATTTAAGCCAGCACTTTCAGTCCCAGACAAAGATTAAGTGAATAGAAAATAATATATCGATTATATATTCATTATATATTTATATTTCTATAAATATCTATATTTATATATGTATATATAATTTGCTCCTTGATTAAAAAATGTAGAACTTCTCAAATGCACCTAAAACATTTATAAACATTGACAATATAGTCATGACTCAAAGAAAGCATAAAATACATTCACAAAGTAGAAATAATATTAACAACAATATCTGATCACAAAGTAATAAAACTAGAAATTAATAACAAAACCACAAAACAAAACAAAAATTCTACTTGGAAATTAGAAAAAAAAAGAAACTATTATATTACTCTTGGGTAAAGGGAAAATGAAAAGCAGAATAACAAGTTTTGTAAAAATTAATGATAAAAACACTCATTATGTCAAAATGTGTGGAATACATTTAAAGCAGTAATAAAAGGAAAAAATTTATAATTGTAGATATTTTTGTTAATAAAATAAAAAAAGAATTACATCCAAAGAAAAAAGGAAAAATAAAGTTAAGCCAAAAAAAATTAAAGGAAGGAGATGAAAATAAAACTGAGATACTAATGAAAGACAAAACAATAATCAGTAAAAACAATTAATAAAATGCTGAATCTGTGAAAATTAAAAAAAAAAAAAGGACAAGTCAACCATATTGGTCAGGGATAAACCAAAGAAACAAACCAGTAGGTGATACCTATTAAGAGATTTAGTTCAGAGAATTGGCCGATGTAATTGTGGTAGCTGGGTAGGCACATCCAAAACTCACAGGGCAGGCTGTTAGGAAGGACAGGATAGAATTCTCCTTCAGAGTTGCTGTCTGTAGGAAAAATTTTCTCTTCCTTAGGGAAGCCTCAGTTCTGCTCTTAAGATCTTTGAACTGATTGAATTGAGCCCAAAGATTACTGAGGATAACCTCTCTTACTTAAAGTCGACTGTCTTAGTCTTCTCAGGCTGCCATTAAAAAAAGAATACCAGAGACTATATGGCTTAAATGACAGAATTTGATTTTCTCACTGTTCTGGAGGCTGAAAAGTCCAAGGACAAGGTCCAACAGAGCTTGGTTTCTGGTAAGGACTCTCTTCCTGCCTTTCAGATGGCTGCCTTCTTGCTGTGTCTTCACATGGCAGGGAAAGAGAGAGAGAGTGAAAGGGGAGAGAGAAAAGAGTCTCTTCGGTGTTTCTTCTTCTAAGGACATTGATCCTATAGAATCAGGGGCCCACCCTTATGACCTCACATAACCTTAATTACTTCCTCAGAGGCCCCATCTCCAAACACAGGCACTGGGTGTTATGACTTCAACATATGAATTTCGGTGACATGCAATTCAGTCCATACCATCAGTTAATTATAGACTTCAATCACATCTACAAGTTATCTTCACAGCAATACCTAGGTTGATGTTTGACTGAATAACAGAAAAACTAAGACTATAAACCTAAACTAAGTTGACACATAAAACTGACCATCACAACAGTAGATAACCGAATTTGATTCCTAAACACAGGAATAACGGTGAGATTGTAATGTCACCAGGAAGTCTTGATGTACCCCATTCAATTTACCAGAATAACCTCCCCACCCAGCCCCTGACGGCCAATAGTTTTCTCTACACCAGAGCCATTCTAACTTCAAGGTGCCTAAGAAGCACCTGGAGATCTTGCTAAAATATAGATTCTGATTTAGCAGGTGGGATGGTTTGGGGCCTGAGATGCTGCATTTCTAACATGTTGGCAGGTGAAGCTGTTGCTGCTGGTCTAAGGACTCAAGTTTGAGGAGCAAGAGTACAATTAGAATATAATTATGAAACTCCTGAATGTCCAATTTAGTCTTACTCTACCTTTCACAAATATTTCCTTTCTATTATGTGTCTAAGGATACGTTGGAGTGCTCATTTGTGCTGAGGAACCAACTCCTGGAGGTTGTTGCTACTGGCCCTGAAACTTGGAAGCATCAATATTACACATAGACATTAGCAGCTCACGCCAGATTTAGTCTGGCCTGACAGCTTCTTGGCTTTTAAATTTACTTGAATAGCTATTTCTTAGGTCATGAACCTACTACCTGGATGGCTGGGTCAGAACCTCATGGACATAGAACTACTCTTCCCCTTTTATCCACCCATCTTGGTTTAGGGCACACTGATCGTATTTTTCCTACTGCAATGAGCATAACTCAGAGGCCCATTGCTCTTCCATGTCATAAGATCTGCTCTGGGCTACCTGTGTCCACTACAAGAGATTTTAATAACTTTTAACATTGGAGAAAAAGAGTTAGGAACTCTATATTTTTATGCCCAGAAGTCACCTTATCTCTTTGGAGAAATCTGTCTATATTTTTTATCTATTTATATTTTACCTACATTTTTTATCTCTTGCTGCATAAGAAAGAATATAAAATCTCAGAGGCATTTTGTATTGTGACGGGCTCAATTGTTCCTTACATTCATAGTCATGAAGCACTAACTCCCAGTACCTCAGGATGTGAATGTTTTTTTGGAGATAGAGTCTTTAAAAAGATAACGAATAGAAAATAAGGCCATGATTTTGGCCAGTGGCACACTGGTAGAAGGAACAGCATGACACTTCTGACCCTAGGGCATAAGGGTGAGGTCTAATGCTATATGACTCATATCCTTATAAGAAGAGCAGGCAAGGACACAGATGTGTATACACACAGGAAATATCCTTTGAGTATGCACTGAGAAGGCAGTCCTCTGCAAGCAAAGGGAGAGGCCCCAGACAAAATGAAACCTGACAACACCTTGGTCTTGGACTTCTAGCATCCATAACAATGAAAACATGGATTTCTGTTGTGTAAGCCACCAAGTCTATGGTATTTTGTTATGGGAGCCTGAGCAAACTAACACATATTATGATAAGTGTTTGCTTCTTATGTTCCTGCAAGTTGGTTGGGATAGTTTTGCTGTTTAAGTATCTGTGCATAGCCCAGGGGTCAACTGATCTAGGCTAGAGGAGCCTAGATCTAGGTATCTCTGCATCAAGCTGTAAGCCTACTGGTCAGCCAAGTAGTTCACTATGGACCAGGGGGTTAGCCAAGACATGTCCTTCCCATGAAGATATCAGAGGGTTAAGACAACAGCAGAAACCTGTGATGCTTAAGGCCTAGGGTCAGGAGTGTCATGCTGTCTCTTCCACCAACGTGCCATTGGCCAAAGCAAGTCATATGGTCAAAGTCAAGTTGTTGGGAAATATATTCAGCTCACACCAAAGCCATGGTAAAAGTGTGAATATAGGGACCAGTAATTCAGTCTGCCCCAGACACCAGGTACTCTTTGAGTTCAGAATAGTTTCTCTTGGAAAAAATAAAGCATAGCTTACCAGCGTATCCTTCATGATAATAATGTTTTTACATTTGTCTTCTAAATTTGATTTTGAGCTCATCAAGAATGGAGGCCATATCTTATTTGTTTTTGAATCCAAAGAGACTAGCACAGTTCCTGAACACTACCACACTAAAAGGGATAGTATGACATGGTGATAAGACCATACATTATTGCATCAGACTCCCTGGATACAAATTCTACTACTTATTGGCTGGGTGATCTCAGGAGACTTACTTAACTTCTCTCTGTCCCTTTTAATTGTCTGTAGAATGGCAATAAAATATTACTTGCCCCAAAGATTGTTCTAAGACTTTAAAAAGTCATTATGTAGAAAGCCATTCAAACAGTACTTGGTACATAGGAAGGACTTGCTAAATGTTAAATAATATACATTGTAATTATGTGGTTACTTACTTTCCTATCCTCTCCTACTCTTTACTCCTCTCTAGATTGTGAGCTCCTTGAGGTCAAATATCCTGCCTAAAATTGTTTTACATGAGGAGCATAGAGTTGGAGTTACTCAAATCTGGGCATGAATCTTAATTCTGTTACTAATCAGAAATTATTTAACTTCTCTTAACCTTGGCCTCTGCATTCACTTATTCATTCATCAAACATTTATTATCACCCCTGCTAGAGTATAGACTCTATAAAGGCAAGGATGGATGTTTACCTTGCACTTAGCTTCATCCCCAGGGGCCAACATAGTGCCCAATCCACTGTGGGCTTGATAATTGATAAATTTTTTAAAAGTGTCTTCATGAGTGAATATGCCAGGCACTAGGTGTAGCAATCAAGAACAGGATGAGAAATAAGGCTTGATGTTATCCTTGCCAGAATTTGTAATGAGGAAACAAAAAATAATATAGCTTCTCTAGGGTTATAGTGAAACTCAAGGAGATACTGTACAAAAAATTAAGCAGAGTACCTGGCATTTAGTAGGATGCTTCATGGTTGTGACCCCAGCAATGGCTCAATTAAAAGTATACATAACTCATATTTTAATAAGACATATTACTAGAGTAATGTATCAAAAAGATGTTAGAGATAGAAATGCATTATTTAGTTTGTGTACCCAATTTTAAGCAAAATAGTAAATCAAGTAACATTTGTGCAACTTAAGTGAAATTTCCAGGAGTTGGTTAATGTTGAATTATAATTGAAAGAGTAAATGAGCAGGCAGAAGATGAATTAAAGAATGCATGAAGGAATAAATGCAAAGTCACAATAGCCAAACAGAAGAGCAAAGAAAGAGATGGTGTTAATTTTTGGGTAGTGCTTTTTCAGCAAAAGCTAAATCATTTTCATGATTTGCAGAGCCTGCATCTCAGCCAGAAACAACTTTCCCTGGAGGGTTCACAGCCTCTGAGAGCAAATATTCTCAGAGGAAGTTAGATGATTCATGAGATGACTCCTAGGGAGACTGTCAGAAATAAAATCTCTCAGGAAAAAAAAAAAAGAGTCTGACAGAGAAAGAGAGAGAGAGAGAGAGAGAGATCAAGGTGATTCATCAGATTTATTTTCTGTTGATCATTCATTTGGTGCTATTTCCAGGCAACATACAGCGTAAAGAGAGGTAAAGTGATGTTGAAATGGGAAGTTTACAAAACAGGTTGGCTGGGCATACTAAAAGGGGTTTGTCTCAAGATGGTACAGGAGAAGTAAGTTTGGCTTCAATAATCTCTGAGGCTTTGAGCCTTCTAGATTCTTCCTCTTAGCAAAATTGCCATAGCTGCATATTTTGAGGAGCTCTGTGGCATCTCTTATTGAATCAGCCAATAGATTTTTAACAGCATCACAAGTTACTCCCGAATGGTTAAGATCACTTCTTTTATCCTGGTGTGAACCATTAAAACTAATAAAATTTTATCTGGCTGAGGGAATCACAGAATTATAACATTTTGAGTTGGAAAGGTCTTAAAGGTCACCGAGTTTTCATTCTGCACTGAGCGTTGGGAGGAGTGAGACATTTTATGCATTTCTGAACCTGCGAGACTATTACGATAGTCCAAGAGAACAGATTTAAGATGAAGACGACGTTTACTAGCCAGGCGATTAACTGATTAAATTAAATATTAAGAGCATTATCATGAGTGAGCTATGATCTGACTTTAGCAACAGACATTTTAGAAAATGCTTGTCTTAGTTATATACTGGAATTACTGGCACTTTTCCTGCAACTGTTTTTTCAGATCTCAGGCAGAAGCACTTACTAAGAGTAAATCCAAGATCCAAGATCCTACCTTTACTTCCAAGGCCAGTCGTTTTCAAAATATGTTAGCAAAGTTAAGACTTTGTTTTTTTTTTTTTTTTTTTTAGGGTTGAACGCTGAGATCTCTTCCCACCCATAAAAAGCCTAGAGAACAAAAAGAGTTGGCCCAGGTATTGAGTGCGAAGGCATTTATGTATGTTTCTGGCTCTTATAAAACAGTAATTTCTCTAACAGTTTAAAGCTTCAGAAATCTCACTTTGCAAAAAGCCACTGCTGGAGTCAGGTGAGGTCAAGGTTAATGTGCAGAGGGTATGCATTAATTCAATCAGGATTTATTGAATAACTACCATAGGTTAGTCCCTGTAATACAGACATGAATAATAATATCATCACTGGTATAGAAATATGAACAATGGAATCTCAGCAAGGAAGATGACTAAGGCTACCTGTGGGGGAAACAGAGCAAAGCAATCTTGAACAATCTTGACGGATGAAAGATTTCCTGGTGGGGAAGTAGGGAAAGATATTCCAAGCAGATTTTTATTGTTATCATTAACAGCTAACATTTATCGAGTGCTTTCTATGGGCCACATGCTATGCTAAAGCCTTTATGTGCATTTATTTGGTTCATCCTATAACCCCACGAGGTAAATACTATTTTTTACATTTTTTAATAAATGAAGGAATTGAAAATTCAAAAGTTTGAGTCCTGTACTCAAGCTCTTATAGCTAGTGGTCCTCCGACCCCATATAAAATATACCCCCAAACTATCATATTCCATGTTTTGATATGAAATTTGCTCAACAATAAAATGATCATTCAGCTTCCCAAGTTTATTATTCATTTATCATTGAGGTTGTCTCAATATATAATGTTTTAATTTGGGGTATTACAAATTTAAAATATACATCAATTTATCAGTTACTCTCTTCTGGACAAACTACATTTCTGGTCTATAAAGCCAAGCACCAGAAGCTGGATGGGATTGCAGCTAGATAGTGAGACCTGAAATAACTCTTAATTGAAGACTTCAATGGAATTTCAAAGGCAGTCATGAGGCATATAGTCTGGAGCCAAGTTCTAAATCAAGTCAAGGCAAGAATTGAAAAGAAAGCCAATGTAGAAAGCTACAAGTCCAATAATTTCGAACAAGAAATGTCAAAGGAGGTACGAGTGATTTGAAAAAGTGAAGTACAAAAGAATACCTTGAAACTCTTAGCATGCAACTCAGTTTTGTATCTCATTCCTATGGCCAAGGACAAAGATGTCACCTGTTAACAGACAACATCACCTCAATGCTTTTCCAGAGGAGAGAATAGATAAGGAGTTGGCACCTTATCCCTGAGGCTCTTGGTAATATGACTGGTCTAATTGCTCAATATTTTGTCATGTTTAGATAGAAGTGCATGAGGAAGGTAATAATGTCTGTTCTGTGTTCTGTGCAGTGCATTGGTTGATACTGGCCCCCCTTACTAAGTAAATCTCCACTGATACTCACCTCTCATGGTCTCTAAATGATTTGGTAATTACTGGAAAGCCATGCATAGGCATTAGGGACAAACCAATGGTTTAATGGCTTTCATTTATTCATCCAGCAAATATTTCTGGAGTGTCTTCTATCTACCTGGCACTACTTAAGGACAAGGGACATGGTGATAAACAGAATAGAAAAAATGGCCTTTTTTTTTTTGAGACAGAGTCTCGCTTTGTCATCCAGGCTGGAGTGCAGTGGCACAATACTGGCTCACTGCAGCCTCTGCCTCCCAGGTTCCAGTGATTCTCCTGCTTCAGCCTCCCAGGTAGCTGGGATTACAGGCATGCGCCACTACGCCTGGCTAATTTTTGTATTTTTAGTAGAGATGAAGTTTCACCATGTTGGCCAGGCTGGTCTCGAACTGCTGACCTCAGGTGATCCGCCCACCTCAACCTCCCAAAGTGCTAGAATTACAGGAGTGAGCCACCACACTGGCCAAATAGCCTATTCTTAAGCAATGTGTTTTCATTCTAGTGAAGGAATCAAACAATAACCTTATACACAAATACAAGATAGTTGAAGAATGTGATGGTACAATAAAGAACATTACCAGGATAATGGTGTAGAGGGTTATTAAGGAGAGGGGTGGTATGTGCTTCTTTGGATGAGGTAGACAGAGGCAGCCTCTCATGGCACTTGAACTGATCCTGGCGGGGATGAAAGCCTGGCCACCATGCAAAAGGACAGGGAAAGAAAGTTCCTGACAGAAGTGACAGAAAGAACAAAGGTTTTGGAGTGGTAAAAAGCTTAGTGTTCAAAGAACTTAGACTTGATTAGGGGAAGTTGCAAAGACCATGGAGCTCCTTAGGGAATTTCACCATATCAGACAGTGAAAGGAATTACCAGGCTTGGAGTTTACAGAAGGCACTGAGACTTTGGATCAGAAACTTTCTAGGCAGCTAGACTCTTTTGGAAGCTAAGGTGAAGCATTCAGATGGCTGCTGAGCTAAGCTCTGTCCACCCACTTCAGTGTTAACATGTTCATTCCTATAAAATTTGTTTGATTTTCCTAAATAAAGAGTAGCAGTGGTTAAGAGATGGTGTCTGGAATCAGATAACCTAGCTTTTTATTCCAACTCTAGGCTAGGCATACATGTATCATCTTGGATAATTTACTCAGCATAGATGAGTCTTCTTCCTATTTATTCCAGAGACTTCTGTAAACTGCCTTGTATTGCCTTGACTTCACTTCTGACTCCAGCTCTAGTTATAGCAAACAGTACTTACGGTCTTTGACTCACTGGCAGCTTCCTGCCCTAAGCAAGAACCACCTCTTCTTCATTTGCAGCCCCAGGTCTTATCTAGCACAGTGGCATGGTGATCTGAGAAAAGCATGCTCTGCCCTCATGCGCAGCCTCAAAGTGAGGAAAAGTTAATATCCCTAGGGCATGTCTTAACCAATGAGTAGAGGAACCTGAGAATCCTAAATCACCAGATCCTCCTGAACACTCCAGGCTGGCAAAAGGGCACCACTATCTCCTTATCCAAAGAAAAACTTCCAGTTGCCTAGACACCTTGAAAAGGCCTCACCTGAAGAAGATGCCTTACGAAGTGATACTTTTTTTTCTCAAGATCCACCACCACTCACTCCTTTTTGCCAATACCAATAACTTGGGTCTCTTAGCACAGTCTGAACAAGGATCCAGGATGCACTGTCCTGGCAAAGAGATTCTGGAACCAGTCCTAACCTACTGCTGGGATGGTTCCTTGAAGGCCGTACACAATAACAGTGCAGAGTAAATGAGGTGGCAATGCCAGAACTGCTTAGACAGAACACTGAAGGAGCCAAAAGGCTAAAGGAAGTGAAAACATTAGAATGGATTTATTATGCAAGAGCAGAAAACCCCACTAACTGCCTGTTCGCTTGAAGGACGCACAGAAACTCCTTTACTAAGGCCATGAAGGCTCTGCTGAAGATGAACAGATTTGAGAAGCCCAGTGGAGGCTTCCATCTGTTGGTGTGATAGTAGAGTCTGCTACCTTGGCACTGGGCTGCTTTGTATTGGCGTGTTTATAAAATGATCCCAGAATAACAAAGGCCCACTTTGTTTTCAGAAGCAAAGTAGATGTGACTATCATAATGGAAAGAGCCAGGTAGAAATCAAGATGCCTTTACCTGAAGGGATCTATGGCAATGAATCATAGATTAGAATATTCCAGGGGACAAGATAGATGGACAGCCCACAAGAGTGCTACTCAATTTGAATTAACGTAATTCCCTCCCTTCCCTGACATGCCCAAAATTGAGAACTGTCCAATGTCAACTAACACAATGAAAAACTAGTCCTTCACCAAATTTCTGGATCTAAATTAGTTTACAGACCCAGAGGTTATTGATCAAAGGGCAGGCTTGTTTTCCTTGAGGAAGGACTCTATAATATCATCATTTGTATATGTAAGAAATATCTCCCAAAATAAATTTTCCAGAGTAGCTGTGCAAGAGGAAAATAGAACATCTAGACCTTTCAAGGACAGTTGAATACAGGGTCTGAGCTGACACCATCCAGGGTCCGAAAATACCATCCAGGAGCTCCAGTGGAGTGGAGGCTCACAGAATCCAAGTAATAAACAGATTTCTGATACAAGTTCATTCCACAGTGAGTTCATTGAGTCCACAGACATATTTCCCAATCCTCAAGTATATAATTGGGATAGATATACTAAACAGCTGGCAGATGTTATTATTCCCTGACTTATGGAATATGAGTCAAAATTATAGGAAACTTCTAAGATTGCCTCCACCTTTGCCAAGATAATAAAGCATAGATAATAATGCATTCTGGGAGGAATTCTGGAGATAGCCCTACCATCAGACATGCAGGATGCAGGGAGGATAGTTCCTACATATCCTTATTCAATTCACTTGTATGGGACCAGAAATAACAAAACCTATTAGTTGCGGTAGAAGACAGTGGACTCTTACATACTTCACCAAATATTATGATCACCCTCACAGCTCCTCTGCTGGATGTAAAATCCTTATGAAACAGATCAACAGAGACTTTGGTACTGGGTCTGAGGCTACCAACTTGGTGAATGTGTTCTCTAATTGTACCACGAAGGAGGATCAAAGGCAGTTTTCTCTTTTGTAGGAAGGACATTATAACATTCACTTAATTTTTCCAGGGCTATATAAGTCTCCTGCTCTCAGACACAATGTAGTCAGCAGGAACCTTCATCACATTAGCATTCCTCAGAACATCATATTGGTCTACAATATTGATGATATCATGTTAATAAGATCTGGTGAAAAGGAAGTAGTAAGTACTCTAGATCTCTGGCAGGATAAATACATGTCAGAGGACTGGAGATAAACCACATAAAAAATTAGGTGCTTACCATGTTAGTGATGTTTTTAGGTGTCCAGTGGTCTAAGACAGACTGGGACATCCCCTCTAAGGATGAGCAGTTTTTATATCTTGTACCTTTTACTATCAAGAAGGAGCCATGGCACTTAGTGTGTCATTGTAGATTTTGAAGGCAACATGCTGACTACGTTTGGAAATAGTTCTCCTTTGGGTTTATCTGGAGACTGAAAAGACTGACAGTTTTGAATGAGGCCCAGAGCAAGAGAAAATCCTGCAGCAGGTCTTGTTTCTGGTGTCAACTCCCCTGCAACCTGGCCCACATGACCTGGCAGAGTCAATGATGCCCTCTGATAGATAAGTATGCCATTTGGAATCTCTGGCAAACCTCAGTAGAAGAGACACACAGATGCCTTCCATGGTAGAGAATGACTTACTATTTAAAAGACACCACCTGGAGTGCTGTTGGATCCTGGTAAAGACTGAGTACCTAACAACAGGCAACCTGGTAAGTGAAGCTGTCAAACATGAGCTAGTATTATCAGATTCTCCTAATCGCAACATCGGGTGGGTGCAGCAGCAATCCACTAGACACTGGACAATAGAAATGATCTATTCCAGATCAGGCCCAAGCAGGAGATACAAGTAAGTTACATGAAGGTGTGCCTCAACATATTAGTGATGCTTTTTCTGAAGCTCATGGCTATGGCCCCACATGATGAGAGTTTCCTATGACTACATGATGAAGGCAGAAAAATCCTGAGAGCTGGTCCACAATATGTTGTTTTTTACCTCCTGCTATGCTGATTTGAGCTGAAAATGGGCTGCTACATCAATACAGCCCCATCTAGACTTGGCACTAAAGGACAGTAGTGAGAGTGAATCCTCTACACTGGAAGTATAAGCAGTACACTGGATCATTCCCTTTGCAGGAATGGAGAAGTACCTCAAAATAATGACAGACACAGATCTTTGAGGTCTCCTAAAAGGCATGGATGCTTGGTCATTGGCTAGGAAAGAGAAAGATTAGATCAGAGACAAGGGGAGCTGGGAAAGAAGTATGTAGATGTACCCATGGAAGTGGTCAAAATCCATGTCAATCTTTTTATCTAATGTTAATAATGTCCACCAGAGACCATCTGTTGCAGAGGCAGCACTTAACTGGGTGGACAAGATGATGCATCCACTGGTTGTCAGCAAACCTCTACCCTTAGCCACCCTTGTGACTATGCAATAGAGCCATGAACTGAGTAGCCATGGTGACAGAGGTGAAGGCTATGCATGGGCTGTAAGTTTGGGGCCCCTCTGATCAAGGGTAGACTATCTTTTGATACTGTTCAATGTCCAAACTGCCAGCAAAAGACCAACACTCTGTCCCTTTATATAGCACCAACTCCCAAAGAGATCTTCCATCACTTTGTGGCAACTTGATTACATCACACATCTTTCATTTTAGAGGGGGTATCAGTTCACCCCTAAATAAACTGACACTTATTCCAGATATGTCTTAACCTTCCCTGCCTGCTGTATGTCTCTCAGGACCATCACCCAAGGGCTTCCTGCATGCCTGGTTTATGGACATGGGATTCCGCTCAGCATTGTCCATTAAAGGGATGCATTTTACAGTATAGAAGTTATAATAGTGGACCACTGCCCATGAAATCTTACCATATCACTCAGAAGCAACCAGACCAATATAATGATGGGAAGACCTATTAAAGGCTCAGCTAAGCCATCTGCTTGGGGACAATACTTTGTCCTCAAGGAGGAGATAAATGCTTTAAACTGACGGCTGGTATATCTCTGCTCTTCACAACTGAAAATGGGATCACTGTTCACATTGCTTTCATGTGTAGCCAAATATATTTGTTTTTATACCAGAAGAAAATGCCATGTTTGTTTTAGCTATTCATACTGAATCCCTAGTATCTAGAAGAATGTGTGGCAACTAGAAAACACTTAAAAAATACTGCTGATGCAATGTATACACAACATTTAGTATATTAAATGCTTAATAAAAGGTTACTACCACAATTATGATTATTCATGCATTGTATGCCATAGATAAAGACATCTTTAGTCTGGTTGTCTCTGTTTTAACCATGATACCACCTTAAAAGCCTCCTTGTTCATATGTTTGTTCAAAGGAAATTAGCCTAGGAAAGACGGCTGCTGCTGCTCTTCCCAGCCTCTCACAGCTGCACTGATCAATATGGAACTGGGCTTGAGAAGGCCATTATGGGGCCTCCTACATTTCACCCTGCTTGTGGTCTCAACACTTGGATTCACCAGTCAGCCTTTGCCTGGGCACCCTGTTGACATCCAAACTTGAGAGAATCCTCAATATGCATGAACACTGTAATTACACAGACTTAAACTTCTCCATTCTGAGATAATTACAGAAATGAACTATGTTTCTCAAGCAAATCAGACTGTACAGATACAGGGAAGGGTGTCTTGGTGGGCATAAGGGATCTCAGACTTATTCTGGCTACATGCCCAAAATTGGCAATACAATGAGCCCTTTGCCTTAGCAGAGAGAAGCTTCCTGTTAGAATCCTTATGGGAAATGCGTACAAGCAATTCCTACCCTCAGAAACAGGAATCCTGCTGGCAGTTTGTTCTGTTTAAAAGAAATACAGAAAACAGAAAAAGAGCTGATGTGGCTTCATCAAGACCTATATCCTGGACTTCATAAAAAAAAAAAAAAGTAATTGAAACAATTCCTGATTTGTGCCCTGAAGGGGTTTTGCAGTTTTCTTATTCTATCTTGCACAGAAGTTCTGAGCTCAGAAAAAAAATAAGGAAAATAAATCTAATGAATAAAATATTGAAGGGGTTGCAATTCTTGAGAATCAAAAACAAAAGAAAAATCACTTCCTCAGCTGGTTTGGGTTTGAGGGACTGGGATTCAACTTACAAACATCTTTGAGTGATGCAGCTGATGACCCTCTTTCTTTCTACTCTAATCCCATAGTTTGTACTTGGAGATCAGTCCATTTGCAGCCTAGTCTGGAAAATCAGTGTTGTCATAGAAAAGGTGAGGTAAGATGCAAGTTGGGACACTAAGACATCTTTTGTAGGGAGGTGAGAAAACATTTCAGTAGCATCAGTGTCACCAAAATGTAGGAGGACATGAGCGGGGGCATCTCGGACACAGAAACTCCAAAAAGCCTCAAGACCTGAGGTGATTCAGGCAATTGCCAGTGTCTGTCTGAACTGTGGCACACAGGGATGAAGATCCCAGTGGTGAATGATATCTGGAAGAGGCTAAGAGCAATTGACACTAGGTTTGTCCATGTGGATTTCTCACAATTGGGTAGAAATGTAGGGGAGCAGAATTCAGCTTTGGAACAGAAACCTTGTAAGAGCCAGGCATTCAGGGCAATACCCTAAGCTGGACTTGGTGTCTAATCAGGGACATTAAGCAGAAACTATGAAGGTCAAAATAAAAAAGTTCTTACCCTTGGCTGGGACCCATATATAAGTGGAAGGAAAAAGGCTGTTGTTTAGGGCTCCACAGATACTCATTCCTGGTACATGGGGTCCTGAGCCAAGTTGGCATTAAGGTAGCTCAGAGGGCATGTGGCATCCCATCAATCATAGCTCAGACAGTGGACTTGGGGTCTGAGACATGAGACTTAGTTCCAAGGGCCACTGGATGGGGGTAGAGAGAGTGAGGCTTCCAGCATACTTCTTGTTCTCAGCAGGAGTGTCTCAGGATCTGAGATGAGCATTGATTCACAAATGGGGCCTGGCTGCTCTTGTTTATGGAGGGCATAGTATATACCAGGCATTAGATGATATAAATCCATTATCTCACTTGTTTCCAGGAAATGCAATTGGGAAACTGAAGAAGATTATAGTATTTCTGGCAGTCAAGATTTGGAAAGTTACCTACTAAGAGGCTATAATATGCTCAAGATACTACTATATCAGAATAATTTTCACCTAATTAAAAGAATGAAAATTTTATTTACTCAACCAAATAGTGAGTTAATATATAGGAAATATATGTTCTGTATCAAACAGAATAGAAAACAATGGCATTGAGATGTATACCAGTGCTCTCATAATGACTGACCTGTCATGTGTAATTGTGTGTTATTTTCTATATACACTCCATCTGAATGAGTAATAAAACTAGCTTGGGGAAGAATAGTTTCTTCTCTGATCATTGTATTTCTTCAGGACTTCTCATTGCTCTCAGACATGCTACTTGTGATTTTCAGTTAAACTTGACACATTAGCTTTGCTAATATTTTAAATTTACTAAATTTGTTCATGTCCTCTTTCCTGTGTGTCCTCCCTCACTTTTACCTTGTGTATTAAGTACCACAAAAGAATATTGTCTGAAACAAATGGCATGCAATCCTTGGAGGATAGATTTCCATGCTACTATAGAATGAATGTCTTCCATAGTGAAAGGTTTATATTTAATATGTGAATTGTGCCAGAGGTGGTTCAGCCAGGTAAAATGCTGGTATTACCTAGAAAACATGGGCATATCCATCTTCCACTGAGCTGTGTGTTCTGGTTTGGTCTTTTGTTGATATGGTTTTGATGCCAAAGCAGGAAAAACTGTTTCCTGATAAAAAGCAGAAACCAGACTCCTTGGTGCCATTGTTCATTACTGCCTGATCAGACAGGGAGAGTATGATATAATCTGACAGTTGAGAAAGTTGTGCGCTCCTCACCCACTAAGCACATGTAAATTTTTGAAGTACCCTGCTGAAAGCTTGCACTCTGAGCCCTGGAGCCAGATTTTGCTAAAGTTCTGTGATTCCACCATGGTTCCCTGACGAAGTAAAATATATTGTGTATAGACTGCAAGCTAGGATTCTACTGCTGAAATTTGAGATCTAAATACAAGTAATCTAAATTACAAGTAGTCTACATTACTGTGCCTGTAAAAGTTTACCCTGTGACACCTGGATTTAATATATCCTGACAATAGGTGCAATTTGTTCAGAGAATGACCTTCAACTTTATATAGAAGATAAATGCCTGATTGTAGGTCATCTACATGCGTCCTTGGATGGAGAGGGCAGAGGCAGGAATGCCAATGCAAATGTTAAACATACCCTTTCTATTGTTTTATTAGGACTATACATTATTAGATGGGACCTTCTTTACTCTTCATGTTTCTATTAGAGTAACATTCTTGGCTTCCTCTGCATCCTCACTAATTTTTCCTAATGGGAGGAGGATTAAAGTATCTGAATAGTAAATTTAGGAACAAAAACTGGTCATGTTTGGCTGAGTCCCTTCCCTTTGCCTTTCTTCTTTGGATCTACCCGATTTTAGGAAAATATACTCTACTTTGTTCTTGGTCATACAAAGAGCTTCGCAGTAGCAACCTTGTCCTTTTGTTGTGGAAAATCAGTGGTTGACCAGTGCTACTTGACATTGAGTGAATAAGTCTGTATTAATGTGGCTACATATTAGGAAGCCCATTGTTTTCTCACAGGGCCTAAGCCTCAATTTCCAGTAATTCCATCAATAATGAAGTAGGAATTTTAATGTTCGTCTGCTTAAATTTTTGTCTTTCTCAGTGAAATCAGAACTCAGGCAAGAAACATGATAATATACTCTATTAGGTTGCCTAAAACCCCAATATAGTCCATCAGTAATTTTCATGTTGTACAGGTTTGTTAATTTATGTCCTTTGGTTAACCTCTAAACAGCACCATAAAGAGGATTTTAAAGGGTGATAATTACATTTCTAATGATGTAGTCCTATTATGATCTCTCCCCTCATAATATCCCCTTATTTTTATCTAGCCATAAGGAATCTCTTATAGACACCTTTGAGTATGGTTGATGTATGATCAAGGAGTAACTCTAGGATTATAGAGAGTTTGGCCAAGGGAAAATTTTTAGAAAATAATCAAAGGGTGTTCCACTTCATTTCAAAGTAAAATTTAGGCACATTTTTTTAAGCTGTGAGGTTTTATAAAATGAAAGGTAAAACTTCTAAAAAGCAATTAGATATTTTATTTCAGAAACTAGAAGCCTTGAGGCAGGGTTAAGGAGGGAAGCTGAAACATAAAGTAAGCATTCTGGAATGAAAATCCTCCCACATCTAATTTGACAAGGCTTGGAAATACACACATCTGGCACTCAGTGTGTATGGACAAAAGCAAAATCAGACTTTCACCTAGGTTTGAGGTAGACAAAGCAGCAAAGATCAGGAATCCAAAAGTAGATCACCAAGTTTTCAGAGGCTTGATTTTTCTCAGCAGTATTCCTTGCCTCTTTCTTTAGAATAATCATAAGTTAGGTAACTAAAATGACATGTTTTGAGGGTCTATTTCAAAGAAAGCTTTCAGCTCTCCATTTATATGGATTTAAGACATGTCATTAACATTTATACTAAAATATATCCCATTAGGATAAAAATCACACAGCTTTTATGGGTAAACTTTTAATGAGGTTTTCTCAAATGCAATGTAGTGTTTTTAAAGGGTTTATAATTAAATTACTAGTCTCCCATGTTTGAGTCCAAATCATTTTCCAAAAGTAGTTTATCTTGATAAACATCCTTTAAAATATTTCCTGATGAAAAGTCTAACCTCCAGAATCTATAAAAAACTTAAACAATTGAACAAGCAAAAAATGAACAACCCCATTAAAAAATGGCCAAAGGACATGAAGAGACACTTCTCAAAAGAAGACATACAAGTAGCCAACAAACCAAAAAAAATGCTCTGCATCATTATCATCAGAGAAATGCAAAACCACAAAGTGATCATCTCATACTGGTCATAATGGCCTTATTAAAAAGTCAAAAAACAATAGATGATAGCAAGGCTGTACAGAAAAGGGAAAGCTTATACACCATCGGTGGGGATGTAAATTGGTTCAGTCTCTGTGGAAAGTAGTTTAGAGATATCTCAAAGAATTTAAAACAGAACTACCATTTGACTGAAGAGTCCCATTACTGGATATATATCCAAAAGAAAACAAATCATTCTACCAAAAAGACACAGGCTATGTTCATTGCAGCACTATTCACAACAGCAAAGACATAGAATCAACCTAGGTTCTCATCAATAGTGGATTGGATGAAGAAAGTGTGGCACATATACATTATGGAATACTACACAGCCATAAAAAAGAATGAAATCATGTCCTTAACAGCAACACAGATGTAACTAGAGGCCATTATTTTAAGTGAATTAATGAAGAAACAGGAAACCAAATACTGCATGTTCTCACTTATAAGTGGGAGCTAAACACTGGGTACTCATGGACATAAAGATGGCAACAACAGAAACTGGGGACCCCTAGAGAGTGGAGAGAGGAAGAGGGAAAAGGGCTGTAAAACTACCTATGGTGTACTATACTCAGTACCCAGGTGACAGGATCATTCATAACCCAAACTTCAGTATCGCTCAATATACCCAGGTAGCATACCTGCACATATACCCCCTGAATCTAAAATAAAAGTTGAGAAGTAAATATTTACTTAAGGTTAAACACAAATTTAAAATATTACTTTAATATCACATGTAATGTACAATATGTAATGTTAACAATATAATCAGTTCTCAAAGTGAAGAAAAGCTTTTGTGGATAAGAAAAAATTTGTGATTCAGGATAGTATATCTCGCTTTTAAAAACAGTGCATTTTAAAAATAAAACCTTTTTAATAAAGACATTCTTTTCATCTTCTAAAAGTTTTAAAAACATATTTTGTGTTACAAAAGGATACATGCCAAAGTGTTCCCATTAATTGTTACATCAGTGAGCCGAAACTGAAACAAAACAGGAGGGAGATTTTTAGAATTTTTCTTTTACTTAAAAATGTATAGAATCAATTTTTTTCAAAAATTCACACACTGGATTGTGTTTATTCAAAGTTTCCTAAGAATTTAAGAATTTTTAAAGTGTTTTTATTGTAGGCTGGATAAAAGACATCAGTGTTAATACCTATATTGTCATTTCACATCTCTAACTAACACAGGCACACAATCTCTTACCTGAAATTCTTGGGCAATTGTATTTCACAGAATTTGGAAATTTGGGGCTTTTCGACTAGTATATTAGTCCATTTTCACACTGCTATAAAGATACTACCTGAGACTGGGTAATTTATAAACAAAAAAGCTTTAATTGACTCACAGTTACACATGGCTTGAGAGGCCTCCGGAAACTTACAATCATGGCAGAAGGGAAAGGGGAAGCAAGGCACATCTTACATGGCATCAGGACAGAGAGAGCCAGTGAAGGGGAAGTGCCAGACTTTTAAACATCTCTCATGAGAACTCACTTGCTATCATGAGAACTGCATTGGAGAAACCACCCCCATAATCTAATTACCTTCCTCCAAGTCCCTCTCTCAACACATAGGGATTACAATTCGAGATGAGATTTGGGTGGGGACACAGAGCCAAACTATATCAACTAGGAATACGGTACATGGACTGAATGATATAAAACTATTCCATCAGAGCCTAGAATAAAACCCTATAATTAAACACATTCAAATTTCTACGGTAAAACATATAAAATTCATAATGCTTGCAACTAAGACAACAATAACATTCATACTATGTGTGATACATAAAAGGTCTAAATAACCTCAGGCAAGGTTTTGTCACCAAATGAGTTACAAAACAACTTTGGGTTTTCCATAGTTTGGGGATTTCAAAATTATAAAGAAGAGATTATTGTCTTGTAATAGTAATAAGTATTAACAATAATTATGCAAAGCACTTATATATATTATTTCATTTCATCCTCTCAGCAACTCTCTTAGGATACAGCTATCATAGTTTTGACTTAAATATAAAGAAACAGAGATATGCTCGCTATTAAGGATGGAACCAGGATTTGAATTCAAGCACTCTGTATCCAGAGCCCATGGTTTTAACTACTGTACTTTACCATCTTCCTTTCTAAAGGAAGCGTTGGCCTCAACAAAGAAAGAATCTGATCCCACATATCATTGGTGTTGCCATTATGAATGGTCAAAGCCAATGGCTTTGACCCAAGACAAAGTCTCCTGCCAACTCTGCCTTCCTCTCCCCTGTGCCTAGTGCAAAGCTTGGCATCCAGTACACCCTGACTACTGTTGATGGCCTGACTGATGCTTTCTTTGGGGCCCTCACAGAGAGGTGAGGCCATGACAGGAAGAAGAAAATACAGAGTCCGTTTATGCTCCATTGCAGAATTGCTTCCTTCTCTCTCACCCACCTGTGTAGTTTAAAATCCCATCATGGATGGAAGATGTGTTTGAGCCTGTGCCTCTTCAGGCTCTAGATCAAGAGATAAGAATTGTGTTTATTTATCTATACATGAATATTCTAAATAATGAGTGCCTATTTACTGTGATCTTCAAAATGAAAACCCATCAATGTATAAGCATGTAAAATCCACATGTTGCCTAGAAATTAACACTACTGAGGATCATTTTGTCTCCTAAAGCAAGATATATGTATCTATTCAACCTCCTTTACAAAGGAAGATAATTCATATGGAAAGCTGAGAGGGGCCTCTTTAAAGAGTTCAAAGGCCCATTCTAAAGGTATAGAAACAAACAGTTTGATCCTTTTTGCTAAGACTCTTTGTAACTCACAAATAGTCCTTCTTCCAATTTCTATACTCTATAAATCCCCTTTATGTACCACTTCCATATTAACCCCCACAAAATAACACTTTTGATCATGTCATCTTCTAGAAAACCTTTAGCTGCTTCTTATTTGCTAATATATTACATGATCCCCAACCAACAACGTCTCCCATAAGACATTCCAAATTCTCATGTCTTCTCTCCCATTAGGTCCCTACTCTATATTCCAGACAAGCAATGTATTGCTCCCTCTGTTGGCCTCATATGTAACACCTTGCTTGCTTTCTGGCTGGGATGGTCCTAGCGAAGGTTTGCACTTTCCCCCAGGTCACGGAGGCAGGTCACTGTCACTACTACTACCACTACAGACTGAAGAGCCCTGCTTACGGCACTGGCTGGCAAAGAGAGATAGGCATGCATGCTCCCTGGCCAGACCAAAGGCATGGAGGCTCTTACTTTCCCAGCAATGACTCAAGAGGCTGGGGTGACACAACTCAGAAATGCAGGGGAGTTAATATCCAAGGAATGAATTGGTCAGTAGAACAAAAATGAAAGGCAATGAGTAGATTTGTCTCCCTTCTTCATCCTTCCCTACCATGTAAACTGTTCTAAGACATGGAAATTCATAGAGGCTCCAGGAAAATGCCACACCAGATGCAGGAGCCAGCTGTCCTTGTTACACAACTTGGGTCAGCCTGGGACATGTCCCCTTCATATGTGCACACCTTCCATCTCTGCCTCATGCCCTTTTCTCCCTCTTTTCTGCTTCCCTGATATTGCACCACCCAGTGAAGTATTAGCACACAGTTTTTTTCTCCAATTCTGTTGTCTAGGGAAACTGGAGTATGACATACCCCAAATTTCTTAGCATTCCTTTTAGTGCCTGGTCTCTATGCTGTTTTCTTACCTGGTGCCCAGGTGCCCCACCACTACCTTCAAAAAAATTACAGCCATCCTTCAAGATATATTATTGACATCAACATAAATTAATTTTGTGATCCTCCAATCAGATATGATTTCTTCTTACTAAAAAATCTCCACTATTTTTGTTTGGACTTTTCTATAATATGTATCTCATTTTGTCATGTGCATTATTTAATGTCTTATTTTTCCTTTTGGAGGTTGAGCTTCATGAAGGCAGATATTATGTGCTATTAATTTTGGACATCTTGCCATGCTGTGTCTGCATATGAAGTTCTCAGTACAAGTCCCTTTCAAGTATGATCTGTGTTCTATCAGCTGGTCTAGCTTTAACCCTTCATTCTTAGTCACCCACCCACTAAGCTTTAGCCAGTACAAACAGTGAGCAGATTCCTAAAATTCACATAATATTTCACGCTGCTATCTTTGTCACTGCCATTCCCAAAGCACCACTCTCATTTCTTCATGCCCAGAAATTCCTTTACATCCTTCAAAACTGAAATGAAGTGTCAAACATCAACTCTTCTTTGAAGTTTCACTAACACCCAGGCTTCTCCTCCTAGAATTTATTAAATGCCAGTATAACTCCATTATGACCATTGTATTTATTTAGTGGTCAGAAAACTATTTTCGTGGAGGGCAGCCAAGATGGCCGAATAGGAACAGCTCCGGTCTACAGCTCCCAGCATGAGCAAAGCAGAAGACGGGTGATTTCTGCATTTCCATCTGAGGTACCGGGTTCATCTCACTAGGGAGTGCCAGACGGTGGGCGCAGGACAGTGGGTACAGCACACCGTGCGCAAGCTGAAGCAGGGCGAGGCATTGCCTCACTCGGGAAGCTCAAGGGGTCAGGGAGTTCCCTTCCCTAGTCAAAGAAAGGGGTGACAGAAGGCACCTGGAAAATCGGTTCACTCCCACTCTAATACTGCACTTTTCTGACGGGCTTAAAAAATGGTGCACCAGGAGATTATATCCCGCACCTGGCTCGGAGGGTCCTACACTCATGGAGTCTCGCTGATTGCTAGCACAGCAGTCTAAGATCAAACTGCAAGGCAACAGCGAGGCTGGAGGAGGGGTGCTCGCCATTGCCCAGGCTTGCTTAGGTAAAAAAAGCAGCCTGTAAGCTCGAACTGGGTGGAGCCCACCACAGCTCAAGGCGGCCTGCCTGCCTCTGTAGGCTCCTCCTCTGGGGGCAGGGCACAGACAAACAAAAAGACAGCAGTAACCTCTGCAGACTTAAATGTCCCTGTCTGACAGCTTTGAAGAGAGCAGTGGTTCTCCCAGCAAGCAGCTGGAGATCTGAGAACGGGCAGACTGCCTCCTCAAGTGGGTCCCTGACCCCTGACCCCCAAGCACCCTAACTGGGAGGCACCCCCCAGTAGGGGCAGACTGACACCTCACACGGCTGGGTACTCCTCTGAGACAAAACTTCCAGAGGAACAATCAGACAGCAGCATTCGCGGTTCACGAAAATCTGCTGTTCTGCAGCCACTGCTGCTGCTACCCAGGCAAACAGGGTCTGGAGTGGACCTCTAGCAAACTCCAACAGACCTGCAGCTGAGGGCCCTGTCTGTTAGAAGGAAAACTAACAAACAAAAAGGACATCCACACCAAAAACCCATCTGTACATCACCATCATCAAAGACCAAAAGTAGATAAAACCACAAAGATGGGGAAAAAACAGAGCAGAAAAACTGGAAACTCTAAAAAGCAGAGTGCCTCTCCTCCTCCAAAGGAATGCAGTTCCTCAACAGCAATGAAACAAAGCTGGATGGAGAATGACTTTGACGAGTTGAGAAAAGAAGGCTTCAGACGATCAACCTACTCCGAGCTACAGGAGGAAATACAAACCAAAGGCAAAGAAGTTAAAAACTTTGAAAAAAATTTAGAAGAATGTATAACTAGAATAACCAATACAGAGAAGTGCTTAAAGCTGCTGACAGAGCTGAAAGCCAAGGCTCGAGAACTACATGAAGAATGCAGAAGCCTCAGGAGCCTATGCGATCAACTGGAAGAAAGGGTATCAGTGATGGAAGATGAAATGAATGAAATGAAGTGAGAAGGGAAGTTTAGAGAAAAAAAGAATAAAAAGAAACGAACAAAGACTCCAAGAAATATGGGACTATGTGAAAAGACCAAATCTACATCTGATTGGTATACCTGAAAGTGACGGGGAGAATGGAACCAAGTTGGAAAACACTCTGCAGGATATTATCCAGGAGAACTTCTCCAATCTAGCAAGGCAGGCCAACATTCAGATTCAGGAAATACAGAGAACGCCACAAAGATACTCCTTGAGAAGAGCAACTCCAAGACACATAATTGTCACATTCACCAAAGTTGAAATGAAGGAAAAAATGTTAAGGGTAGCCAGAGAGAAAGGTCGGGTTACCCACAAAGGGAAGCCCATCAGACTAACAGTGGATCTCTCGGCAGAAACTCTACAAGCCAGAAGAGAGTGAGGGCCAATATTCAACATTCTTAAAGAAAAGAATTTTCAACCCAGAATTTCATATCCAGCCAAACTAAGCTTCATAAGTGAAGGAGAAATAAAATACTTTACAGACAAGCAAATGCTGAGAGATTTTGTCACCACCAGGCCTGCCCTAAAAGAGCTCCTGAAGGAAGCACTAAACATGGAAAAGAACAACCGGTACCAGCCGCTGCAAAATCATGCCAAATTGTAAAGATCGTCAAGGCTAGGAAGAAACTGCATGAACTAACGAGCAAAATAACCAGCTCACATCATAGTGACAGGATCAAATTCACACATAACAATATTAACTTTAAATGTAAATGGACTAAATGCTCCAATTAAAAGACACAGACTGGCAAATTGGATAAAGACTCAAGACCCATCAGTGTGCTGTATTCAGGAAACCCATCTCACGTGCAGAGACACACATAGGCTCAAAATAAAAGGATGGAGGAAGATCTACCAAGGAAATGGAAAACCAAAAAAGGCAGGGGTTGCAATCCTAGTCTCTGATAAAACAGACTTTAAACCAACAAAGATCAAAAGAGACAAAGAAGGCCATCACATAATGGTAAAGGGATCAATTCAATAAGAAGAGCTAACTATCCTAAATATATATGCACCCAATACAGGAGCACCCAGATTCATAAAGCAAGTCCTGAGTGACCTACAAAGAGACTTAGACTCCCACACATTAATAATGGGAGACTTTAACACCCCACCGTCAACACTAGACAGATCAACGAGACAGAAAGTTAACAAGGATGCTCAGGAATTGAACTCAGCTCTGCACCAAGTGGACCTAATAGACATCTACAGAACTCTCCACCCCAGATCAACAGAATATACATTTTTTTCAGCACCACACCACACCTATTCCAAAATTGACCACATAGTTGGAAGTAAAGCTCTCCTCAGCAAATGTAAAAGAACAGAAACTATAACAAACTGTCTCTCAGACCACAGTGCAATCAAACTAGAACTCAGGATTAAGAAACTCACTCAAAACCACTCAACTACATGGAAACTGAACAACCTGCTCCTGAATGACTACTGGGTATATAACGAAATGAAGGCAGAAATAAAGATGTTCTTTGAAACCAACGAGAACCAAGACACAACATACCAGAATCTCTGGGACGCATTCAAAGCAGTGTGTAGAGGGAAACTTATAGCACTAAATGCCCACAAGAGAAAGCAGGAAAGATCCAAAATTGACACCCTAACATCACAATTAAAAGAACTAGAAAAGCAAGAGCAAACACATTCAAAAGCTAGCAGAAGGCAAGAAATAACTAAAATCAGAGAAGAACTGAAGGAAACAGAGACACGAAAAACCCTTCAAAAAATTAATGAATCCAGGAGCTGGTTTTTTGAAAGGATCAACAAAATTGATAGACCACTAGCAAGACTAATAAAGAAGAACAGAGAGAAGAATCAAATAGATGCAATAAAAAATGATAAAGGGGATATCACCACCAATCCCACAGAAATACAAACTACCATCACAGAATACTACAAACACCTCTATGCAAATAAACTAGAAAATCTAGAAGAAATGGATAAATTCCTCGACACATACACCCTCCCAAGACTAAACCAGGAAGAAGTTGAATCTCTGAATAGACCAATAAGAGGAGCTGAAATTGTGGCAATAATCAATAGCTTACCAACCAAAAAGAGTCCAGGATCAGATGGATTCACAGCCGAATTCTACCAGAGGTACAAGGAGGAACTGGTACCATTCCTTCTGAAACTATTCCGAACAATAGAAAAAGAGGGAATCCTCCCTAACTCATTTTATGAAGCCAGCATCATCCTGATACCAAAGCCAGGCAGAGACACAACCAAAAAAGAGAATTTTAGACCAATATCCTTGATGAACATTGATGCAAAAATCCTCAATAAAATACTGGCAAACTGAATCCAGCAGCACATCAAAAAGCTTATCCACCATGATCAAGTGGGCTTCATCCCTGGGATGCGAGCCTGGTTCAATATATGCAAATCAATAAATGTAATCCAGCATATAAACAGAACCAAAGACAAAAGCCACATGATTATCTCAATAGATGCAGAAAAGGCCTTTGACAAAATTCAACAACCTTCATGCTAAAAACTCTCAATAAATTAGGTATTGATGGGATGTATCTCAAAATAATAAGAGCTATGTATGACAAACCCACAGCCAATATCATACTGAATGGGCAAAAACTGGAAGCATTCCCTTTGAAAACTGGCACAAGACAGGGATGCCCTCTCACCACTCCTATTCAACATGGTGTTGGAAGTTCTGGCCAGGGCAATTAGGCAGGAGAAAGAAATAAAGGGTATTCAATTAGGAAAAGAGGAAGTCAAATTGTCCCTGTTTGCAGATGACATGATTGTATATCCAGAAAACCCCATTGTCTCAGCCCAAAATCTCCTTAAGCTGATAAGCAACTTCAGCAAAGTCTCAGGATACAAAATCAATGTACAAAAATCACAAGCATTCTTAAACACCAATAACAGACAAACAGAGAGCCAAATAATGAGTGAACTCCCACTCACAATTGCTTCAAAGAGAATAAACTACCTAGGAATCCAACTTACAAGGGATGTGAAGGACCTCTTCAAGGAGAACTACAAACCACTGCTCAATGAAATAAAAGAGGATACAAACAAATGGAAGAACATTCCATGCTCATGGGTAGGAAGAATCAATATCGTGAAAATGGCCATACTGCCCAAGGTAATTTACAGATTCAATGCCATCCCCATCAAGCTACCAATGACTTCCTTCACAGAATTGGAAAAAACTACTTTAAAGTTCATATGGAACAAAAAAAGAGCCCTCATTGCCAAGTCAATCCTAAGCCAAGAGAACAAAGCTGGAGGCATCACACTACCTGACTTCAAACTATACTACAAGGCTACAGCCACCAAAACAGCATGGTACTGGTACCAAAACAGAGATATAGATCAATGGAACAGAACAGAGCCCTCAGAAACAACACTGCATATCTACAACTATCTGATCTTTGACAAACCTGAGAAAAACAAGCAATGGGGAAAGGATTCCCTATTTAATAAATGGTGCTGGGAAAACTGGCTAGCCATATGTAGAAAGCTGAAACTGGATCCCTTCCTTACATCTTATACAAAAATTAATTCAAGATAGATTAAAGACTTAAACGTCAGACCTAAAACCATAAAAACCCTAGAAGAAAACCTAGGTATTAGCATTCAGGACATAGGCATGGTCAAGGACTTCATGTCTAAAGCACCAAAAGCAATGGCAACAAAAGCCAAAATTGACAAATGGGATCGAATTAAACTAAAGAGCTTCTGCACAGCAAAAGAAACTACCATCAGAGTGAACAGGCAACCTACAAAATGGGAGAAAATTTTCGCAACCTACTCATCTGACAAAGGGCTAATATCCAGAATCTACAATGAACTCCAACAAATTTACAAGAAAAAAACAAACAACCCCATCAAAAAGTGGGTGAAGGACATGAACAGACACTTCTCAAAAGAAGACAATTATGCAGCCAAAAAACACACGAAAAAATGCTCACCATCACTGGTCATCAGAGAAATGCAAATCAAAACCACAATGAGATACCATCTCACACCAGTTAGAATGGCAATCATTAAAAAGTCAGGAAACAACAGGTGCTGGAGAGGATGTGGAGAAATAGGAACACTTTTACACTGTTGGTGGGACTGTAAACGAGTTCAACCCTTGTGGAAGTCAGTGTGGCAATTCCTCAGGGATCTAGAACTAGAAATTCCATTTGACCCAGCCATCCCATTATTGGGTATATACCCAAAGGACTATAAATCATGCTGGTATAAAGACACATGCACACGTATGTTTATTTTGGCATTATTCACAATAGCAAACACTTGGAACCAAGCCAAATGTCCAACAATGATAGACTGGATTAAGAAAATGTGGCACATATACACCATGGAATACTATGCAGCCATAAAAATGATGAGTTCATGTCCTTTGTAGGGACATGGATGAAATTGGAAATCATCATTCTCAGTAAACTATCGCAAGGACAAAAAACCAAACACCGCATGTTCTCACTCATAGGTGGGAATTGAACAATGAGAACACATAGACACAGGAAGGGGAACATCACACTCTGGGGACTGTTGTGGGGAGGGGGGAGGGGGGAGGGATAGCATTAGGAGATATACCTAATGCTAAATGACGAGTTAATGGGTGCAGCACACCAGCATGGCACATGTATATGTATGTAACTAACCTGCACATTGTGCACATGTACCCTAAAACTTAAAGTATAATAATAATAAAAAATTTAAAAAAATTTAAAAAAAGAAAAAAAAAAGAAAACTATTTTTGTAAAGGATCAAATAACAAAATTTTTTATATTTTCCCATACATTATTTATACTACTAATTGCCACTGGTACTTTATGCTATTACTGTTTTGTTTAAATGCTGAAATAATAGCATTTATGTAACAGAATATTAAATAGCAGAATAATACATAATTTTCTAATACCTGTTTTTTACATTTGTATGTTAAAGTCATAACTAACAGTGGACAATTATGTAATATATACTAGAATAGTAACTATTTTTACTTTCCCAGGCTATGCCATCCTCATTCCATCTACTCAACTCTGCCATTTTAACACAAAAGGAGACCGAGAATACATAATAAATGGGTCAATAAACTACAAAAACAGGCAGTGGGTAGATTTGGTCCACAGGCCATAATCTGCCAACTCCTGGAATAACCCACCGCAATTCCTTAAATATCAATAAGCTTTTTATTCTTAGAATCTACAATAATGTTTGGTACTTATTAGGTGTTCAATGAGTACTTGTTGCATGATTGAATTAAATAACAAATAAAAATGAGTCCTTAAATCTTGACTCTCATATTACTCCCTCTCCGTTTCCAATGTGAACACCCCTTCCTGGGTAAGCAGTAGTTTCTTGCCTCTCTTTCTAAGTGTGAAATTGGCCTGGCAAGATATAATAGACAGAACTTCATGCCAAGCCCAAAGAACTCTTGTTGTTTTTGCCAAGTATTTTCTGCCAAAATCTGGAAACAATCTTTTCATTAAAGAGCCTTAGTAGCTATTGGAATTGTAGCATTTATCTGGTTAGTAAACAATTTTGTTACTGACTCACTTCCTCTCTGCCTAATAGTTTTCTGGCTGTGAAAGCTATTGTTAAATTACAAAGCACTATTGAAAGCAGGGGTAGAGTTTAGAGGCTGAAGAGGTGTATAGCCTCTTCTTTAAATTCTGTATTTTTGTTCTTCATCTGTTACTGACTTTTCATTCTGGAGTTGACCTTCATCTTTGCCAATTGTTTCACCATCATCTGTTTTTCCCATCAGCTCTTCTGAATTTTTCTAGTGTCTCTAATGCTTCTTTTTTATTTTTGGCTCCTCTGGTACTCAGCCCCTCACTACCAGTGCTGCCCTCGCTTCTTTCATTTCTGCTATGCTAAGATTGCCATAAACCAGAAGTACCCAGGCTTCAGATTCTCCTTTCCTTCTTCTCTCTCTTTTAAAATCCTCTAGCCCACTTCTGCTGATCTTTGTCCCTACCAACCTCTGGAGTTCACTATTTCTACATTAAATAATTTCCCTAAGTGCAGATCTCAAAAGGTAAAAATAGAAAATTATAAAAGATCAACAGAAAAATAGACAAATATTACAGAAAAAAATAGAAAAATATGATAAAAGATCAACTGTATCAACACATTTAATGGCAAATGGAATATTTCTGTGTGGTTTTAAAACATATGTACTTGATTTATTAGGGCATATTAATATGCCAAAGGATTCTTATTTAAAAATCTGTGTTGATACCAAGAGGAAAAAAAAAATATTGTCATCTGTAAAATGTAAACTATGCTAAAAATAACATTTAGATGAACTGCAATGGAAACTGATGGGATAACCAAATGCATCAGCCTCACTGGAGGACTGGGGCATGCAACAGAAACAAGCTTTCATTATCTGGCAGTATTTTTTTCAACCATGGGAAATTCAGTAATTTATGTTGATCAGAGATAGTAGTGATCAAGAGTCCTGTAGATTGCCAGGAAAACCAGTTAATTACAAGCTCCCTAAACCATTCCCATGATAAAATGTTCTGAACTCACCCATAGGATTCTGAAAGCCTCTAGTTAGAACTGTGATGGAGGTAGGAGACAGAAACCAAACAGTTCTTTTTGTAGGATGACATGAGAAAAATCAATGATCCCTGAACTTTCTTTCAAAATATCATTATGGCTGAAGCCACTCAGCCCCACCCAGACACATGCCTGGAAACATGATAACTCGTTGGCCCATCCCTGAATGCTTGAGGAAGTTCTGAGTGCTTATAGTGAACCACCTCCATAAAGCTTGGAGAACGGGGGCAAGTGCCAAGTCTTAAAATAAGTTTAGGGTGAGCAGGGAATAAGAAATAAGTATAAGGAATAAATGGCCTTAAGATTATTAAAGATTCATTAAAGAAATTATATGGTAAAATAGTAAAAAAAATCTATTGTCATAGTATGTATATTAAAACAGTCAATCCTTTAGGAGGGTTAGGAAGGTGACAGTTTAGCACTGGAGGGGAAGATGGTAAAAGCAAAGACTTCAGGGTGAAGATAGTATTTGATATGGATTTGGAGAGCTGGGAATTAGGTTGTGAGAAAGAACAAGGTAGGGAGGGCACACAGAGGGTCAGTAGGAGACCAGAAAGTTTAGAGCTGAAGCTCCATATTATGGAAATGTGGGGAATGGAGAGGAAAGCGAAGTGACATGTAATTGTGTACAGCAAACTAGCACCTGAAACTGTAAGTCATGGTGCTTTTAAAAAAAGGAGGCTGAAGAGGGGCCAAGATGGTTGACTAGAAACAGCTGCAGTCGGAGGCTCCCACCAAGAAGAAGGAAAATGAGGAGTGAATTCTGCACCAGCAACTGAGGTATCCAGGTTCTCTCACTGAGACTGACTATGAGTTGATGCAACCCATGGAGAGTGAGGAAAAGCAGGATGGTGCACCGGCCCACCTGAGAGTCACACAAGGCAAGGGGAGCTCCCACCCCTAGCCAAGGGGAGTGGTGAGTGATTGTGTTACCCCACCCAGGAAACCACACTTTTTCCAGGGATCTGTGTAACCCTTGGATCAGGAGATCCCCCTTGTGAGGCCATGCCACCAGGGCCTTGGGTCCCAAGCACAGAGCTGTGCAGATTCTCATGGCTACATGGCTGGAGACTGTCTAAGACTACCAAATTCCCAGGGGGAAGGGCAACCATCATCACTGCAGCTACCTTCTCCCTAAGACAACTGAGCTCCTGGGGTGGGAGAGAGGTGGCAATCATCACTGCTGCTGCCTAAGACGACTGAGCTTCTGGAGGAGGGGCAGCAGACATCACTGCAGCTTTAGTCTGCTGTATTTCCCCTGCCAGTGTTGGAGAGACTGAGACTGGATGGTTCAGACTCAGGAGTAATTCCCCACAGCACAGCGCAGCAGCTATGGCACATCATGGCCAGACTGCCTCTTTAGGTTGGATCCTGACCCATCCCTCCTCACTGAGTGGGGCCTCCCTGCAGAAATTTCAGCAACCCTAGCCAGGGATTTAGAGACAGAACTCTGATCCTCCTGGGACTGAGCCCCTCGGGGGAGGAGCAGCCATGGTCTCCATGGATCAGCAGACTTAACATTTCCCCTGTGGGCTCTGAGGAATCCGGGCAGTCCAGTCAAGTGGGATTTCCCCCAGTACAGCACACCCCCCAGTGCAGCACACCTTCTCTGCCAAGGGGCAGCCAGAGTGCTTTGTTAAATGGGTCCCAGATCCCATGCCTTCTGACTGCATGAGAACCCCCAACAGGGGTTATAAGACACCTTATACAGGAACGTTCCCACAGACAGCAGGTCAGTGTTCCTCTGGGACAGAGATCCCAGAGGAATAAGCAGACAGCTATCTTTGCTATTCTGCACCCTCCACTGGTGACACCTCCAGGTGTGGGAAAGGCCCAGGCAAATAGGGTCTGGAGTGGACCCCCAGCAAACCACAGCAGCCCTACAGAAGAGGGACCTGACTGTTAAAAGCAAACAAATAGAATATAACAACACAGCATCAACAAAACCATTCCCACAAAAGCCCCATCCGAAGGTCAGCAGCCTCAAAGATTGAAGCTAGATAAATTCACAAAGGTGAGAAAGAATCAATGAAAAAGTGCTGAAAACTCAAAAAGCCAGAGTGCCTATCCTTCTTCAAATGATCGCAACACCTCTCCAGAAAGGGCACAGAACTACGTGGAGGCTGAGATGTATGAATTGACAGAAGTAGGATTCCGAAGGTGGGTAATAACAAACTTCAGTAAGCTAAAGGAATATGTTCTAACTCATTGCAAAGAAGCTAAGAACCATGATAAAACATTACACGAGCTGTTAACCAGAATAACCAGTTCAGAGAGGAACACAAATGACCCAGTGGAGCTGAAAAACACAACAGGAGAACTTCACAATGCAAACACAAGTATCAATAGTTGAATTGACCAAGCAGAGGAAAGGATTTCTGTGCTTGAAGACTATCTTGTTCAAATAAGACAGGCAGACAACATTAGAGAAAAAAGAATGAAAAGGAATGAACAAAACCTCCGAGAACTATGGCATTATGTAAAAAGACCAAACCTACAACTGATTTGGGCACCTGAAGGAGACAGGGAGAATGGAACCAAGCTGGAAAACATACTTCAGGATATCATCCAGGAGAACTTTCCCAACCTAACAAGACAGGCCAAGATTAAAATTCAGGAAATCCAGAGAACTCCAGTAACATACTTCATGAGAAGAACAACCCCAAGACATATCATCATCGGATTCTCCAAGGTTGAAATGAGAAAAAAATGTTAAGGGCGGCCAGAGAGAAAGGCCATGACACCTACAAAGGGAATCCCATAAGACTAACAACAGACCTCTCAGCAGAAACTCTACAAGCTAGAAGATATTGGGGGCCAATATTCAACATTCTTAAAGAAAAGGATTTCCAAACCAGAATTTTATAGCTGGCCAAACTAAGCCTCAAAAGTGAAGGAGAAAAAAACCCTTCTCAGACAAGCAAATGCTGAGGGAATTTATCACCACCGGGTCTGCCTTGCAAGAGCTCCTGAAGGAAACACTAAATATGGAAAGGAAAAACCATCACCAGCCAATGCAAAAACACACTGAAGTACAAAGACCAATGATACTATGAAGCAACTACATCAACAAGTCTGCAAAATAACCAGCTAGCATCATGATGACGGGATCAAATTCACACATAACAATATTAACCTTAAATGTAAATGGGCTAAATGCCCCAATTAAAAGACACAGAATGACAAGCTGGATAAAGAGTCAAGATCCATCAGCAAGCTGTATTCAAGAGACCAGTCTTACATGTAAAGACACATCTAAACTCAAAATAAAAGGATGCAGAAAAATGTACCAAATGGAAAACAAAAAAAGCAGGGGTTGCAATCCTAGTCTCTAACAAAACGGACTTTAAACCAATAAAAATGAAAAAAGACAAAGAAGGGCATTACATAATGGTAAAGGGGTCAATTCAACAAGAAGAGCTAACTATCCTAAATATATATGCTCCCAATACAAGAGCACCCAGATTCATAAAACAAGTTCTTAGAGGCCGGCAAAGAGACTTAAACTCCTACACAATAATAGTGGGAGACTTTAACACCCCACTGTCAATATTAAACAGATCAGCAAGCAAGACAGAAAATTAACAAAAATATTCTGTACTTGAACTCAGATCTGGGTCAAGTGAACCTGATAGATATCTACAGAACTCTCCACCTTCTCAGCACTACATCGCACTTACTCTAAAACTGATGACATATTTGGAAATAAATCACTCCTCAGCAAATGCAAAAGAACTGAAATCACAACAGTCTCTCAGACCACAGTGCAATTGAATTAGAACTCAAGATTAAGAAACTCACTCAAAACCACACAACTACATGAAAATTGAACAACCTGCTCCTGAATGACTTCTAGGTCATTAATGAAATTAAGGCAGAAATCAAGGAGTTCTTCGAAACCAATGAGAATAAAAGGAGACAACCAACAGAATCTCTGGGATGCAGCTAAAGCTGTGTTAAGAGGATAATTTATAGCACTAAAATGCCCACATCAAAAAGCTAGAAAGATCTCAAATTGACACCCTAACATCACAACTAAAAGAATGAGAGAACCAAGAGAAAACAAATCCCAAAGCTAGCAGAAGACAAGAAATAACCAAGATCAGAGTGGAATGGAAGAAAGACAGAAAAAAACCTTTAAAAAAAGTCAATGAATCCAAGAGCTGTTTTTTTTTTTTAAAAACAGAACAGACCACTAGCTACACTAATAAAGAAGAAAAGAAAAAAGAATCAAATAGACACAATAAAACATGATAAAAGGGATATCACCACTTACCCCCACAGAAATACAAACAACCATCAGAGAATACTATAAACACCTCTGTGCAAACAAACTAGAAAATCTAGAAGAAATGGATAAATTCCTGAACACACATACCCTCCCAAGACTAAATCAGGAAGAAGATGAATTCCTGAATAGACCAATAACAAGTTCTGAAATTGAAGCACTAATTAATACCCTACCAACCAAAAAAAGCCCAGGACCAGATGGATTCACAGCCAAATTCTACCAGAGGTAAAAAGAGGAGTTGGTACCATTTCTTCTGAAACTATTCCAAGCAATTGAAAAAGAGAAACTTCTCCCTAACTCATTTTATGAGGCCAACATCATCCTGATACCAAAACCTGGCAGAGATACAACAAGAAAGAAAACTTCAGGCCAATATCCCTGATGAACATCAATGCAAAAATCCTCAATAAAATACTGGCAAATGGAATCCTGCAGCACATCAAAAAGCTTATCCACTACAATCAAGCTGGCTTCATCCCCGGGATGCAAGACTGGTTCAACATATACAAATGAATAAACGTATCTTATATAAACAGAACTAAAGACAAAAACCACATGATTATCTCAATAGACACAGAAAAGGCCTATAATAAAATTCAACATCCCTTCACATTAAAAACTCTCAACAAACTATGTATTGATGGAACATACTTAAAATAATAAGAGCCATTTATGACAAATGCATAGCCAATATTATACTGAATGGGCAAAACCTGGAAACATTCCCCTTAAGAACTGGCACAAGACAAGGATGGCCTCTCTCACTACTCCTATTCAACATAGTTTTGGAAGTTCTGGCCAGGGCAATCAGGCAAGATAAAGAAATAAAGAGTATTCAAACAGGAAGACACGAGGTCAAACTGTCTCTGTTTGCAGATGCCATGATCCTATATCTAGAAAACCTCATTGTGTCAGCCCAAAAGCTTTTTAAGCTGATAAGCAACTTTAGCAAAAGTCTCAGGATAAAAAATCAATGTGCAAAAACCACAAGCATTCCTATACACCAACAACAGACAAGCAGAGAGCCAAATCATGAATGAACTTTCATTCACAATTGCTACAAAGAGAATAAAATACCTAGGAACACAGCTAACAAGAGAAGTAAAATATCTCTACAAGAAGAACTATAAACCACTGCTCAAAGAAATCAGAGGTGACACAACAAATGGAAAAATATTCCATACTCATTGATAGAAAGTATAAATATCATTAAAATGGCCATACTGCCAAAATAATTTATAGATTCAATGCTATTCCCATTAAACTACCATTGACATTTGTATTAGTTTATTTTCACACTGCTGATAAAGACACGGGAATTGTGGGAGTTACAATTCAAGATGAGATTTGGGTGAGGACACAGCCAAACCATATCATTTAGCTCCTGGCCCCTCCCAAATCTCATATCCTCACATTTCCAAACCAATCATGCCTTCTCAACAGTCACCCAAGGTCTTAACTCATTTCAGCATGAACTCAAAAGTTCACAGTCCAAAGTCTTATCTGACACAAGGCAAGTCCCTTCCACCTATGAGCCTGTAAAATCAAAAGCAAGTTGGTTACTTCCTAGATACAATGGGGACACGGGCATTGGGTAAATGCAGCCATTCCAAGTGGGAGAAATTGGCCAAAACAAGGGGCTACAGGCCCAATGCAAGTCTGAAACCCAGCAGGGCAGTCAAATCTTAAAGTTCCAAAATGATCTCCTTTGACTCCATGTCTTACATCTGAATCATGCTGATCCAAGAGATGGGTTCCCATGGTGTTTGGGCAGCTCTGCCACTGTGGCTTTTCAGGATATAGCCTCCTCCCTGGCTGCTTTCATGGGTTGGTGCTGTCTGCGGCTTTTCCAGGTGCATAGTGGAAGCTGTCAGTGGATCTACCATTCTGGGGTCTGGAGGACAGTGGCCTTCTTCTCACAGCTGCACTAGGTGGTGTTCCAGTAGGGACTCTGTGTGGGGGCTCCAACCCCACATTTCCCTTCCACACTGCCCTGGCAGAGGTTCTCCATGAGGGCCCTGCTCCTCCATGAAGTTTGCCCCAGCAAACTTCTTCTGGACTTCCAGGCATTCCCATACATCCTCTTAAATCTAGGCATTCCAATACCTCCTCTTAAATCTAGGCAGAGGTTCCAAAACCCCAGTTCTTGACTTCAGTGTACTTGCAGGCTCAACTCTATGTGGAAACTGCCAAGGCTTGGGGCTTGCACCCTCTGAAGCCATGGGCTGAGCTCTATGTTGGTCTCTTTCAGTCATGGGTGGAGTGGCTGGGATGCAGGGCACCAAGTCTCTAGGCTGCAAACAGCATGGGGACCCTGGGCCTGGCCCCCAAATTATTTTTTCCTCCTATGCCTGCTGGCCTGTGATGGGAGGGACTGCTGTGAAGACCTCTGACGTGTCCTGGAGATATTTTCCCCATTGTCTTAGGGATTAACATTTGAATCCTCATTACTTATGCAAATTTCTGCAGCTGGTTTGAATTTCTCCTCAGAAAATGGGATTGTCTTTTCTATCGCATTGTCAGGCTGCAAATTTTCTGAACTTTTATGCTCTGTTTCCATTATAAAACTAAATACCTTTAACAGTACCCAAGTCACCTCATGAATGCTTAACTGCTTAGAAATTTCTTCTACCAGATACCCCAAATCATCTCTCTCAAGTTCAAGTTTCCATAAATCTCTAGGGCAGGGAAAAATGCTGCTGGTCTCTTTGCTAAAACAAAACAAGAGCCATCTTTGCTCCAGTTCCCAACAAGTTCTTCATTTCCATCTGAGACCACTTCGGCCTGTATTTTATTCTTCATATCGTTGTCAGCATTTTGGTGAAAGCCATTCAACAAGTCCCTAAGGAGTTCCAAACATTCCCATACTTTCCTGTCTTCCTCTGAGGCTTCCAAACTGTTGCGATCTCTTCCTGTTACCCAGTTCCAAAGTTGCTTCCACATTTTTGTGTATCTTTTCAGCTATGTCCCACTCTACTAGTATCAATTTACTGTATTTGTTTGTTTTCATGCTGCTAAAAAAGACATACCCAAGGCTGGGCAATTTACAAAATAAAGAGATTTATTGGACTCACAGTTCCACGTGGCTGGGGAGGCCTCACAATCATGGTGGAAGATGAAAGCCATGTCTCATATGGTGGCAGACAAAAGGAGAGCTTGTGCAGGGAAACTCCCATTTTTAAAACCATCAGATCTCATGAGACTTATTCACTATCACAAGAACTGTGCAGGAAAGACCTGTCCCCATAATTCAATCACCTCACACCAGATTCCTCCCACAACATGCGGGAATTGTGAGAGTTACAATTCAAGATGAGATTTGGGTTGGGACAGAGCCAAACCATATCAACATTCTTCACAAAATTAGAAAAAAACTACTTTAAAATTCATATAGAAGAAAAAAGGACTCCGTATAGTCAAAACAATCCTAAGCAAAAAGAACAAAGCTGGAGGCATCATGCTACCTGACTTCAAGCCATCCTACAAGGCTACCATAACCAAAACAGCATGGTACTGATACAAAAACAGACACATAGACCAATGGAACAGAATAGAGACCCCAGAAATGAGACAGCACATCTACAACCATCTGGTCTTCGACAAACCAGACAAAAACAAGCAGCAGGAAAGGATTCCCTATTTAATAAATAGTGCTTGGAAAACTGGCTAGCCATATGCAGAAAACTGAAACTGGACCCCTTCCTTACACCTTATACAAAAATTAACTCAAGATGGATTAAAGACTTAAATGTAAAACACAAAACTATACAAACCCTGAAAGAAAATCTAGGCAATACCATTCAGCACATAGGCATGGGCAAAGATTTCATGATGAAAACATCAAAAGCAATTGCAACAAAAGCAAAAATTGACAAATGGGATCTAACTAAACTAAGGAGCTTCTGCACAGCAAAAGAAACTATCATCAAAGTAAACAGACAACCTATAGAATGGGTAAAAGTTTTTGCAATCCATCCATCTGACAAAGGTCTAATATCCAGAGTCTACAAGAAACTTAAACAAATTTACAAGAAAAAAGAAACTACCGTCCGGGTGGGGGGAGGGGGGAGGGATAGCATTAGGAGATATACCTAATGCTAAATGATGAGTTAATGGGTGCAGCACACCAGCATGGCACATGTATTCGTATGTAACTAACCTGCACATTGTGCACATGTACCCTAAAACTTAAAGTATAATAAAAAAAAAAAAGAAAAAAGAAACAACCCCATTAAAAACTGGGCAAAGGATATGAAAAAACATTTTTAAAAGAAGACATTTATGTGGCCAAGAAACATATGAAAAACAGCCCAACATCACTAATCATTAGAGAAATGCAAATCAAAACCACAATGAGATACCATCTCACATCAGTCAGAATGACGACTATTAAAAAGTCAAGACACAAGAGATGCTGGCAAGGCTGTGGAGAAAAAGAAATGCTTTTACACTGTTGGTGGGAATGCAAGATAGTATGGCAATTCATCAGAGACCTAGAACCAGAAATACCATTTGACTGAGCAATCCCATTACTGGGTATATACCCAAATAAATATAAATCATTCTATTATAAAGATACATGCACACAAATGTTCACTGCAGCACTATTCACAATAGGAAAGACATAGAACCAACCCAAATGCCCATCAATGATAGACTGGATAAAGAAAATATGGTACATATACACCACGGAATACTATGCAGCCATAAAAAGGAACAAGATCATGTCCTTTGCAGGGACATGGATGAAGCTGAAAGCCATTATCCTCAGCAAAACTAACACAGGAACAAAAAACCAACCACCAAATGTTGTCACTTATAAGTGGGAGCTGAACAATTATGTCATGTGTTTCACATGACACAGGGGAGGGGAACAACACACACTGGGGCCTGTCAGAGTCAGGGGATGTGGGGGAGAACATCAGGATAAATAGCTAATGCATGCTGGGCTTAATAACTAGGTGATGGGTTGATAGGTGCAGCAAACCACCATGGCACACGTTTACCTATGTAACAAACCTGCACATCCTACACATGTATCCCAGAACTTAAAATTAAGTTAAATTAAATTAAAACAAAACAAAACAAAAAACAGAGGTCATGCTGAGAGTTTACTATATATCTGGCACAGTAGTAGGCATTGTGAATTAAAAGAAATATGAGACTCAGTCTTGCTCCCAAGGATTTCATAGTATAACAAAACATACTAAAATATAAATAAGCAAATGGAATGTGATCAATGTTAAAGTACTGCAGTTGGAATACAAGGTTATACGTTGACATATATGACTAACTAAAGATGTCTCTCTCAGGGAAAGGGAGCAGGCCCCTATATTACATATATTGACTATAAATCAACATAATTTTTTGGAAAATAGCAATTTGATAATAGAAGGTTTTTTAACATCCTTTGATTCAGTAATTACACAGTTACTATTTTTTTCATTGGAAAGTGTTAGAGATGTGGACAAAGAATTCTGTTTTAGAAGAATTTCTCATGATTGTATGCATACTAATTAGCACAGATTCCTGAGCCAAATCTTCTGTGTGAGAATTCTGGCTTTATCACTTAACAGCCATGAGCTTGGATGAGGGACCCAATCTCTACAGTAAGCTTGTTCATCTGAAAAACGGGTATAATCAAAGCATCATCTCCAAAGGATTGTTACGGATATTCAACTGTCACTGAAGATAAAGGACTCAGCAGAATGCTTGGCCCATGGTAAACACTCAATAATTTTTATCTCATTTATTTGTAGCAGTGAAAAACTGGAAATACCTAAATGTTCCATTATAGGTGATTGGAGAAATTATGAAACAGATCAAGTAATAGAATATTATGTAGCCATTAAAAAGCCTTTTTATGGACCATTAAATGCAGAAAATTGTGATATTAATTGCAAAAAGCAAAATATAAAACTGCATTTTCTGATTCTTCTGGATTATCCTATAAATAAGCAAATAAACAGATGAATAACTTGAGGGGGGAAATGAAAAAACTGAATACCCTCAGAACTTATCTCTGAGTGCAGGAATTAGAAATCATTTTTATTTTCTTTTTGTATTTTCCAGAGAGTCAATAATGAACAAATATTACATTTATTTTGAAGAACATAAATTATTTAAAATAGTGCATTTTTCAAAATACCAAGTTATTGGTCAGATTCTGGTAATAATTGTTGACAAATTAACATCTCAGTTTTTTGCAAACATTCCATATGTAAGGCTTTATACTTCCTTAGTGCCTTTTCCACCCAATAGTAGCTCACTCACACAGTGAGACCCGGGATTACATTAGGTTCTCAATACTATGGTAGATGTGCAGAAGAGTGAGAAAGTGAAGGTCATGGCCTTTATCTTTTGAGCATCTGGGAGAAAAGCAAGAGGTGTGAGTTATTTATACCACAATGTAAGGTAAGTACCACCTGAATGAAGAGAAAAGAGGGCACTATGGACAGGAATAGTTGGGGCAGGCTTTAGGGAAAGGAAGGAATTGAACTGGGTCCTGGGGATGGGTAGAGTACATGAGGCAGGAGATACCAGATGATAAAAATGAAGCAACTGTAACAACTAAGTGATGTATACAAACCACCATCTGCAGGGAACCATTAGTGTGTGGCCTAGAAACAGCCAGTTTCATATTGATGATGACAAATAGGTCCCATCTCACTTGTTAATTTAAATTTTTATAGGGCAGTGTGGAGAAAGATCAATATTATTATTGATAATAATTATCCATTATTATTTTGATAATTCTGAGGCAACATTTGAAGAGAAAACAGTGCCATTGTAGAGTAGTCTTATCTGTCATGCGCAAGTGAAAGGGAAGTTGATTTTTACCATTATAGAGCCTATGTTATAGACTAATGGTTTATATCATAGAGCAGTGGTTCTGAGTGGACCAAGGTGGATGAGAGAAATTTAGAACGTATATGGGTCTCTGAAGATTTCTCAGGAGTACCGTAAATGAAAAAGGAGGACAGGTTGGGGGCAGGAAGAAGCTAAGGATGGCTTAAGGAATTCTAACATGAAAGATGGCAAGGAAGGTGGTCCGTGTAACAGAGATGGATAGAGAGCACAAACCATCAATTGTCATTTTGTAATTTGGATATGAAATCATTTAATTCTTCGCATGAATTCCTTGAAAGAAAAAAGATAAACTTGAGGATTGCTGATATTTCTTTTAATTTATTTTAATTCTATTAATCTGACTCTAGGACTCCTAACATGTTTAATGTAAAATTAAATAATTGAAATCTAAATCTTTATCTTCCACAGGCCATAATTCCAAATGACAGGCTATGACCTTTCAGGCTTTCCTGGTTTGTGTTTTTTTTCTTTTTGGAGTGATTAAAGAAATACTGAATGTTGAATGCATAAATGTAATTAGCTTTAATAGTGAATACTTAAAGCAAATGAAATGTGTATCAAGAGAGAAATGACTAAATAAAATAGAGGAATAAGATGTGGTCTATTTGGATTATGGAATATCATACATTAACTGATAGGAAAGATTTGGATCTGTGTATCAATACGTAAACATCATAAAAACATGTAGAGTAAAAGCAAATTGCAGAAGAGTATGTATAGTACGATCCCATTTACCCAGTAAAGAAAAACCTACAATACTATATGTGTTCCATGAAAAGTACACACAAACATGGATATTAAAGGACATGGACACTCAACTCATAAGGGATTATTCATGATGACAGGAGTAAAGAACTAAAATTAGTAGTGCAAGTTATTAGTAGTGGATATAGTAAAGATACAGTGCTTTATCTGTAATGTAATATTTAAAAAATAATAAACATATTATTTAGGTGATTAAAAATGGAAATAAGGGGAAAATCAAACAGAAAATCATAATATGCAGAATAGTGGAGTAGCAATCAGGGCTGAAACTCCAAATGTGACTGTGTCAATAACAAACCATTTAGCATGTGAACTCATTTATTCTCTGAGTACCAGTTTCCTACCTCAGCTAAAGCATAAGGACATCAGCCAAGAGAATCACTAAAGTTCGAAGTTTTCAGACACTGAGATGTTTTTGAATTGTTGATATTTCATAGGATAGTGAGCAAATAACCAATGATATTTAGCACAAATGTCAGAACGTCAGTGGGTGAAAAAGCACAGTGACCTAAACTGCCAGGACACTTCAATACTGTTTAGTGATTTAGAAAGGTTAAGCTCCCCAAGTAACACATCTTGTTAGAATTCCAGAATAGAGATGCCTACCTGGGTTTTCCCACTCAGGGCTCCTGAATCTGGTCTCTAACTGCATGAACTAATTCCTCCAAATATCTACGTGTGACAGCACCCACGTGGGTATTTAACTCAAGATTTTCATGAAGATGACCACAGGATTTGTTGAAAATGAAAAAAAAAAATCTACAATTTAATCTCTACATTTAAAAGTCAATCTAAAAACAATACACAATAGATTCTGGCAACAATCTCTGGTTTCTCCTCACTAGGAGGATTGATGGTAACTCTTGACTATAATGGCTAAGAAAAGAGCCTCTAGGCCGATCTTATCTGGAGCTTTCTTCGTATTTTCCATGTTGTCCTCCTATCCCCAAATCTACTCTGGGATATCCACTTTTGGTGTGAAAGGTTTCCACTAAATCTTAGCCTTACATGAGAGTTTTGCTTGATTTCAACACTCATTTGCCAATGCACCATTGCAACCCTCCGTCTGTTACTTGAACATTCCTTCTATACCTAAAACATCCTTGCAGGAATGCTGATTCTGTGATGACCCCATTCCACTCCGGTGTCCATGGGAAGAATTTTAAAGTCACTTTGCTAGGATAAGTGTTTTTCCTGTCTTGGGGTGAAAATTGAAATAAGTTTTCTCTTTGAACAATGAAATTGTCACCTCCTGTATGTAGCAGGAATTGATACTTCCATTCTCCTCCTTTTGGTAATAGGGTCTTCAAACTTGAGTTCTTCATATGACCACCAAACTAGAAATCACACATGGTATCTTCCCTTGCAGCTAAATATGGCATGTGACTAATTTCAGGCCAATGGAATGCAAATATGATGTGTGCAACTTTCAAGTTATGGCCCTAAAGGGAAGGTGTGTGCCCTTCACTTCCCAATTCTTCATTCCAGTAACTAAAATATGATGACGAATCTTCTTCAGCCATGTGGATGGAAGCAATACCTAGGGATGTCAGAGGAACAAGAGAGAGGTCTGTATTACCAACCCTTGGAACAGCCCTGGTCTGCTTCTCTTCAGACTTATGTAAAATAGATTCATGTTCTATCTTGCTTAAGCCAGAGTTATTTTGGGTCTTGTCAGAGCTATGAAACAATGTACTAATGAATAGAATGTGGTACTTATAGTGGGATAATGGCATAACACAACTGAACATATATGACATTGGCTTAATGGTTAGGCAGTGAGTGGCAAGAGCAAAAAAAATTCAGGCTAAAAATTGAATTGCAAAACACTTGATAAAAATGCTTCTTTCATTTCCTATGGCTGCTCTATAAAACTACCACAAATTTAATGGTTTAAACCAACAGAAATTTTTTTATCTTACAGTTCTGGAGGTCAGAAACCCTAAATGGCTCGTACAGAACTAAAAATTAAGTTGTTATCATGGCTATGCTTTGTTCAGCAGGCTGTAGGAGAGACCTATTTCCTTCCTTTTTCCAGTTTCTAGGGATGCCTGCATTTCTTGAATCATGGCCCCTTCCTCCATCTGCAAAGCCAGCAACAGCAGGTCAAATCCTTCTCATTACAAATCGCTTTGACCTCTTCTTTTGCCTCTTTCATCTACCTTTAAGAACCAATGTGATTTTGATGAATCCACCTAGATAGTCCAGGATAAAGTCAACTATTTGATCTTAAAGTCAGATGATTATTAACCTTAATTGCATCTGCTACCTTAATTCCTCTTTGCCATGTAAGGTATGTATTCACAGGTTCTGGGGATTAGGGCATGGACATCTTTGGGTAAGGGTTGGGGGTGGTTATTATTCTGCCTATCACAATGTCTCCTGTGATAGCTTGGACATCGGAACCCATGCTAACAGAACCCACTTTAGGAATGTGTTGAATTTTTTTCAGAATACCAGTGCAGGATATTGTTAACTGCTTCTTGTCATTTTTAGCAAAGTCCTATAAGAATGGGCTGAATCCCAGCTAGAGTCAGCCTACTTAAAAGTAGAGGTGGAAGGAAATTAAGTTCCATTTGGGTCAGCATTTTTTTCTTTTTCTTTCGGGGGGTGGGGTGAGGAAGGGTCTAGATAGTTGGAACCCTACAGGGTTGGAAAGTTAATGGCTTCTCTATTCTGGTGATTCTGAAGAAGCAGCCTTAGCTGGAGACAAGCCTATAGGCTAGGCTTTGCTCAAGCACTTTCCAGTAAGCACTCTCTGCCAGACAATGGGAGGGGGCACAAAGGCACAAATTGGACTTAGGATCTTTTCTTCCCAACCAAATATATTTTTTAATGACCTCAGCTACCTTCAAAAAAAAAAAAAAGTCAGAGTGAGAATGGGCAGCACATAAAGGACAGAAAATAAAAGATTGAAATCTTCATGCTTAAGAAGTATGTTGGATGAGACTACTGGCTGTTATTACTGTCCTATAGAATTGATTAGAAATAAATAGACCAGGGGGGTGGAGCCAAGATGGCCAAATAGGAACAGCTCCAGTCTACAGCTCCCAGCGTGAGCGACACAGAAGACGAATGATTTCTGCATTTGCAACTGAGGTACCAGGTTCATCTCACTGGGGATTGTCAGACAGTGGGTGCAAGACAGTGGGTGCAGTGCACCGAGCATGAGCCAAAGCAGGGCGAGGCATCACCTCACCCAGAAAGTGCAAGGGGTCAGGCAATTCCCTTGCCTAGCCAAGGAAAGGGGTGACAGACAGCACCTGGAAAATCAGGTCACTCCCACCTTAATACTGCACTTTTCCAATGGTCTTAGCAAACGGCACACCAGGAGATTGTATTCAGCACCTGGCTTGGAGGGTCCTATGCCTACGGAGCGTCACTCATTGCTAGCACAGCAGTCTGAGATCAAACTGCAAGGCAGCAGCCAGGCTGGGGGAGGGGCGCCCGCCATTGCTCAGGCTTGAGTAGGTAAACAAAGCAGCCTGGAAGCTCCAACTGAGTGGAGCCCACCACAGCTCAAGGAGGCCTGCCTGCCTCTGTAGACTCCACCTCTGGGGGCAGGGCATAGCCAAACAAAAGGCAGTAGAAACCTCTGCAGACTTAAATGCCCCTGTCTGACATCTTTGAAGAGAGTAGTGGTTCTCCCAGCATGCAGCTGGAGATCTGAGAATGGACAGACTGCCTCCTCAAGTGGGTCCCTGACCCCCGCGTAGCCTAACTGGGAGGCACCCCCCAGTAGGAGCAGACTGACACCTCACACAGCTGGGTACTCCTGAGACAAAACTTCCAGAGGAACGATCAGGCAGCAACATTTGCTGTTCACCAATATCTGCTGTTCTGCAGCCTCCGCTGCTGATACCCAGGCAAACAGGGTCTGGAGTGGACCTCCAGCAAACTCCAACAGACCTGCAGCTGAGGGTCCTGACTGTTAGAAGGAAAACTAACAAACAGAAAGGACATCCACACCAAAACCCCATCTGTACGTCACCATCACCAAAGACCAAAGGCAGATAAAACCACAAAGATGGGGAAAAAGCAGGGCAGAAAAACTGAAAATTCTAAAAATCAGAGAACCTCTCCTCCTCCAAAGGAAGGCAGTAACGTGGTTACTACAAGGCTATAGTAACCAAAACAGTATGGTACTGGTACCAAAACAGAGATACAGACCAATGGAACAGAACAGAGCCCTCAGAAATAATACCACACATCTACAACTATCTGATCTTTGACAAACATGACAAAAACAAGAAATGGGGAAAGGATTCCCTATTTAATAAATGGTGCTGGGAAAACTGACTAGCCATATGTAGAAAGTTGAAACTGGATCCCTCCCTTACACCTTATACAAAAATTAATTCAAGATGGATTAAAGACCTAAATCTTAGACCTAAAACCATAAAAACCCTAGAAGAAAACCTAGGCAATACCATTCAGGACATAGGCATGGGCAAGGACTTCATGTCTAAACACCAAAAGCAATGGGAACAAAAGCCAAAATTGTAAAATGGGATCTAACGAAACTAAAAAGCTTCTGCACAGCAAAAGAAACTATCATCAGAGTGAACAGGCAACCTAAAGGATGGGAGAAAATTTCTGCAACCTACTCATCTGACAAAGGGCTAATATCCAGAATCTACAATGAACTCAAACAAATTTACAAGAAAAAAAACAACCCCATCAAAAAGTGGGCGAAGGATATGAACAGACACTTCTCAAAAGACATTTATACAGTCAAAAAACACATGAAAAAATGCCCATCATCACTGGCCATCAGAGAAATGCAAATCAAAACCACAATGAGATACCATCTCACACCAGTTAGAATGATGATCATTAAAAAGTCAGGAAACAACAAGTGCTGGAGAGGATGTGGAGAAATAGGAACACTTTTACACTGTTGGTGGGACTGTAAACGAGTTCAATCATTGTGGAAGTCAGTGTGGTTTTCCTCAGGGGTCTAGAACTAGAAATACCATTTGACCCAGCCATCCCATTACTGGGTATATACCCAAAGGATTATAGATCACGCTGCTATAAAGACACATGCACACATATGTTTATTGCGGCACTATTCACAATAGCAAAGACTTGGAACCAAGCCAAATGTCCAACAATGATAGACTGGATTAAGAAAATGTGGCACATATACACCATGGAATACTATGCAGCCATAAAAATGATGAGTTCATGTCCTTTGTAGGGACATGGATGAAACTGGAAACCAACATTCTCAGCAAACTATCACAAGGACAAAAAACCAAACACTGCATGTTCTCACTCATAGGTGGGAATTGAACAATGAGAACACACGGACACAGGAAGGGGAACATCACACTCTGGGGCCTGTTGTGGGGTGGGGGGAGGGGGGAGGGATAGCATTTGGAGATATATCTAATGTTAAATGACAAGTTAATGGGTGCAGCGCACCAACATGGCACATGTATACATATGTAACAAACCTGCATGTTGTGCACATGTACCCTAAGACTTAAAGTATAAAAAAAGAAAGAAAGAAAGAAAGAAATAGACCAGAAATTGACTAGGTTTTTTAGGAAATTATATGCTGAATGAATGGGAAACCTAGCTGACCAAAGCCTGGTGTTGCTACACACCTAAAACACGTATAGATCTTTGAACTTGCACCAACATAACGTGGTTTGGTCACTGGGAAGGATAGCCTCTCCTGTGTCCACTTCAGATGTAGTGAAGGGGGGACGGACAAGAAAAAATTTCCAGAAGAAAAAGTAAAGGGTTGGAGGAGGAGGGAGCAAGATGAAAGTAATGCAAGTTGAGGCCCTGGTCTCAAGTACAAAATTTAAGGTAGTGCAAAAACAGTCAGTAATCAAAATACTATTTTAATACAATGCTTTATAGAATCAGAATCAGTGCAAAACATCATGGATGAACAAAACAGCAAAATTTTTAATATTAACACGATCTGTAGCAGTGCCATAAGAAGTCATATCAGATCCTGAGATGAAAAGAAAAGTCATCCATACAATCCTATCTTTATTAAACAGTGTTATTTTGTTCACCATAGATTTATAGATCCTTTACACTCATTTTGTTTGTTTAAAACATATTATTAAAAATTTTTTTGATTATCAAGTCTTTTTGTGCCCCCTTAACTTTTATGCCTGAGGCAAGAACCTCTCTGACCTCACTTGATGCTCTATGATCTGGGTCCTAGAGCAGACACAGACATGAATTCAAAAAGTTCTGCCCAGAGAATAAAGCCAGGGATGCCAGATGAGCTAAATAAGGGATTGACTCCATTGCTAGGGAAAGGAGTTGTTATGGGCTGAATTGTACTCCTCACCCTCCGCTAAATTCCTATGTGAAAGCCCTAACCCCTAGTATCTCAGAATGGGACTCTATATTTGGAGATAAGGCCTTTAAACGGGTGGATAAATTAAAATGAGGCCACTAGGGCAGGCCCTAATCCAAAGTGACTGGTCTCCTTATTAGAAGAGGGAGAGACATTAGGGCTGTGGGAAGAGGAAAAACCACATGAGGACACAGGGAGAAGGTGGCCATCTGCAAGCCAAGGAGAGGCCTCAGAGGAAACCACACCTGCTGACACTGGGATTGTAGACTTCCAGCCTCCAGAACTGTAAGAAAATTAATTTATGTTGTTGAAGCCAGACAGTTTGTAGTATTTTGTTATGGCAGCTCTAGCAGACCTAATACAGGAGCCTTTGGTATTCCTGTATGTCAGCACTTGATCACTGTTATAAAGTGAGTACTGCCCCTTCAGACTCTTCTTTCTAACTTGGAGGCTTTTTGACTTTTGTCTGTGTGTTTTAATTGCAACTATACAGCTCCTACTCTGCTGTTTTACACTGAGGAGGTCAAATAACTAGTTTTTTAGGTTATAGTTCCCTGAACTATGAGCAGCCACATCTAGTTCTAGTGAAAGTCTATGCATCACCTGCAGATCTGGGGCTTTGAGCTGGATGTAGTACCTGGCATGCGACCCTTGGGGAAGGGTGAGTGTGTCCTAGGTGCAAAAAGAAGGATACATAAGATTACTAGGGTGGCCAAAGGAACTGACTGGGACAGAATTACTATTGTCTCCAATATCTACTTTCTCTTTGTTCATTAGTAACTGAACCCCACAATCTCAGCTGCACAGATGGCCATCCAGACAAAAACAAAACAACAAAACAAAACAACAAAAACAAAAATCTTAAATGGGACTATATATTATTTTTGAGCCAGAGGAAATGAGTGGAAGAGATGTGTGCACCCTAAAAGGGAAGTGGCACATCCTCCCCTCTCTTTCTTCAACAGGCTGTTCCAAATGTCGACATTGTGACGAGCTATTTTCAACCGCAGATAAAGGCTGCACCCACTGAAACCACAGTTGTTTTTGTCACCCAATTTGCCCCAGCAAGTTTAGATAAGAACACATCATCAGGAAATATTTATGACTATGTCCCTAAATCTGCAACAAAATAAGCTAGATACTACTGTTCTCTGGATTTAATTTGAGCAATTTTGGAAATTCAAATTTTGTTGAATATAAAGTGATTAAACAGTTTGGGGAATTAGTTAGATTATCAGCTTAGTAACTGTAAGACAGCAAATAATAAGTGCTTCAGAAATCCAAAATCATTCTTTCTTCTCACATAACATTTCAAGTATAAGTAGTGCGGTTTTGAGGGTGGCGCCATAATATCTAGGACAAAAGCCTCTCCCATTTTGTAACTTTGCCATCCCAGATTTATATTTCTAGCCCTGACCCATCTCCTGAGCTTCAGAATCATTTATCCCATTGCCTAATCAACGTCTCCACTAGGGTATCTGAAAAAGACCTCAAACTAATTTCTAAAACAGAATTCTTTTCTCCTGTAAACCATAGCTCCCCTGTCTTTCCCCTGTCAGTAAATGCACTACTACTCATCTAGTTGTTCAAACTCAATGGCTTAGACCAAAATTCTGGGAATTATTCAAGACAATTTTTTGTCTGCTTGAAAATGTATCCCAAATCCGACCACTTCCCACCACCTTCACTGTTGTCCCTGTTGTCAAGACCATTTTCCCTGAATTCTAAAATCACAGGAACAACCTAATTGTACTCCCTTTACTTTTAGATGGTACAGTTCATCCCCAACACAGAGGCTACAGTGTATTAATATTCTATTGCTCTTGTAACAAACTGCCACAAACTTTGTGGTTTAAACAATATAAATCCATCATCTTACTCTTTTGTACGTCAGAAGTCCAACTTGACTCTCACTGGGATAAAGCCTAAGGACTGGCTGGCTGCATTATTTTCTAGAGGTGCCTGTGTGGAATCCCTGCCCCAGCTTCTGCAGGCTGCCCACAATCCAGGGCTCATAGCCCCGTTCTTCCATCTTCAAAGCCAGCAGTGGTAGACTGAATTCTCTTCATATCACTCTGACCTCTCCCACCTTCTTCCACTTTTAAGGATCTTTGTGATTGCATTGGGAGCACCTGCAAAATCCAAAACAATCTCTTTAAGACTAGCTGATTAGCAACCTTACTTCCATCTGAAACTTTCATTCCCCTTTGACATGTAATGTGACATATTCACAGTTCCAGAGATTAGGGTATGGGCATTTTTGAAGGACTATTATTCTGCCTGTCATACAGTGTAATTTCTTTTTTTTTTTTTTTTTGAGACAGAGTCTTGCTCTATCACCCAAGCTGGCATGTAATGGTGTGATCTTGGCTCACTGCAACCTCCACCTCCCAGGTTCAAGTGATTCTCCTGCTTCAGCCTCCTGAGTAGCTGGGATTACAAGCATGCGCCACCACGCCCGGTTAATTTCTTGTATTTTTTTGTAGAGACAGGTTTTTGCCATGTTGGCCAGGTTGATCTTGAGCTCCTGACCTCAGGTGATCCACCCGCCTCAGCCTCCCAAAGTGCTAAGATTGCAGGCGTGAGCCACCGCACCCGGCCACGCAGTGTAATTTTTAAACATGTAAATCAGACCTTATTTTCCCCTCTCTTTTAGATCCTCCATTGCTTTTTCATCCACACCTGGAACAAATCCAAAATCCCAGCAAACAGGCCTTTCACAAGCTGCCGGCTTCTACTCTCTCATTCTATTCCTCATCACTGTCTCCCCATTCATTTCTATGCAGTCTCACCAATTTTATTGCTGTTTCCCAGAATGCCAAGTTCATTCCCACCTCAGAGCCCTTGAATATTCTCTTTTTTTTCTGCCAGGAGCTTTTCCCCGAGTTATCTCTACATGGTCCCCACCCTCACTTCATTCATTCTCTACCCAAAGGGTTCCTTCCTCAGAAAGACCATCCCTGATCATTATCTGTCACTGTCATTCCTCATATCTGGTGTCAGGCATTATGGTACCACCATATCAATCTTACTGTGAGTTATTGTTATTCATTGATGGCATTATGTATTTATTTGTCCATTTATTCATTGTCTGTCTCTATCACCAGAATATAAGCTCCATGAGGATAGGAAATTTGTTTTGTCTTTTTCTCTGCTTCATCTGCAGCACATAATGGGCATCCACACCAAATGAGTGAATAAAATGGCTGAATGTATGGAAAAGTAGCCTATATACTCAACATTTTTACCTGGTCTCAAACATTGAAATAACCCAACCACTCTTCTGCAAGAGATGAACCATTTAGATTCAGAACAATCTAGGCAGAATTCCACACTTAAGCCTCACTCAGTCCTATTTGCAATGCAATTGAAAGCCAGGGATTTGTTCCATTTTCTTCTTTGTGTGTCTTGGTTTTCAAATGAGGTGTTTAATTCCAGCCAGCATGCTAAGAATGTAGCAGACTCTGTGTTGAGCCTCCTGTTCCACCTTGGGGATTCTCACACAAAGCAGGACAGTGTTATTAATCTACTCTCTACAGATGCTGCAGTCACACCTTGCAGATTGTCAAAGAGAAGTGACAGATGTGCAGTGCCTAGCAGCCTTGAAAGTCAACTTATGGGGTTCTGGAATTATGGCTTTCAGAAAAGTCATTATTGATCAAGTAAAGTTTCCAACTCAGAGAAAGTGACGGCTTGAGGAAAACAACATTGTTTCAGAACACAGCTGGCTTGATCTGGATTGTTCTTAACATTCTGAACCTAAGCATCTCAATTGAAAAAAGTGTATTTGGAGAATCGGCCATGAACCAGAACTTATGCCAGAGACCACAGCATTCAAAACAGAAGGAAACGCTGTCTTTGTTCTCTGGACTCTCATACACATGGTAGTGAAATTGTGATTCACACTAGAGTCCACAAATGTGTCAATAATGTGTCTCTTTAAAACTTAGAAAAATGGCCGTCTTCCAATCACCACTTAAAATATCACAGGTGGACTTTGACATTTGCTATAGAAAACAAACAGAAGCCACTATGAGAATTACTATTTTTTTGTACCATGATTATAGAGTAGGTTTGTGGAATAGGATTAAATTCCCTGATCATGTAAGCAACAAAGAAAATAATTGCAAAAGTTGTTGTCATCTGTACCTAGGTTTAAAAAAGCTTTCCATTCATACTAGTTTGAGATTCTGTATCCTGGTCACTGAGTCTTGACTGAATGTATCTAAAACTCACCTCCTTTTCCATTTTGACTTCCTCTCCTGGGACTTATCGCCTCTTCAATTCTTCATGCCTGCCTCAAGTCTTGGCCACTTTGGGGTTTCTGGTCACTTACAAATGACCACTATTTGAAACCTTGAACACAGGGTTTCTAAACCACTCAGCTGGCACACCAGAGGCATAACTCCTGCCTGGCTTTCTGCCCACATCCTGCGTAGAGAACCCTCTTCTGTTGCTCTCCGAATCACAGAATGACAGCCATAGAGACGGTGAAGTGAAACTGGGCACTCTTAGAGATCAGGGTAGCTTCGGATTCCTTTTGCTAGACACACTGACATTTTCTGAATAACTAAAATTTGAGCTTTGAAGATAGGAAGAATTTTGTCTGAATCTCTTCAAAAGAAATCATGTGCTACTACACATGGTAGGGACTTGTCTTATTAAATAAAATGTAATCAAGATACTTTATAAGATAAATAAATTAAATGACAAAAGCAACTGATTCACTTTTCACCCTGGAAACCTATTTCTCAGCATTCTACGCAGGTCTCAAATCAAGAAAAATATATTTGATATCAGTGTTTCCACAGGATAGATGAAAAACATAGATGAATAGATAGATGATGTTGTTGATGAAGATAGATTTGATAGATAGATAGATAGATAGATAGATAGATAGATAGATAGATAGAATAAGAACTGAGCTCTAGAAGAAAGTCCAGAAGAAGACAGGAACATTAGCCAACAGGACATATATTCAGTCCACCTAAGGCAATTCTCAGCTTGGCTTCTCTGAAAGAAATGAGATAGTAAAACACTAAGAAAATCTTTAAAAGGAAGAGCTGATCCTTTACATTGTTTTTGGCAATAAAACACCGAGCTTTCAGAGATTAGCAAGAAAGCCAAGCAATGACCTGACGTTCCAGGTCACTAGAAGATGCTGACTTAGACATGATCATATTAGTGCTTTGTTCAGGGACTTCCAAGTGAATGCACATACAACTGATAGCTTCAAAATTCAGTCTTTTAAATAAGCATTGCTTGAAAGCGATATCTTAACCCATTTTAATTATTTTTTTCTTACCCATTTGCATCTCTATGTTCTCCTGGTAAAAGAAGTGTGGTGGCTCTACAGCAAATAACGTTTTGCAGCTTTTGTGTTTGGAGAAGGTGGAGGGAGAGCAAGAAAGCTGGTATTTACTAAGTTTTTCCTATGTACCAATTATTTCACATATATTAATAGATTTCATCCTTAGTAGTATCCAGTATTTGTCTAATAATCTAATTGTAGAAATAAGAAGCCTGAAACTCAGCAAGTTTTCTAATGACATGGCTGGGGTTTGAACTCAGGTATGTCTGACTCTTGAGGTCACACTCTTACCAATGTACTGGCTGCTGAAGAACTTTAGGTTTAAAGAAATGGAAAAGGAAAATTACAGGGAGAGGGAAAGCATAGAGCTGCAGTCAAACTCCATTTGTGCCAGATCTCACAGTTCAAATGCATAGCAGCATAAGATCACCTGTCTGGCCTGTAGTGGACTGCAGGTAGTAGGCAGACATAAGGAATCTTGACATACAAAGGGCTTTGGTGATCAATGAGCTCAGAACCTTTATCTTAGAGTTAAGGAAACCAAAACTGAGAAAGCTCCTTGTCCAAGGTTATACTTGATTTTTGACAATTTGTCAACATCAGAGCTAAGCCTAGAACCCATAAATCCTCATTCTTAGTTCTAAACTCATTCCATTATTCCATTCATTCTACTTGAGAAGGAATTCTCAGACATAGGACCTGCAATAATTTCCTACGGAGATCAAAATCAAGTGCAGAAGAAAAGACTTTAGCCTGTGACCTGAGACTACTCAGAAATCTTAACATTTATTCAAAGTAATGAGTCCTTTAAAGAGACTCTTTCTTATTACGGTAAAGCATAAATTTAAATTGCAACCAAAAGAAAATAATTTCACCCTTAATCCCAAATTTATCTTCTTTGCATAAAGAGCATGGATTAAGAGACAGTATTTACTTGCTGTGTTGCCTTAAGTCACTAAACTTCTCTGAGCTGCATTTTAATTATCTATAAAATGAAGATAGTAATAATACAGAGGTTCCTCATTATCTCAATTTTATTATCTGAGTCTGCACCATAATGAGACTGCACAAGAAATCAAAAGCCATCATAACATGAAAATATCCTCTAATGCTCTAATGAGTTGCTCATTTATGAAATTAGTCTGTCTGCATCCCTTCTCTTTTAAGATTTGTATTTATCTCTAACCATTAAATCAATGCCTTGGATCATTAGTCTATAAATATCTTGCAAATCCTTTGGCAAGCAAAACTGTAAATCTCAGAAAAGTTTCAGACTCTCAAGCGATGAATGACAGCAGTGCTGGAGAACAGTGCAAAGTCACACACAAAGCAACGGACATGGAAGGATCTGGCCTAGTTAGCACCTCAAAACCACAGAAGAGAGAAAAGGTAAGGTTGGTGACAGGGAAGGAATTTTAAAGAAAAAGATTTGAATATCAAAATGACAATAAAAATCTTTGGGAAAGCTGATTAAACCTTGAATATTTCTCAAAAGTGACCTTTGAGGATTCTTTGAAAGTTAATAACATAAAAGGACGTTGCATTATGTTCTCATTTATAGTTTTGCCAGAATTCATGTTTTTTTAAAAAAAGTCAACTCCATTATTTTCAGTAAATATGTCTCATTGTCATTATAACCAAAATTATTACATTTATGAAAAATATATTATTTTTATTACCTTCACTTTTTAAAGACAAAGTCTCAATTGAATCCTTTTTCCCTTATATACTATGAAATTTTTGTTGCAGCTTTAAGTGAATTTTTTGTAGTGAATAATTAAATTACCCTTGCATAATAAGGCTTTCTTTTATCTGTACCATCTTCTATTGTTATAGTAAACAAACGAGATAAAACTTGCAAATGCATTTTATAGATTCTAAAGTGCTACGTTAATGTTAGAATTTACTTTGTTTCCAAAAAAAAAGTTTGTTTATTATGTGCAAGTTACCTCCACATACATTATTTATTTTATTCTCAAAACATCTCTCAGAGGTAGGTATATATCATCTCCAAACTATAAATTAGCCAAATGAAGAAACTTGTTCAAGGTCACATAGCTATTAGGTGGCTTAGTTATACCAAGCGCCCACATTGGCTGTTCTCAAGTTTAAGCTATTCATTCTATTAATTTGGACCATATGAAGCCACCAATTTTTAGTTCAATAATGGTTGAACATCTGCCTTTCATATGATTCTACCTTTCACATTCATTCAAGAAGTACTACTGTCTATTCCCCATCAGATACTAATCTGAATTCTAGGGATATAGTAGCGATCAATACAAGCAAGGTCACAGTTCTCATGAAAGTTACATTCTAGTATAGACCATAACATATAAACAATGAAGCAAATAATTTAAATAAACAGAACAAATGGCTTACTGTTGTTATGTGCTATGCAGAGGATTAATAACAAGTAGCCTATAGAGAGTGCCTGCTATAGGTCAGATAATGTAGCACTTCACATATATTAAGTTATTTTATTCTCATATCTCTATGAAGTAGGGAATATTACTATCCTCATTTTTTGGATGAAAATGCTGAAGTACAGAGAGGTTAAGTTACTTGTCCCGAGTCATGTAGCTGGTAGTGAAGGAGCCAAGCTTCAAACCTAACCGATCTGACCCTCAGAGGTACTCTTAAGCACCATGCTGTACAACAAGTCAATGGGATAAAAGTAACTGATATCTAATAGATAACTAGAATTGCTTCTCAACATCATATTTTTTATTAGTAATGGTACAGTGTTCAGTCTTCCTACACAAATACAAAATATAATGGATTATCTCAAATAACAAATTCTTCCCTCTAGCTCTTTTGCTAAATGGGGATTCTAGGAATCGGAGCACATCAGCCAAGAACAGTTTCGCTCAAAGTCTACACAAATGCTTAGGCTCTCATCATCTCCATATGGACCCCCTGCAAGATTGTATAAACATGCACAATGTACTCATAGTCTTGAGGACAACAGTTTACCACTCAATAATACTGGAACCGCACTATGCAGTCCTACGACTACTCCTTCCAGGAAGGTACAAAACTGGAAAGAAGTGTTAAGTGAATTGGAAATAGCTGACTTCAGGATGATTTCATCTCTCTCTTGTTGCCTCTTTACTTACTGTTCAGCTGTGATCCTTGCTCATCCTCAGATCCGAAGATCAGAGGAAATGATGATCGTATTTCCAATTAGAACAAATCGTAGCTATCTTGAGCTGTATCATTAATCCTTTCAGGGACATTTGTATTGTGTTACTCATTCTGTAGCCTAATGAGGCATAAAAGAAGAATCTCTTTCCTTTTCCTGTATCCAAATGTAGGTCCAAATAATTGCTCCTGCTGCTAGAGACTAAGGTTAATTTAAAGTAAAGACCCAGCTGGGGAAATGTTCACTGTCTAAGCAATGGAATCAAATGTCGATAGGCACTGTCATAAAACTATCACCTCGTGACTTTCCTTTTTGCAATCTGATCCTCAATTTTGTAATGCTTATTTGCCTACTGTTTGTGAATGTAAGAATTTTCCATTCCTTATGCACCGACGATTTTTTTCAATAAAATGATTCAACATAGTTCCCTATAGTAAGGACATTTTCACAGGCTTGCACTGAGCTCCGTGAGCATAAGTAATTCTGAGGAAATAAAAAAAGTAAATAATAATTATAGTAATAACAACAATAAAAAACTGTTTAACATAACACTTTTAGTATTTATTAAGTCACTCTCTTATTTAAAAACACGTGCTGAACCATGCATTAGGGCTGGGGATGCACAGATGACTGAGGAACCATTTCTACTTTTAAAGAGTTTAGAATGTAATGGGAAAAGCAAAGAAGAGGTGCTACATTTAATAGCAATACTTCAGGATAAACATTATAAAAAATAAAAATATGGCAGATTATTTTTTTCGCCAGTCTCTAGTGTTTCTTTTTCTTTTTTTTTTTTTTTTTTGAGATGGAGTCTCGCTCTGTCGCCCAGGCTGGAGTGCAATGGCGTGATCTCGGTTCATTGCAAGCTCCGCCTCCTGGGTTCACGCCATTCTCCTGCCTCAGCCTCCCGAGTAGCTGGGACTACAGGCGCCCACCACCACGCCCGGCTAATTTTTTGTATTTTTAGTGGAGAGGCGGTTTCACTGTGTTAGCCAGGATGCCTCGATCTCCTGACCTTGTGATCCACCCGCCACGGCCTCCCAAAGTGCTGGGATTACAGGTGTGAGCCACAGCGCCCGGTCTAGTGTTTCTTTTAAGCTCTTTCTAACACTAATCTTATTCAACAGAGGTTGACCCTGTAGATTTATCTCCCAAGACACCTGAGGAATGTGACATGTCCAATTAGTAATAGTGGTTTGGAGAACCTAGGTATGCTCACTTGGGGGAATATGTATCAGTATGTTGGTTTGAAGAGCAAACTATTGAGAGAAAACACACCCAAGACATTTCATTTTCTCCTCCCCTCTCCTTCCTCCCTCTTCACCTTTAAACTTTATTAAAACTGTGTCTTGTAAGAATTAGCTGGAGTGCTTGTTAAACATCCAGGTTTCTGGGCCCTTTCACTGGAGGGTCTAAAGTATGCTATAAATTCACTCATTTTTTTTCTGCAATCAAAAGGAAATATATATATTTTTCCACTCTGTTTAGAATAGGATTAGAAAAGAATCCTCTCTTCGGCATTCTCAGACACAGGAAGTGTTTTCTGGGCTGTTGCTATGTGCTTTAGCAAATTAGTCTGCCAGTCTTCTTAGGAACTCTGTCAGTTAGCTAGTTTGCTATATGTGCATCCAGATTATTGATTTTGGATCAAACTGTAAGATGCAATAAGAAGAACATATTTACCAAAAGTAAGTGAGTTGAAAACCTAACCCAGATTTGTTTGAAAACTACTATTATCAGAAATGAAGGGACTAGAGTTAAACCTACCCAAGAAATGCTAGTAAGTTGAAAGCCAAATCGTATGTTAGGAGAAATTTGGATTATCACTCCAAACTTCTTTATTAATTCACTTCTTGCTCAATGACATCATTCCTTTTTAAGTATTCAAAGTGTCTATAGTATGTTCACCCATGTTCTAATCAAAACCTGCTCTTAGAAAAAGATCAGATACTTTACTTATGTTAGAGATGTATATTTGAAAATCAATTCCATGTGAAATAAATAATCCTAGTTGTAGTTATGAAGTGCCAATAATCATAAAGCAGGCTAAGGAAATTTTGTTGTTTTGTCCTATGAATGAGGCATCTTGATACACTGAAATCACACAATGCAGGCTAGGAATATAATTGCAACTTGGTAAACAATCAAATTCCTTGAAGACTTTAGAGATTTGTAGCTACATTTATTGAATTATAAAGCCAGTGCTGATTGTGCAAGTGAAAATTAACTCTTTTATAATGTATAGAAGACAGATAATTAACATATTAATAAAGATGAAAAAACTAATTAATATTTAAAATCAAAACAGAGTCTGTTGTTAACTACTGATAGCATACTTTACATCATTGGAGAAATAAATACTTACGTAGCTCCTCTGCTCTCATACCCTTGCAGAAACTGGGGAGGGAAAATAAGACCACAAGGGAGTGGCCTGTGTCTTTGACTTTGAAGCCCTAGGATGAATTTCAGAATAAGAGCTGGAGAAAACTTCATGAAAAAAAAATAATAATAATTTGAGGAGGGGTAGAGTTTCTTTTCAGGGGAAGGATATTGGGAAGAGAGAAGAGAGCAGAAGAGAAAGGATAGTGTTGATAATAAGTCTTCCTAAAAGAATAGCAAATATTGATTTATTTTTGTGATTTCACTGAAACCATCTCCATCTTCACAAACAGAAAAATATCCAAGATTGAATCTGCCAAAATGCCTCATGGGAGCATTTTTGTTTTTCTTTTTTGTCATTTTTTGAAGGAAATGGAAGAAAGGGTTTGTGTTCAATGTATACATCATGGAATGAAGACAGCACACTTGGTAGAAGAGGATAATTCAGACACTGTCCTATTTGATCAGAAGCCAGATCTCAGCCCCAAAGACGACCAGGATGATGCAGACATCACTCCCATTACCACTCCCACAACTGCATAATCATATATACACACATGAACTATCTCTGCCACTGTCCATAGGAAGGAGTTTGAGCCAACTTTCTTTGAAACTCAAAGGTCAACTCGCATCTCGGCCACACATACAATATGTAGTTAATACGCAGTATTTATGAAAGAGCTTTAGAAATATATTTAAATCTATCCAAATACAAGATGTAACATAGACATTAGTATTTGTGTATTTTGATGGTAGCATCTGGTTGTTATCCAATTAAGTTCCCTTAATTGTTTTGAATTTTACTAGGCAGCAGAGTAGGCAGATATATGGGAAAGAGGGAGGTAGAAAGGGACATACAGTACTCAACCCTAAAAGGAGCTTCCAGTTCGACCCTAAAGTATTATAAATGGAAGCATCCTGCACTGCAACTTTCCACCTTGACCCTAATGTAAAAATTTATGTCCTAAGATTTGGTGAAGGAACCAAACATGTATGACTCAGCTGCTACCTCATTCTTTTTATTCATACCCCCACCAATTGTGCATCCCTGAGATGAGGACACATAGATCGAAATCAAGGTATTTTTTCTAGATGTTGGTCTGCAGGCCTGTTTCTCTCAGTCACCACTAATAGACTTCAACAGATGTGGGGCAATAATTCTAGATAAGTGATTCTAATTAGCACATCCAACTTCTTTAGCTATGCCTAGGGATAAAGGTAGCAGAAAGCCCAGTGGTGACCATAGATCCCAGTAAATTTCCCAATCTATATTTACAAATAATTCTAGTATTTTGAGCCCTGTTCATCTTACTCCTAGCAATTTTCTCATTGATTTCAGACTTGAGCTGGGCTCAGGAGATGGATGATTAATTAACACCCTAAAACCCCAACAATATAATTAATTTCCAGTGAAAATTATGCTATAACTAAAACAGAAGTAACCTGGTAATTGATGGTGATTGCCTTGCATCTATGTCTTGGATGCCATCTCTAAAAATGAAGCCAATTTTCCAAAAATGCATGTTAAATGCTGTACACAGTTGATTCTGCATGTCATTAAGCCAAGGAGGATATTACTTACACGGTTATTCATTTTTACTTTAATTAATGTTTAAAACCTCTAAATCACTTATAACAATTAAGACAATTAACTTTGGGGGGAACTGTGGATTTGGAACCTCATAACACTCTTTAAAATCGCTGATATTTTCTTCTTTTACTAGAATTCACTTTGATAAACCACAAGTCAGAATAGCAATGTATTTGGCTCCCTTTTAAAACACACTGTGTATGTTCCTATTGAATTTTAGTTTCCTTTTTAGAGTTCTGGGGAAAAAAAGAAATAGTAACCCTTCCACATATTTTACAAGGCTGAAATATTTTGATGGATCCTGATTACGGAAAGATTTTAAGTTCTATATTTCACATCAAATTTACAGCTGAACTTCTTTTTTATTGAGTGTTCTAATAAATAAAAAAAAGCCTGGATCATGTGGTATTTTAGTTAATAGAAGCACTACATATATAGATGTGTGTGTGTGTTTGTGTGTGTGTGTGTGTGTGTGTACTGTAACTAATTATAGTCTCTGAATAGGATCAAAATATTTCACATATTGGCATATTTATTTAAAATATCTTTCTAAAATATATGGAATAGAAAATAGTGTAATAAATACCAGTATTTATTAAGCACTTACATTTCAGGTGCTTCATAGAATATGGCTCATTTAATCTTCATGGCCTTATTACACTGTTTTCAAACTTTACACAAGGGTCCTCTGTGCAACTTGCTAAAAATGCAGATCCCCAGAGTCCTTTCAGTCAGGATTCTGATTAAGTAGATCTGGAAGGAGTTAAAGGATCTCTATTTTTAACAAACCTCTCCAGATTCCTCTGAAATAGGTAGCCTGTGGAACACACTGTAAGTAATATTGCCTATTAAATATTGCCTAATAAAATTTGACCATAATCTTAGATGAATAAACGAAGAATCAAGAAACTTAAATATCTTAAGTTCCCCTATTCATGAAAAATAATGCTTTTGTTCTTGAGAGTAAGCATTTAAGTCTCATGAGGAATGGGGAAAAGGTTAAGAAATAGGAACAAAAACATGAGACAGTGGCATTGGAAAGTGAGGATTATAAAAATAAGGAATAGTGGTAAGGTCTTTGGTTCTGGTCATGGCTGAGTATCTGGTATCAAACCTATCTTCTTCTTATCATAAATTGGTATAAAAGGTGGATAAAATATATAAAGTAAGTGTTTTCAGACACTGTTTAGCAATTAATACTAGGCTCTGGCCATTGAAAGAAAGGAAACATGAAGGTGAGTACTACATTTACCCTGACTTTCACCCTGAGAGTATTTTCTAATCTAGGGCAAAGAGAAATAAAGTCCTAAAAGAGAGTGGCAGTCTTGCTGGATCAAATAAACCGTTTAGGGCTTCCAAGACACTTGGATTTCGAGATATGGTATTATATAAGAAGGACCCAAAAGCAAGGGGCACCAAAATGTATGTAGCCATTTCCCCTAGGACATTTCGCCAACTTCTAAAATGCAAACTTGTAAGGCAAGATTTCAAATGGCCTACCAGAGAAAAACTACTAGGAGGCTAAAGAGCTTAGCAAAGATTTCAAGCCTGCAGAGTATTAAGAAAATGTTGGAGGCTGGGTGTGGTGGATCACACCTGTAATCCCAGCACTTTGGGAGGCCAAGGCGGGCGGATCACAAGGTCAGGAGTTGGAGACCAGCCTGTCCAACATAGGGAAACCCCATCTCTACTAAAAATACAAAAAAATAGCCGGGTGTGGTGGCATGCACCTGTAATCCTAGGTACTTGGGAGGCTGAGGCAGGAGAATCACTTGAACCCGGGAGACAGAGGTTGCAGTGAGCCGAGATGGCACTACTGCACACCAGCCTTGGTGACAGTGCAAGACTCTGTCTCAAAAAATAAATAAATAAGAAAGAAAGAAAGGAAGGAAGAAAGAAAAGAAAATGTTGGATCTGAGGCCCAACAAGAGTACAGAGACCTTTGTGAACATCTCAGGCTTTCAGTTGAGACCTTGGAATGGCCATGCTCTAGAAGTAATGACCATGTGCCAGCAGTAGGGGACACTCTCAGACACTAAGGGCAAAACTGCAATAGTTCCATCCTAATAAACTCTAGAAGCAAGCCTCAGCAGAATCAAGTGGTCTTCCAGTAATTTAAATATGTATCAGAACAACATTTAACTCTATTAACTCTCACTAGAGGATAACAACAACATCTAGAGCCTTTATCACCCACAGTGTCCAGCACATAAAATAAAACTTACCAGACAGCAAAGGAGGATGATACAGTGACTAGTAATCAAGAGATTAAATAATCAATGGAAGAGACTGAGAGATATTATAGATATTGAAGTTAGCGAATAAAGTCTTCAAAATAACTATGATTAACATCTTAAATAATATAGAAGAAGAGATGGACAAAGTGGAGTATTTCAGTGGGGTATTAGACAAAAAGGACTCGAACTGGTATTAAAGATCTGTAAAATAAAATATCTGAAATTTAAAACTCATTGGATAAATAAAAAGTGGACTGGACACAGTGGAAGACAGTATTAGTGAATTAGAAAACTGTTCAATAGAAAAATATCCAAGCAGAGAAATAGAGAGGAAAAAAAGAACCAGAAGACTGCGTAAGACACATGTGAGACACATTCAAAATGCCTAACACATGTGTAATTAGAGTCCTAGAAGAAGAAGAAAAAATATCCTCTATTTGAATAAAAGTTGGCTGAAAATTTTTCAAATATGATAAAAACAGACAATAACCCACAAATTCAAGATATTTAGCAAACTTTATGCAGGATTTAAAATATAAAAATAAAAATCTAGGTACAATGTAGTCAAAGTAATTTATCAACAAAAAGCAAATAACAAATTTAGCCAGAACAAAAAGGATACTAGCTTCAAAGGATCAACAGTAAAAATAAAGTACATTTTTGCATAGAAACTTAGAAATTTCTTTAAACAGCAGAAAGAAAAAGTGCTACCAATTTAGAAGTCTATACCCATAAAATATCCTTCAAAAATAAAGTCAAAGACAATAGAAAGTAAGAATGAAAAAAAAACTAAAAGAAAGATAAAAGTAATTTTATCTTGAAAGAAATTTATTCTCAGTAGACTTATAAAAATAAATGGAGAACAACAGAAAAGAGTGAATATTTACACTATTCTGCAAGTTTATTATATAAAGAAGCATTCAATGAAGGGCTCCATTTTCTCAAAGAATTGTCATATCACTGAAGCATAAGGAACATTATTGAATTAGAAATTTTAATTCAAGTGTTTCTATAAACTTTAAAATGTGTTAATTTTATTACGACAATTTGTTAGTAACTAACAAGATGAAGTACAGCGATGAAATTAACCCAATCCAACATAATAGTCATAAGTCATATATGCTAGAATCTGGTCTGCTAAATTTCCAGTTTTCATTTTCACGACCTCAGGAACTGCTACATAAATCAGCATGTTCTCACGACAGACATTTCGTGACATGTTGTCTGAAATTAACAGAGAAAGAAATTCAATGTGCAATTGTGGTTTCACTTGGTAGACTGTAAGCTTTGATTGCGTGCTCACTGAGGGCAAAGGATCAGAATTAGCTCCCTCTAAAAACAGATACAAGAAGCAGATGACACTATGCAGGATGGATCAGCTCTAACTGCCTGGAAAATAATGCGTATCAAAGAAGGAGAGTCGTTGAGGGTTGTTACAGAATTTTACCTTCTAAATTTCCTATTCGTGTATCATTTATTGATGATTGACTTTGTACTTGATGCTGTCCTAACTACCGGGAAACAAATATTAAGTCAACAAAGTCTCTCTCAAGAATTTATAGTCTAATAGGAAAAGAGATAAACACAAAAACAAATAAATGTGATGAAGCATCCTAGGTAGCATAATAGAAATCTAGAAGGTTACAGTGTGACACAAAGGAGAAAATAAGCAATTCATCCTGGGATGTGTCAGAAAAGTGTTCATAGGGGAGGTGACATGAGTTCTAAATTCTGAAAGATGAGAGGCCATCTGCCAATGGCTATGAAAGAGAAAAATACGTCAGACAGAAGAGTCAGAAAAGAAGGTCATGGGTTAGAAACATAGCATTACTAACTTGGGGGTGAATCTGACACTCTGTGAGGTGAGGCATGGTTAAAAGGGATGCTGTAGAAGTCCACAGAAGAGGGATTATTGAGTATATCCTATGCCATGTATAAAATACAGGGTATTATTTTGATGGCAAAAAATGCTATTACACAGTCCCAACCCTCTTCAAAAGAAGTAAATGTAATGGAGCTCTATTACAACTGCACTGTCCAAAAACCACATGACTATCACAATAGATGCAGAAAAGGCCTTTGACAAAATTCAACAGCCCTTCATGCTAAAAACTCTCAATAAATTAGGTATTGATGGGACGTATCTCAAAATAATAAGAGCTATTTATGACAAACCCACAGCCAATATCATACTGAATGGGCAAAAATTGGAAGCATTGCCTTTGAAAACTGGCACAAGACAGGAATGCCCTCCCTCACCACTCCTATTAAACACAGTGTTGGAAGTTCTGGCCAGGGCAATTAGGCAGGAGAAAGAAATAAAGGGTATTCAGTTAGGAAAAGAGGAAGTCAAATTGTCCCTGTTTGCAGATGACATGATTGTATATTTAGAAAACCCCATCATCACAGCCCCAAATCTCCTTAAGCTGATAAGCAACTTCAGCAAAGTCTCAGGATACAAAATCAATGTACAAAAATCACAAGCATTCTTATACACCAATAACAGACAAACAGAGAGCCAAATCATGAGTGAACTCCCATTCACTATTGCTTCAAAGAGAATAAAATACCTAAGAATCCAACTTACAAGGGACATGAAGGACCTCTTCAAGGAGAACTACAAACCACTGCTCAACGAAATAAAAGAGGACACAAACAAATGGAAGAACATTCCATGTTCATGGGTAGGAAGAATCAATATCGTGAAAATGGCCATACTACCCAAGGTAATTTATAGATTCAATGGCATCTCCATCAAGCTGCCAATGGCTTTCTTCACAGAATTGGAAAAAACTACTTTAAAGTTCATATGGAACAAAGAAAGGGCCCGCATTGCCAAGACAATCCTAAGCAAAAAGAACAAAGCTGGAGGCATCATGCTACCTGACTTCAAACTACACTACAAGGCTATAGTAACCAAAACAGTATGGTACTGGTACCAAAACAGAGATATAGATCAATGGAACAGAACAGAGCCCTCAGAAATAATACTGCACATCTACAACTGTCTGATCTTTGACAAACTTGACAAAAACAAGAAATGGGGAAATGATTCCCTATTTAATAAATGGTGCTGGGAAAACTTGCTAGCCATAGGTAGAAAGCTGAAACTGGATCCTTTCCTTACACTTTATACAAAAATTAATTCAAGATGGATTAAAGACTTAAATGTTAGACCTAAAACCATAAAAACCCTAGAAGAAAACCTAGGCAATACCATTCAGGACATAGGCATGGGCAAGGACTTCATGTCTAAAACACCAAAAGCAATGGCAACAAAAGCCAAAATAGACAAATGGGATCTAATGAAACTGAAGAGCTTCTGCACAGCAAAAGAAACTATCATCAGAGTGAACCACCAACCTACAGAATGGGAGAAAATTTTTGCAATCTACTCATCTGACAAAGGGCTAATATCCAGAATCTACAAAGAACTCAAACAAATTTACAAGAAAAAAAACAACAACCCCATCACAAAGTGGGTGAAGGATATGAACAGACACTTCCCCAAAGAAGACATTTTTGCAGCCAACAGACATATGAAAAAATGCTCATCATCACTGGTCATCAGATAAATGCAAATCAAAACCACAATGAGATACTATCTCACACCAGTTAGAATGGCGATCATTAAAAAGTCAGGAAACAACAGGTGCTGGAGAGGTTGTGGAGAAATAGGAACACTTTTACACTGTTGGTGGGACTGTAAACTAGATCAACCATTTTGGAAGACAGTGTGGCGATTCCTCAAGGATCTAGAACTAGAAATAACATTTGACCCAGCCATCCCATTACTGGATATATACCCAAAGGATTATAAATCATGCTGCTATAAAGACACATGCACACGTTATGTTTATTGCGGCACTATTCACAATAGCAAAGGCTTGGAACCAACCCAAATGTCCATCAATGATAGACTGGATTAAGAAAATGTGGCAATATTTGCCATGGAATACTATGCAGCCATAAAAAAGGATGAGTTCATGTCCTTTGTAGGGACATGGATGAAGCTGGAAACCATCATTCTCAGCAAACTGTCGCAAGGATAGAAAACCAAACACCGCATGTTCTCATTCATAGGTAGGAATTGAACAATGAGAACACTTGGACACAGGAAGGGGAACATCACACACTGGGGCCTGTCATGGGGTGGGGGCAGGTGGGAGGGATAGCATTAGGAGATATACCTAATGTAAATGACGAGTTAATGGGTGCGGCACACCAACATGGCACATGTATACATATGTAACAAACCTGCACGTTGTGCACATGTACCCTAGAACTTAAAAGTATAATAAAAAAATAAAAAAAAAAACCCTGCACTTTCTAATATGGTAGCCATGAGCCACATGAGGCTATTTCAATTTAATAAAATTAAAAATTCACTCTGGTTGCACTACCCAAATCTTTAGTAACTATAAGGTGCATGTAGCTAGTGGCTACTGGATTCCACAGCACACTCAGTTGCTTAATAAACCTGACGTTGTCTTTCACTCAAGTAAAGACCAAAACAGAAGTTCCAGATCAGAGGCAATGGAAGTTTGATTATCACAGTATTCAGAAATTCAAACTGACAGAATCTTTGCTGTCTTCAAATTGTGGCTTCCCAAATCACCCTAAACATCAACACCCAGACAAGAGACAGGAGAAGAGTATTGAGGGTTACCTGTAAATGATTTTATAACCAGAACTCTAGGTGACATAAATCTTTTCTGCTAACATCTCATTGACTAGAACTCAGTCTCACAGACACAGGAAGGCTGGGAAATGTAGTGTAGTTGAAAGCCCAGAAAGAATAGAAAACTTGAAGATGATCCTACAGTCTTACCCACCCCTTGATAATTGAAAGTCTTCATTATTAAACTTAATTATTATACTGTGTCTTTATGGTGCCTGGAGCCATCTTCACTGAAGGTTGTTTGTCCTTCTGCTAAATGCTCCCAGGCTTGAGTTTTATTTATTTATTTATTTTTATTTTAATTTTTTTAATCATACTTTAAGTTCTAGGGTACATGTGCACAACGTGCAGGTTTGTTACATAGGTATACATGTACCATGTTTGTTTGCCGCACCCATTAACTCGTCATTTACTTTAAGTATTTCTCCTAATGCTATCCCTCCCCCAGCCCCCCACCCCCTGACAGGCTCCAGTGTGTGATGTTCCCCACCCTGTGTCCATGTGTTCTCACTGTTCAACACCCACCTATCAATGAGAACATGCAGTGTTTGGTTTTCTGTCCTTGTGATAGTTTGCTTACAATGATGGTTTCCAGCTTCATCCATATCCCTGCAAAGGACATGAAGTCATCCATTTTCATGGCTGCATAGTATTCCATGGCACATATGTGCCACATTTGCTTAATCCAGTCTATCATTGATGGACATTTGGGTTGGTTCCAAGCCTTTGCTATTGTGAATAGTGCCGCAATAAACATAACGTGTGCATGTGTCTTTATAGCAGCATGATTTATAATCCTTTGGGTATATATCCAGTAATGGGATGGCTGGGTCAAATGTTATTTCTAGTTCTAGATCCTTGAGGAATCGCCACACTGTCTTCCAAAATGGTTGATCTAGTTTACAGTCCCACCAACAGTGTAAAAGTGTTCCTATTTCTCCACATCCTCTCCAGCACCTGTTGTTTCCTGACTTTTTAATGATCGCCATTCTAACTGGTGTGAGATGGTATCTCATTGTGGTTTTGATTTGCATTTATCTGATGACCAGTGATGATGAGCATTTTTTCATATGTCTGTTGGCTGCAAAAATGTCTTCTTTGGGGAAGTGTCTGTTCATATCCTTCACCCACTTTGTGATGGGGTTGTTGTTTTTTTTCTTGTAAATTTGTTTGAGTTCTTTGTAGATTCTGGATATTAGCCCTTTGTCAGATGAGTAGATTGCAAAAATTTTCTCCCATTCTGTAGGTTGGTGGTTCACTCTGATGATAGTTTCTTTTGCTGTGCAGAAGCTCTTTAGTTTCATTAGATCCCATTTGTCTATTTTGGCTTTTGTTGCCATTGCTTTTGGTATTTTAGTTATGAAGTCTTTGCCCATGCCTATATCATGAATGGTATTGCCTAGGTTTTCTTCTAGGGTTTTTATGGTTTTAGGTCTTACTTGAGTTAATTTTTGTATAAAGTGTAAGGAAAGGATCCAGTTTCAGCTTTCTACCTATGGCTAGCAAGTTTTCCCAGCACCGTTTATTAAATAGGGAATCCTTTCTCCATTGCTTGATTTTGTCAGGTTTATTGAAGATCAGATGGTTGTAAATGTGTGGTATTATTTCTGAGGCCTCTGTTCTGTTCCATTGGTCTATATCTCTGTTTTGGTACCAGTACCATGCTGTTTTGGTTACTGTAGCCTTGTAGTATAGTTTGAAGTCAGGTAGCTTGATGCCTCCAGCTTTGTTCTTTTTGCTTAGGATTGTCTTGGCGATGCGGGCCCTTTTTTGGTTCCATATGAACTTTAAAGTAGTTTTTTCCAATTCTGTGAAGAAAGTCATTGGTAGCTTCATGGGGATGGCATTGAATCTGTAAATTACCTTGGGCAGTATGGCCATTTTCATGATATTGATTCTTCCTATCCATGAGCATGGAATGTTCTTCCATTTGTTTGTGTCCTCTTTTATTTCGTTGAGCAGTGGTTTGTAGTTCTCCTTGAAGAGGTCCTTCACATCCCTTGTAAGTTGAATTCCTAGGTATGTTATCATCTTTGTAGCAATTGTAAATGGGAGTTCACCAGACTTGAGTTTTAAATAGTGGTTTTCCAGTTTTCCACCTTCTGTTTCACTGTTAACTATAATAGTAGTAACAGTGGTAGTAGTACGTGTCATTGTTGTTGTTTTAGTTTCCCCAGTAAACTTAAATGAAACAAAAGATGTCTATAAAAATAGATATATCGACTTGTTTTGTAAGTAACCCAAGTTTTCACCCTTTCATGTCACTTCGATACTATATATTTCATTCTTAGACTAAAGTGCAGTAGATTTATGTCTTCTTTTTTTTCCTCTCTACTTATAGATTACTTCTTTTATTTTAGAAATGTATAAAAGGTTTTTTTTTGTTGTTGTTGTTGTTTGTTTTTTGTTGTTTTTTGTTTTTGTTTTTGTTTCTTTAGACAGAGTTTCCCTGTTTCGCCCAGGCTGGTGTGAAGTGGTACAATCTCAGCTCACTGCAACCTCCACCTCCCAGGTTCAAGTTATTCCCCTGCCTCAGCCTCCCAAGGGGCTGGAATTATAGGTGCCCACCACCACGCCTGGCTAATTTTTGTATTTTTAGTAGAGATGTGGTTTTTCCATGTTGGCCAGGCTGGTCTCGAACTGCTGACCTCAGGTTATCTGCCCACCTCGGCCTCCCAAAGTGCTAGGATTACAAGCGTGAGCCACTGCGCCTGGTCAAAAGTTTTGAGATTGCTAGAAATCTGGCAACTGGTTAAGTTAGCCATTATTCTTTACATCTCTGTTATAAAATACTTATTTTTATAGATCATCTATTTTTCTGGCCTAGTAACAGGTAATATTTGCTCTATTGCATAGGATTTCTATGTAATAAATGCCACCTGTAGCCAAGAGAGAAAAAACATTGTTTATAAACTAACTTTTACACTTTCTGCAATGCTAATATATATGATATCCAGAAGCCTTTGCCAAACATAATTTAAAAATATTTCAGTTTATAAAATACTTCTCTAGAAGGAGAGAATATGCAATACTGACATCTAATTGATATTTTGAAACACATCTTTATTATCAACTTATTGAATAGGCATTTATTGATCATCTACTATATGCCAAAAACTGTTCTAAGCACCAAGGAAATAGTGGTGAACAATCCAGACATGGTCTCAGCTCACAGGAATGTAAATATCTGGGAAGAATGATAGGCCTCAGTTTACAAAAAAGTTTACAGAAAACTGTGCCAAAAAATTCCTATGCAAGTAAGTGTTAAAACAGACTAAAAGAGGTAAGTGAATTAATATTTTACCTTGGGCTTTAATTAGTAAGGCATAGATTTCACAAACCTATAGCTATGTTTAGAAATGGACTTGGAAGAAGGAAAACTCAATAAGTACATAGGTATGATGTTGATAACCATGCATACTTAAGATTAAAATCATTGTCCTTAGCAGGTAAATACTTGCATCTAAGTGAACAGAACTGATATATCCTCATCTCATAGCTTGAAATATTCAACTTGCTTGGACATATTTTGTGGCAAATTCATCCTAATAAGGGGCCAATCCAAATATAGTACTATTCAAAACCACAATCCTACACAGAGGCTCAAGTTCTGTTTTTGAGGTGGACAGTTGGTAATGGTCTTATTTTGTTCCTGTGGCCATAACAAAAACACTTTAGATTGGGTAATTTATAAATAATAGAAATTTACTTCTCACAGTTCCAGAGGCTGGGAAATCCAAGATCAAGTTGCCAGCAGATTCAGCATCTGGTGAGGGCTCACGCTCTGCTTCCAAGATGGCACCTTGTTGCTGCATCCTCACCAGAAGCAGCAGACCGGCAAAAAAGGGACAAAGTCGCTCCCTAAAGCTCTCTTATAGGGCATTAATCCCATTCATAAGGGTGGAGCTCTTATGGTCTAATCACGTCCTAAAGGCCACACCTCTTAATACTGGTGCATTGAGAATTAAGATTCAACATGAATTTTGTAGGGACAGAAACCTTCAAACCATAGCAGTAGCATTTGCACTAAAATGTTGGTGAGGAACCACAAAGTCTAGGTGGTGTCCTCATCGAAGAGTTTTTGCAGTTTCAAACCACCTCTCAAGCCTCTCCACATGTAACATCAGAAATATCTCCTGCTTGGGGAAAGATGCATGTCAGGGTATCAACACTTCTTGCACATCAAGTGACTAAATCAGGTAGGTAGATTTTTTCAATTTTTTATGAAGATTCTCATACATATGGCAAAGTTGAAAATATTTTACATGAAACATCCTCATCCTCACCACCTAGATTCTAGCTTAATATCTTACTACACCTGTTGCACCACTTATCACTCTACCTATCTTTCTATCCACTTATCAATTTTACTTTTGATGGATTTTGAAGCAAATTGCAGACATCCAAACAATATGCACATTAACAAAAATTCAGCATTTTTAGTAGTTTCCTTTTCTTGAATTTACATACCATGAGATGCTCAAATTTTAAGTGTATAGTTAGTGAATTTTGACAAACGAATATGTCTGTGTTATCCAAACCCCTAGTAAGATACAGAACATTATTATCACACAAAGAAGTTCTTTCAGGCCCCTTGCCAGTTGATCCTTAAACACCAGAGTCCACCAGAGACAAACATTGTTCTGATATTATTTTACCATAAATTAGATTTTCTTGTTTTAACATTTAATATAAATGACATCATAGAGCATATATCCATATTCATTATATAGTATACAATATAAGGCTTCTTTCACTTGGCATAATGATTTTGACATACTGCCCATATTACATAAATATTGTCCATATTACATAAATATTCTAATATTCTAATATTTGTGTAATATTGTCCATATTACATAAATATTCCACTGTTTATTCATTCTTATAATGGTGGACACTTGGGTCAATTTGTGGTTAATATGAATAAGGCTGTTATGAACATTCTTGTACAAGATTTTTTGTTAACATTGTTTTTATGGCTGTTGGGTAAATATGTAGGAGTGAAATTGCTGAATCATAGAATGTGTGTATGTTTATTTTCACAAAAAATGACCTATGATGGAGCTGTTCCACTCCTATTTATCTACTCAGCAGAAATAAAAGCATGCTAGCATTTTCAACACCACGGATGAACCTAGAGAACATTATGCTAAGTGAAATAAGCCAGGCACAGAAGGACAAATATTGTGTAATTCAACCTATATGAGGTATCTAAAATAGTCAAACTCATAAGAGAATAATATGGTGGTTGCCAGGGGCTTGGAGGGAGGAGAAAATGGAGAACTTTTTCAATGGATATAAAATTTGTGTCATGCAAAATGAATACATTCTAGAAATCTGCTATACGCAAGTAGTACCTATAGTTATCAATGCAGTATTGTACACTTTAAAATATGTTAAGAGGTGGTATCTCATTGTGGTTTTGATTTGCATTTCTCTGATGGCCAGTGATGGTGAGCATTTTTTCATGTGTTTTTTGGCTGCATAAATGTCTTCTTTTGAGAAGTGTCTGTTCATGTCCTTTGCCCACTTTTTGATGGGGTTGTTTGTTTTTTTCTTGTAAATTTGTTGGAGTTCATTGTAGATTCTGGATATTAGCCCTTTGTCAGATGAGTAGGTTGCAAAAATTTTCTCCCATTTTGTAGGTTGCCTGTTCGAATGGCAATCATTAAAAAGTCAGGAAACAACAGGTGCTGGAGAGGATGTGGAGAAATAGGAACACTTTTACACCGTTGGTGGGACTGTAAACTAGTTCAACCCTTGTGGAAGTCAGTGTGGCGATTCCTCAGGGATCTAGAACTAGAAATTCCATTTGACCCAGCCATCCCATTACTGGGTATATACCCAAAGGACTATAAATCATGCTGCTATAAAGACACATGCACACGTATGTTTATTGCGGCATTATTCACAATAGCAAAGACTTGGAACCAACCCAAATGTCCAACAATCATAGACTGGATTAAAAAAATGTGGCACATATACACCATGGAATACTATGCAGCCATAAAAAATGATGAGTTCACGTCCTTTGTAGGGACATGGATGAAATTGGAAATCATCATTCTCAGTAAACTATCACAAGAACAAAAAACCAAACACCGCATATTCTCACTCATAGGTGGGAATTGAACAATGAGAACACATGGACACAGGAAGGGGAACATCACACTTCGGGGACTGTTGTGGGGTGGGAGGAGGGGGGAGGGATAGCATTGGGAGATATACCTAATGCTAGATGACGAGTTGGTGGGTGTAGTGCACCAGCATGGCACATGTATACATATGTAACTTACCTGCACGTTGCGCACATGTACCATAGAGCCTAAAGTATGATAATAATAATAATAATAATAATAATAATAATAATAATAATAAATATATATATATATAAAAAATATGTTAAGAGGATAAATCTTATGTGAAGTGTTTTTATCCCCCTCCAAAAAAAACCCCACAAAGAGCACAAGAAAATTTTTGGTGATGATGAGTATGTTTAGTACCTTGATCGTGGTGATGATTTCACAGGTGTATGCTTATGTCCAAATTCGTCAAGATGAATACATTAAATGTAAACAATTTTTTGTATGTCAACTGTACTTCAATAAAGCTAAAATATTTAATTAACTAATGAATTTTAATAAAAATATGGCAGGCCATTTTCTGAAGTGGTTGTACAATTTTAGAATCCCACCAACAATGTATGAGAGTTCTATTTGTTCCACATGCTAACCAACATTTGGTGTTTTCAGTCCGTTTAATTTTGGCCATTTAGGTAAGTGTGCAGTAGTTTCTTGTGATTTTAATTTGCATTACATAACAAATGATGTTAAATTCATTTTCATATAATTATAGACTATTCATATATTCTCTTTCATGAAATGTCTTTTAAACCTTTTGTCTATTTTACATAAAGTTAGTTGTCCTTTTATTGTTGAGATCTATATATCTTGAATTTCAGCCCATTGTTAAACTGATACTTTCAATTTTGATGAATTCTAATTGACTGATATTTTCTTTTGTGGTTAGTTCTTTCTTTCTGGGCCTGAATAAGAAACCTTTATCTGCTCATAAGTCATGGAGATGTTCCACTATGTTTTTCTACAAGAGCTTTGTGGTTTTAGCTTTACACTTCGATCTACAATTCACCTCTAATTAATTTTTTGTGTGGTGTAAAATAAAGAGTATAGTTCAATTTTCCAATACAATATCTACTTATTCTAGCGCCATTTGTTGAGAAGACTTTTCTTTCCCTGCTAGATTGCCTTGGAAACATTCTCAAAAATCAAATAACTACATAAGAGGGGTGTTATTCCTGGGCCATCTATTTTGTGCCATGCATCTATTTGTAGATCTTTATGCCTGCACTATACTTTCTCAATTATTGTAGTTTTAGGGTGCCTGTAAATCTGAAAGTCAGATAGTGTAAATCCTTCATCTTTGTTCGTTTCAGTTATGTTTTGGATATTCTTTATTGTTTGCATTTACATATAAATTTTTGAATCAGCTTAAAATAGCTGACACTATAATTTGGACAAGATTCAATCTATAGATAAATTGAAATCTTAAATCTATTGGGTTTTACAATCAATGAACATGGTATATGTCTCCATTTATTTAGATCTTTTTTCTCAAGAACATTTTGGTAGTTTTCACTATAAAATTATTTTTGTCTAAAAATGTTTGTTAAACTCGTTCAAATTTATTCTTTCATATTTATGTTTTAATGCTAAAATACATGGAATTTTTAACATTTAATTTTCCAGTTGTTTCCTGCCAGTGTGTAAAATATAACTGATTTTTAAATATTAACTCATATTCTGTGTTCATGCAAAGCAGACATACGAGCTCTAATAGGTGTCTGGCAAATTCTTTAGGATTTTCTAATTAAAGAATCATGTAATATGCAAACAGAGACAGTTTTAATCTTTGCTTCTCCTTTTTATGCAAGAACCTTAATAATAAATTGATATTAAATTTTCTCAGTGTCTTTTCAACATCTATTAATTAATTATATGTGTCTTATTTCATTGACATGATAAATTATATTAAATAATTTTAAAAATTAGGCAAATTGTGTATTTCTAAAATAAACTACCCTAATGACACTATAATATTGCTGATTTTAATTTGTTATACTTTTAAGTATTTTTAGTATATTTTTATGAGGGATATTGTTCTGTAACTTTATTTTGTAACATCATTGTCAAGTTTTGTTATCAGGGTAACTCTAGCATCATAAAACAAGTTGAGAAGTCTTCCTTCTACTATCAGAAAACATTTCATAATATTGAAAATATTTCTTCCTTAAATACTTGATGAAATTCACATGTTAAAAATTTTGAATAATAAATTCAATTTCTCAAAAGAAAATTAAGAAAACAATCTCATTTATAATAGTATCAAAAATTGTAAAATACTTAAGAATAAACTTAACCAAGGAGGTAAAAGACTTACAGTGAAAACTACAATACACTGATGAAAGAAATTAAAGAAGACACAAATAAATAGAAAGACATCCCATGTACACAAATTGGAAGACCTACTATGGTCAAAATGTCTGTATTACCCACAGATATATACAGATTCTATCCAATTTCCCTCAAAATCCCAGTGACACTTTTTATACAAATAGAACAAACAATCCAAAATTTATGTGAAACAACAAAAGATCCAGAATAGCCAAAGTGATATTGACAAACAACAAAGATGGAAGCATCACATTTATTGATTTCAAAATATAAAGCTACAGTAATAAAAACAATATGGTACTGGTATAAAGAAATATATAAACCAATGGAACAGAAGAGAGAGCCCACAAATATATCCACACATATATGGTCTATTGATCTACAAAGTACACAAAGGGAAAAGGAGAGTCCCTTGCAAAAATAGTGCTGAGAAAATTGAATATTGACATGCAAACAAATGAATTTGGACCCTTATACCACACACAAAAAACTAACTTGGAATAGATTAAAGACTTAAATATAAGATCTGAGAGTGTAGAATTCCTAGAAGCAAACAAAGGGGAAATCTTTATGACATTGGTCTTGGCAATGATTTCTTGGATATGATGCCGAAAGCATTTTAGTTTTATATACATCAAACTTAAATGGTTCTGCATAACAAAGGAAGCACTCAACAGAGTGAAAAGGCAACCCACAGAATGGGAGGAAAATATTTGCCAACCATACATTTGATAAAGAATTAATGTTCAAAATATATGAGCAACTTATATAACTTAATAGCAAAAAACAGAAGAAATATTTTTATTAAAAAATGGGCAAAGGACTTCAATAAACTTTTTTTACAAAGAAGATACACACTGTTCAACATTTGTAGTGAAAAGGTAGTCAATATCACTAATCAGTAGAGAAATGTAAATCAAAACCACGATGAGATATCACCTCGTACCTGTTAGGATGCTACTATCAAAAAGACAAGGGCTAACAAGGGTTAGTGAGAGTGTGAAAAAAAGAGAACCCTTGTACACTGTTGGTGTGAATGTAAATCAGCACAGTCATTATGGAACAGCATGGAGGCTTCTCATAAAATTACAAATAGAACTACAATATTATCCAGCAATCTAACTTCTGGATATATGTCCAGAAGAAATGAAGTCAACATCTTGAAGAGATATCTGCACTCCCGTGTTCATTGCAGCATTACTCACAATAGCTAAGATACAGAAACAACATAAGTGTCCATTGGTGGATGAAGAAAATGTGATGCATAGATATCATAGATTTATATATATGTATGTGTGTGTGATGAACCATTATTCAGCCATAAAAAAGGAGGAAACTCCACCATTTGCAACAACATGAATGAATCTGGAGGACATTATGCTAAATGAAATAAGCAGAGACAGAAAGACAAATATTGTATAATATCATTTATATGTGAAATCTAAAAAAGTCAGACTCATAGAAGCAAGTCTAGAATGGTGGCTGCCAAAAGCCAGGTGGGAGGTGCATGGAATAGAGTGATATTGGTCAAAGGGTACAAACTTTCCGTTATAAGATGACCAAGTTCTGGGGATCTCATGTACAGCATGGTGGCTATGGTTGACAATTCTGTATTGTATACCTGAAACTTGCTCAAGATTAGATCTTAAATGTTCTCACCACACACAAAAAGGAAACCACATGAAATGATGAATGTTTTAATTAGCTTTATTGTGATCATTTCATTTAGTGAATATATGTATGTATATCAAATCATCACAGTGTACACCTTAAATATGTACAATTTTTATTTTTCCATTATACCTCAATAAAGCTGTTCATAGTTAATTCTGAGGCAATCCAAGAGGTAAAATCATTGATTTAATAGTTTACATTTTGCTTTTTTAAGGAAGCAGATGGAATCGGATTAGGGGTCAGAAGTCCTGGGTTCTAGTATATTGTCCATCAATTTTACTAATAGCATTTTCTTTTCAAGTTTTTAATTTTAATCTGTTATGTGATCATTGTATGTGCCTTTTCTAAGTCATAGGATTATTTAGGAGGCTCAAGTGAAATAATTAAAGTAAAAGTATGGGATATATTACAAACCACTATATAAACATAAAATACTGATATAAGAACCTTCCTTCCTTCCTTCCTTCCTTTTTTTGGAAACCACAATAAAATATTTTCCATTATTTTATCTCTTACATATATATAGTTGTTTTTTAGTGCCAGAAAAAAAGGTGTTAATGTTCTTGATAAAATTTTAAGATGCTTACTGTTGTTGTTGCTCTTGTTGTTTTAATTTGACAATACTAGATGACCTCCCACTTTGCCTTTTATAACATGGAGTCCAAAGCTAAATATGTAGTTCATAACAGGAAGCTCACCCAAATGCCTCCTCTCACATCCCTTTATTTTTTTAATCTCTTATTTTTATTCCCTCTATTTTTTGGTGTAGTTTAACATCATAAGTCATTTCTGGTTCTGTTTTTAATTATCTACTTACACCTCATCTCATTCTAGAAAGGATTAAAACATTCATATTTAGAAGTACATTAAAAATAATATGCCACAAATAAGGATAATGTATTCAGCCTCTAGGGTAATAAACACTCCTAGTTGATTCCCTGTCCAGAATCTTCCGTGGTCTCAATCTCTCACACTCTCTTAGCTGCCTTAATAAGCATCCCTTTAGTATGTTTCTTCTTTTTCTCTCTCTCCCTCTCTCTCATTATTTCTCATTTTTTTTTGGACTTTCTCTTGCTGTTCTGCCTTCAACCTGTCTTCTTTTCTCTATTCTATCTTTCTTCTTTCTGTCTCTATTACCAGGTCATTGGATGTCTTAGTGGAGGAGCTATAACTTTTCAAAATTTCTCCACCCAGGTCAGTTCATTACTTGTTGCTTAGCGAACATTTCAGTGTTAGAAGATTGATGCTAGGAATGCACATTTGTGTGCAGTATAGAAATGTCTTAGCCCTGCCCTGATAAATTTTGTGTGTGTCTGTGTGTGTGTGTGTGTGTGTGTGTGTATGTTTAAATCATGAGATGATCTGTGATTGCACTTCAGATTCAAAGTGATTGGACCCTAGATACATTTCCATGATGCGCATTTATCATCTGGGAGTTTTGAAGATTTGATTATGACAAAAGACTAGGCAGAATTCTGGCTTCACACATTTTTGTCATAATGAAATTCTTCCACACCAGCTACTTCACTTTGAGACCCTAAAAATACAGTCCATTAGACAAGTGAAAAATTTATAGCTGATGCCCTCTTCTTCAATTTCTTGCTTCTGGTGCAGGCCCCACCTCTCAAAATTTCACCTCAAGCAGTATTGCTGGAAGCCAGAACTTACAAAGTGGCCAGTTATCATTAGATGTACAGAAACCATTGGTTGTTAAGATTATGCCCTCAAAGCAACTCTATTTTCTAAAAGGAAAGAATGTGTTGTTAAAAGAGTTAAAGAGCAGAGACTTAGGTGGCAAACTGGACATAAAATTTACTGAGAAACATCCAGTGTTTGCTTTAAATTCTGCACAAAACCTAACACATTTCTGGAGCTCTTAATCTCACAGTGTAATAGTTTGAGTGAAGGAGGAGGAGCCACAGGGAGTGTGACTTTGCTTAACGAAAAACCCCTAAATACTGTACCGTTTCCTTCCTAAGAGGGATTATAGAGAGTGCAAATGGAAGACTTGAATTATTTATGAAAACTGTTAATCACAGGCATGGTTGCCAAGGTAATGAGGCAATGTGTCCTCAGGTAGATAGTCTCCTGCCAAAAATCTGACTTCTTTTTCTTTTCTTCTTTTGCTAATTCCAGTGATCTGTTCAAACTTTTCAATGGCAGATCCTGGAGATGTACATGTTTAATGTGGCAGAAAAACCTAGAAACACCTCCAACAAAACTGAGACAGAAGTAGCTTACAAATGAGAGTTCAGGTGGGAATAGAAGCTGTTTTCAAGATGGACAGTACAAAAAAATGAGGGACTGAGGCCCCTCTATTCAAAGAAATGTGGTTATTCTACCTGTATGCTTTGTTTCACAGCTATGATGTCACCTCTTGCGATACTGATATCCCTTAGAGGAAGTATGAGGAAAAAAACAGACTTGATCAAGCAAAGGATAATTTTCATTCTCATAAGCCTCATTCTCTCTATTTCCAAAATGGAAAAAGAAATGCAGACATCAGCGTTGCTCTTTCCTTGCAGGGATACCTTAAAGATGTAAAATTGCAATAAGCATAAAATTATGTATCAATCTTGTTATACTGTGGACAGAGACACATTTGCAAAATGCAAATCTGATCATATCACAGATCTCCTGGTTTAAAACATTTCAATGATTTCTATCTGTCTAGAGTTAAAGATGAGAATCTTTATTCCATCCCAGGCAAGCTATGCCCTGCATGATCTGGCTCTAGGCCAAAACCCTTCCTAGCTCCTTCATCCAAACACACTGGTCCTCCTTCAGTCTTTCATAAGCTTTGTGGTTACTTGAGCTGCAGGATTTTTGCAGAAACAATTCTCCCTGTCAGGAATGATCTTCCCTCCTATCTTCACCTAGTTAACCCACTCATTCTTCTGAGTTTATTTCCTGAGGAAAGCCTGAGCAACATATCTAAGATACATTTCCCTCTTACATGCTGGTATAGCTCCTCTACTTGGTAATACTGGACTTATGTCTTGTTTACTAACATGTATTTGTGGGATTGTATGTTTAAATCTCTCAACAATACTCCAAACTCTGCTTTTGTTCACCATTTTATCTCTAGGATCTAACAGTTAAATAGTACATATCTAATGTATCATGAAGAAAGAAAAAAACAGATAAAATATGTGCGAAAAATTTTTAAAAATGAAGGAGACAAAACAAGGAAAAAGAGAAGGAAAGAGGAAAAGAAGGAAGACCATCTAATTGAAGCAGAAACATTGAAGTCAATGATTATTTGATGTAAAACAAATCTAGCAGCACAGTTAAAACTATTTATTAGACTAATAAAGGTATTTTTTGTTTCTTTTTACTTTCCCAAGGTACCATTTCATCCTTTCTTAAAATCCACCTCCACCACACATGGCTACTTTATACTGCTAGTCTATAAGCAAAAGCTTGTTTACTGTGTTATTATCGTAGAACACTGGCATAGATTAAGATGAAGCAGGCTCTGAAAATAGTCAATGAGTCAGATTTTAACATAGACGAATCTAGCATTCATTACACAATGTGGAACCTTACATATCACATGAATTAGGAGAATCTTTTCTTGCAAAAAGGCCAATTCTTTTATGTAAATTTCTCCATATATGACTGGTAAATAGGGAAAGATGTTCTTATAACACAGAAGTATTGTTGGTTCTTATATATTGTTTCCCAGTAGCTTAATGTTTTAAAGTTATCCACGACAAACTTTGTCACAAATAAAGAAAAAGCATAGCAACCCACGATGATCTTAAGAAAAATGCTAAGAAATCTACAAAGGCACTTTTCTTCAGTGCTTCAAGCACATGTCTACATATTCAATTTTGTTAAACTTGCTGGTGAAAGTGTCAACACAGATTCAGAAGCTGCAGACATTAATCCCCATATTAAAACAATGGATTAACAAAATAGGCTACACACTGGATCTGATTTTTAGTTTTAATAAAAATGGTCCATATTGGAAGGACGATTTTTACACTTCAAAGGAACAAGTAAAAGCCCCACGTTTTAAAATTGCTAATGACCAATCATCTCTGAAGCCACGTGCCAATGCTATTAGAGGGTTATCTATGCCAGCTTTTTTAAAATAGTAATTGTCTTAGTGTTTTTAGTGCTCTACTTTCCAAATTTCACAGTCTTGAGTCATCTCTCCACACCTTATTTTTCCCATAGGCCTTATTATTTTCAGTGTCCAATTTTGCAGAATGTAAGGTTATTCAATAGTGCAAACATCGGCGTTAGAGTAGAAATGCCTGTATCTGTGTTTTATGTCATTGTGTCTGGCTAGAAAGAGCTAAGATTTTTGTCTAGCTATCTGATTATGTTCAAGAACTTTTGAAATTAAGAAAAATATGTATTGTTTCAATATTTGAGCTGACTTCTATAGACTCTAGTCAAGTGAGAACTTAGGACTTTTGATTTTAAGTGAAGGTATGATTTCACTCTGGTCAGCAGAAAACATTCCCCAACTACCTCCATACATTTTGTAGGGGTCAGTATTACTCATCTCCCAAATTGTGTATTTGGGTCTTTTACAATTACAAATCTTTTCTTTAAAATGATATAACTCTATATCTGTTTACAATCCTAATACCCCCAAGGCCCTGGATAGCTAGACTCCTTCTCTGTTTCTCCATAATGTCCTAGGAGATTTTATATACAAACTTTTCCTGATAAGCTATATACATATATCTCTATCATTCATATATATATTACAGAGGTATGCAGATTAGGCCCTACCATAACCTTGCTTCAAAGATATAACTATGCATAGACATCTGTTCACTTGAAGAAGCTCAATGTTTCTCCCACTAATGAGCCAAAATACCCAAGGGTAGATTTACACCAGTTTATACAAATATGGCACAAAAACCATTAGCCTTGAATTTCCTCTTAGAGAAGGTGATCTTCTTTACAACCACTTCCCATTGAACACGTAACATGTAAACACACACACACATACACACATATGTTAAAACAACAAAACCCATGATTCACGGTGTAGTAGAATAAAGAGGAAACCCTCTGGAAAACCAGCTTCAGACTCTGGGTTTGTCCATCTGTGTTACCTTGAGAAAATTACCAAGCTTCTGTGAATCTCCATTTCTCCGTCTCTAAAGGGGGACAGGAATACTACACACACCGTAATAAAGAGCGTTGTAAAAATTAAAGCAAATAAGGTGATGAAAGTGAATCCCTTCTTAGTACCTGGCACATAGTAGGTGTTCAATAAATGTTTGATATTCATATAATCCACAAATATTTATAGAACATTTGCTGTATACCAAACATTAGACCATGTTCTGGGAATAAAGAAATAAAAGATGGGATTCCTGCACTGTATAAGTTTGCATCCTAACAATAGTACTGGTAAGCAAATAAAGTCAAGCTACTGTTGTTGAAGAATGCATGTAAGGGCCAGAGGCACTCAAGGAGGGCCACACAAACCAGACTCAAAGAGTTAACGAAGGTTTCCCTGAGAAGTAATACTTGATCTGAACCTTGAGGACTAAGTAGACATTAGCTAGGTAAAGAATATGGTAAATACTATTCTAGGCAGAGGTAATATGTTTAAAAACATGGAGGCAATGAAGACTGCATGACAAATTCAAAGAAATGCAAATAACTGGCAATCTATCTAGAGGATGGATAAAGTTGACAGCCCATTATCTTGGAACTTATGCCTTCACTGGTATTGTTTATTTCACTGTTTTATAATTGTCTGGTTATTTATCTTTGTCATCTACACTATGGCCCATGAAGACAGGAACACTATCTTGTGCAATGTTGTAACTCAAGCAAAAAGTGCAGTAGCTAGAACACAGAAGGAATGCAATAAATGTTTGAAGAAGTAAATGAATGCTACCTGTCCCAAAGTGTTCATTTTTAAATACGGAAGCATAGACTCAGAGAGGTTAATTCACTTATCTAAAGACACATGGTAAACCTGATATCAGACTCTGAACTACCACCCTTCTGTCAAGTCTGCATGATACCACTTCCATTGTAAGTGGGCAAAAATCGCCATTGAATTGTATCAGAGGAGCATGGGAAGAAGTCATATGATAGCATTCAATACAGCTCTAGGCATTTAACCAGCCTGAAATTTCTGAATTAGAAATGCATTTTACTCTTTTCTGAGATCATTTGGTAACTGAGGATTGAAGCACAGAGATGCACAAATTATAAACTTTATAAATTCTACTCTGGTAACTGGAAAGAAACCATATACTTTTGAGAATTAAACAGATTTTTTTCTCTTCTAGAAGATCCAAGACCTGTCGTTGTAAAACTTTGTTAGATGAGGTCACAATAATAATATTTAGGAATGAGAGGCATTTCCATAATAAAAGTTTACAGGAAAGCAGTGTTAAGCCAATAAGCCTGAGTCTGTTTTCAGAGACTCAGAGGCAGAGGATTAAGGAAGTCTTAAGTAGCCCATAGAACTTCCAAATACATCCAGATAGAAATAAGATTTTCTTACACAGAAATCTGTAAGAATACTATTTATATGGCCCACTGGTCTAACTATAAGTGTCTTCACTTCAGCAGCCTGTTGGAGGCAAGCCTCTTAAAGATCTTTGTGTACAACAATTCCTGGAGGTTCTCTAATGCACCTTTATTAAGATTAACAAGGATTGTTTGAGAATTGAACTCACATGCAAGAATGAGAACTAACATAGTTTACTATAGAATTAACCTAAACATAACTATGCAATAAGCTATACATAATATTCAGAATCCCAAGTCTTCCTCATTAGAAACAAGCCCACCATGACCAAAGGAAATACTTTTCTTCTTGTTTTGTCAGGATTTCTTACCTTTCATTGACCCTCTTCCTTGTCTTTAGAACTGCTTTACTTTCATTTCTTCGTATGCCTAAATGGCTGTTTGGAATTACAAAAGAACTGCTTTGATTCTACTTCTCATAGTTCAGATCTTAAGTGGAGAATGCTCAACAAGTCTGTTGCTCAGTCTGGCAGAATCCTTGGCTCTTTGAAGATCCCAGGCCCTCGCAATTTCACGAGATATTAGCTTCCCTTAAAAGCTGGATGAAAGCTTGGATTCAGTAGTTGAGACAGAGGCAGAAGTAAGATAAAAGAAGGAGAAGAGATCATAATTAATACTGGCACAAGTTAAGGAGGAAGGCAAAGATATCTTGAGGGACTAAAATAGGAAAACAAAAAAAGTACTTGCATAGTGAGCACAACACAGCATATGGCAGTCAAAGGGATGCTTGCTCATGGTACACGGTTTAAAGAGAAAAAAAATAGAGCTTATATTTGCTGGTTGTTTCTAAAAGAAGGGCCTGGATAGCTTGGTAATGGCTTCCCATTCTGCATAATCAAACTCATGTTAAACAGACATCAATACTCTTTAATAAACTTGATTCTAATACTTCAGAATCTCTTCACATAATAAGGATAGTATGTGGGAATATTAAGATTCTAAAAAAAGTTTGCTTCATCCAATATGATTCAAAATGGAAGGCAACTTAGCATGTTGTTCAAGATCCTTGATTGTGTACAAATCCAGATATCTTTCATTATTGCCTTTGTGAATGGGCAAAGTAATTAAACTTTCTAATTCCTAGTTCCCTCAACTACAAAATTGAAACAACCAGACCTACCTAATTCATTTACTTACTTAGCAAATATTTATTAAGGGCCTATAACCTGCCAATCACCGTCATAGGCACTGGGAAATGCTGCAAAGAGCAATATGTAGAAAAATCCTAGCTTTCATGGGGCTTCTATTCTAGTGTGCTATGGGGATTGAGCTATTGCAGATAAAGAAATTAGCACCTCTCTGGCACATTTGGTATCCAGCAGGACTAATGAGTCCTGCAGAATGCCTTTTACCAGCTACTTCTTTCTCACGGATGGTGTGTGTGCGTGTGTGTGTATGTGTGTGTGCACGCACACGCCTTTGGGCCTTTGAGGTTTTCTTGTGCCTCTGGCATCTGTGTCCCTGCCCAGCTGCCTCTGTGCTTTCTCCACACTGTGGTAATATCCTTAAATTCTTTCTACCTTCTGGACGCTTACTATAAGCATTCAGTAATGCTACAGTCTCTCCGTTTTAGAAAAATCAACATAACAACAATTACATCCTCCCTGAATCATGTATGCCTCTCAAGCTACTGACCCTTCCCTCTATCCCTCTAATAGCTACTTTTATCTACTTTTCCCTACTTTTCCCTCTATCCCTCTAATAGCTACTTTTATAAAGGCAAGCAGCCTTTATTTCCACACTGTATTCACTCTCATGTGATTCCACTCTGGCTTCTGTTGCTACTACTCAACTAAGTGTGCTCTTCCTTAGGTCACAAATGATCTCCTCCCATGTTGTTAAGCCCAATGTACATTTTCCAATTCTCATCATAAATGATGCCTCAACTTCTGCCTGTTAGAAATATTCTCTTTCCTGAAATTCCACAATGATATGCTCTCCTGACTTTTATCCTCCCTTCCCAACCACTCCATATTAGTCTCCTGTAGAAATTTCTCACACTCTCTATCTTCTAAACATTGAAATTGTTTGAGGTTAGATCTTAGGCCTCTTGTGTCTTCACTTTTGCTCATGATCCCTTACTTTTGTCTTACTTTACTCTCAATCATCATCTCCATCACTCTCACGGCTTCGAAGACCATTTAATTTACTTTGTGTTTCCTTCCAAGACCTTCTTCTGAGCACTAGATACATACAACCAACTTCTCATTCTAGATATTCACTGGTCTTATAAATATCTCAAATTGAAAGTGCTGCAGCCTGAACTCATTTTCTTTCTAAACAACCTCCTCCATTCTAAATATACTCCTTCTTCATTGCAAAACACAATTCACCCAGTTGCTCGTCCCAGAAACCCAGGAGCCTTGTTTGACATCTTTCTGTTCCTTATCCCCACATCCAATCCAGCACGGAGTCCTACCAATTCTACCTCTTAATTGCATCTCATCTCTGTCCATTTCTCAGTATCTCTGCTCCCGTCACTCAAGAGCAAGCCACTTTCATCTCCAAAAAACCTCCTAATAGTTCTATCTCATTTATCATTTTCCTCTTCTAATTTATTTTCTGCTCAGAAGTCAGCATATGAAATTAAGGTAAATATCTCATTATTTCACTCCCCTACTTAAAACTTTAAAGATACTGTATGTCCTTTATGAAGACCAAACTTTTTGATGCGATTCTTGAAGCCCTAAACAGTTCAACCTACTGAATTTACTAAACTGACAAAGGGCATTTGTTTTTGTATATGAAACAGATAAAAATTATTTTCCTTCCATGTTAAGAATTTTTTTTTTTTTTTAGACGGAGTCTTGCTCTGTCACCCAGACTGGAGTGCAGTGGCGCAATTTCGGCTCACTGTAAGCTCTGCCTCCCAGGTTCACACCATTCTCCTGCCTCAGCCTCCTGAGTAGCTGGGACTACAGGTGCCCGCCACCACGCCCGGCTAATTTTTTGTATTTTTAGTAGATGGGGTTTCACTGTGTTAGCCAGGATGGTCTCGATCTCCTGACCTCGTGATCCACCCGCCTTGGCCTCCCAAAGTGCTGGGATTATAGGTGTGAGCCACTGCGCACAGCCATGTTAAGAATTTTTAAATTCATAGGGAAGTAACCAAATGCACACACATTGTCATTCATATGCACGCATGTGAGCACACACACACACACCACAACTTGAATCTTAAGCCCCGTAAAATTCATAGTTTTTATTTATTGATTATTTGTCTTTATTTTAGGTTTTAACATGCATGTGAGTAAAGTCTCAAAAACTCTCACCCAAAAAAGTCCAAAGTACCTGGATAGGCCATGATGGCAGAGAACATTAAGGGATTCCTTCTTCTTCCCTCTCTTCTTCCCTCCTCACTTCTGTTTCTCTCACAAAAATCATACTGTGCGACATGAGACAAATGAGCCCCTCCAGAAGTTATTACAGAAATTGTCTGGTATCCACTTTTCCTTGATATACAGATCAATCTAGGGGAAAAAATGTCCTTTGCATCTTCACCAATACAATCTTGATCAAAGGAGCCACATCTACTAAAACAAGCATGTGTAAAAGGTTGCCCTGAATTTGTGCTATTTTTCTTGTTTGCCTACATGTCTGATGAGACACACATAAATTCCCCTTTTGCCCCTTTCCACAACATTATCCTGTCTGTCTAAAATAAATATTGTGATAGTTGGCTCATCCACTGAATGCCAGTCTCTGTCTTTTATAGCTGACTGTTGGATGGAACAACCACCCTCTTGCTCACCTTTTAATGCTTCTCAGCAATCTTCTAGTCTCAGCAATCAGGTGTTTTTGGTCCAGCTGGACAGAATATATACCTATTTACTCAGATGTCTGGGAACAGGAAAGGGTCCACTTTATAAACAAGTCTTTGCATTGCCTTGCCTGAGGATATGTTTCTGCTGTATAAAATTTAAATAAATCACTTTCTGAAGAGTGGTAAACCACTGACACCATTTATCCCGCATGATGGTTCTTCCCAATGGGCCAGAAAGGTTTCAATTATCTTGGATAGGAACCACTTCAGAAGTGACATGATCTATATTAGGTTAGCTTTCATTGTCTTTACAGCCATCTTAATGGGGCCATGTCTCAGTGTAATAGAAAGAGAAAGTGGCTAGCATTAAAATGACTTGTTTGTGCAAACACCATCCCTAACAACTCCTGAGATCAACAGGCACAGAATTTGTCCTGGAACATGACTAATTAGACCAAGAGATACACACTACAATACACTGTACATGCAAGCACACACAAACACATGCACAAACATGCAAGCATTTTCCCATTATGGCAAAAATTCATGAGCACTCTCACTATATCAGATAATAGTGATATGACTAATAACAAGAAACTATTGGCTGGGCATGGTGGTTCATACCTGTAATCCCAACACTTTGGGAGGCTGAGGCAGGAGGATCACTTGAAGCCAGGAATTTGAGAACAGCTTGGATGATAAAACAAGACCTCCATCTCTACAAAAAATAAAAATTAGCTGGGTGCAGTGGCATGCACTTGTAGTCCCAGCTACTTGGGAGTCTGAGGTGGGAATACTGCTTGTGCCCAGAAGTTCAAGGCAACAGTGAGCTAGAATGATTCCACTGAACTACAGCCTGGGCAACAGAGTAAGATCCTATCTCAAAAAAAGAAAAAAAAAGCAGAAAAGAAACTATTTCATTTTACAGTAAGTGTCACCACATTTATTTAGAGATTGTTGGGCAGTGAGCAGATAACTTTCTAATGATGGGCAAGAGAAAGTTAAAGAAAGCTCCAGGTGAAGTGGTGGATGGGAGCATTAAAGAAGAGCCAGAGAATAATGTCCAGAGTTAAAAATAGACTGACAAATTAATAAGGGGGAGTTAGAATGCAGCAGTAACCACAATAGAACAATAGAACATATTTACTTAACAAGACGTCTAGCTACGGATGAAGTTTAAAAATAGGAAAGAGGGACTCACATTGTCTATTTAATTTGAAATTATGTAATATTGGGGAATCCCAATTGTAAGCATATGCAATCTAATTGATGTGCCTTATAGAGTCTAGGTGCAACTGACATTTTAATTATCTGATTGTAAGAAATGTGATGGGTATGATAATATTGTTGTCTTGATCTTATGAATGGTGTACCCACTGAACTCTAGGGTTACTCTTGAGCTACTAATATTAGTTATGCACATGTAATAAACAAAGGAGCGTGTACTCGGAGGATACACAGGAGCATGGCCTTACATGGGCTATCAGCCAGAAAACCCCTCCTGAAGACCAACATGGACGAGGTATCCTGCTGAACTGCCTCTAGAATAGAGAGGCCTGGAAAAACTCAATCAGGGGAGTTACAGTTTAAGCAAAGGTGAGAGTTTTAAGTCAGCAGATAAAGTAAAAAGCATATGTAGACAAAATTACTCTTGAGAAAATCTCTTTCTTATGAATATCAAAATTAGAAAATGACTGATCTACATTAAAGAAAGAAAGAACTCTCAATCCAGATGTCGAGGATGAAAGTCACCTTGTTTTAAGACAATTATGAAATCCCTTGTGGTAAATGAGAGATCAGGGAAAATTTTAAAAATATTCCACTTTCCTAAATGGTTTGCCCCTTCTATTTTAAAAGTAAGTCTCTACAACTTTAATATATGAGAGTAGATCTGTGAATTTGTTTGTTGCTATGAGGACTTGGGTGGGGGGGTTGCACGTTAAATGCAAGTAAGAGGGGACTCCACTGGATGGCAAGATTGATTTAACATCCCCTATTTCTCCAATGGATACAACAATGGTCCCCAAAGGACCATGAGGAAACCATTTTAGATTCACTTTATTCCTTCCATGATTTTTTGCTCTGTATTGCTTGAGTCAAAAAGAACAAACAAACAAATTACAAAATTAAAGATAGTAGACTTATCCCCACTAACAGAGAGAAAGCTTCTGGTTCCAGAAGCCTTATTTAGCTATTTCCTCAGTGAAGAGGACATTCAGAGTCACACAGGGCTTCTTAAGTGCTTTCTCTTCTTCCCATCGAATTCTGGAATCCCCTCTCCCCCACCCCACTCCATACACACACACACACACACACACACACACACACACACTTTAGATGATGGGAGCAAGGGCCAATTTCACGGTTCTAAGGAGTCAAATGATGTCTTTTTTGTCCTTAAATGAATCCACATTGGTTGCTGTGTAGACATTAACCAATGAATTGAGTAAATGCTATGTGATGATGGTGGTGATCATGTTCTCACTTGCAAGAGTTCATTCAGAGCACCATTCCCTCATAAAACTCAAGGAGGGATATCAGTTCCAGATGTTAAGTTATAATCATGGGCTTATTTATCATGACATCTCAGATTGAATTTTTTCTCTTTGTCATCGTTAAATTTGCCATTTAAGAAGAGATCAATATTCCCCAATTAACTTTCAATAAGGAAAAGAACCTTTTTATAAACAATTGTTTCTCTCCATCATTAATTTAATGGAAATAGTGCAATTACGGTAAGAGAGGAAATTGCAATCACAAACTCTTCTCTGCTACTCACTCTTCCTGTGTTTAAAAATAAAAATTATCCTTCCAGCAAATGTTCTCTACAAAAATATAAGTTGCAGGATAGGATTATTTCATGACTTCAATAAGTTTTCTTACTCCAAGAAAACACTTCCCAAAGTTTCCAAAACTTTAACTGAGCTACAAGATATATAAGCAGTTTAGATATGACCAAGACAGTGTCTTCCCTCCCAGCTAACCTTTTATTAAAAACCACACACTTTATTTCAACATTCTGAGCAGATCCTAGACAACTCTGTGCATACAAGTCCCAGAGCAGACATAAAAACCAGATGGGAAAGAGATTTACAAGAACCAATCTCAAAAGAATATTTGCAAGCAGAATGTCAACTCAACATTGATTTCGGCAATGTATTTTGATTTACAATACAGATGTCTTTTCAGAATTTTCATTTCTCCTTATGTATGAACAAAGTGCAAGGAGGATATAGTCCCAGCTGCTCACTTCAAATGTTCCAGCCCTACACAAATAGAAAAAATTTTATCATTTACTTTTATCTTCTGTGAAGTTCAGACATTTTAGTAGACTTTATAGGCAAATTGTTAAATCAAGCAGTTGCCCTTATACTTAAGAACATTTTCCTGAGAATACAACTTTGTCGCATCTCAAGGATCTCAACAAGGCAGAGAGAGAATGAAAGTATTTTTTGTCAATCTCTCATTATACAACAACAATATATTGAGATTCTTTATGATGGTGACAAAGGGCAGTGTGCTGGGTACTGAAGATATAAAAAAACACCTTCAAGTAGTTCATAGTCTCCTTGAAAAAGAGGTTAATAAATGCAATGTGTTGTAGAATATACAAAGAATTAATTGAACATTGGGAAGGAACTACATCACTCTACTGGGAAAAACAAGATAAGAAGGAAAAAATGTAGGCTACAAGATCAAGCTGTCATAAACATGCAAATAAAATGAAAATTGAACCTCTAAGGATAGATCATTTGCTTCTCATCTTCTTTGGTCATAGGAAACAAAATAAATTCTGAAAGAATTAAATATCAGAATCATCAGCAAACATTTACTAGACCAATTATATAATGATTTCCAGTTGATAAAGAATACCCACTCCATGGAAGATCTGAAGTATACTTTGGTAATCCATGTGCAAAATGCCTCTGAATTTTTTAGCGTTTGAAAAATTGCAATATTTAATTTGAACATTCTTCCAGGGAGCTTGATGTTTCTACCATACATAAGTATAATGAGTACTTTCATCCAAGATTTATTGAGCTCCTACTGATGTGATTGGAATTGTGACATCAGGGAAAAGAGAAATGTGGTAGAAAGTCAATAATAGGGAAACTGAACATAGAGAATATGTGTATTTTCACACAGCACTATGACAACACAACCTAAGTTATTTTTGGAGGACTGTATGTATCAGTTGGTTTATGTTGATTTTGATAATGCAACTTACTCAAAAATACTCAAATTTTACTGACCGTATCAATCTATGTTAAGTTATAAAGATTTGCTCACTCAAAAAATAAATCCACAATAAACCTTCCAAGATAAAATTTCTTTCTTTTTCCTTTCTTTTCAAATGGAAAAGAACAGGATTTGGAGAATAACATCAACTTTTAAAAATCCTTAGTATGCTGTCTACTATGTGAAGAGACAATGCTTTCTATTGGGCCAAATGTTATTCAGTTAGCCATCTCCCTCTATTAACCAGTACTTGTACATCTTTCGGTATGCAATGTATCTCTGAAGTAATGGTATTAATTCCACTTACCACCCTCACTGACAAATTTTACCAGAAAGCTCAGCTGGTCACTCTGAAAGATTTATCTCACTGTTTCATGGCCATTATTTTCATCACAATAGTTTTTATGGTTTGCAAAGTACTTTCACATTCATTATTTTATTTAATCTTTGAAGCAACACTTTGAGGTAAGTAAAGTGTTAACAGGCCCATTTTTAGATAAGAAAACATTTCCAAAGTGCTTATGTAACTTAGTAAAGGTTACACAGCTAGTAATGAATATTCATAATGGTGAACTATAGACCTCACAAGAATGGTTGAACACGACCTATATCACTTGTGTTAATTATCTGGTCTTCTTTTATTCCAATTCGTTGAAAATATGCAATTCAAGTATGATAAAAGGGGTCACCGAGGATTAGCCAGAATATTTTATTGACTTAAATGCCCCCAAAAAGATATTCAATATGATGTTTCCGTTTTTTAGAAATGCAGCACAAACTGGTAAACTTCTTAAAGAAAGCAGAATAACCCTGGGGTAGAGTTTTTGGGGTGTAAATTTCCAACTTTTCCTTGAAAGCAATAATTCATCAAAATGTGCATTTGATGAAAAACTGGGCTGATACCTTGAAGGCATATGATTACAGTCAGTTTATGTTCTAAGCTTCCAAGAACATATTCTGTGCAGCTGATGTGATTCAAGAATGACAGGAGGAACTGTATATGTTTTTTTTTTGTTTCTCTCCAGTTCAGCCTCCTTGGATTGATAAATGGGCTTAGTTGCATCTTCCCTGAAAGACATTATTTAATGTTTTGTTAGTTTAATCTCCCAGTACTGGTGGGGTCCAGGAAGGGGAGCTTCCTAAAGGAAGGTAAATAGTAGGCAAAAGGAGTTTTAAAACTCAGACTCCAGTGGAGGGAGCTCTTACTCAAGTGCTAACTTGCTTTAAAAGAAATACACTGAAACCTGTAAGGAAATCCCTGACTTCAACTACCTGCACTTAAGAAAAATACAAAGCACCAACCTATAAGAGCACTTCTAGGACTATGTTTATACATTGTTCAATACAATACGAGTTTACTAAAATGAAAAGGAGAGTTTGAAGAGCAAAAAATACTTTTCTCTCCTTTTTTGCCTCAACTAAGTATTATTTGGCACACTGTGTTACTGTTTTCTAAATTGGATCACATGACTAATATATCAATTCCACAAATATTTTTTATTACAAGTGCACTAAAGAATTAATTATGATCATTAAAACAAAATTTTGTATTAAAAGGTCTCTTTTGCTTTGATTGTCTTCATAATCACAAGTAAAAATGTTACCGTGGTCTATTTGAATGTTTAAGGTTTGTCTAGAAACAGTTTCACTACTATACTGCTAGAAAATATTTCAGTCTATTGGAAGTCAAAAACTTTCAAGATATTCCAAAACATCTGCAAAGAATAACATTTTTCTCCAAGAAACTCAGAAGTCCTTTACAGGCAATGTAGTACTTATAATATGCAGGTAAAAGCTCATTGGAACGAATTCCCCAAGACATCAACTTGCTTGTAGTGGATCTGTGTAGTAATGAAGGCATTGATAGAAATGACTACACCAGTCTTCTGGAGGAGGGAATGAAACTGACACTCTGTAGCAAACTAACAAGTTGGAGAAAAAAATTAGCACTGAATCAAGCAGGGACAAAATGAAATTCGTTATGCACACAACCTCACTGTGAGTCCTCTCCTCCCAAGCCCTAGTTTAGCTAGGTAAATGTTTTGGATGAAGACAACTGAGGCAAGATGGGGAAGGAATGACAAAAGGCAAAAGGCTAAATTATTTTCTTGATAGTACCCAGCATCGTTTAGTCTGTCTTGCATACGGGATCTTACTATAAAATCTTTCTATAAAAATTTCTCTTGCTAAGTTATTCTTTAAAAATCAAACAAACAAACAAAAACAGAAACTGATGGCTCTCTAGTGCCTTCAAGAGGATGAATATATTCTTGAGGGGTGCGCTGCAGGTTCTCAATTCTGACTTTGGCCCGTTCACCTGCCTCTTTCATGTCTTGTTTTCCTTCCTCACTCCATGTGCTTTCTGCCCGGACCAGATTGTTGCCCAAGTGGCTAAAACCAGGATCTGTTACAGACCCCTCTCCTACTCTAGGTCTTGTTTGGAGTGGTAATCTTTTTTGTCACCTGCTATAAGAGCCAGGGGCATTGCCTCCAGACCTCAAAGTGGCTGACCAGGCATTGTGCTTCTTTCTTTATGGTAGAAGGTAAATGCAACCATTTACTTGAAAGAAAATGACACGACACATCCTTAGGCTCTGGACCTCTAAAATCTTCAGCGAATGGCAGGTCCCTGAGTCTTCAAAGGATTTTCTCCTATGCTCAGGAGGGCTAGTCCCCTTCCAAGGCCTCCAGTGTGCTGGGTTCCCTCTAGCTCATTCCCTCTGATCAAATGACATCATCAACATAAAAGATCAACGTGATGTTCTGTAGAATATCTGTGTGATCCACAGCTCTTCTGACGATAAGATGACAGGGGGTGAGAAAGCTTTTTCTTGGGGGCAAAATGATAATACAGCTTTTGGTTTTTGCATATGAAGAACTGTTTCTGATCTTCTTTTCTGATTGAAACAGAAAATAAAATATATTCACCAAATCAATGGCTCCATATCATGTACCTGAGTCCTTATTAATCTGCTGTAGCAATAAACCACATCATGCATAGCAGCTATGATCAATGCTACAACTTGATTGATATTGTGGTTGTCTGTAGTGATTTTCCAGGACCCATCTGGTTTCTGCATGGCACAAATTGGATTAAATTGAGATATGACAGGGACCACTACCATTGAATCCTTTATTTTTAAGATTAATATTTCTAACATTTTCCCTCATACCCACTTACTGGATGTGATACTGATTTTGATTTATGATCCTGGCCAAGGCATAGGGCAGACAATTTCAGAAGTTTTCACTTGACCTCCTCAATAGGATAGCTATTATCCCATAGGACCAGGATGCAACATAGGAGTTGCTCCAAAAGTCAAGTACATCAATCCCAGTTATACTTTTAGGAATTGAGGAAATGATTATTGGGTGTGTCTGCAGACCCATTGGACTCACCACAGTCGGAATTTAGCCAGGACTCTTTTAATCATCTGCCTCCCTTATACCCCATTCTAACAGAGGAGGCATAAAGATGTTTCAGATTACTAGGTAGAAGTGTCAATACAGACCCTATGGCCATCTGTCTTCTGAATACTTGGGTATTACCTTTTTCTAGTACACAGTCACTCGATCAGGCCGTTGGCTCTTTTGGAGAAGGATTGAGAGAATCTTTACAGTGTGTAATAAGGTCCTTCCCCTGAGGTCCTCACCCTCTTGAGTCAGTGGATCCCAGTCTGAAAACTGGCTCAAGTCCAAAAACTGGGCAAGAGAATGTGGCTTTATTTGAACAACAGGCTTCAGTGTTGTCAAACAATATCAACTATCGTTTTCTACTGATTAGGTTGGAAGTCCATCTATTTTACCCAAAGGGATAGACCATGTTATATTAAACCATCTCCATAGTTCTCTGCAGGTCAGGCTTCCTTGGCTATACTCTGATCTTGTCTGTTCTTATGAAAATAATAATCTCCTAGCTTTTGGTGTTAAAATCTGTTTACTTGCCTCTATTGCTTTAGGGTCCTAGTAACCCCATTGCTGTTAGTGAGCCAAGTTCTCTGGTGGTTCTTCTACCTCCAGCCTTGGTCTACAGAAGAGAACAAGCAGTGAACTCCATAGTGAGGCTCATGTGCCTCTTAACAGTGTTTTCTTGATGGTCTGGGTTAAAGTGTGATTTGGGGGACTTTCCTAGGTAATTTCAGCCTCACTCGTGGGCCACAGCTTTATCCAGGCCCCAGGACCCACCCTAGATGCAAGTTTGAAACATCCTCTGAACCCTGTTCCAGGATATTGAATCTTATACCCCAAAAGAATGCCCCCAAGCCAATAAATTCTTCAATAACCAGTCATAGGTCCAGACCCCCTTGATTGCGCACCCTCAGCCTTCAGAATATGGGTCCTGCTGCTCCATACGGCTAGGTCTTGTAGCTCCTTTGGCCAGGTCCTTGTAGTCCAAGTCCTCCCTTATCAGATGCTGCTCAACCCTAGCTGGGTTATGCTTCCACTTAACTCTGATTATAGGCCAGGAGGCAGGAAGGCAGTGGGGGCAGCTTCTGAGGTGAGATGCCTGTTGTCTTATATTCTGGCTTTGGGGAGTGGGATACTAGCTCTTAGGGGTGGAGTGAGCAATTTCTGCAGGCTCAGAAGATCAGAGAAGTCTGGGAAATAAAATCTTTGACCAAATGTCTCCATCCCATGTGTCAGGGTCCCTAAGTTTTTCCAGCTAGAGTCTTGACCTTGACAGATCTTCCTCATTTGGACATTCAACTATCTTTATTCAGCCACTCTGACTATCAAATCCTGTGCTTAATCTTCAGCTTTTTCTGCTCCTTCACTGCATAAGTTAAGGGCTTCTTTATAAATTAGTACAGTAATTCAATGCAACTTAGTAATAACCACCCAATTCTATTATTTTGATCTTTATTATTCCTCAGTACATTTCAAACTCTGGACCATTGCATCTACCAGTACACACCCTTTCTCTGGGACATCATCTCAGCTCACCATGGGAGAACATTTTAACAATTGAACAACCACTTTGTGCTAGGGGCTTTCTATGAGGGATGGAATCCTCATAATCAGACGGTCAGTGAGTGGTCCAGTTCTAAAATATAAACTTACCATTCCTGGTACCAAGTGGGCCATTTTAGACTCCCTAGGAGGGGAGGCTGAGATGGAATTTGGAATACAAGGAGTTTCTTGGGGAGTAACTCCTGTAAAAGGAAAAGGAAAGGAGAAGGATGGGGCAGTGGGTGCCGTTAGACTGTGATGCAGATCTCACAAATTTCTACCCACCAAAGGACAACTCCAGAACAAAGATTGCTCTTCAGAGGAGGCCTGCATTGGATGGAAATGGCCAGGCCCTTGTACGACCACCTGGTTTAGTTGTTCATCAGAGACTGACCTAAGAATAGTAAGACCTTGATTCAAAAGGCTGGGTTGGATCACAATGAAGCAAACAGTTGGAGACTGTTGTCTAAGTGCACTCTTTGTAGCTGGGCAGGGAATCCTTCTTGAAAGGGTACTTTAAAGTTCATATGGAACCAAAAAAGAGCCCTCATTGCCAAGTCAATCCTAAGCCAAAAGAACAAAGCTGGAGGCATCAGGCTACCTGACTTCAAACTATAATACAAGGCTACAGTAACCAAAACAGCATGGTACTGGTACCAAAATAGAGATATAGACCAATGGAACAGAACAGAGCCCTCAGAAATAATGCCACATATCTACAACTATCTGATCTTTGACAAACCTGACAAAAACAAGAAATGGGGAAAGGATTCCCTATTTAATAAATGGTGCTGGGAAAACTGGCTAACCATATGTAGAAAGCTGAAACTGGATCCCTTCCTTACACCTTATACAAAAATTAATTCAAGATGGATTAAAGATTTACATGTTAGACCTAAAACCATAAAAACCCTAGAAGAAAACCTAGGCAATACCATTCAGGACATAGGCATGGGCAAGGACTTCATGTCTAAAACACCAAAAGCAATGGCAACAAAAGCCAAAATTGACAAATGGGATCGAATTAAACTAAAGAGCTTCTGCACAGCAAAAGAAACTACCATCAGAGTGAACAGGTAACCTACAGAATGGGAGAAAATTTCTGCAACCTACTCATCTGACAAAGGGCTAATATCCAGAATCTACAATGAACTCCAACAAATCTACAAGGAAAAAACAAACAACCCCATCAAAAAGTGGGTGAAGGATATGAACAGACACTTCTCAAAAGAAGACATTTATGCAGCCAAAAAACACATGCGAAAATGCTCATCATCACTGGCCATCACAGAAATGCAAATCAAAACCACAATGAGATACCATCTCACACTAGTTAGAATGGCAATCATTAAAAAGTCAGGAAACAACAGGTGCTGGAGAGGATGTGGAGAAATAGGAACACTTTTACACTGTTGGTGGGACTGTAAACTAGTTCAAACATTGTGGAAGTCAGTGTGGCGATTCCTCGGGGTTCTAGAACTAGAAATACCATTTGACCCAGCCATCCCATTCCTGGGTATATGCCCAAACGATTATAAATCATGCTGCTATAAAGACATATGCACACGTTATGTTTATTGTGGCACTATTCACAATAGCAAAGACTTGGAACCAACCCAAATGTCCAACAATGATAGACTGGATTAAGAAAATGTGGCACACATACACCATGGAATACTATGCAGGTTCATGCCCTTTGTAGGGACATGGATGAAGCTGGAAACCATCATTCTCAGCAAATTATAGCAAGGACAAAAAACCAAACACCGCATGCTCTCACTCATAGGTGGGAATTGAACAGTGAGAACACATGGACACAGGAAGGGGAACATCACACATCGGGGACTGTTGTGGGGAGGGGGGAGGGATAGCATTAGGAGATATACCTAATGCTAAATGACGAGTTAATGGGTGCAGCACACCAACATGGCACATGTATACATATGTAACAAATCTGCACGTTGTGCACATGTACCCTAAAACTTAAAGTATAATATTAATAAAATAAAATTAAAAAAAGAAAAAAAAAAGAAAGGGTATTTGAGTAGTGGATCTCCATATCTGCTACACCTAGGTTCTCTCATACAAATGCCTTGGGAGGTGGATGGACTAAGCTCTAAATCACAAGATAATTATTGAACTGTATTTTGAGTAGATTAACAAAAAACTTTGACTGTTTGGTCAAAAGAATCTCACTCAGTAACTATTTTAAAATGGAGATGGAGGCCAGGTATGGTGGCTCACGCCTGTAATCCTAGCACTTTGGGAGGCTGAGGCAGGCGGATCATTTGAGGCCAGGAGTTGGAGACCAGCCTGGCCAACATGGCAAAACCCCATCTCTACTAAAAATACAAAAATTAGCTGAGCATGGTGGCACGCACCTGTAATCCCAGCTACTCAGCAGGCTGAGGCAGAAGAATCACTTGAACACAGGAGGCGGAGGTTGTAGTGAGCCAAGATCACACCACCGCACTCCGGCCTAGGTGACAGAGTAAGACTCCATCTCAAAAAATAAAAATAAAAAATAAAATGGAATGGGAGGAAAAGGTTGGACTACTTAATTATAAGGCAGCGTTTCTCAGCAGGGCTTCTGTGGAATCCTAGGACTCTCAAATTTGTGGCTAGGGGTTCCAAGACAGAGTATGATTGAAAAAGAAAAAAGAAAACAACTTAACGTGCCACACAATGCTAGTGCTTGCAGAGGTAAACAGTGACTGAGCAGTCCATTTAGCTATTTTGAGAGAGGCTCTTCAGTTCTGTATACCAGTAGGACCATGTTCATTTGATTAAGTCGATTTTCGGTTTTTGATGTGGATGTGGAAAGAAGAAGGTCATTGTTCATTTGTGAGTGCTTTATTACACAACAGAGAGGACAGGAGACTTATGATATCAGCTTAACTACTTCAACCTCCCATCATGCACCACCAACTGATTTATGAGAAATATGATTCCAAAAAAAAATTATGTGCCATAGTTGAGCTGCTTTTGCCACTTTGCTGTTGTTGTTGCAAAATGAGAGTTGTACAAATTCACACTAAATTGTGCTTGAAGTTTTCATATTTGGGAGACTTTTCTTGTTCAGTTATTTTTTATGCCTTTATGATTTTTGTGTTTTTGAACTTTTTAAGACTTGTTTTGTGAACTGACATACGGACTAGCCTTGAGAATGATCCACGTGCTGAGGAGAAGGAATGTGTATTTTGCAGCTGTTGGATGAAATGTTCTGTAAATGTCTATTAGGTTCATTTTGCCTACAGTATCTCTGTTTAATTCTAATATTATTTGCTTTATATATCTGGGTGCTCCAGTGTTGGGTGCATATATATTTACAATTGTTATACCCTCTTGCTGAACTGACCCCCTTTATCATGTTCTCTCATGTTTTATACACTGTTAATGTTCGTGTTTTTAAAACATATTTGCTGATACAATGTGGGGAGTTTTTAAGGCAGGTGTAAGATGGACAGAAAGATTCTAGGCCTAGACCCACAAACTCATCATAAAGACTACTCATGTCTATTTATAAAGAATTACAATCTTCTAAGTCATTTATCTGCACTGGTGAGAAAGACACACACACACAAAGTCTGGCATGACAATGAAAGATACTTGTCAATTATTTTAAATGGTCTGGTAATACAAGTTGTCTAATTTTTTGTGCATTATCTGTGGCCAAGAAGAGTTGAAGCAAAATTGAAAAGACACATCTACAAATCATATCCATTTGGCAAGTTAAAGGGACAATTATTTCCAAGGGTTACTGGATAAACACCGTAAAAATTTTTTAAGAATAATAAAATTCAGTGAAAGGACTCAGGAGCCTAGTTATTTAGTAGTAGAACTTACTGTCCCCCAAAAGTAGAAGTACCACAATTGATAAGAACCTAGTAATGTCAGTGAATAATACTCAAGTTAGTGAAATGCAAGGACAGATTTCATATCAGAAGCTGAAAAGCCTCTACTATCACTACAACACAGCAACATATTAATGACATGGTCAATACTTTTCATATTGCAAATAATATTTGCAATTTCCATTTAAACGTATAAAGCCTATCTTTAGAAAACATTATTTTATACAAAGTCAAAATTATTTTCTTACCTAAGTCAGTTATTTAACAGAAGTTTATATTTTTGCCTTCTGGGCTTTAAAAAACTATTAAAAGCAAAAAAGGAATTAATTTCAAAAAAGGTGAACTGAGCTTACTTACCCAATCCTTTGTTTTTATTTGAGAAAGTCTGGCAACAAACTTTTTTTGAGTTTTAAATAGGGACAAAAACTACATTTGTACATATCATCTACTACATTTCATAGCTTTTCAGCAACTGTGTGGTAGAAATTACTAATATTTTCAAATCTATTTGATTTGGGGACTGTATGGGTTTTTTTTAAATTTTTACTATGATTTTCAAATGTGAATTGAATATTACACTAGCAAATCAAAACTGTTACCACTTTAAAATAATATTTTATCTCTTGTGATAAATCAGAAATAGGACTTAATTGTTTGACTTACACTTTTTTAAAAAAGGGATGATTAAAACTGATTACTGGATATTATAAAAGTTTTAAGTTGTACATTTTTATTATACTTACTTTTGTTTTTATCTTTTCTTTTAATAATATCAACTTGTATTTTAGATTCAGGGGGCACATGTGCAGATTTGTTACCTGGGCATATTATGTGATGTCAAGGTTCGGAGTACAGATGAAACTGTCACCTAGGTACTGAACACAGTACTGAATAGGTAGCTTTTCAACCTTTGCCCCCTTGCCCTTACAGTCCCCAGTATCTATTGTTGCCATCTTTATGTTCATAAGTATCCACTGTTTAGCTCCCACCTATCAGTGAGAACATGTCATATTTGGTTTTTTGTTCTTGTGTTAACTCGCTTAGGATAATGGCCTTCAGCTATATCCATGTTGCTGCTCAGGACATGATTTCACTCTTTTTATGGTTGTGTAGTATTCCATGGTTTCTAGGTACCACATTTTCCTTATCCATTCCACCACTGATGGGCACCTAGGTTGATTGCCTGTCTTTGCTACTGTGAATAGTGCTGTGATAAACACATAAGTGCATGTGTCTTTTTGGTAGAATGATTTATTTTCTTTTGGATATATACCCAGTTATGGAATGACTGGGTCAAATGGTAGTTCTGTTTTAAGTTCTTTGAGAAATCTCCATGCTTCTTTCCATAGTGGTTTAAGTAATTTACATTCCCAAGATCAGTGTATCAGTATTCCCTTTTCCCCATGGCCTTGCCAGTGTCTGCTTTTTTGTTTTTTTGTTTTTTTGACTTTGATAATAGCCATCTATCTGACTGATGTGAGATGGTATCTTATTGTGGTTTTGATCTGCATTTATCTGGTGATTAATGATGTGTTTGTGTTTGTTGGCTGCTTATATGTCTTCTTTTGAGAAACGTCTGTTCATGTCCTGTGCCAATTTTTTTGAGGGGTTATTTATTTTTTGCTCGTTCAAAGATTTAAGTTCCTTATAGATTCAGGATATTAGACCTTCGTTGGATGCATGGTTTGCCAATATTTTCTCCCATTCTGTAGGTTGCCTGTTTATTGATTTTTTTTTCTGTGCAGAAGCTCTTTAATTAGTTTAATTAGATCAAAATTAGTTTAACTTGTCAATTTTTGCTTTTTAGAACCTAGTCATAAATTCTTTCCCAAGGCTGATGTCCAGAATGGTGTTTCTTAGGTTTTCTTTCAGGATTCTTATAGTTTGAGGTCTTACATTTAAATATTTAATCTATCTGAAGTTCATTTTTGTATGTGGTGAAAGGTAGGGGTACAGTTTTACTCTTTTGCTTATGACTACTCAGCTATCCCTGCACCATGTATTGAATAGGGAGTCCTTTTCCCGTTGCCTTTTTTTTTCTTTCTTTGTTTTTCTTTTCTTTTTTTTTTTTTTTTTTTTTTTTTGCCAACCTTGTTGAAGAGCAGATGGCTGTAGTTCTGTGGCTTTATTTCTGGGTTTTCTATTCTGTTCCATTTGTCTATATGTCTGTTTTTGTACCAGTACCATGCATTTTGGTTGCTGTAGCCTTAGAGTATAGTTTAAAATCAAATAAGGTAATGACTACAGCTTTGTTCTTTTTGCTTAAAATTGCTTTGACTACTCAGGCTCCTTTTTGGTTCCAAAAAATTTTACAATAATTTTTTCTAGTTCTAGGAAAAATAATTTTGGTAGCTTGATACGAATTGCACTGAACATGTGTATTGCTTTGGGCAATATGTCCATTTTAATGATATTGATTCTTCCAATCCATGAGCATGGGATGTTTTTCCATTTGTTTGTGTCACCTATGATTTTTTTCAGCAGTGTTTTATAGTTCTCCTTGTAGAGATCTTTCACTTCTTTGGTTAGATGTATTTCTTGTTTTGTTTTGGTGGCTTTTTTTTTTCAGCTATTATAAATGGGATTGCGTTCTTGATTTGGCTCTCAGTTTGAACATTATTGGTATATATAAAGGCTACTGAGTTTTGTACATTAATTTTTGTATCCTGAAACTTTACTGAAATCATTTATCAGTTCCAGGAGCGTTTTTGCAGAGTTTTTAGGGGTTTCTAGATACAGATTATATTGCCAGTGAAGACAGTTTGACTTCTTTTCTTCCTATTTGGATGTCTTTTATTTCTTTCTCTTGCCTAATTGCTCTAGCTAGCACTTCCAGTACTATGTTGAATAGGTGTAGTGAAAGTAGACATTCTTTTCTCATTCTAGCTCTCAAAGGGAATGCTTCCATTTTTTGCCCATTCAGTAAGATGTTAGCTGTGGGTTTGTCATAGATGGCTCTTATTATTTTGACATATGTTCCTTTGATGCCTAGTCTCTTGTGAGTTTTTGTCATGAAAGAATGTTAATTTTATCAAAAGTATTTCTGCACCTATGAGATAATCATACCGTTTTCGTTTTTAATTCTGTTTATGTAATGAATCACATTTATTGATTTGCTTGTGTATGTTGAACAAATCTTTCATCTCGCAAATGAAGCCTACTTGATCATGATGAATTAACTTTTTAATGTGCTGCTGGATTCAATTTGCTAGTATTTCATCAAGGATTTTTGCATCTCTGTTCATCAGGGATGTTGACCTGAAATTTTCTTTTTTCACTGTCTTTGTCAGGTTTGGTATCAAGTTGATGTTGGCTTCATAGAATGAATTAGGGAGGAGTTCTTCCTCGTAGCTTTTTGTGGAACAGTTTCAGTAGAATTGGTATCAGATCTTCTTTGTACATCTAGTAAAATTTGGCTGTGAGTTAATCTGATCTGGGATTTTGGGGTTGGTAGGTTTTTTATTACTCATTTAATTTTGGAACTTGATATTGGTCTGTAAAGGATTTTAATTTCTTCCAGGTTTAATCTTGGGAGTCTGTGTGTTTCCAGGAATTTATCCATTTCTTCTAGATTTTATGGTTTGCGTGCATAGAGATCTTCAAATAGTCTCTGATGATCTTTTGTATTTCTATAGATTGGTTATAATGTCACCTTTGTCATTTCTCATTGGTTTATTTGAATCTTCTCTCCTGTTTTCTTTGTTAATTTAGCTAGCTGTCTATAAATCTTGTTTCTTGTTTCAAACAACCAGCTTTTGGTTTTGTTGATTCTTTGTATGGATTTTTGGGTCTTAATTTCATTCAATTCTTCATTGAGTTTAGTTATTTATTTTCGTCTGTTCACTTTGGGACTAGGTCATTCTTATTTTTCTGGTTCCTCTAGGTGTGATGTTAGATCATTAATTTGAGATTGTAACTTTTTGAGGTAGGTTTTAAGTAGTGTAAATTTTCCTTTTAACACTGTTTTTGCTGCATCCCAGAGATTTTGGTATGTTTTATCTCTGTTTTCACTTATTTCAAAGAATTTTTTTATTTCTGCTTTGGTTTCATTGTTTTCCCAAAAGTCACTGTGGAGCAAGTTGTTTAATTTCCATGTAATTGTGTGGTGTTGAGAAATCTTCTTGGTATTGATCTCCACTTTAGTCCAAGAGTATTATTTGGTATGATTTTGATTTCTTTGAATTTATTGAGATTTGCTTTATGGCTGAGAACGTGATCGATCATGGAGTATATTGTGTGTGAGAAAAATGTATATTCTGTGGTTGATGAGTGGAGTAGTCTATAGATGTCTGTTAGGCCCAATTGGTCAAATGTCAAATTTAATTCCATAATTTCTTTGTTAGCTTTCTGTATTGATCATCTAATGCTGTCAGTGGGGTGTTGAAGTCCCCTGCTATTATTGTGTGTGATTTAAATCTTTTCTTAGTTCTAGAAGCACTTGTTTTATGAATCTGGATATTCCAATATTGGGTGCATAAATATTTAAGGTAGTTAAGCCTTCTTGTTGAAGTGAAACCTTCATCATTGCCCTTTTTTGTCCTTTTATCCTGTTGTTGGTTTAAGGTCTGTTTTGGGGGTGGGGCCAAGATGGCCAACTAGAAGCAGCTGTGATCAGAGGCTCCCACTGAAAAGATTTAAAACAGCATCGGAACCCTGCACTGTCAAACAAGGTATCCAGGTTCTGTCATTAAGACTGACTAGGTGGCTGGCATGACCCATAAAGAGGAAGGAAGAGCAGTAGTCCCACCTGAGAGCCACATGGGGCAGGGGAGCCCCCACCCCCAGACAAAAGAGGCGGTGAGTGAGTGCACCACCCAGCCTGCTGAGTTCCTGGGGATAAGGGTGGCCATAACCACTACTGCAGCTGCCGTTTAAGCCATCTGAGCTCCTTGGCGGTTGACGGTGGGGGGGTGTTGGTGCGGGGCAGCAGCCAACACTGAGGCTGCATGGCATCCCTGTGGAACTCCAACTCCAGCCAGGGGCTCAAGGACAGAACTCTGATTTCCCTGGGCCTGAGCCTCTAGGGAGAGGGGTGGCCATAGTCCCCATGGACCAGCAGACTTACTCTTTCCTCCTGCTAGCTCTGAGGAATCTGGACAGCCCAGATGAGTGGGATTCCCCCCAGTGCAACACACCCCCTCCACCAGTGGACAACCAAAGTACCTCATTAAATGGGTCCTGCTTCCCATGCCACCCAGCTAGGTGAGACACCCAACAGAGGTTGACAGACAACATATACATGAGCTTTCCTACTGGCATCAGGTTGGTGCCCCTCAAAGCCAGAGATCCCAGAGGAAGGAGCAGGCACCCATTTTTGCTGTCCTCCAGCCTCATCGAGTGACATTTCCAGGCATGGGAGTGAACCAGAAGAATAAGGCCTGAAGTGAACCCCCAGCAAACCACAGCAGTCCTACAGAAGAGGGACCTGAGTATTTGAAAGAATAACAAACAAATAGAAAGCAACAACAACAACATCAACAAAAAAAGGGTCCCCACAAAAACCTCATCCAGGGGTCAGCAGCCTCAAAGATAGAAACTAGACAAACTCATGGAGATGAGAAAGATTCAACAAAAAAATCCTGAAAACTCAAAAGGCCAGAGTGGCTCTTCTCCACCAAATGATTGCAACACCTCTCCAACAAGGGTGCAGAACTGGATGGAGGATGAGATGGACGAACTGACAGACATAGCTTCAGTAGGTGGGTAATAATGAACTCCACTAGCTAAAGGAACATGTTCTAACCCAATGCACAGAAGCTAAGAACCTTGGAAAAAGGTTAGAGGAACTGCCAACTAGAATAACCAGTTTAGAAAGGAACATAAATGACCTGATGGAGCTGAAAAATGCAGCATAAGAACTTTGTGAAGCATACACAAGTACCAACAGCTGAATCAATCAAGCACAAGAAAGAACGTCAGAGACGGAAGACTATTCTGCTGAAATAAAGCAGGCAGACAAGATTAGAGAAAAAAGAATGAAAAGGAATGAACAAAACCTCTGAGAAATGTGGGACTATGTAAAAAGACCAAATCTATGACTGATTAAAGTACCTGAAAGAGACAGGGAGAATGGGACCAAGATAGAAAACACACTTTGGGATATTATCCAGGAGAACTTCCCCAACCTAGCAGGACAGGCCAACATTCAAATTCAAGAACTACAAAGAACCCCATTAAGATACTCCATGAGAAGATCAACCCCAAGACAGATAATCATCAGATTCCCCAAGGTCAAAATGATGAAAAAAATGTTAAGGGCAGCCAGAAAAGCCAGGTCACCTATAAAGGGAAGCCCATCAGACTAACAGCGGACCACTCAGCAGAAACCCTACAAACCAGGAGAAAGTGGAGGCCAATATTCAACATTCTTAAAGAAAATAATTTTCAACCCAGAATTTCATATCCAGCCAAACTAAGCTTCATAAATGAAGGAGAAATAAAATCCTTTCAGACAAGCAAATGCAGAGGGAATTTGTCACCAACAGGCCTACCTTGCAAGATGTCCTGAAGGAAACACTAAATAAGAAAAGAAAAAAATGGTACCAGCCACTGCAAAACACACAAAAATATAAAGACCAATGACACTATGAAGAAAGAGCATCAACTAGTTTGCAAAATAACCAGCTAGCATTATGATGACAGTATTAAATTCACACATAACAATATTAACCTTAAATGTAAATGGGCTAAATGCCCCAATTAAAAGACACAGACTGACAAATTGGATAGAGTCAAGACCCATCAGTGTGCTGTATTCAAGAGACCCACCTCACATGCAATGACACACATAGGCTCAAAATAAAGGATGTAGGAAAATTTACCAAGCAAATGGAAAACAGAATAAAGCAGGGGTTGCAATCCTAGCCTCTGACAAAACAGACTTTAAACTGACAAAGATCAAAAGAGACAAAGAAGGGCATTACCTAATGGTAAAGGGATCAATTCAACAACAAGAGCTAACTGTCCAAAATATATATGCACCCAATACAGGAGCACCCAGATTTATAAAACAAGTTCTTAGAGACCTACAAAGAGACTTAGACTCCCACATAATAATAGTGGGAGACTTTAACAACCCATTGTCAATATTAGACAAATTAATGAGACAGAACATTAACAAGGATATTCAGGATCTGAGCTCACCTCTGGATCAAGAGGACCTGATAGATATCTACAGAACTCTCCACCCCAAAACAGCAGAATATACATTCTTCTCAGTGCTACATGGCACTTACTCTAAAATCAACCACATAATTAAAAGTAAAACACTCCTCAGCAAATGCAAAAGAACTAAAATCATAACAAACAGTCTCTCAGACCACAGTGCAATCAAATTAGAACTCAGGATTAAGAAACTTACTGAAAACCACACTACTACATGGAAAGTGAACAGCCTGCTCCTGAAAGACTCCTGGGTAAATAATGAAATTAAGTCAGAAATCAAGAAGTTCTTTAAAACCAATGAGAACAAGAAGACAATGTACCAGAATCTTTGGGATGCAGCTAAAGCAGTGTTAAGAGGGAAATTTATAGCACTAAATGCCCACATCAAAAAGCTAAAAAGACCTCAGATTGACACCCTAACATCACAACTAAAAGAACTAGAGAACCAAGGGCAAACAAACCCCGAAGATAGCAGAAGACAAGAGATAACCAAGATCAGAGTGGAATGCAAGGAGATAAACACAGGAAAAACCCTTCAAAAAATCAATGAACCCAGGAGCTGGTTGTTTGAAAAAATTAATAAAGTAGATAGACTACTAGTCAGACTAATAAAAAACAAAAGAGAGAAGAATCAAATAGATACAATAAAAAATGATAAAGCAGATATCACCAGTGACCCCCAAAGAAATATAAACAACCATCAGAGAATACTATAAGCACCTCTATGCAAATAAACTAGAAAATCTAGAAGAAATGGATAAATTCCTGGACATATACACCCTACCAAGACTAAATAAGGAAGAAGTCAAATCCCTGAATAGACAAATAACAAATTCTAAAATTGAGGCAGTAATAAATAGCCTGCCAACCGAAAAAAGCCCAAGACCAGATGGATTCACAGCCAAATTCTACCAGAGGTACAAAGGCAAGCTGATACCACTCCTTCAGAAACCATTCCAAACAAATGAAAAGGAGGGACTCCCATCATCCTGATACCAAAACCTGGCAGAGACACAAAAAAGAAAACTTCAGGTTAATATCCCTGATGAACATTGATGTGAAAATCCTCAATAAAACACTAGCCAACTGAATCCAGCAGTGCATCCAAAAGCTCATCCACCACAATCAAGTCAGCTTCATCCCTGGGATGCAAGTCTGGTTCAATATACACAAATCAATAAATGTAATCCATCACATAAACAGAACCAATGACAAAAACCACATAATTATCTCAGTAGATGCAGAAAAGTCCTTCGATAAAACTCAACATCTCTTCATGCTAAAACTCTCAATAAACTAGGAATTGATGGAACATATCCAAAATAATAAGAGTTATTTATGACAAACAAACAGCCAATATCATATTGAATGGGCAAAAGCTGGAAGCATTCCCCTTGAAAATTGGCACAAGACAAGGATGCCCTCTCTCACCATTTCTATTCAACATAGTATTGAAAGTTCTGGCCAGGGAAATCAGGTAAGAGAAAGAAACAAAGGGTAGTCAAATAGGAAGAGAGGAAGTTAAATTGTCTCTGTTGGCAGATGACATGATCCTATATTTAGAAAACCCCATTATCTCAGTCCAAGAATTCTTTAAGCTGATAAGCAACTTCAGCAAAGTCTCAGGATACAAAATCAATGTGCAAAAATCACAAGCATTCCTATACACCAACAGAGAAGCAGAGAGCCAAATCATGAATGAACTCCCATTAACAATTGCTACAAAGAGAATAAAATACCTAGGAATACAGCTAACAAGGAACATGAAGGATCTGTTTAAGGAAAACTATAAACCACTGCTCAAGAAAATATGAGAGGACAAAAACAAATGGTAAAACATTCCATCCTCATGGATAGGAAGAATCAATATCATGAAAATGGTCATACTGTCCAAAGTAACTTACAGATTCAATGTTATTCCCATTAAACTACCATTGACGTTCTTCATGGAATTAGAAAAAAAACTACTTTAAAATTCATATGGAACCAAAAAAGAGCCTGCATAGCCAAGAAAATCCTAACGAAAAAGAACAAAGCCAGAGGCATCACACTACCTAACTCCAAACTATACTACAGGGCAACAGTAACCAAAACAGCATGGTACTGGTACAAAACAGACATATAGACCAACAGAACACAATAGAGACCTCAGAAATAAGACCACACATTTATAACCATCTGATCTTCAACAAACCTGACAATAACAAGCAATAGAGAAAGACTTCACTATTTGATAAATGGTGCTGGGAAAACTGGCTAGCCATTTGCAAAAAACTGAAACTGGACCCCTTCCTTACACCTTATACATAAATTAACTCAAGATGAATTAAAGACTTAAATGTAAAACCCAAAATCATAAAAACCCTAGAAGAAAACCTAGGCAATACTATTCAGGACATGGGCATGGGCAAAGATTTTATGATGAAATCACCAAAAGCAATTGCAACAAAAGCTAAAATTGACAAAAGGGATCTAATTAAACTAAAGAACTACTGCACAGCAAAAGAAATTACCATCAGAGTGAATAGGCAACCTACAGAATGGGAGAAAATTTTTGCAATCTTTACATCTGACAAAGGTCTAATATCCAGAATTTACAAGGAACTTAAACAAATTCACAAGAAAAAAAACCCATCAAAAAGTGGGCAAAGTATATGAACAGACACTTCTAAAAAGAAGACATTAATGTGGCCAATGATCATATGAAAATAAGCTCAACATCACTGATCATTAGAGAAATGCACATCAAAACCACAATGAGATACCATCTCATGCCAGTCAGAATGGAGATTATTAAAAGGTCTAGAAACCAGATGCTGGCGAGGCTGTGGAGAAATAGGAACATTTTTACATTGTTGGTGAGAATGCAAATTAGTTCAACCATTGTGGAGGACAATGTGGTGATTCCTCAATGATCTAGAACCAGAAATACCATTTGACCCAGCAATCCCATTACTGGGTATATACTCAAAGGAATATAAATCATTCTATTATAAAGATACATGCATAGGTATGTTTATTGCAGCACTATTCACAAAAGCAAAAACATGGAGCCAACCCCAATGATAGACTGGATAAAGAAAATGTGGTACATATACACTATGGAATATTGTGCAACCACAACAAAGAATGAGATCACGTTCTTTCCAGGGACATGGATGAAGTTGGAAGCCATAATCATCAGAAAACTAACTCAGGAACAGAAAACCAAACGCCGCATGTTCTCACTCATAAGTGGGAGTTGAACACAGAACATATGGACACAGGGAGGGGAACAACACTCCTGTTGTGGTGGAGGGAGAAGGAGGGGGAGCATCAGGACAAACAGCTAGTGTATATGGGGCTTAAAACGTAGGTGACGGGTTGACAGGTGCAGCAAACCATTACGGCACATGTATACCTACATAACAGACCTGCACATTCTGCACATGTATCCCCGAACTTAAAGTAAAAAAAAATAAAATAAATAAAATATTTTAGAAATAAATAAAGTCTGTTTTATCTAATACAAGAATACTAACCCCTGTTCTTTTCTGTGTTGTGTTTGCATAATAGAACTTTCCCTAAACTTTTTTAAAACTTTTATTAATATTTTAGATTCAGGGGTACATGTAAAGGTTTATTACATAGGTAAACTCATGTCATGGGGTTTGATGTACAGATTATTTCATCACCTAGGTCTTAAGCTCAGTACCCAATAGTTATTTTTTCTACTCCTCTCCCTCCTTCTACCTTCTGTCCTCAAGTAGACCCCAGTATCTGTTGTTTCCTTCTCTGTGTTCATAAGTTCTCATTATTTGGCTCCCACTTATAAGTGAGAATATACGGTGTTTGGTTTTCTGTTAATGCATTAGTTTCCTAAAGGTAACAGCCTCCAGCTCCATCCATGTTCCTGCAAAAGACATGACCTTGTTCTTTTTTATGGGTGCATAGTATTCCATGGTATAGATGTATCACATTTTCTTTATCCAATCTTTCATTGATGGGCATTTAGGTTGTCCACATCTTTGCTATTATGAATAGTGCTGCAATGAACATTCACATGCATGTGTCTTTATGGTAGAATGATTTATATTCTTCTGGGTATATACCCAGTAATGGGATTGCTGGGTCAAATGGTATTTCTGATTTTAGCTCTTTGAAGAATTACCATACTTCTTTCCACAATGGTTGAACTAATTTACACTCTCACTAACAGTATATAATCGTTCCCTTTTGTCCTCAACCTTGCCAGCATTTGTTAATTTTTGACTGTTTAATAATAGCTGTTCTGGCTTGTGTGAGTTGGTATCTCTGTGATTCTGATTTGCATATGTTGAGCCTTTTTTTTTTCATATGATTGTTGGCCATATGTATATCTTCTTTTGAGAAGTGTCTGTTCATGTCCTTTGCCCACTTTTTAATGGGGTCATTTGTTTTTCTATTGTAAATTGTTTAAGTTCCTTATAGATGCTAGATATTGTGTCTTTGACAGATGCATAGTTTGCAAATGTTTTCTCCCATTCTGTAGGTTGTCTGTTTACTCTATTGATAGTGTCTTTTGCTCTGCAGAAGCTCTTAAGTTTAATTAGATCCCATTTGTCAATTTTTGCTTCTGTTGCAATTGCTTTTGACATTTTCATCATGAAATATTTGCTTGTTCCTATGTTCAGGATTGTATTGCCTAGTTGTCTTCCAGAGCTTTTATAGTTTTCGGTTTTACATTTAAGTCATTAATCCATATTAAGTTGACTTTTGTATATGGTGTAAGAAAGGGGTCCAGCTTCAATCTTCTGCATATGGCTAGTCAGTTATCCCAGCACCATTTGCTGAATAGGGAGTCTTTTCCCCATCGCTGGTTTTTGTCAGCTTTGTCAAATATCAGATGGTCATAGATGTGCAGCCTTATTTCTGGGCTCTCCATTCTCTTCCATTGGTTTATATGCCTGTTTTTGTACCAGTACCATGATGTTTTGGTTATTGTAGCTGTAGTATATTTTAAAGTTGGGTAATGTAATGCCTCCAACTTTGTTCTTTTTGTTTAGGATTGCCTTGGCTATTTGGGCTCTTTTTTGGTTCCATATGAATTTTTAAATAATTTTTTCTAATTCTATGAAGAATGTCATTGGTAGTTTGATGGGAATAGCATTGAATCTGTAAATTGCTTTGGGAAGTAGGGCCATTTTAATGATATTGACTCTTCTTATCCATGAGCATGGAATGTTTTTAAATTCATTTGTGTCTTCTCTGAGCAGGGTTTTGTAGTTCTCATTGTAGAGATCTTTCACTTCCTTGGTTAGCTGTATTCCTAGGCATCTTGTTCTTTTTGTGGCATTTGTGAATGGGATTGTGTTCCTGATCTGGCTCTCAGCTTGGCTGCTTTTGATGTATAGAAATGCTACCGATTTTTGTACACTGAATTTTGTATCCTAAAATTTTGCTGAAATTTTTTATCAGCTAAAGGAGCTTTTGGGTCAAGACTATGGGGATTTCTAGATATAGAATCATGTCATGTGAAAACAGGGATAGTTTAACTTCCTCTCAACCTATTTGGATGGCACTTACTTCTTTCTCTTGCCTAATTAATTGCTCTGTCTATATTTCTCTCACCCTTTACTTTGTGTCTATAGGTGTCATTATACGTGAGACGGGTTTCTTGAAGATGGCAGACAAATGGACTTTGTTTTTGCTTTTTTTATATCCAACTTGCCACTCTGTGCTTTTTAAGTAGGTCAGTTAGAACACTTACATTCAAGGTTTACATTTATATGTGAAGTTTTGATGCTATCATGAAGTTGTTAGCTGGTTGCTTTGCAGTTTCTATTGTGGTTGCTTTATAGTGTCTATGAGCTATGTACTTAGGTGTGTTTTTGTGGTAGGAGGTATTGTTCTTTCACTTCCATGTTTAGAAACCCTTAAAGATCTCTTGCAAGGTTGGCCAAGTGGTAGCCAAATCCCTTAGTGTTTGGTTGTTTGGAAAACATTTTATTTCCCCTTCAGTTATGAAGCTTAGTGTGACAGGATTTGAAATTCTTGGTTAGAATTTCTTTTTTTAAAAAATGCTTCAAAAAGGCCTCCAGTCTCTCTTGGCTTATAAGGTTTCTGCTAAGAAGTCTGCTGTAAGCCTAATGGGGTTCCCTTTGTATATAATGTGACCTTTTTCTCTAGCTGCCTTTAAGATTTTTTTTTAGTTTTGATCTTGGACAGTCTGGTGACTATATGCCTTAATGATGTTCATTTTTTATAGTATCTCACAGGAGTTCTCTAGATTTCTCGTATCCAGATGTCTCCCTCTAGCAAGATTAGAGCAATTTTCTTGAATTATTTTATTAAATATATTTTCCAGGTTGCTTTATTTCTCTTCATTTCTCTCAGAAATGCTAGCATTTGAAGGTTTGGTCACTTTACATACTCCCATATTTCTCAAAGACTTTACTCATTTTTTAAAATTTGTTTTTTCTTTATTTTTTTCTGACTGGGTTAGTTCAAAAGATCAGTTTTCTAGCTCTGAAATTCTTTTTCTGCTTGTTCCAGTTTATTGATAAAGCTTTCTTTGTATTTTCAAGTCCTTTCAGTGAGATTTTCAATTCCAGAAGCTCTGATTGAGTTCTTTTTAAGATGTTTATCTCTTCCTTCATTTCCTGGATTGTTTTAGAAGTTTCTTTGTGTGGATTTTCAACATTTTCTTTGATCTTGTTGGGCATTCTTTCAATCCATGCTTGTCTTGTTTACTTGTTATTTCTGAGCTTCTATTTTGGTTAGGAACCATTGCTGGAGAGTTAGTGCAATCCTTTGGTGGTGGTGTCACTGCATTCAGATTTTTCATGGTGCCTGAATTCTTGCTCTGGTAACTTCTCCTCTGGAGACGCTGGCACTAATTTTTGTAATTATTTTTTGTGCACAGGATTTCTGCACAGGAAGGGTAGGGAAACTCAATCTGCTAACCCATGCTAACCCATGTGAGTGGGTGCTCCAATGCCTAGATATCTGCCTGCGTGTAAAGGCACCACAATCTATGTCCATGAAGGGCAGAATGGCTCAGGCTCAGGCTGCTGGTCCAGGTAAGTGGGTGTCTTAATGCTTTATTTCTGCCTGTGGGTAGAGTAGAGGGCCCCACCATACCAAAATCTCAGGGGAGCAGGCTGGAACTCCCAGTAATGACACACACAGACCCATTCCAGTTTTCCAAGTTGGCCCTGGCTATAAGTCTCATCATCTAGAAGAAACTGCAGCTATAGAAATTCTCCTCCCACCCCAGGCTTGTGATGGGGGATAGCACAATTCCAGCACCTACTGCTAAGGCACCTTCCACAGTTCTGGCTGTGGAGGCCCCTATGCTCCAGGGCAGGAACTTCCATCTGTGGCCCAAGACTTAAATGATTGTGCATCCACACTGCCTGTTGCCAAAGAATGGCTTTGTATCTTCAAGTCTTTTTGAATGAGATTTTTAAAAGACCAAACAGGAATATAAAAACCAAAAGAATTAAGGTTCCATCCGCCTTCACTACTGACTAGTATTAGAGTATGAGAAAGGCAAACTATACAAATAGAATATTCTATAAGTAAGTCAAATAAATTGATCTACAGGAAAATATAATTGTACACTCAAAAGAGCATTGAGATTATTACTGGATTATTATGTTCACAAATTACTGATAACACTAATGTATAGAGAATTGTTGACATAATAATTTTATGCAGGACATCTCTGAGATCTGAAGATTATTTCAAGAGTTCTAGGGTAAAAAGTTTAAGGAAGGCTGCTTTAAGTTTTTTCTCACCATTCCTCCACCCCACCATGCACAACTTCTAAATCAAGGTAGAAATTTCTTTTAAAAAACAAAAAACAAAAAAACAAAAAAACAGCTACTAAAGATTTTTAAATGACTTGAGAACTCTTTTCTTGATGCTTTGCTGGACTAACCAACATTGTTTCTTCTTAACTATATTGAGGCTTAGTCTGAGACACAAACTACTAACTAAAATACTGGGAAGATAGGAAATATGAATGGTTAATGGTTAAAATGCACAGTTCTCCAGTGAAAGGGACCAAAATACCCTCAGGAGAAGGATCTCTGAATAAAATTGAAGTCTAAACTTGGAAAAATAAATTTGGAGGAAAGCCATGGCAGATTTAGAGGCAGGCAAATTAAACTTAGTGAATTTCAAATTAATTTCACAGATGGTATCCAATTCTGGTGTTGCTGGCAGGGTTCCAGGTTATATTGGAAACATAACGAAAAAGCAAAAATCTTACTTCGATTTTCTCTGGAGATGTGAGATGTCTGATCTTTACAATTGTGTGTTTATAAGTATGTTTATGTGTGTTTGTACATATGAGTATATGTGTTTTATGTGTATGTAGTCAATACCATATAAAGATTAACAAAACGAAACAGTATCCCAGCCTACAAATCTTGTAAGAAACAAATTCTCAGACACTTGTCAAGGGAAATATCAACTAAATATTTATTCGGTCTAGTTTTAAGAACTGCCAGATATATCTTTTTATAACATTGAAAATAAACTTAATCTTTACTTAAGGGACAGGATTATATATTAGTGATGTGTATATTATAGCCAAAGTCTTGATTCTACACTTCTTCTTGTGTATAAATAGAAAAAAAGCCACAGCTGCCTGAAAAATATATATAATATTAAATATTTAATATCCAATGTTATATATATATATATACATTTTACTATTCCAGGGAGTTATAGGATATTATTTTACTGATAGTTATATATATTGAAGATTATTCACCTTTTCAATTATTCTTGTCTGCTGAGACACTCTGCTCTTTTTAGATATTAGCAAACAGATTCATGGCAGTTTTGAGACTTCTTAGTCCCCCAACTTTCTAAGTTTAGAGACTTTCATCCCATATCATTTCAAACATATAAAAATACACCCACATCAGATGTTAAATATAACTTCCCTAAAATTTTTTCAAAAGGTTTTTTAAAAATGGTTATATTTGAGTTTTCTTAAAGATAAATGATTTATTTTGTTCTTGTGGATTACATTTATATTTAAGTTTATATTTAAGTAGAGTTGGATTGAATTACACTTAACATTATATTCTTTAGACATTTAATTATACTTTTGTTCATTTTTATTTTCCAGGGTGTTTTTTTTTTCTTAATTTGAAGCCAATAATTTTTCTTCCAGATTTAAAAAATTCCATTGACAAGCTCATAGACTAGTCTAGACACTAAGCCTATAGTACCAAATGGATAAAACTGTTTTTTAGTTACCACTAATGATGCTGTACTTGCTATAAAACCAACTTTTTTACTGTGGCTTATAATGTCCTACATGAATTTTTCTATTCCTTCTACGACCCTAGCTCATGCACTTGTCTTGTTTTCATTCTGTTCATATAAGCAGTCTTTTTGTTCTAAGCATCTACCATTGCTTGAGAAGATAAAGTAGCAGTAGTAGTTTGAGAGAGTATCAGCGTTGAGGGAATACTTTTTAAGGTTTTCGCTTTGATTTGTATAGGATAGAAACTACCTGGGCATGCTTGTAGGCAGACAAGAAGTAGCTGAGAGAAAAACATCCAGAAGAAGAACAAATGGGCTTCATCTTTTTCATAATTGAACTACTGCCTTAGCTTAGTGCCTGGATAGCACATAGTGGTGATACAGAAATTCTAGGCAGACAGGGGTGTGACCCTGGCAAAACCCCAGCTTCCAATTGAAAAGCCTGAAACCTGCAGCCCAAAGTAAGAACTTCCATCCCAGTGTGCCTGCTCTCTCCCAGTTGGTTCTTTCTGAATAATGTCTTTCCACCAATTGAATGTTGCCTCTTCCAAAACTACCTATGGCCCACGCTGCCCCCACCCTGTGCCTATAAAGATCCCAGATTCAGCTGGCAGAGGAAACAAGCGGCTGGATATCAGGGAGAGGCGGCTTTGACTTCAGAAACAGTGGCTGGGCAACCTGACTTCAAAAGAGAGAGGCGGTTTGACTTCAGGGGAGTATAACCTGCTTTTCCCGTCCCCTTTCCACCTCCTCTGTCTGCTAAGAGCTACCTTCATCACTCAGTAAAATTATCCACATTCAGCATCCTTCAATTTTTCCACATGACCTCATTCCTCTTGGAAACTGGACAACAATCTGGGATGCACCAAGTGCAGGTACCCAAAAAAGGCTGTCACACTGGCCCTTTGCGCTCACTGGTAGAGGGCAGCCACCCCACGCAATGAGGCAAAGGTCCCACTAAGCTGATATCACACTGCTGTCCAAAAACAGTGGAGCTAAGAGAGCACTGTAACATACCCTCTGAGGCCTTGGGGTTGCAGGCACCCCCACCCGGATGCTGCAACGGGGCCTGCATAAAGTTTGCTTCTGCCAGCACTAAAGTGGCCGGCCAGTTCCTGCACTCTCCTGCTTGTGTGCTCCCTCTCAGGGGGGGTGGAGTCCAGTGGACCTGAGTGAATTAAGTTTGCACCTACTGGGCTGCTGGCTGGCTCCTGCACTCACTTGCTCCAGTTCCCACACTCATTCACTCGCATGCTCCCTCCTACAAGGAGTTGAGTGGAGTGTTCTGAGTAAATGGGGCACCCCATCACAAGTCCCGTGAAGTGGTCAAGAAAATATCCTGCATCAGTAGGAGATCTAAAATCAATCTTTTTTGAAGGACAGTGTCATGCAATAGATGCCTTATTATAATAGAGTATGGTTTTCTATAGCTGAGAAAGAATCTTCTTCCAAGTTCTCTCATGCAGTTGTAGACAGGATTGTTTCTCATAGGATGTTGGACTAGAAGGTCTTACTTCCTCACTGCCTCTTTGTCAAGGGCTTCCCTCAGTTCCTTGCAACATGGACCTCTCCATAGGGTGACTTACAACATGGCAGCTGTCTTCCTTCAAAGCAGGTGAGAGAGCAAAAGAGGCTGCGTACCCAAGACAAAAACCAAAGTCTTCTTTTATAACCAAAGCTTGGAAGTGGAATCCCATTATTTCTGCCGTATTCTATTCATTGGAAATAAGTCAGTAAGTCTAGCCTACACTCAAGGAGAGGAGTGACATGAGGACATGAATATCTGGTGGTAAAGATCATGGGAAGTCATCTTAGAGCCACATTCACTATCTAGCAGAAGATTCAGGCTTCTAAACAAATAACAGTTTAAGACACTAATATTTTTAAAAGCAGATAACCTAGAATATTCTTATCTGGATCAGAGATGAAAATTTCAGAGAAAGTGACATTTGAACTAAGAATTGATTTTAAGAAAATAGTCACTAGGCAGAGAAAATATTATGAGCAGAAAAACAGATGCACAGATGTTTATGGCATGTTTCTGGGACTTCAAAGACTTCAGTGAACTTGAAGGATATGTTAGGGAAAGTGGCTGATAATGAGACTGCAACAGGCTATTGTAGCCTATGGAGTTTCTCGTCTGTTATGCTGAAGAGCTTAAATTCCATCTTATACTTGAAGAGAAGTTAATGAAGGGAAGAAAATCCTATCTCAGAAAAATTATCCTGGTCACAGAGTGCAGAATAAGTGAAAACAAAAAAGAAAGAACTAGGCCATTCGGGAGCGTGCTGTGACAGCATAGACAAAGATATGGTACACTACACTAAGCCAGTGGTCATGGGTATGGAGAAGTGGAGACACATAGGACAGATATGGTCAGGAGTTGAAAGAGAGTAAGACATAAAGAATGACTTCAAGGCTCCTGGCTTGCATGACTAAGCAGATGTTGATGACGTGAATCATAGATGGATGGATGAAAGAGAATGAATTTCTTTCTGGATATGTTGAGTTTTAAGAACCCTACAAGACGTCATACATACAGTATGGATAGGCTTTACTTCATAGACAGTGAAAGGGGGAGGAAATATAAAACAACAATCACTTGGATGGAGCCAAGTGGGAATGAATTTAGTTTAACAAATATTTGTTGAATGTTCGCTACAGTCTTGGCACTATCTTAAATATGCTATCATAGTGCATTTCACCAAAGTACTAACATGTAGATTACATTCTAAAGAAAAATAAAGAACTTCTAAATTATCCTTAAATTCAGATGCACTATTTTAAATAAACTATCATCAGAATTAATTCTAGACTTCCAAAATAAACACAGAAATCAAGATGAACATTAAGAAGAAAGGATACTATCAAAATACACACCAAGCAACTATATTCAACCATATTTGAATCATGTATACTGTTTCATTTCCCAGAGTTTGCCTTTTATTGTTATTTATTTTCTCTTGATTCAATTAGGAATGTAGCCTGCAATTCGAAAGCAATTCTACATGTTATGTGACTGAGTTTCACACAAACCACTAATAAAATGTAGGAAAAGACAATACTCAATGATTCTCTTATGTATTAACTTGATTACTAGAATTAAGTCAGCTAGTTCCATTCCATAGAGTTTAGCACATAATGCTCATGTAGCTTAGGACAGTTTGCAATTCAGAGCTTAGTTAATTAAAGTTTGTAGTTACTTGTTAAAATTGTAATTGCACCATGCCATGATTGAGGGTCTTTTAAAAATTAAATTGTTATTTACCCAAGTGGTGCTGAGTTTTTAGTGGGTGTATGTGCACACCACACAATTACACACGTTTTAATTAGACAATATTTAAGACATTTTTCCTCATTAATGTGTTCATAGAAAAAAGATATGTGCTGCAGCTGCTTAGTTTTGGTGGAAGGTCTGTGTGTTCTGGCCCTAGATGCTCCCCCATTTGCTTTCTTGCACACTCTTCAGAAGCATTTGCTTCTCTTCTCGACGACTTTGCTTCTCTTCTTGAGGCCCAAAATGTCACACATTTTACAGAAAATGATGCATATGCCATTGATTTCAATGTTGTCTGTCCACGTTAACCCCAGAGTTTGAGCCAAAGATGTTAAATTCCTAAAAAGCCCCTTCTTGATACATTAATACTCTGTCCTGATTTCTGTGTCCAAGCAGTCATCATCACAAATCTTTGACAGTTCTAATGATGACAATAACCAGGGAAATGGGGAAGTGTAAAGTCTTTTTAAAATTGTCCTCAACATATACAGAACTCCTCTTCCTAGTGAGTGAAAGAAAGGGTTATGTTTTCAACCATATGGAAATTAACACCTCCAAAACCAAGAAAATGTCTTCAATTTTGTGGAGTAGGATAAACACTGGATGTGGTAGATGTTGAATTAAAGCAGTTCCCTCAGTTTTACAGTTTGTCCAAAATGGCTATAAAAATTTATACCTTTCCTTATATTTAGACCTGAAAAAAAATACTATCATAGACAAAATACATTTATTCAACTAGCTTTGCCTTTTCCTTTAATTCCAATTTAGTTGGCTTTTTATAGAAATGTGCTTGCAAGTGAATTTTGATTTCTTAAGCTTTTCTATTAATTCTTGAAATGCCCTAGTGTATATTTTCATTTTTTACATGCAACCTGATAGAAAATGCATAGAACTCAGAGACTTAGGAAAAAATGTAAGCACATTAATAAACAAATTTCTCAAAATTGGAAAGAGTTGTGTCTAATATACTGTTGATTTAAATACAAGAAGAGTGATTGAATAAATAAATGAAAGATTGGGCTGCATAAATGAAACATGGCCCTCTACTCAAAATAAGAGAATCAAGGAAGGGAGAATGGGTAGGCACTGGAATTAGATAGATCTACCCACTCTGGCATGGCTCTGAGCAGATGGAAGGGCAAGCCAAAATGAAGTGATTTCAGTGTTGAGATGTGCCAGTGTAGAGAATCCAACCTGACAGTGCTCAGAATCCAAGTTAGATCAAGGCCCCTTGGAGTAAACTCCAAGATATGACAAGCAAAAGCAAGACAAGGCTACAGTGTCAAGGGACAAGAAACAAGATCTCAGAAGCAGTAGGTGTGAATGGGAAGCAAAGACAAGGCTTATAGGTTTCACTTTGAGTGAGCTGGAGCATGCAAAGTGAGGAAAACCAACACAATAAATGTTGTTGTTGTTGAAGAAGAAGATAGAGGAAGAAGAAGAAGGAGGAGGAGGAGGAAAAGATGAAGAAGAAGAAGAAGGAAGAGGAGGAGGAGGGGGAGAAAAAGATGAAGAAGAAGAGGAGGAGGAGGAGGAGAGGGAGGAGAAGGAGGAGGAGGAGGAGGAGGAAGAGGAGAAGGAAAGTGCAGGAGGAGGAAAACTACCTACATAAGGCTATTGATAGAATAAAAATGAGTGCAAACAGTTTTAAAGTGTTTTTGCACAATGACTGCCATCTGGTAAATACTTCATAAATTATCATTCCTGTTATTACCTTTTAAAAAATCATTTCACTATAGTAAACAGCTGCTAAAAACTCAAGACAAGAGAGTAGATATGAGATGCATTCCTTCCAATGAGATGGTAAAGCTTAAGTCTCAGTCAGAAAACTGATTGACTCAAAAGACAACAAGAATTTTATGTAGAGACTTAAGGAAGCAGCATAGCACCCAAACCAAGATAAGTCGGCCCAGGGATAATATTAATAGTATGTGTCTCAAGGATAAACTGGAGAAAGTGAGGCAAAGTTATCCAGTGAAGTTTTTACTTACACACTTATACAATTCTCAGCCAATTAGCTTCACCTCCCATTTTAGTTGGTTCATGGGTGTCGAGCACAAAAAAACTATAAAAATTTTTATTTTAAAATATTTGAATTTTTGGCTCATTGGGTTGCAAGAGATCTTCTCTACCAGCCTGACCCACATGGAGAAACCCCGTCTCTACTAAAAATACAAAATTAGCCAGGTGTGGTGGCACATGCCTGTAATCCTAGCTACTCAGGAGGCTGAGGCGGAGAATTGCTTGAGCCAGGGAGGCAGAGGTTGCAGTGAGGTACGATCATGCCATTGCACTTCAGCCTGGGCAACAAGAGCAAAACTGTCTCAAAAAAAAAAAAAAAAAAAAAAAGCATGACTCAAATATCAGCTTTTCTTTACCAATTATCTCAAGGTTTAAGAAAAACAAAAAAACATTTTCATACCTCAAAGGATTAGTGACTCTTAGCTTACCTGAGTTTTATTATTTAAATTAGCTTACCTGAGTTTTTGAGTTTTTAACTTTTGCAATGGGTTCCAAGCAGTTTATTCCATGCAATTCCAATTTATTTTTAGGAATTGCCACCTAACATCAGTATCTTTGGGGTTTGGACATCTCATTTATCATTGGTAACCAAGGACTTCTGGATGAGTGACATTTTTCAGAAAGCTGAAACTTATTCCGTAAAAATGTGAAAATATTTATTTTAATTGCTTTGACTTACATATTTTTCTACCTTAATAGAAGATATTAAAAATAATTTAACCTCTTGGATAACCCAAGAGCATGATTTGAGATTTCATTACTAGAAGTAATAAGATAAATAGATTTGAGTCAGAAAACCTGGAATTAAGATCTGGTTCTGCCATCTATGTCCACGTAACTTTGGACAAGTAACTGAACTAATTTGAGATACCAATGTTTTCATCTGCAAAATTGGTATCAATAATATATAGCTCATATTATGTTGTTGTCATGGTTGGGTGAAATAATATGAAATATATAAAAGACTACCATTTATGATTTCCTCTTACTATAGGCTTACTGGGTAATATGCTTTTTGTTGATATAAATTTTTTTCCCAGAAAGATATGCCATTTGAAGTATTATGTTTACCAGTTGAGATGTGATATGGTTTGGCTGTGTCCCCACTCAAATCTCATCTTGAATTGTAGCTCCCATAGTTCCCACGTGTTGTGGGAGGGATCAGGTGGGAGGTAATTGAATCATGGTGGTGGGTCTTTCTGGTGCTGTTCTCATGATAGTGAATAAGTCTCACTAGATCTCATGGTTTTATAAAGGGGAGTCCCCCTACACAAGCTATCTTCCCTGCCATCATGTAAGATGTGACTTTGCTCCTCATTCACCTTCCGCCATGATTGTGAGGCCTCCCCAGCCATGTAGAACTATAAGTCCATTAAATCACTTTCCTTTATAAATTGCCCAGTCTTGGGTATGTCTTTATTGGCAGTGTGAGAACAGACTAATACAAGATGGTAACTTTTTTTTTTTTTTTTTTTGAGACAGAGTCTTGCTCTGTCGCCCAGGTTGGAGTGCAGTGGCGCGATCTCGGCTCACTGCAAGCTCTGCCTCCCAGGTTCACACCGTTCTTCTGCCTCAGCCTCCCGAGTAGCTGGGACTACAGCTTCAAGCCACCTTTCCCAGCTAGTTTTTCTATTTTTTTGTAGACATGGAGTTTCGCCATGTTGCCCAGGCTGGTCTTGAACACCTGAGCTCAGAGCTCAAGTGATTCGCCCACCTTGTCTTCCCAAGGTGATGGGATTACAGTGTGAGCCACCGGACCTGGCCTCAGTCTTACAATTTTTAACCTTCCTTTTGCCAACTAAAACTTTCGGCAATTGGCAGGAAAATTCCACAAGCACCTGTCTCTCTGGCAATGTATTCAGCCATCCCTCCTATTACTCTCCATGTACTGTCCGTCCCCTTACCTTCTATGCCTGCTCACTGTTTTGTCCAGTAATTCTCCACCCTCTCTCCTGCATCATTTCCCATTTTCATTGGATAAATCTCAAGAGCATACAGACATGTTGTGATTTCTCCCATCTTATTAAATTTAAAAAACTCTCTTGACCCTCCATCACCTACAGCTACTCCCTATTTCTCTGTCTCTCTTTTCGACAAAAATTTTTTTAAAGTTTTTAATATAGAGAGAATATAGAGCATTCTCTGTATTCATTCTCTGCAGTCAGTTCCTCTTTTCCAATTATCTCCAAAATTTCTTGCAGCTAGTGTTTTGGCCAGTCCACTCTCATAAAACTTTTTCAACATGACCATGACCTCCAACGGCTTGCACGTTGTTGTTCCTCACCTTATTTGACCCTGTTAGCAGCAGTTAACACATTGATTGCTGGCTTCCTTGAAACATTTCTTTAATTTGGGTTCTAGGACACTGTGCTCTTCTCCTTTGCCTCCTGCAATTCACTGACCACATCTTCTCAGTCTGTTGTTCTCGTTATTCCTCAGCTCCTAAATCTCATGATTTTATGGCACTCTGGGGATTCATGGTAATCTTAACCATACACATGGTATTAAATATCATTTAATTCTGAAAACTCCCACAGCTACACCTCTAGCCTGGACCTCACCCCTAAACTCTGGATTCTTGTATCCAGTTGCCAACTTGACCCCTTTCTTGGGTGACCGATGGATGTGTCACACCTCACATGTAAAAACTATGTTCTTATTCTTATATCCCTGGCATATTCCTTCTACAGTCTTCCCTCTCAGTTAACGACAACTACATTTTTCCTGTTGCTCAGGCCACAATTTTGGGTTCATTCTTGACTTCTCTTTCTCTCTCGTATTCCACTCAGCAAATCTTTTTGGCTCTCCCTTCAAAGTATATCCAGGGTGTGACCACTTCTCACCTCTTCATCACTCCCATGGTCCAAGCCTTCAAGATCTCCCCTTTGAACTACTTCAATAGCCTCGACTGCTTTTTCCCTCTGATCTTAGTCTCCTAGAGTCTATTCTATTCAGAGCTACCCTGCTGAAATAGACCGTTTATCTCCTCTGTGCAATCCAACCCTCCACCCCGGTGTCTTACTCAAAATACACGCTCTTCCTGATGTAGTAACCTCACACCGCCTGCCCCTCCCGCCCCCTTCCTTGTGGTGTGCTAGCTCCACTAGCCTGTTTGCTGAGTTTTGAACATGGCAGGTGGCTCCCTGCTCAAGGCCTCCCTATTCGTGGCCTCTATACTTGCTGTTCCTTCAAGCAATTGATCACATAACACAGATAACAAGCCGTTAATGACTTTCAAGTTGTCTGGAATGTTTTTTACTCAAATACTCCAAAGCATAATACCTCATCTTCCTTTAAGTCTTTGCTTAAAGATTATGTACCATGTGAGGTCTTCTCTGATTACCTTATGTAAAGTAGCACTGTCTATTCCCTTTCTCTGATTTATTTATCTCCATAGCCCTTCTCATCACTCACATAGGATATATCTTGCTTTCTTGTTAAATTATTTTATTTATTTAATGTTTATTGTCTTTCTCTCCCATTCATATGAACAGCAGTTTTTTCTTTATTTTCTCCACTGCTTTAGCTCCAAGGCCTGGAACAGTGCCTGGCACATATTAGGTATTAAATAAATGTTTGCTAAAAGAACACTGAGTGAGAAAGAAAAATAAAAGAAAGAAAAATAAACTAGCTATTTCAGGAATAATCAAGTTCACTGACATGAACAACTCAAATTCTGTTCATAATATTATTAATAACACTCAATATTTTCTATGACAAAGAGAATTCATGGACCAAAAAATCCATATTTTTAACTCTGAAAAGCTAGTCTTCTTAAGAAGGTATAAAATGTCTCTGAATTTGGTATGTTTGTCAATTAGTCTTCATCTCTTTTGTGAAACAGCAAGAAAAAAAAATCTAAGTGAAAGCAAACTGTTGATCATATGAGACAGAGAACAAGCTGTTAATGAGTTTCAAGTTGTTACAATGTATGTGTTAAGGCACAATTGAAGGTGCTGATAGATCTCTTAAGTTCTGTGTGATTTTGAACAGGCACAGCTATTTGAATGATTCACTTGATCTCACTAAACACTTTCCCAATGACTCAATTCATTTCTAAGAGCTTTTATTGAAGGCTTATGTAGCCGATACCTGGAATGTACTTTTCGATGAAACAGGAGAACTACCTAAGGAAACCAGGCTGGGCTTCCTTTTGCAATGCAAGTAAAATTCTTCAGTCCCCAGTTTTTGTGCATTGTAGAAATATATTACGTAGATAGTCACTCCTTAGGGAGAGATCGACAGCCCCTTATGTTAACAAAAGTAAATGATTTTACATCAGAATAATATGGAGAGACACCAGGGTAGAACTGGAGCCTGAGAGGTTGGGTGATCAAGGGAAAAAGAGTTGAGCTCTGGTGACACACACACACACACACACACACACACACACACACACACACACAGATTTGTGTCCCAAACTTCACTACTTTTAAACTATGTGACATTGCACAATGTGTTTAACCTTTCTAAGCCCCATTCCCTAACATATGAAATAGAGTTGAGAAAAATCTTTAGTCCTTGTAGACATATAAAGATAATGTATGAAAAGCACCAACTACAATGTCTGCACATAGTAGATGTTCAATAACGGTAGAGATCATAAACAAGCAGGAAAAAAAAGCAGGAAGACTAACATTTATTGGCAACCTGCTTAAGACTCAAAATATCTATTCTGTGATACTTAGGAAAACTTCGACACTTTGATCACTTCTCCAAACACATTCCCAAACTCTTCACTTTTGGTTGCTTCCTCTATGTCCTTGCATTTGTCTTGGTACCATATATGCATAGAGAAGCAAAAAGAAAAATGATGGCCAGCTCGCTCAACCCCGGCTCAGGCCCTAAGAGACTGTAGGGAAGGATAAAAGATAACAGAATACACGGTGAAATTTTAGTTCTTGTATGGTGGCGTAACTCCCTTACGGAACCATCTTCCCACCCATAACAACTACAGACCCTGGGGAAAAAAATAAAACCTAATAATCTTGACAAGTAAACAACAGCAGGCAGATTATGGAGGTAATTGGAACCTCGGAGCAGCAACAAAAGAATGGGGGTGGGTTTTGTGTTCCTTTATGGCTTTGACTCAAAGTTGGGCTACGGTTGCAGAATCTCGCTGCAGTACAGGAAGCTAAAACTATGTGGGAAGCCCCATCGTCTTTCTGACTGCAGGAACCAAGGAAAGAAGCTAGGACAACAGCCACCATGGGAAAATGAGGAGGGAATCCCAGAAAGTAGAGAAGCAGATGAATAGATCCCCTAACCCTATGTACAAAAACCAAAAATAGTTCAGGTTGACCCCTTAACCATACGCGTGTAAGACAGACACCAGGTTAGTTGGTATTTAAAAAAAAGAAAACATTAGCAAAATTCCTCAGAGGAATATAAAATAACTCGAAGTCTGTATAACAAAACATTGAGAATATCCAGATGGAATCCAAAATAAAATATAAAGAAGGGAGAAAAATACAACACATTCTCAACGACTTAAAGTTCCACATCAAGAAGCTATATTTAAAATTTAAAACTCATATCAGACAAAGGACTTGAAACCAGAATATATAAAGAATTCTTACAATATGCCCATTTAAAACTAGGCAAAAGATTTGACAGACATTTCACAAAAAAAAGACATACACATGAATAATAAGTGCATTAAAATGTTTATCACCGTTTGTCATCAAGAAGAAAAATTAAAACAATGAGATGCCATTAAACATCATGTATTTATTTATTTATTTTTAAAAAAATTTTTGAGGTTGCAACTTCAAACTCCCGGGCTCAAGCGAGCCTTCTGCCTCAGCCTCCCAAGTAGCTAGGACCACAGGTGCAAACCACTATGCCCAGGTAATTTTAACTCTTTTGTAGAGAAAGAGGGGTCTCACAATGTTGCTCAGGTTGGTCCTGAACTCCTGACCTCAAGTGATCCACGTTGGCCTCCCAAAGTGCTGGAATTACAGACATGAGCCACTGCACCCAGCCTGAACATCTTTTAGAATAGCTAAAATGTTTTTAAAAATTGGCGATATCAGGTGTTGAGGGTATTGTGTCCTCGTAAGCCACTTGTGGGAATGTAAAAGCATACAACCACCTTAGAAAACACTTTAGCAGACTTTTGGAAAGTTAGACATATGCCACCCATAACCCAGCCATCCCACCTCTAGAATCTACCAACTAGAAATGAAAACATATGTCCACATAAAGACCTGCACACAAATATTCATAGCAGCTTCATTTGCAATGATCTCAAACTGGAAATAACCCAAATGTTCATCAGCAATGAATAAGGAAAATATGGTATAACCATATAATGGAATAGTATTCAGCTACCAAAAGGTACTTCACTACTAATACATGCATCAACATGGAGTTACTCCAGAAATTATTACATCTAATAAAATAATCCATTATATCTTTAAAAAGAGTGTCTACTGTATATTTCCATTTTTATAGAAGTTTAGAAAATCTAAGTTTACCTATAATCGACCAGCGGTTGCCTGAGGTAAGAAATGTAGTGAAAGACGAAGTGCAAATGACACAGAGGAACTTTTGGAGGTGATGGAAATATTTGGTACCTTAGTTGTGGTAACAGATTTTTAGTGTAAATATATGTCAAAACTTATCAAATTGTTCACTTTAAATATGTGCAGTTTTATTGTATATGAATTTTACCTTAACAAGAAATAAAACATTAAGATAATAAATGCTACTTGTGTTTTAAAAAGAAGATATGGTACCTACTTTCAAAGATTTTTATAATCTGGAAGTAGAGTGAGATGAAACAATAATTTTAAAAAAATTAAGGTGTCTGGTACGGTGGTTTATCCCAGTAATCCCAGCACTTTGAGAGGCCAAAGTGGGAGAACTGCTTGAGGCCATGGAATTCAGGGCCCATCTGGGCAACATAGTGAAAGCCCTCTGTCTCTACAAAAATAAAAAATAAAAAAATTACCTGAGTGTGGTGGTGGACACCTGTGGTCCCAGCTACTCAGGAGGCTGAGGTGGGAGGATTGCTTGAGTGGGAAGTCGAAGCTGCATTAAGCTGACTGCAGCACTGCACTCCAGCCTGGGTGACTAAGACCTTCTCTCAAAAAATAAAATGGGGTAAGATACAATAGCTCTCAAAAGTGAAAATAAATACAATAATTTTGAATTTGGAAATGTAAGCTAATAAATATTAAAGTCCAGTTTCTGAGTGAATAAGCAAGGCTTACTCACCATTTATGACTTTGTTCATACAAAGGTAACCTGCGAATCTGATTATTAGTGTTCAAAGAACAAGGGAGGTCCTAGTTGTCTGTTTAAGCTTTAATTGAAAAACACATTAGAATTATGTTTGAAAATAGACCTTAAAACTTCTCCAGTGCTTATTCCAGAGCTCTGCATCTGTGGACCTTCCATTTTTGATCATTAGGACAATGATGGTAGAAACCACAGTTTTTTCCTCTGAAGACATTTTTTTCCTAATGTACAAGCCTTAAAAAGTAAGTCTCCAGGATTTCATGGAAGCTTGAGCCTCCATCTTTTGGCTCAGTCACTGAAAGGGACTTTGTTATAGGACACCAGGCATTTATCAAATATTCATGACAGGTCTGGCACTGTGCTAGGCATTTTGGAGAAGAAAGGGGTACATGGAAAGAGTCACACTATACCTGCTTTCATTCATGTAAAAATTAACTTTGAATACATATAACAATTAAGGAATAACAGTAGTATAATAAATACCTTGTAGTGGTTAAACTATAAACGCAATTAAAAGAGCAAAGAAGGCAACACTGAGACAAAGAAATAAGCAAAGGGTCTTGAGTCTGGACTTGAGAAAGGGAGAGGGAAATCAGCAAAAGTGGGAGAAAAATTCACTATCATTCATTCATTCAATGAATATTAAGAATCTACCATGCCAAGGCACTGAGCAAAATGCTAAGAATACAGTGGTGAACAAAAGTGCACTAATCCTTGCCCCCACATGTTGCTCCCAGCCTACTAGAAGTAGTTATTGAATAAATAAATAGACATGCAAATAAAAATACAATTGCAAAAAATTACTAGTGCTGTGAAGGAACAGTGCACGGGTGGAAAAGATGCAAGAGCTGAGGAAAAAGGACATGAACAGAACACACAAAACCCCCAGGGGATGTTCAGGATTCCAGATTTTAAGCGCAACATTGTGACCAGCTGGTGAAGAAAGCATGCCCTCTAAGGTCAAATAAAGTCGACTAAATAGAGGGTACACTAGGTTGCTACTGAAAAACAACTTCACTCCAGTCTTCTCTCCTAAGACCACCAGCCTCTCTCTCAGGTCCTGCTTCTCTTTGGGTTTACTTCTCCTCTGGCACCTTTCCCTTTATCTAATTCACTCTTTACTTCCCTATTCAAAGTCCTGAGAAAGACAATCTGATTGGTACAGGTTATTACCTTCAATCCTGCTTGGGTAAAGCTTTTTGTACCAGAGCAGGTTACACATCACTGGCCAGCCTAGAAATTGGTTGCCCTTGGGCCACATGGTCATCCCAATCCAATCAGCTGTGACCAGGAGTCATACGGCACAGAAATGGCTAAGGAAGAAGAACCTACGATGGAAATGAAGATGGCAAATACCAGTCAATGATATTTGTCAATCTCCTTAATACAGCAAGAAAAAAAAAAGAAAAAAAAAAAAGTTTGCTCTAGTAGAGTGAAAGTAAGCAATAGAAGGCTTTGAAAATCAGAGAACTGAGCCTTTTTATGGAGACCACTGAAATCTTACAAAGGAAATATGCAGAGACTGACATGATGAAAGCGGAATTTCAGGAAGACAAGTGAATTTGTCTTAATTTTCTATTTCTTTTTATATTAAACCATACATTGAGATTTAAAGGTCATAATATTTTCTCTTACTCTCTCAGATCAAATGTGATGAGAAATCAGTACAGCTAGAGATGAAGGTAAAATAGCAGCCTAATTATTGATAAAGCTAGATTACAGAATATGGCTTAGCATTGACTTCCCCTTGAATTGACCGCCAATCCCTGGCAGGGCAGGGACAAAGCCCAAGAAGTGGAGGAGAAGGCACTATTCTGTTCAGAGGGCCAGTCTTAGGAAGAGAGAGAAAAGGTGGGGGCAGCCCAGACCCCGACTCACCACACAATCACCTCTTTGATCTTGGGAAAGAGTGAAAGAAATGCAGGAGCTATTTGTCACAACTGGTGTTTTCTGAAAACTTGGCATGTGGCAAGTAAGTCCTTTCCTGCAACATTTCTCTATCCTGAAGGCTTGTCATTCCTCACCCCTGATTTGCCTGTTTCATCTTCTGCCAATGCATAAGAGGTTCCCTCCTCCTCCTCACCATTCTGTTTCTCCTCACTCAAAAGTCTGCTCAGAATTCAGCCTTCATATAGGGTCCCCATAAGAGAATTATCTTGATTTATCATATCTTTATTTTTTATCACCCAGAATGTATAAAATATTTTATCATATAGGTATTTTTCACTTAATATCATTACCCTAACTCAACAAAATTGGTTGTAAAACAATTCTTTCTGAAGCAAGAGAACTTTGCACTTTTTAAAAACAAACAGCCTACTCTGCTTTTTCAAATGTCACCCATTAGAAAATAAAGCAGTAGATTTTTTTCTGGTTTGGGGCAGGGAAAGTGGGGGCACTATAGGTATCACTGAACATGAATTTAGTCATTCTAATAGAGTACAAAATCTGAAGACTACTTTTTAGGCTGTTAACAATAATTCAAAAGATATTTCCATGTAGTACTCTGAGAAAAGATATGAAAACAGAGAAGTTCAAGAGAAGCTATAGCAGAAAATAGTACTGGAAATTCTGGCAGGTGAATTATTTGCTTTATTCTCTCACTACTCACCTTGAAATATCAGCAATCACAAAGATCTTAATAATTTTTCTTAGTTTGATGACTATAAAACTTTAAAAGAGGGAGAGTATTTACTTCTAGCAAAACAAAGAAACACCCCTTATGTGGTAGCACATGTGGTTGTAAGACAATCAACCACAAACAACTGGCAACTTCATACTTAACTTGACTCTTTTTATCCCAAACCATGTTTATTTAATTACAGCTTTGTGCCTTCATTAATGATGTTTCCAAATATCTCTTGATCCTGGCTAAGTGTTTCTAAATATTGACCTTGGGTTAGCAATAACTGTGACACATATAAAAAGGAGATATTAGGCAATTAAACTGTCCAAAACAGTTGACCAAGCCATGCAAATTCTCTAAACCTAGAGGAGGATCAGTCATGAATGTGAAGTTGTGATTTAATTCATGCACTTCTTAAGTATGAGATTCTAAGTGAGCACTGGGAAGCATAGGAAACCTTTACTAATGAACCTTCAGGGACCAGTTAGCACAGTGTGTTAAATTGGAATGCTAATTAGGTCTAGGCAATAGTTTAAATCAACCTAAATGCTTGCTAGTTTGACCAATTACAGGTGCCCAATAAGTGTTTGTTTGAATTCAATAATTCTCTGTCCAGAGGGAATATTCTGGTTCATGAGTGGCTGAATTGAAAAATATAAGCTATTAGTCATGAATAAATTGCATATAAACTGGTGCATTTCAGCATTACTACTGGAAGTCCAAGGTGGCAGCAATGATGGCTCAGTCAGGTCCCTTTCCTTTGGTAGGTCCTATGCAGCGATATTTCCAAATGGTCCTAGATTATTTTGAAGCTTTTCCATGACATGTGTAATAATGGAAATACGTACAATACAATACAATAATGGAAAGTACAAGAGTGAAACACCTGGGTTATAAGTCAGTCCAGAACCACCAAACTATTTAATGACAAAGCAAGTCTAGAACCCACTGTGCTGACTTGTGGGGAGTCTTCCTTCCATTGTGGCCCCTCAAATCTCTCTTGAGTCTATATTTCTCCCTTTCCTACCCCCAAAGGCTGCTGCTTTCTCCTCAGTGTATTCTCAAATATTGAGTCTTAGGTTCAGACTAAATACTGTAGCCTGTATGTAGCCTTTTGATTCAACGACTGGTGTCCTGACTCCACAAAACCATCCCAGAATTGTTCACATGTCTCCCAGGTGCTAGAAACTGCAAAGCCCAACACTTCCCATAACAACATACACAAAGCTAGCTCTAATCCTGCAATTACACAAGAGCCAGGGGCACTGCTGCAGGTAATCAGTCAGATCAAGAAGGATTCCAGTTTGCCTTTTGGGTAATTTAAAGCAGAGGCAATGAATCATTGTGTTAGAAGAAACGACTTTGGTATCAGACAAAATCACATGGATCTTAGGGCAAATTTCAAATTTGCCACTTCAGCAGTAGCAAATTAGTATTAAATTCAGTTGTATGTGACAGAAAACCCCCAAATAAGCACTTGGCTAGCTAAACTGTAGCCATGATTTCTGCATCCCAGCTAGTAGGAAGAAGGAACTGGAGGCCCCATTCTTCTAAGGACAACTGCCAGTAGTCTCCCATGTCATGCATACTTACAGCTGATGGGCCAGAACTTAGTGAAATGTCCCTGTCAAGACTCAAGGAAGGCTGGGACATACAGCTTCCACCCCGGGTGCCCTGCTAAAAACCAGATATTCTCTGGCTAACAAAAAAAAGGCTGGAGATGGTGGCTCACGCCTGTAATCCTAGCACTTTGGGAGGCAAAGGCAGGCGGATCATGAGTTCAGGAGTTCAAGACCAGCCTGATCAACATGGTGAAACCCCATCTCTACTAAAAATACAAAAATTAGCCAGGTGTGGTGGCACACGCCTGTAATCCCAGCTACTCGGGAGGCTGAGGCAGGAGAATCGCTTGAACCTGGAAGGCGGAAGTTGCAGTGAGCCAAGATTGCGCCACTGCACTCCAGCCTGGGCAACAGAGCAAGCCTCTGCCTCAAAAAAAAAAAAAAAAAAGGGCAGAGGAGATATTGTATAGAAATTACATCTCTGTTCCATTCCCTTCCTAACTATGGGACTACGGGTAATAATTTTGTGCTAAAATCTTCTTCTGTGATTTAAGATAATACTTCCTTTGTGTGGATTATTTTGTTTAACCTCTCAGCGGTGTCTGACACTGTTCAGCACAAGCTCCTTCCTCAAACAATCTATTCTTCCTGTGACTTCCATAGCCGGACTCTCCTGATTTTCCTCTGACCTTTCCAGTTCTTCCCAATTTTTGTTGTTAATAGCATTGCCTTCTCTTCCTCTTTCTGTTCCTTAGTGTTCCCATTGTCTCTGTCCTGGAACAGCTTCTTCCTCACTTCTCACTTTATCCATTTTCCTCACTGTTACCCATGGTGGAAGGAAGTATAGTGCACATTTATTGAATGCTTAGTATACACTAGGAACTATAAGTGTGTTATATATAGCATCTCACTTAATCCTATCAACAATCCCAAAGCTAAATACCATTGTTATTGATGGAGGTTGGTGTCATCTGTCCACTGTTGAGCAATGCCAGGTTTGGATTTTAGTCCAGGACTGTCTGACTGCATGGATTTTGAGCTTACTATCACACCCACCCACCTTTCTCCAACCATGTAAAAGGAAAACCCTACCAGGTCCCAGCACATACTCAATTGCTTACTGGATACATCCACTGATGATCATGCACACATTTCAAACCCAAGATGCCCCCGAGTAAACTCCTGGGTCTTTCATCAACTATTTACTGAGCACTTATTATGTGCCAGGCACTGCTGTAGGTGCTGAATCTACTGAAGTAACCAGTAGAAACAATCTCTGATTTCATGAAATTTACTGTTTAGCTGAAGGGACAAACAGTGAAAGAAACAGCATCAGTTTGAGAGAAACACTACAAAAAATGAAGCAGGCTAAATGGATAGAGAGATGGAGAGGGCTGTACTGTAGGTGGAATAATGGCCCCACAAAGATGCAAACCCTCTAATCCCTAGAAGATATGACTATGTTGCATTACATGGAACAGGGAATTTTACAGGCATGGTTAAGGTTAAGGGTCTCGAGGTGGGGAGTTTATCTAGAATAACGTAGATGAACCCAGTATCATCACATAGGCCCTCAAAAGTGAAAGGTTAGAGGTATGTGACAAGGACAATGGAAGAAGATGCAGGAGAAATTTAAAGCATGAGAGAGACTTGACTGCCATAGCTAGCTTTGAAGATGGAGGAAGGGACCACAAGCCAAGGAATGTGGCATCTCATAGAAGCTAGGAATGGCTGTCAGTTTACAATCAGTAAGAAAATGGGGACATAAATTTCTGCTGCTTTAAGCCACTAAATTCTGATATTTTTTTCCAGTAGCAACAGAAGACTAATGCAGGCTATTTTTTTTTTTTTTTGAGACAGAGTCTTGCTCAGTCACCCAGGATGGAGGGCAGTGGCGCGATCTCGGCTCACTGCATGCTCCGCCTCCCGGTTTCACGCCATTCTCCTGCCTCGGCCTCCCAAGCTGGGACTACAGGCACCTGCCACCATGCCCAGCTAATTTTTTTGTATTTTTTAGTAGAGACAGGGTTTCCTCATGTTAGCCAGGATGGTCTCGATCTCCTGACCTCGTGATCCACCTGCCTCGGCCTCCCAAAGTGCTGGGATTACAGGCGTGAGCCACCGCACCCGGCCTGATGCAGGCTATTTTAAGGAGGGTGGCCAGAAAAGGCCACTGTAAACAAAGCCTGGAGAGATAGCCGAGAGAAGAGCTTCCCAGGACAAAATAAATGAGTCTGAAGTGAGATGAACTTGGAGTGCACAAGGAATAGTAAGGAGGTGTATGTATCTGGAGTGAGGGGAGAGCTGTGGGAACTGAGAGAGCAGGAACAGCCCAGGCCAGCACATGTGGAGATGTGCAGGTCAGGCAGCTTTGGATTTTATTCTAAGCATGATGAGAGGACAGGACAGCAGGGGAGAATCATAACCTGACTTAGCCTTTAAGTTTGCCTGTGGGTGCTGTAATGAGTGTGGACTGGATGGGGCAAGTGTAGCAGGAAGGGAGTTCAATTAGGAGACTCTTGATTGTTATCCAGCATTCTAAATAAGAGAAGACAGCTTGGACTAGGTTGAAAGGGGTAAAGTAATTGGTCACATACAGGATATATTTGAAAGTCAGAGTTCATTCTATTTCTGATGACTTGGAAGTAGGGTGGGAAAGAGAGAAGCCAGGATGGGCAACTAAATGCATGGTGGTGCCAGACAGTGACATGGAAAAAAGTGTGGTAAAGAAGGTTGGGAGGCATCAAGAGTTGGGTTTTTTTAGACATAAGTTTTAGATGCCAAATAGCCATCCAAGTCAAGATGTCAGGTTTTTAGGCATGTGAGTCTGAATTTCGGGACAGTTTGGATTGGAGGCATGTGGTAGGCAGATTTTAGTTACTCCCTGAAGATGTCCACATCCTAATTCCCAGAATCTGTATGTCGTGTTACATGGCAAGGGGGGATTAAGGTAGCAGATGGAACTGAAGTTGCAAAACAGCTGACCTTAAAATAAAGAGATCTCCCGGATTATTTAGGTGGACCCGATGTAATCAAAATGATACTTAAATGAAAAAGAGAGAGGCAGAGGACTCAGAACCAGAGATACGGCATACTCAACTAGCCAGTTCTGGCTTTGAAAAGGATGAAAGCTGCTTTTTGCAGTTGGTGGAAGTGGTCATGAGCGAAGGAATTGGGGCAGCCTTCTAAAATCTGGAAAAGACAAGGAAACAGATTCCTTCTGAGAGCCTCCAGAAGGGAACACAGCCCTGCCAACACCTTGAGCGTAGTTCAGCGAGAACAGTTTCAGACTTCTCAGCTAAAAAGCTGTAAAATAATAAAAGGTGTGCTGTTTTAAGCCACAAAGTTTGTGGTAATTTGTTACATGCGCAATAGGAAAATTAACATAATGCATAATTTCTCGGAAACTTTTTTTTTCTTCAGTGTATCCTGTCTTGGTAAATGACATAAACTTCACCTGAAGTTTCACATGAAAGCAGAAATACGTGCCACCTTTAATTCTTTCCTCTCCTTCATGTTCCTGATCCAGTTACTATCAAGTTCTCTAGATTCTACTTACTAAATATTTATTCAAAGTTACCCTCTGTCTCCTTTCTCTACACAGGTCATGATCATCATCATCATTCCCCTTTGGGAGAGAAGACAATAGAAACCTACCATCTGTTCCCCATTTAGCAACCAGAATAAGTCTTCTAAAATGAATATTTCAAATTATTCCTCTCACCTTGAAACTCTTCAATGGCTTGCTATTTCACTCCATAAATTCTCAACTGCTTGACATGGGTTAGAAGATCCTCCAGGGTTGCTTCTGCCTTCAGCCTTATTTCCTAACACTTGTCCTCACACTGAACTTCTTCCAGATCCTGGAAAGCATTAGGAGGCCTCTTCACTTCAGGTGTTGGCACTGGCCTTCCTCCTCCTCATAGAAAAGACTCTATCATTCGTTACTCCCTTCCCTATCTACCTTCAGGTTCCACACTGCTCCCTTCAGGTCGTTCTCAATCTCCTAAATTGTTAGCACCCTGATATCAGGAACGTTTGCTTCAAGACACTCATCACAATAGTGTTCTGTTTGTCTCCAAGACAAACATGCTGCAGGGCTTTTGCCTCATTTGTTCATTACGCTATCTTCATTCCTAGCACCCAGCACATAATAGGTGCTCAGCCAATATTTGTCAAATGGTAATTACTCACCGAAGACCTGCGAATTACTATGTTTAAAATCTCTACCATGGTTCCTATGACATATTTAGTAACCATTTCCTGGAAAGTCCGCATAATGGAGCATTCAGAGACTTCTAAAAAATGCAATGTTTGTGCCTATCACTAATTTTACATTCTTGACTTTTCCCCACTTTGGAGATGAACAGTAAGAGGTAAGTGAGAGACATTTTAATTTTTCTTGCATTTATCATGTCACTCAACAGTCATTCAATAAGTATTTACTGATACTTGTGCCAATCACTAGGTGTTGAGAATACAATAAGTGAATAAAATCGTCTGTTTTCATGGAATTAGCAGTATGTGTAGATAGGGTGAGATAAAGTCTGAAAGTAAGCAAACCGAAAGCTATATAAAATATCAGACAATAGGCCGGGCGCGGTGGCCTATGCCTGTAATCCCAGCACTTTGGGAGGCCGAGGCGTGCGGATCCAGAGGTCAGGAGATCGAGACCATACTGGCTAACACGGTGAAACCCCGTCTCTACTAAAAATACAAAAAATTTGCCGGGCGTGGTGGCGGGCGCCTGTAGTCCCAGCTACTCGGGAGTCTGAGGCTGGAGAATGGCGTGAACCCGGGAAGTGGAGCTTGCAGTGAGCCGAGATCGCGGCACTGCACTCCAGCCTGGGTGACAGAGCGAGACTCCGTCTCAAAAAAAAGAAAAAAAAAATCAGACAGTAATAAGAGCCAGAGTCAGAAAGACGTGTGTGTGTTGATCATTTTTTTTTTGCTTACAGAGATTGGGAAAACTCAAAGAATAAAACATCTGAGCAGGGACCAAGAGTAATCGGGGAGTCCGTATTATGTCACAGAGAAGAGTACAAGCTTAGGAATCTTGTTTTCTAAATTCGATTCGCAGGTTGCCAGTTACACCTGTATGCGACTCAACAAGTACTTTAACCTGTCTCTTAGCTGTAATACTACAAACCTCAGGCTAGTTAAGAGAAAATGCTCCGGCAAGGAACTAAACACAGAAGGTTCTAACGCTGCGCCAAGACTGAGAAACGAACTCTGGAAACTCACCCGCGGCTCCCCAAGAGCATCTCCCCTCTGGCTGGAGCGCAGTTGGTGATTGGCTACTTAACCCGTCCGTCCTTTCCCGCCCAGGGATCCAATCCAATCCCGCCCGGCTCCGCTCGGAGACAGTTCGCCGAGTGGGCGGTGTCCATGACGTTTTCTGACGTGTTACGTCACGGTGGGCGGAAGTCGCGGCCACTGTTTTGAAATCGGGCCGCGGGGGGTCTCTCAAGCTGGTTCCAACGCTGAGGCCCTACAGCCTCCCAATTCCGGGCAGACTCCTGACACCTGCTCTTTGGCCCCTTCCGGCCTGAAGCTGCAGCCGCGCCATGTCCACCCCTCCGTTAGCCGCGTCGGGGATGGCGCCCGGGCCCTTCGCCGGGCCCCAGGCTCAGCAGGCCGCCCGGGAGGTCAACACGGCGTCGCTGTGCCGCATCGGGCAGGAGACAGTGCAGGACATCGTGTACCGCACCATGGAGATCTTCCAGCTCTTGAGGAACATGCAGGTAGGAAGGCGGGCGCGCGGGGCCGGGAGGATGCAGCTGGGAGGGAAAGGGGCGCTGGTTTCCTCTTTACGTGGGGCCCGTGGATGTCAACGGGGCTGCCCTGGGCAAACCTTAGGTGTAGGGCTACCCCCATTCACACTCAAGAGTGTCCCCAAAAGTCGGAGCTGTAGAGGTGATGTTTTCCAGACCAGATTTCTGCAGAATTGAAGCCAATTTTTTTTAGATTCAATCGAGCTCTTTAGTTACCCTGTAAACTCTTGCACCTTTCAAGGCAGAGATGGGTCGCACTCCACTTCCCTCTTTAGGTTGCTTTAAATGTTTTTTCCAGCATTTCTTCTGGCGAGGTCCAGAGTTTCCAAGAATTTACATTATTTTTTTAAAAAACAGTCCTTTTTTTGGCAGAGTTAATATACAGTAAACTACACTCACCTAAAGTTTTGATATATGTGTACTGTACTCTGTATACTTGTGAAATTATCACCACAATCAAAATAGTGTATACATCATCCCAGAAAGTTTCTTCATACCCCTCTGACATCTTTGCTTCCCACCTGATCTGCTTTCTGTAACCATAAATTAATTTGCATTTGCTAGAGTTTTATATAAATGGAGTCTATAGTATGTGGGCTTTTTTTTTTTGTCTGAGATCCTTCACTAAGCATGCATCAATAATTTCCTTTTTATTGCTGAGTAATGTTCCATTGTATCAATATATCACCATTTGCCTACCTTTTCTTCTGTTGATGGACATTTGGGTTGTTTCCACTTTTTGGCTGTTATAAATAATGCTGCTATGAACTTTTGCTGACAAATTTTTGTGTGAACATATGTGTCATTTCTCTTGGACAGATTCAGGAGTGGAACTGCTGGATCATGCAGTACATGTCTGTTTAATACTTTAAGAAACTTTTCCAAAGTGGCCTGAGCCATTTTACGTCCCGATTATTGCTAGTGGGAATGTAAACATTGCTGTTTGAGGGTTCCGGTTTCTCCTCATCCTCATCAACACCTGTTATGTCTTGATGCTTTCCAAATACTTCTCCCAGTCTATCCTGCCTTTTTATTATCGTAATATTGTCTTTTGAAGAACAGACATTTTTAATTTTGATGGAATCCAGCTTACTGATTTGTTCTTTCATAGATTTTGGTTTTGGTGTCATACCTAAGAAATCTTTGCCTAACCCAAGGTGACAAAGGGTTTCTGTTTTATTCTAGAAGTTTTGTAGTTTCAAGTTTTACATTTAGGTCTACAACCTATATTTAGTTTTGTGAGTTTTTAAATATATATACATAGTGGCAGATAGGGATCCAAGTTCATTGTTTTGCATTTGGATATCCAGTAGTTCCAGCACCATTTTGCTGACCCATTTTTAATGCTTGCTTATACTACCCACTACATGTAGTAGATATTATTCTTGTTTTACAGATGAAGATTCTGTACTTCAGAGAAGTGACTTGCCCAAACCTAGTCAGTGGTAGGGTAAATTTGAAACCAAGTTTTCAAAACTCTTACAGCTCTTACTTCTGTGGGTGTCCAAAAAAGTGTTTTATTGCTTTTTTTTTTTTAACTGGTCAAAATTTTTTTTTTCCTCCTGATTATAAGAGTAATTCAGTTTTGTGGAAATTTTTAAGACCATGTGAAATATAGTACAAAGGAGATCCAGGAGAAATTATGACATTCTTTGGCAATAATTTTTAAAAATGAATAGATTCATATCTAGAATGAATAAGGTGCGGATTAAATAATGTCTCAGAATTTAGCATACTTTAAAAAAATTTTTGTCCTGTTATATGCAAAGCGCCGAATAATACCTAACACTTACGAAGTACTTTCCTTGGTCAGGTACACTGTTATAGGAGCAGTTTTAAGGAGTATTTTTATCCCCGTTTTACAGTAAAGGAAACTGAGGCTTAAAGAGAGAAAAAATAAATTACGCAACATCACACACGACTAATAGCTCTTCCTACTAACCTCTTTTTAACACTAACTTGCTGTCAATGTACATTGTTAAAAGATATGATACAGGTTCATGTTCTACACAGAAAGAACTAAACTTTTTCAAAAAAAGTATTTTATCAATAACTAGATTACATGTGGACCTGCATTCAAAGCCAACTTTTTTTTTACACAATAAAAAATTTTCTTTTTTTTCTTTTTTCTTTTATTTATTTATTTATTATTATTATACTTTAGGTTTTAGAGTACATGTGCGCAATGTGCAGGTTAGTTACATATGTATACATGTGCCATGCTGGTGCGCTGCACCCACTAACTCGTCATCTAGCATTAGGTATATCTCCCAGTGCTATCCCTCCCTCCTGCCCCCATCCCACGACAGTCCCCAGAGTGTGATGTTCCCCTTCCTGTGTCCATGTGTTCTCATTGTTCAATTCCCACCTATGAGTGAGAATATGCGGTGTTTGGTTTTTTGTTCTTGCGATAGTTTACTGAGAATGATGATTTCCAATTTCATCCATGTCCCTACAAAGGACATGAACTCATCCTTTTTTATGGCTGCATAGTATTCCATGGTGTATATGTGCCACATTTTCTTAATCCAGTCTATCATTGTTGGACATTTGGGTTGGTTCCAAGTCTTTGCTATTGTGAATAATGCCGAAATAAACATACATGTGCATGTGTCTTTATAGCAGCATGATTTATAGTCCTTTGGGTATATACCCAGTAATGGGATGGCTGGGTCAAATGGAATTTCTAGTTCTAGATCCCCGAGGAATCGCCACACTGACTTCCACAAGGGTTGAACTAGTTTACAGTCCCACCAACAGTGTAAAAGTGTTCCTATTTTTCCACATCCTCTCCAGCACCTGTTGTTTCCTGACTTTTTAATGATTGCCATTCTAACTGGTGTGAGATGGTATCTCATTGTGGTTTTGATTTGCATTTCTCTGATGGCCAGTGATGGTGAGCATTTTCTCATGTGTTTTTTGGCTGCATAAATGTCTTCTTTTGAGAAGTGTCTGTTCATGTCCTTCGCCCACTTTTTGATGGGGTTGTTTGTTTTTTTCTTGTAAATTTGTTGGAGTTCATTGTAGATTCTGGATATTAGCCCTTTGTCAGATGAGTAGGTTGCGAAAATTTTCTCCCATTTTGTAGGTTACCTGTTCACCCTGAAGGTAGTTTCTTTTGCTGTGCAGAAGCTCTTGAGTTTAATTAGATCCCATTTGTCAATTTTGGCTTTTGTTGCCATTGCTTTTGGTGTTTTAGACATGAAGTCCTTGCCCATGCCTATGTCCTGAATGGTAATGCCTAGGTTTTCTTCTAGGGTTTTTATGGTTTTAAGTCTAACGTTTAAGTCTTTAATCCATCTTGAATTGATTTTTGTATAAGGTGTAAAGAAGGGATCCAGTTTCAGCTTTCTACATGTGGCTAGCCAGTTTTCCCAGCACCATTTATTAAATAGGGAATCCTTTCCCCATTTCTTGTTTTTGTCAGGTTTGTCAAAGATCAGATAGTTGTAGATATGCGGCATTATTTCTGAGGGCTCTGTTCTGTTCCATTGATCTATATCTCTGTTTTGGTACCAGTACCATGCTGTTTTGGTTACTGTAGCCTTGTAGTATAGTTTGAAGTCAGGTAGTGTGATGCCTCCAGCTTTGTTCTTTTGGCTTAGGATTGACTTGGCGATGTGGGCTCTTTTTTGGTTCCATATGAACTTTAAAGTAGTTTTTTCCAATTCTGTGAAGAAAGTCATTGGTAGCTTGATGGGGATGGCATTGAATCTGTAAATTACCTTGGGCAGTATGGCCATCTTCACGATATTGATTCTTCCTACCCATGAGCATGGAATGTTCTTCCATTTGTTTGTATCCTCTTTTATTTCCTTGAGCAGTGGTTTGTAGTTCTCCTTGAAGAGGTCCTTCACATCCTTTGTAATTTGGATTCCTAGGTATTTTATTCTCTTTGAAGCAATTGTGAATGGGAGTTCACTCATGATTTGGCTCTCTGTTTGTCTGTTATTGGTGTATAAGAATGCTTGTGATTTTTGCACATTGATTTTGTATCCTGAGACTTTGCTGAAGTTGCTTATCAGCTTAAGGAGATTTTGGGCTGAGACAATGGGGTTTTCTAGATATACAATCATGTCGTCTGCAAACAGGGACAATTTGACTTCCTCTTTTCCTAATTGAATAGCCTTTATTTCCTTCTCCTGCCTAATTGCCCTGGCCAGAACTTCCAACACTATGTTGAATAGGAGTGGTGAGAGAGGGCATCCCTGTCTTGTGCCAGTTTTCAAAGGGAATGCTTCCAGTTTTTGCCCATTCAGTACTTTTTTTTTTAAGTTTTTTTGTCTGTAAGTTTATTCAATGCAAAATAATCCTCTCCAATTTTGTTGAGGTGGCTGACAATGTCCATGACCAAATCCGCCTCTAAACTGGAATTCGGTTGTTGACCCAGCCCCAGCCTCGGCTTTCTTGTTGGCACCAGGGGGCACAGCACTCTGTCTGTAGGTATCTGTGTCGGCTTGCCCTCTTGTGAGTCTTGCAGGTCGCTCACCCTCCAGACCTTTAGGCCGAGGCCTGCCAGTCTCTGGATGGCTGCGGCGTAGGGTGGCAGGAACAATCTCCGGGGTCAGATGAAGGTAATCACGGAGATAAGGGATACCCTCATTGGTAAGGTACCAGTAGAAATGTCTCCAGGCAAACTGTTACTTCACGTAGCCTCAGGACTTGAGAGACTGCATGGCCTTCATGACATGAAGGTTGGACACATTCTTGTCTGCCAGCTCCGGGTGCTTAGGCATGTGGACTCCTTCTTGGCCACCATGACTCCCTTCTTAAAAAGGAGTTCATAGGCTGGGCGCGTTGGCTCACGCCTGTAATCCCAGCACTTTGAGAGGCCGAGGTGGGCGGATCACGAGGTCAGGAATTCGAGACCAGCCTGGCCAACATGGTGAAACCCTCTCTCTACTAAAAATACAAAAATTAGCCAGGCGTGGTGGTGGGCGGCTGTAATCCCAGCTACTCAGGAGGCTGGGGCAGGAGAATCGCTTGAACCCGGGAGGCGGAGGTTGCAGTGAGCCGAAATCGCACCACTGCACTCCACGCTGGGCGACAGAGCAAGACTCTGTCTCAAAAAAAAGGAGTTCATAAATGGCAATACATTTCTTCTTAAGCTTCAACATTTCGGCTGCTGTAGGGTCTGGGACCCAAAGCCAGCTTTTGAGGGACTATGATAATTATATGTGTGCTTTTCATTTTGTGAAATCTGTGATCACTCATCTAAGACCCTTTGGGGCCTATCATAATTGGCTGAAAAGATAACAATGGGCTCCCTCATTTCCAAAAAACTAGAAGAGGTGATAGAAATAGGATATTCTTAACTACATATAACCTAGTGATTTGTTAATACAGTTTTGATATTCACATTTTAAAATAATCCTCTGTATTATTGATCTATGAAAGTAAAGTGCTATGAATACAAACTGCTAAGAATTTTTCTAAGCATTTGTTTTAAAGAAGTGGTTCCTGGTATACACTAGATGTCCGTTAGCCACTTGAGAGTCTGATGAAAACTGTGAGCTCTCTTCTGAGAAAAATACACATACACATGCATTTTGAAAATTTCAGGGGTTAAAGGAAGATTTAGGGATACTCCCCTAGTATCCTTAAATCTCACATTAAGAGTCCTTGTGGAAGATACCATTGCTTTTGTTCTGTTTATTATTTGAATCTTTAATTTTTTAAATATATAGTACATTCATAATTTAGGAATAAAAAAGGACAGTGCAGTAAACATTTTCCCTCCCATTCCTATCTCTTATACTATGTACCTAACTCCTCTCCACAGGCAGTGATTGTGACTGATTCCTACTATTTTTGTGTATCTTTCCAGATATTCTCTGCATATTGAGCAAATGTTTATGTATATTGTTTTATTTTCCCCTTTTTTGCACAGATAATAGTATATTATACATAACCATTTTGTACCTTGCTTTTTTCAGTTGATATATTTTGGAATTTATTCATACTCATACAGAAAATACTCCGTTTTCCTTTTTATAGTGTATAGTTTACACTGCATGGAAATACTGTAATTTATTAAACCAGTTCTCTAGTGAGGGCATTTGGCTGTTTTTCATCTTTTCCTGTTAGGCTGCAGCAAATAACCTCCTACACAAATTTGCACGTATACCTGTAGGATAGGTTTTTAGAAATAGCTATGTGCTTTTGTAATTAGATACATTTTGATGAATTGTCCTCCACAGAGATTGTATTAATTTATGCTACGGCCTAAGACCAGCACAGTGAGTTATATCTTTTTTGGATCTTTGATCACTTGATAGGTGAAAATTCTACTTTACATTTCTCCTAGTTTGACTGAGTTTAAACATCCCTTAAAATATTTGAATCATTTATATTTTTTTTCCTGCTAAATGCTTGTTCATGTATTATTCACCCATTTGTCTTTTTTTTTCGTCTTTTTTACCTACCTTAATTGTAGGATTTAGCTATTTACATACTAGAGAAACCTGCTCTGTGTGATACAACTTGCAGTCATTTTTTTTTCCCAGTCTTTTACCTTTTGGCTCTGCTAATGGTAGTTTTGCCATGCATTTTTTTTTAAGTTGTTGACTGTATTAGCCTTTTAGGACTTCTAGGCCTTATGCCTAGTAAGAAAGGTCTTCCCCACTCAAATTAGGAAGCGTCTATAATTTTTAAGATTTCAGTCTTTACATTTAAAACTGTGATCCTTATGGAATTTATCCTATAAAATGTGAGGTCTGGGCCTAGCCTTAACTTTTTCAAAAGGTTCACTGAATAATTCACTTGCTTCTTCCAGTGATTTCAGGTAGCTTTTATATAAGTGAATTTGTTTCTGGATGTTCTATTCTATTCCACGTAGCTGCCTATCTTTTATGTATTAATGCAAAACATTCTTATAATTTGTCAGGATCTATAATGTGTTACATTTATTTTTCAGAATTTCCCTGGCTATTTGTTCTTGTTTATTTTTCTACATGTATTTTAGAATCAGCTTATTCTAAGAAAAAGCCTGTTAGCATTTTTATTAGGTTCATTCAGCCTAGAAAGACTTGACATCGTTATGATGTTGACTCTTACTAACCAAGAACATGCAGTATTCTTTTTCTGTTTTCCTATAAGGTATCTTAAGTTTTCATTTTTATCTTGAGATTTTAAAAGTTTTTTTCTAGATATTTTATCTTTTCTGTTGCCATTGTAAATGGGGTCTTCTTTTCCCATGTTTTTGTTTGTGTTATAGATGAAAACAAAGCTATTGCTTTCTCTTTGGACCTACTTCCTTATTGAATTCTTTTATTTTTAGTAGCTCTTTATCATATTATTTGTAAATAGATTATGATGCTTCCTTTTTAATGTTTCAACATTTTTTTTCTCTTTCTTCTCTAATTGCATTGGCTAATGCTTCCAGAACAGTGTTCACTTACAGAATTAGGGTCTTAGTAGACATCCTTTTCTGTTTCTGATCTTAGTTGGAATGCTTCTAATGATTCCACATTAATTATGGTGCTGACTTTTTAACTGAAATAAATGTATGTTATCACATATTGAGGATTTTTTATTGAGTTTTATATTGACTTTTTAAATGGGTGTTGAATTTAGTTGAATGCCTTCTTGGTGTCTATGGATACGATCATGTATTTATGGGTTTTCATCCATACTCATGAGTGAGATGGTTATTGATGAGCTTTTCAGCTGAACAGCTACACCATGGTATATACCAAGGGATCTTAGGCATTTTTACCGCTTATACTCTGTACTATGGAAACCTTGTCTCTCTGATGTTTACTCCTCTATGCCAGCTTCTAGAACAGTGCTGACACATGAAACGTGTATGGTTTTTTTTTTTTTTAATGATTTAGTAAGTTAAATTAGTAAGTTTGGATCTTAGATTTAACATCTAATATCTTTCTAAGTCAGCAAATTTGGGAAGTGTGATTCTTTGCATTTCAAAAGGATTTTTGTTTTTTTTATGACAGTATTTATCAAGAGTTCTTTTACATAATACATCTTAATAAATTTTAAGTATAGATTTATGGGTAAAATAACTCGCTTAAGTAAAATAATTCACAGTGTACTGTAAAGCCTTCTGTGTGTGTGCACTATGCTAAATATGGTGATATGAACCTAAGTTCCAGTCTTTATGAAGTAGAAAATATGGGCAAAGTATTAAACCCCATAATGCCATAATGAAGGTAAAGAGTGGTGTTCTAGGCAAGACATAATCATCATGCTCCTTTTTGTCACCTAAACAAGAAAGCAAGGATCCACTTAAACTTTTCTCTGAATTTCTAGTTAGTGTCTGTGGAATTTCATAAACTGAGAGTTCAGGAGGAGAAATCTTACATTGTACTGAGAAATGAACCCTTAATGCCTTTCTCCTTCAAAATGTTTTGACTAGTTGAGCCTTTGATATTTTATCACATTGCTTTGAGGCATTGTAGACTGTTTTAATGCTTGAGAATTTCTGAAAATCCTAATAATATCACACTTCAAATAATTTCAGGAGATCCATCTCCTTAACTCATAAACCATAACATTACAGGAAATTTAGAAGTATGAGAAAAGAAGAAAATAAATTATTCAATCCTATTTATCTTACACATCTTTTATCAACTATGTATAGGGCTTTCCAGTCTTTTTTCATGTTTATGGTTTTAATCATTGTATGTCCTGTTTACTTTTCACTCCAAACATTGTATCATGCTTTTCTTTTTTTCTTTCTTTTTTTTTTTTTTTTTTTTTGGCATTCCTACCTCATGTGTTTAAAAAAGAAAAAAAATGCAAACTGAGGCTTAGAAAGACTGGACTGATCGCCTAGCTATTGTACGTGTGAATTCCTACAAATAAAAATGCCTGAATACTAGAAAACGTGGTACTGTGTAAATAGTATTGATTCAAGTATTAGGGTGATGACACAGATCAAATTGTGGGAATAAAATATTGTACAGCTGTACAGGGAAAGATTTTGTTCATGAGTTTCAGCATTGCACAAGTACATATTTAGTTATAAATTCTAAATAAATAGTCGATTTTTGTTTACCTGTCATTCTATTATTTCAATATATACTTTTCTTCTTTTAATAAAATTCCTGAATTAAAAATATATCCATATCTAAGGCAGAGTTATGATCATAGCAGTTACTTGTAATAATTTATTAATGGTGTTCAGGTATAGATGGCACCCATATCTCCTGCTATTGATTTTTTTAAGTAAAACTTTAAATGACATGTTTATATTTTAATGTATGCCTTAAGCATCTTAATTATCTTATCAGAGTTAAGGTATTTTGAGAATATTTTTGCAATACCAGCCATATATTCTTCATTTTCTTCCACTAAAATATCATAAGATCCACTTTTTTTTTTTTAAACTGTACTTCGTTTTTAACTTCTTGGTTGAGGTCAGCAGAATGCTGCATTTATATAATAGTAATATTAAAATTGTACTTTTTTTTAAAGTTACACTTCAAAATTTAAAGGGGAAAAAGTATTTCAAGTCAGAGGGTTTATCACAAAGTTTTTCTAGGTCTGTTTTATAGCAGTGAAACGGTATGCCAAGTTGTTAATAAATGGGCATGCATTACTCTTAAATTCTTAAAATTAAACTTGATCAGTTGTGAGGGACAGCTTACGTCTATGCATTGCCTAAAAATTGTTTCTGTTTGTTGGCTTTACTTATAGAAAATCTTGATTTTTTTTTTCATTACTTTATATTTTTATTCTTTGTTTTTCCTGATAAGCTGCCAAATGGTGTCACTTACCACACTGGAACATATCAAGACCGGTTAACAAAGCTACAGGATAATCTTCGCCAACTTTCAGTTCTCTTCAGAAAGCTGAGATTGGTATATGACAAATGCAATGAAAACTGCGGCGGGATGGATCCCATTCCAGTCGAGGTAATTTTTTGTGATAGAGGGAGGATGAATATAAGGTGTGAACTAGTGTCAAGACAGTTGTTACTCTTTTTCCTCTCTCTGCTGTTTTAGCAATATTTCCAGGTTTTGAATTTTATTGGTTTTACTTTTGACCAGAGAAGATGAAAATGTGATATATATGCATAAAATACTACTATATCTTTACATTAACAATTTCTTGTAGACTTTGACAGGCTTATAGTAATTTTTGTTGTTGTTAGGAAGAAATGGTTTTCTGTGGCAATTTTTATTGCTGTCAGTGTCTCCTTTTAATTAAGTCAGGGATATTTTTAGTAGGAATTTTAATAGTATCATATACTTTTAAGGTGGTTTTCATGAAGTACTTTACAGCTAAAATATTATTTTTATTATTATTAATTTGGATTTTATATTTAGCCCAGTGGAATCACTATATTATAAAAATATATTCTCTAAATTTAATCTTGGGTCATACCTATTTAGTTAATTAGGCATATATTTCTATAAGTGACCCTTTCCTATTGACAAATTATATCTCTGCCACCAAAGGAAGCTGGTAAGAGATGACCAGAGAAAAATTAAACTGCAAAAATGCCTAAAAAGAAGGGGTCAGAGATGTGGGAGAAAGATCAGAAATGTGGCCTACATCGTCAGATGCTGCAGAGAAGTCAGGGAAAATAAGGAATGAAAACTGTCCAGTAGATTTTGCTAGATGAAAATTGTTGGTATATTTGAGTAGAGCTTCAGTGAAATGGTAGCAGCGTGAAGTCTGATCGTAGTAGGGTGAAGATTAAACAGGAAATAAGAAGCCGGAGCTGACAAGTGGATATCAGTCTTTCAAGAAGCTTTGAAAAAAATGAGAGGAAAGCAGTAGATGGAAGGAGATGGAATCGAAGGTTTGCAGGAGGAAGAGGAGCTTCCCCCCAAATAGAAGCGACAGGAACATGTTTGAATAATAAAGGAAGAAAGCTGTAGGGAGAGGTTGAGAGAAAGGTGTATAAATAATGAAGACAGGAGGGCAGAGTAATCAGGGCACAGGGATGGAGACTAATCGTCTTCAGGAGGAAGGACAGCTCTGCATTGAGAGAGAGGAAAGAAAGAAAAGGAGAATGTAGACATGGGTGAGTTTATATATATCCCAAGAATTTGAAGAAGTTTTATCAGGTGAATCCTAGTTTTACCAGTCATTTACCTTTAGCCTATTCTTGCATTGGTAATACACGATGGTAGAGGCTAGGTGATTCCTGAAGTCTGTCACACTTATGAGATAAATTCCATCACTAACCATGCATACTTAATTATGATTCTGCTAGAAGTTTCATTGCTATATAAATTTGTTTCTCCTACAAAGAAAAAGTTCTCACAACTGAAAAAACAAGACATCTAGAAGTTTGCATAGACTCTGAAGTTTTAGATTGCAAGTTAATGACAATTATATAATACAGATCCGTGAAGTTCTTTTCTTTTTATTACAGATGAAGGAAAGCCTGTTTTATCTATCTCAATAGGCAACAAATCTCTTAGGGGCAGGAATCATGTCTTGTTTGGCATTACTTTTATGTGTTTTATAATTAAATATTTGCTGATTGAATGAGTAGGGTTTTTTTACATTTTATTTTGTTTTATTTTATTTTTTGTTACTTCTCCCATCTTCCTGCTGGAAGTATTGTTTAGTTGTACATGACAACCAATGTTATAAAGGCTGTTTTGCAAAAGAAGCCTGAAAGGGTAATGCGTAGAATGCATTGAAATGGTCAACTATTAAAGCTCTTATTTCAGGCCATCACCTGAATTGAAATTTATTTTTATACAAATAAAAGTATAAAAATTGAACTTAATCCGATATATTCTCTATAACAGTGATTAGAAAACTTGAATTATATTTTTGCCTTTTAATTTTTGTTAATAATTCCCAGCAACTTATTCCATATGTGGAAGAAGATGGCTCAAAGAATGATGATCGGGCTGGCCCACCTCGTTTTGCTAGTGAAGAGAGGCGAGAAGTTGCTGAAGTAAATAAAGTGAGTTGTTAGTTTTTACATTTTGTGTTTTAGAGTTATTGATAAAAATTACTAGGGAGTCTGATGTAACTCCAAAACATAATTTGAATTATCAAATTACATGAAGTCATTTCTGTGGCAAACTTCACCTATTTAGAATACAGCCAAGAAATGAAAGGTAAGCAGAAATGCTGTCTGAATAGTCAGAAGAGAAATTGCAAAATTCATTCGATAAAGCTCTTAGAAGAGCTCCTTAGACACTTAGTCACAATCCATTTACTTTTTTCTTTTCTAGGCAGAATTCTACCTTTCTAGCTTATAGCATATTTGGAGCAGCAAATGATAAAAATTTACAAATATGAAATGTGAATGTCTCAACACCTGAACAAAAAATTTAGAGAACTATCCCAGCATTATTATCTACTCCAACCCCACAAAAAGCTTGTAACTGGAATGTATTTATCGCTGAATACTTTCAAAAGTTCGGAAGATAATGTTCAGATAGTTCTCGTGAAACAGAGAGAAATAGGGAAAGGTGTCAGTTTGTTCTGTGGTGGAAATGTGGCCTCAGCTTAGCAAAACCTACCAGAGATAGCACAGTGAATAAAACTATCAGCTTGACTCTTTCACTGACAAATATAGATTGCCCCTTCCTGAAATTCTTAATTCTAATTAATAGAACTCATCAGTGTATTAATAATCCACCACCGCCAAAGAGAGTCTTCTGAGGTTTATGAAGATTTTATAGTTCAGTTTGTATGTATAATACATGATGTCAGTAAACTACCTTGAAAAAAGATTTTCTCACATGTCTAAGAGACATCTGATAAAATTCAATACTGTTGCTGATTCAAAGGACACTTAAAACTATTAGCAAGACAGCGTTTTTTTTTTTAATCTTTTTCTTTTAGATAAATACCCAACATTTTTCATAAGGTGAAATATAGAAGTATCCTTATTAAAAACAAGCATGAAATAAGATACTTTGTAACACTATGTTTAATATTATTTTAGAAGTTATAGCCAGTACAAAAAGACAGTGGACAAATGACAGTTGGGAAACAGGAGTTATTATGTATGAGCTTGTTAGAATGATCAAAGAAACTCAACTGATGAACAACTAGTCTATAAGAGTTCCGTAAAAGGGTCTAAGACAAGACTGATACCATGCTCTTACAATGCTGTAAACCTATTAGATTATAAGATTCTATTGACTCTTGTAACAATTAATATTAAGTAGATAGGAATTATGTCAACAATGTGTGTGAATAAACTTATTAAGATACATAAAGGAAGCTTTGAATGATTAAAAGAACATACAAAGTTCTTGGATGAGCAATACATATTATAAAAATACCAGTCTTGATTACCTCACAGTTTTAATACAGTAACAATCCAAATCCTAATAAGAAAGCATGCAAAAATAATAGGATTTTAGTGCAATACCAATCAATAAACAAATCCAAATAAAACCCAAATGGAATTTTTTTCTTGAAAGTATACAAAAATATCAAAGAAAATGTTGATAAATATGACTAATAAAGCAGAATTCTTAGCTTCAAAAATTAAACTGTAGTATGAAGCATATTATAAAAATGGTAATTAGGTGTATAATACTGGCACAAGAATAGGCAGATTAGTAAAATAATCTAGCCAGAAAAACAGCCTTCTTATTGTACGTGAGAATTTAATATGACAGAAGAGGGCTTGTGTGGAAAATTAGTCTTTAGAAATAGAAACTTTGGGGGCGAAATTAAGCTAGCTTTTACATTACGCCATATATCAAAATGAATTTCAGAGTTGAAAATAAGACCTGCAAAACAAAATATTGGATACTTTTTTAAGTATTTGAAAACTCGGAAGAAAGGAAAAAGATGGATAGATTTTATAAAATAAAATTTTGTACCTTTTTTAAAAGGTGAAATACACATTTAGAAAACTATTTCCAAAAAATCTGATTGTAATACATGACAATCATAATAAAAAACTCACAGTAAAAAATTGGTAGAAGGTGAGGAGGAGATTGGGAACTTTTAGTTTAGATCTTGAAAAATAACTGGTGTTTGGTAGTCTAAATATATGAGACATTCACTTATTAAGACGTGTTATATGTTTCTGTTGATAAAATATGTATTACCTCAATAAATGTGTTCTGCTTACGTTTCTCTAATAAGGATTTTTTTATAAAATATAATGAAATATGTATATAAATAAAACACCATTATAATAATAACTTTGGTTTCAGAGTACCACATGTGTAACTAATGTAAACATAGTTTGTTCTGTACCATAGAGGATTTTATAATATTTTGTAAAAAATAAAGCTGTATAAATTCAGAAAGATACTTTTTTTATATTTACATTTCTCTTCAATTTTCATTAAGTTTCTCTTTTTTCCCAATTTGTTAACTTAGAAATAATGTGTCTTTGACTTTCTCTTTTATAATCAAAATATGGTAATTCTTTGGCAGCATGTAACCCAAAAAAAAATCTTACTAGCTACTGACATAGAGTTTTGTGGGTTTTAAGTAAAGGATATAATTGAAACAAGGATATGATGTATAAAAGGACTTCTTTCTACCCATGAGGATTTAGCTCCCTACAGCCTCTCTCTCCTGGACCCACCTACGTAGTTGTTTCCCTCAAACCTTTCAGTGCACTTATATCATATTTGGGGTTCAGTAAATAATCTGTATCATATAATTATGGCTTCATAAGTATTGTTTATTGCTAAGCCACATAGTATACTAGGGTCATATTTCCTTGATTGAATAATTTTTTGTTTTTCTAGAGTTAATTCTTACCTCTTTAATTTTCTAAAATTTTAGTTAGTTTTTTATGCATCTATGACAACATCTCAGTACTATTTTCCAATTTTCCACAGAGTCAGAATCATGGTTCTCATCCCACCCTCCCAAGTTTTCTATGGTCTTATAGGTCTGGATGGAATGCTGGCTAGGCCTGCTTTTTAGCTGTGGGGCTTTCCTTCACCTCTTCTGTTGGTTTCGCTATTTCTTCAGCTCATGTCTTCCCCTTTCTTGGTTTTCTTCCTTGTTGGTAATGTGCATACATCAGTGACTTCTTTAGAAGGAATGCAGACACTTAAATTTTGAGTCCTTACATATTTGTCCAGTTGATAGTTTGGCTGGCTATAAAATCCTATGTTGTAAGTTATGTTTCCTCAGAAATTTGAAGGCGTTCCATAATCTAGTATAAGGTTTGGCAGACTTTTTCTTTAAACGACTGGATAGTCAATCTTTTAATCATTCCTCCAGTTTTCATCCCCAGGGCTCACCTGGTGCCTCTGAGATGGTCTCTGTCTGTCGTTCTCCATGGTGGATCAGCCCTATTCTCAGTGGCATCCCTCTTGCATGCCCAGGCCTTCTCTGAGTCACTGATCACTCCCTGTTTACTTTTCATCTGAAAATTTACCTTGCATCTGCTGTTGTGTCCTTTCTGATCACTTTTCTCTGCATCAGTTTATAGCTTTTTTTATTCCTCTCCTGCCACACACTCAATAGATACACAGTGTTTCTGAAAGTTTGTGTATGTTTATGGAATGAAAATATTTTAAATTTTTTTCCCCATTTTTACTTCTGACATTGAGATCTCTTCCTTTGATTAAATGACTTGGATCTGTTCTAAGTGCTTTTAACTTCAGGATAAAACATGTTTTAGTTAACGTGATATCAAACTGATGGGTTATTACAAAGAGAAAAGAATCAGTTTAGGTGTTTTAAATAAACCAGGTTTAAAGCTAAACTCTATTTCTGTGGGAATTGCTTTTTAAAAGACAATTTAGAGGTAAAGTACCTTCTTGAGTATCATGGGGAAGAACTCTTTTGATGACCTCATAACTCTCTTTGTATGAATTCTTCTACCTAATATTTTGAGAAAGCACTGAAAGATTAGGTGGTGGGCACAGGGAAAAGATGGGAGAGGGATAACATTTGATTAACTTAAATTTAAATCCCAAATAAGGAAGAAGAGAATAAAATTGACTGCTAAAAGGCAAACAACTTGTTTGTTTTCTTTGTTTGTTTTTTACCAAAAGGGCTTTTTAATTCATTCCTTAAAAAAATTATAAATGTGAATTAAATATAGCATATTCTGTTACTAGAATAATCTTACCTACAGTTAACCCTAGCTACTGACATAGAGTTTTGTGGATTTTAAGTAAAGGATATAATTGATACAAGGATATGATGTATAAAAGGACTTTCTCCACATGAGGATTTAGCTCTCTACAGCCTCTCTCTCCTGGACCCACCTACATAATTGTTTCCCTCAGACAATTTTGTTTTATTCTTTTCCTCAACTTCTTTAAGCTCTGTGTCTCCATTCTAGAATATAAGATTAAAATATATGATTAAAAGTTTTAATTTTTAAAATACTGAGCTCATGATCCATTGATAACTTTTTTTTTTTTTTTTTTTGAGACAAAATCTCTCTCTGTTACCCAGGCTGGAGTGCAGTGGCACGATCTTGGCTCACTGCAACCTCTGCCTCCTGGGTTCAAGCGATTCTCCTGCCTCAGTCTCCTGAGTAGCTGGGGTTACAGGCGTGCACCACCATGCCTGGCTAATTTTTTTGTGTTTTTAGTAGAGATGAGGTTTCACCGTGTTGGTCAGGCTGGTCTCAAACACCCGACGTCGTGATCACCTGCCTCAGCCTCCCAAAGTGCTGGGATTACAGGCGTGAGCTACTGCACCCAGCCGATACATCTTTTTTTTTTTTTTTCCTGTAATGGCACGCACACCTGAGGGTGTTTCTCATAGTGAAAACTGGCTATAGATGATAATGTCCTGATCTGATTATTTAATCACATAGATGCTATTAAAAATAAACAGTTCATTGATTTGATTTGACCACTATTTATAAATAGCTACATTCATAAACTTAAGTTTTTGTCTCTGTCAATTATGTTAATCCACATTCTTATGTAAATATAGGTTTGCTTTTTTTTTTAGTTTATGCAGTTAGTAGGTGATAGAGTTTTAAAGTTCACAGAATCTTAGCTGGTAACACTAAAACATTGAAAATACTTCTTCCCTATTATGGTATGGAGTATAAAATGCATAGTTTTTAATAATGGCCATTATTAAATGTCTTTTTTTTATACTGAGGAATTATTTAAACAAAAATAAGTTTTGAAATGATTGGCAATAATTTTTGTTTGCTTATTTTTTTTCCATTCTTGTAGGTTTTGGGAGAAGCTTTTTGATTTGGCTTTTGTTATTTTTTCTTCAAACATGAAAATATTTAAATATTTGTGTGCCTGCTGTCTGCCGGGCATTGTCCTTAGTACCAGAATTTCTTCCATGAAGCAGCTGGATGTGTTGTCGGCTATATACTCATTTCACATGAGCGGACAAGTTTCTTCTTGGAGAACATAAGACTCCAGTGGAAACAAAGCAGCACCCGTTTCATGTACCCATTTCATGTTTTGATGAATATTTACAGAAACAAAAGTATTGTGCCATATTTTTAATACATTGGCATTTGGTTGTATTAAATAAGTTGCTTTATAGATCCGTGTAATTTATAATAAAATTATATTATTTGCATTCAATTTAAAATAGTCAGAATTTTATTACAATGAATATTTTCTTTCTTTCTAAATAAGCTACCTAAAATAAGTAGATTTATATACCCCTCAGTTGACCCTCAGTCATTTTCAAGATATTATCATATCATTGTGTACTTGAAATTGTGCAGAAGAACATATTGATGGTGTGTTTACTATTTAGTCCTTATGGTCTGTCTGGTTTCTAACAATACAAAAACCACCAATAACTATCCTGGTGCTATGAAACTTTGAGGCACATGATTTGTAGTCAGTATTTGATGTAAATCATCATAAGACAATATGGCTGGTTTTAATAGTCAAATTCGTGGCTTATTTAAATACTTTTCATTTTCTCTTAATATATCCTGGAATCCTTAAGCCAAATACCCAAGTAAAGGATGAATACTTGTTTGAGACCATATGCTTTAGGTGCGGGGGTGTCCAATCTTTTGGCTTCCCTGGGCCACATTGTAAGAAGAATTGTTTTGGGCCACATATAAACTATACTAACATTAATGATAGCTGATAAGCCAAAAAATAAAAAATCACCAAAAAAACTCATAATGTTTTAAGAAAGCTTACAAATTTGTATTGGGCTGCACTCACAGCCAACTGGGGCCACATGTGGCCTGTGGGCCACAGTTGGACAAGCTTGCTTTGGGGACATCAGAATGAGTTTTATTTTGCTTAATGCTGTTTTCTTGATGGTAAAATGAAATTGAAAAAGATAGTAGGTAGTATTTACAAGGTTGACATAATTGAGTCCATGCATTTAGAAAGTAAAGCATTTTTTGTCAAGTGTCACAGCTTTTGTGTGAATATTAAATTACATGGTATCAGTTAGCATAAACATTTTTTAAGTATTTAGTCTACTTACACATTCACCTGTTAATGTACAAAATTGGGCACAGGTGATGGATTTTGAAAATAACAGCTGTCAACCTCTGTTAAAATCAATCAGTGGCAAGACTGTGTATATTAAATCCTATATCATGTCATGAAAATTTATTTACAGTTTAGCCTCTAATAAGCGTAAGTGTCAGCTTTGCTGTTGATCATTTTCATGACACGTTTTGACTCTGGATATTTTATTTGTATGCTAATTTTTTTAATTTAAAACTTTGTGGCATCTTTGAGAAACGCTATCCCAAGAGCCTTATAATATATTAATTATTTAAAAATTTTCTGTTCCCTAGTGTTGAATATTATCTTGAAAATACCTTACACATTTTAGTTCTTACTTTTTTAAAAAACAATTATGAGGCTTAAATAAAAAAGAGTACTAGAATGTGTATTTCCAAATGAGGATTCTTGAAAGTAGTCTTATCGGTAGGTTATGCATTTATTTCAATGGTGAGACCATTGTGATAGTCAGCTGCAAGCCCTGAGTTGATACTGATTATAAAGTCTGTTTTTAACCACCCAGATGACCAATTGTCATCTTATGTATGGGTATACAGAAAGTACAACTGGCAGAGACCTTAGATTTTATAATCCGATTACATAAATGAGAAAACCAAGGAGGAATTTGTCTAAGATCAAATACCAAGTTAGAGGCAAAGTTGGAACTGGGACTGAGATTGCCAGCCTCCCAATATAGCACTTTTATATTCCTCTGTTTTGCTGCTACTCTTGATTGCTGGCAGAAGTGTTGGTGTCTTGGTCTCTGTGATGAAAAAGACTTTATAGGCTTGGTTATTCTTCATCTTTCCCAGCAATTTGAATCAATTTTGTTAGATATATACAACCACTTAAATAACAGACTATCACTTACTTATGATAACAGAATATAGAAGATGGGCCATCTGAAAACTTGTGCAAGGGAGACTAACTAAAAATACCAGCAGTTTCTGTTTCCCGAAGACTGTGTTAAAGTGAGCGTTAGAGTCAAGCCCTGTGTACTGTATGGTCATGTTTTTCTCTGACTGCATTGTGCTAGTTCTCTTTTCAAATGTGAATTAAATTTAGTTAGTTATGAAAGATTATTAAAGTCTATGTAAATTGATTTTCTCTTTTCTAATAAGAGCTTCTTGGTCTTTCCTTTTAGCCACCTATTTCTCGTTACTTCTCTAACTCTGAATAGAAGCAATACAAGCAACTTCATTTTAGTTTGCTTTTTAATGAAATCAAAAGTAAGATTGTTAGACCTCTTTTTAATAAGCATACACTAATTTATTTGGAGGTAGTTTAATATAGTGTCTTAAAATTAATTAAATATATTATCTCCAAGTGTAATGTTTCCAAGGGGTTATTGAATAATAATAATTATTGTTATTTTAACTAGTAAACACTCTGACCAGAAGTTCTCTATTTCTATCTTGTTTTATCTTAGCAGACATTTACCACATAGGATTTGAAGAAAGAATGGTTAAAAAGAAGTCTACAAATCTTAGTCAAGTAGAATCCAAGTACAGAGATACAGAGACACATGCCTTGCACATTTCAGGCATTCAGCAAATCTTAGTAGAGAAGATTGCATTGGGTACTCTGCCATTTGTCTTCAGTTTTTAGAATTAGAAGGAGATTGCAATTCATGCTATAGGCAAACAGTGATTTCTGCTGCACTTTTGAAAGACCGATTGCATGAGACATTGTATTTTTATTATATTTTATTTTCTATATCAACAGTTTACATTTTGTGCCTAACAGTAACATTTGTTGAATGTTTACTTTTGTGTCAGGCACAATTCTAATACTTGACATGAATCAGACCATTTAATCTTCATAACAACTCTTATGAGGTAGTTTCAATTATTATTTCCATTTTTCTGATGTGGAAACTAAAGTACAGGGAGGTTAAATAATTAGGTCAGTGTTGTAAGTTTCATAGTGAAGGATCTGGCCAGGTGTGATGGCTCATGCCTGTAATCCCAGCACTTTGCGAGGCCAAGACAGGCAGATCACTTGAAGTCAGGAGACCAGCCTGGCCAACATGGCAAAACCTCCTCTCTACTAAAAATACAAAAAAACTAGATGGGTGTGGTGGCGGGAGCCTATAATTCCAGCTACTCAGGAAGCTGAAGCAGGAGAATCGCTGAAACCTAGGAGGCTGAGGTTGCAGTGAGCCAAGATTGCGCCACTGCACTGCAGCCTGGGGAAAAAAAAAATTCATAGTGAAGGATCTGAATGACGTCCAGAGATCTGGCTCTAGAGTATGGGCTCTTCACCGTTAGGTTATGCTGCCCCTTAGAAAACCTATATGCTTATGTTTTATAACAAATAAATGTTTAGCTGATTTATTTATTTATTTATTTATTTATGGTAGAAGTGGAAGAGTAAGCAGGGCCTGGGGCGGGGCTGGAGCCATAGACCTCTGCCGGCTGGATTTTTAGAATTCAGGATCCCTGTCAGCGAATATTTAAGGCCAGAAGAGGGTTGAGACCATCTGCCTTATAGGGTTATTTACCTTAATTTCTGTCTGGATCATTACAGTCCTAACTTATGATATTTTAATCTTCTAACTTCATGGTCTATATTTCCTGAAACATTTTTGATAAATTCTTTTGTTTCTACAGAAACTCAAACAGAAGAATCAACAGCTGAAGCAAATTATGGATCAATTACGAAATCTCATCTGGGATATAAATGCCATGTTGGCAATGAGGAACTAAGCTGATATTTAAATTTCCTGCTTTACACATGTTATACCATTGTTTTTTCCCTTAAGTATTTTTTCCCTGTGAAGAAGATTATTTATCTGCTTTTATTTTAGTCACTAAAACTAAAGTTTGTATTTTTACATTGTGATTTTTACATTAAAATATTAACTTTTTTAAATGCTATTAATTTTATGAAAGATTATTGTAATAAACTTTGATGGGGTTTGTATTTTGGTTAATCTTCATGAATTGAATAATTGTTTTTTTAAAGCAAAATAAAGTTCTTTAAATAAATTTTAAAATTTGATTAATGGATTTACTCATTCCAATTACCCTTTTAGAAGAAAATTAAATATTTAAATATTTCTGCAGATAAAAGTATCAAATACAGTCAATCTGTACACAAATCAAAATTAAAGATATATTACCATATCAGCTCAAGTTTTTAAATTCAATGTTATTGCCAAGCCAATTAAAATGTATATTTCTATGAATAGATGAAAATTACTTCAACATATTCTTCAAGTGTTTGGTCTTAAATGATCTGTCTCTAAAAGGAGAGAAACTAATGATCTAAGAACAGCACAAATTGAAATCACAACTGTGTGCTTATCTGCTATGTGCTTTAAGCTAGGAAGCAATCACTTACGTAATTTTTTAGGTATACCCTAAAGTAATCATAAGTGTGTTTTGGAAACAGTACATTTGTGGGGATTTTAAATGAGATAGTTCTATATGACAGGTGATTTGTTTTTTCTTTTTTTGCCTATAGTCAATCCTGTTTAGGTCTCCCTGTGGGAGCTGATCTCTCAACTTACAAATAATATATTCTCAAATAAGAGTTGGAGTCTTCTCAGAAAGGACTTTTCCAGCTTGATTCAGAAGGCTCTTCCTATCTGGCCTCAGTTCTGACTCTATGAAAAATATTGTTTGGGCTTTTCTTGTAAATGTTTCTCTGGAAGGTGACACAAGAAACTGTAATAGGCATCCTCTGGCGAGGGAAAGTGGGTAGCTGAGGATCAGAAATAAGAAGGTGCTGACTTTTCATTGTATATCATTTTGTACCTTTTGAATTTTACAGCATGTGCAAATACTGGCTATTCAGAAAATAGGAAAATATTTTTCATTTTAAGTTATGCAGATTCCCACCTAGACAGAGTACAAGAAGACAAGACAAACCATGCTAGCATCTTTAGACCCTCCAACTTGACATTTGTCAAGGCAGTTCTGAGCAAGCCCAGTGTTAGATGGAGCGCTGACTCTGCCTACAGTGGGAAGCTCTTAAAGGGCAGAATGAAAAGGTGTATGAAGCTGTGACAAGGAGAATAAATAGGACTAATAGTCTAACCTACTATGGTACTTCTTAGTATCTAAGTGTATTATAGTTTATTTGGACATGCAGGATTTTTATAGGTTTTCACTGTATATTCTTTGCACTGTTATGAATTTAGTGCACTATTGTTGGGTACTCTTGTCAATTTATTTTTGTATTGATGCCTTCTAAGACAGTTCTAAAATGTTCTGACCTAATGTTTTTGTTTTAATTATCACACTCAACTACTTCGATTATTCAAGGTGCCATAAACTCAACTCTTGGAGGGAATGTGGAAATTGTATTCTTTTGGCCTTAGTTCTATAAATAATATTTCTACTGTAGAACAATAATCAAGGCAGCTACACTCTGCTACGGAGCTGTAGCAAGTTCTGAAAGGTTAGATTCACAACTCAGAACTGACATGGGTTTACCCAGTAATTCACAAGGCTACTTGGGACCAATTATGAACGTGGCAGGGGTTATTAAATACATGAACGTCACAAATTCTCAAAGTTTCAACTTTTTCTTGAAGGAGAGCATACTAATAGATTGAGGAGTAAAGAAGGGTGAATTAAGTTGTAATGTGTTCCCTTGGGCAAGTAAATCTCTGTTTTCTCCTCTGTAAAATGATGGGTGAGACCAGATAATCTCATATCCTATGTTAGAATTTTGGTCGCAAATATTAGAACCCAATTCTAAATGACTTAAGCCAAAAGGGATTTCTTAGTTCCTGTAGTGAGAAGAGATGCTAGAGAAGAGCTCACAGAATAAAAGAAAATGGCAGGAAACAGGGCTTCAGGTATTGGAATCAAGTTTCAGTGCCCTCAGGATTCTGTGTCTACCCCTAATTTTAGTCTGTCTCTGTTTTCTCCATTCTCTCTCATTGCAGATCGGTTTTTTCCAAGTGGTGGGGAAAATGGCCTTCCGCTGTCCTTTCACCTTGCTGTATCCTGAGCCCAGAGCTAGGTTGCTTCTCCAACTCTAAATTGAGAAAGCCTAGAATGAACTTTAAAAAGTTTGGGTTATATAACCAACCCATGGACCAATGATAGTATAAATGGGTAGTATGATTAGACTAATCCAGGTTATAAGCTCATTCCTGTGGCCAGGAATCGGGTATGGGAGTTATGGAAGAGTGTACTGTGCAAGGAACAAATATTAGAAAAAGAAGGATTCAACCAGGAAAATTTGCAAAAAAAAGAATCCACAAACAATGGCAACCACAGTCCACTGTTGTTCTTTCTTGGTTATAATACTATCTCAGATATAATACTAGTTATCCAATCTTTCAGAAGCCCAAGAAAAGTTTACAGAAAATCAAATGCATCATTGACTATCATGGGAATTACTAGTCTTCATATTTTTTTCTGAATTTGTGAACTTCTGTACTAACATTTTTATTTGCAGCTGTTTCTTGCCAGCTGTTTCAATTAATTGCCATGTGATCTTGTCAGGTCTTGGTTAGCCTGGGTAAAAGCATAGAGAGGAAACAGCTAAGAAAAAACAAAATGAAAGATCCAGCATCCTGGTAAGGACATTATCTTTAAAATGATTTAGAAATCTACAGCCCTGATTATTCAGGCATTAGATCCCTTGGCACTGTTACAAGCCAAAATGTGTTAACTTGACATTTTGATGTAGTTTCAGCTTGAGTAATTCGTTTTCTTTCCCTAAATTCCCACTGAAGTTTAAACTAGATAGAAGATATTTCAGCTTTAAACTAAAATGTGTACTTGTCCTAAAGCCTCAAAGAGTCTGTTATCCTCAATGTTCTTAAATTTGTTCAACAAAACTAGATGCTTTAAATTTTTGTCTAATGCTTTGAAACACTCATTCATCAAAGACTAATTTTAAGCCTAAATTTGAAGATATTCTAGGTGTGTTTAAACACAAAAGCAGTCTTGAATTACTTCATGCCTTTTTAAACTAAAGAATTAAAGTTATTAGAGTCGTTTAAATTAATATTTTTTAAGTTTATATTTTTACATTAAATAGAAATTGTGCACTGATGCAAATAATTAATACTTTCTTTTTGAAAAATTCTTACTGTTGCTGGTATGTAATTTGCATTCCAAACACTGCTAGAAAATTTACAAAGAAAGGGTAAAACTCTATTTTCTCTGTTTTGAGATCTTTATTATTCTTCCATGACACCAAACCACAAGACTACCAAGTGGCATGCTCTTTGTTATAATTGCCTAAAGCTGTTTTAATGCTTTTAGATGTCTTTTTGAGGCAGTACTTCCAGATTTAATGTCTACGAGAATCATTTGGGTGTGTGTTTAAAAAGAACGGTTTTGATATTTACCACAAATGTACTGAGACAGAATTTCTAAGGTGAGGATCTAAAAATCTACATATTTAACAAGTTTTCCAGGTGATCTGTCACTGACATTTTGAAAAATCTTGTTCTAAACAGTGTAGTGAGAATTGTTGAGTATTTCAAAAAATGGCAGATATAAAATAAAACACATTATATTTAGAGTTCTGGCCTTTTGAGTATTTAACAATAATATTCTATATCAGCAGTTCTCAACCTGGGCAGCACATTAGAATCAACTGGAAAAATGTTACAATTCCCTAGGCCAAAACCACACCCCAGACCAATTAAATCAGAATTCTAAGGTGAGATCCAGACATCAATGTGTTTTGAGCTTCCCGGTTGACTCCAATCTGAAGCCAAGGTAGAAACCATAGCTCTGTATAAATTTATAGTCATGGAAAGAATCTTGAAGGATTGTGTTTTCAAGTAATAGTTAAATACCTGGAGCAAAGAACTTCTTCAAGAGGGCAGAAGTCTAAAACCTATACAGAACTAATCTTACAGTCTTGGGTATCAGAGTCAAAGGACCCTCACCCTTGTCATCCACAATCACACCACTAATGAAAACACAGTAGAGATAATGCCATACAGCTGGCAACTCTTATAAGTGAAGACAAACAAGGGGATCATTGCATGCTCTCCAGCCTTGTAGGTCATAACACTTTGAAGACATTGCAGAGGTAGAGTGAAGTCAAAAGGAAGACTACATTTCTCTTTGTTCTCTGTTCCATGCTAAACATGGCCAGCCACATCTTGTTTTAGACTGCTAATAGAACTAACCTGTATTTGTAATTTACTCATTAAACAGCTATTTACTGATCACCTACAGGCTCCAGGCACTAGGCTTCGAGCTGGGCCTACCATGCTGGAAACCTTTGCCCAAAGGTTATGGAATGTAATATAGTTTTCAAGGTGATCTGTCACTGACATTTTGAAAAATCGTGTTCTAAACAGTTTCCTTACCATGCTGGAAACCTTTGCCCAAAGGCTATGGAATATAAGCTAGAAGAGAGCTATTCATACATGGAAATCCTAGGATGATCAGAGGTCCTCTCCACATTCAGAAATTGGACATCCATCAACCAACACCCCAAAACAATGAACTGCTTTTACTCCATTGATACTTAGATTTTCATGGTGCCTATAAAGCAGACCACAGAGCTCATTACAGGGCTCCTTCCCATGGGCTACCACACAAAGAGAGTATCTACATGGTTTAAAAGTTAATACATATGCCCAGACCTGTACAATCTAACTTAGGATAAAGATACAAGAAGGTAACACTATAAAAATGTTCAACTCCGGAAGATGAGAATGTAGCACAGCTTTAATTGCAATAAGGTGAGGGAAATAATTTTCAAAACAGCTTTGAGAAGGGGGAAAATAGTCATTTGCAAAAGCTCAGTACTTAAAATCTACAGATGGCATAGCGAACAAATAAATCAATTAAAGGATGCAAAGTGTGAACAGAAACATAAATGTGAATTAAAGGCATACAAACTTTAAGTTATGTATGAAGTAAGTATTTTAACCACTGGCACTAAAATTTTAAATTGAATTCTCTGATGAAACAGAAAACTGGCATAATTGCCTCAGTAAAGAGTGGTTTGAGAGTTACAGCTGGTGGGGAAAAAATAAATGTGTTTCTGTGTTTTGAATAGATAGTAAAGCATGACAAATGAATAGAAAGGGCTTGCCAAGGTACCAACAATAGTCCAGGTGAGAAATAACTAAAGCATCAAACAGTCTCAGAGGCAGAATTTGAATTAAATAGTAGCATGTTTTTCTCCTACAATGCTCATCTTGATGGCTATTCCTACATGTGGCTAGTTCTTACTAATCCTTCCAATGTTGTAGCCATTGACCTAGTAAGGTCAAAGAGTTTGGGGTATTTCCTAAAGCTACTGGCCTCTGTTTGGGGAATTATTTTTTTCCTTAACCTCTAAAGGATTTTGTAACAAGTGTTTTGCACCAGTCTTGTGTCCTTTCTTGCTTGTTTACAACTGTTTCTGTATTTGTGGGGGAGAGGGAGAGGAGTCGGTGGGAGAAGGGTCTTTTTCTTTCAGATGGTGGAGAGTAATACCATCTTAGAGCATTCTCACCCTCTCCTATGGCTGAGTCCTGAATAGAGGGTGAGAATGTGGACCCTGGAGAAAAACTGCCTGAATCCCAGCTCTGCCGCTTACCAGCTGTTCCTTTGAGCAGAATTTTCTAGTTGCTTATGACTTGATTTTCTCTTCTATAAAAGGGACAAATAGTATGTTCTCACACGAGTTTTATTTTTAAACAGCTCTGAGGAACATTTATATTTACAAGAGCCAAATACTTTAAAAATCTACCAATGCCTTACCTAGCAAACAACTCCATCATTTGCAAGGATGAAATGAGATAAGGAGCTAGCACTGTGCCTCCACGAAAAGGGAAGGGGAGCTGTAGATGTCAGATATCATCCCTACTTGGATAAAAACTAAAGATTTAAAAAATAAATTCATAATCATTTATTTCCCCCTCCCCATAAGCCAGCATTTTCTCCAACTGCTTTCATCAAAGCAGTAGAATTTCAACAACTCAGTTAGAAAATGGCATCACCACTGCCATTTTCTCTTTTAGCAAAGCCCTAACTCCCTGCCCTGCCCAGAGCTATTTTGATCCTATCTGTCTTCTTCTATCATTTTTGTCTTATCCATCTCCAATTTCTGTCAGTCTTTATTTCAAATATGTTTTATAAATGTGTATCTCCCTTGGACACACCAAGTGCAATAACTGCCTTTCAGGATGCTTCACCTCTCACCTCAATCACATGTGTGGACAAAGGTAGCCTTGGCATGACCTCTTCTTCAGCTTGCATACCCTACCGTGCCCTCTTTGTTCTTTCTGGCTAAATCCTGAACCATCCTTCAAGATTCATCTCAAAGCCCACTGCTGCCCCCGAGATCTTTCCACACTGATTTCTGTCATCCCTGAACTCTGAGGGCTCATAGATTCATCACATCTGCCCTCTGCTCTAATGTTTTAGTTTCATGTGTGTGAAGCTTTGTCTGCCCAAGTAAATGAAAAGCTCCTGGGAATGGGATTAATTCTCCCTCTTTCCCCACCCAGCACAGTGCAATGACACTCACAGATATCCAGTTATAGTGGTTGAGCTTGCTTGAATCAGAATTCATTGTAGTTTGCAAGTTCCACAGATTAGGAAATAATCTTTTTACTTTGTACATTGCCTCAAGCAGTTACTTCTTTTTTAAAAACAACATTTGATGCAAGAAATAATACTTTTGAAGTCAAAATAATTATATGTTAATGATTAAATTTATATATGAATGCTTTCATTGTGGTACCCATAAAATTAAATATAAAGCAAAATCTTAGACTAAGCTTCTATACTATGATATCAAGAGTAGTCCAAACTCACTGATTGACAGCCTGTTATGAAGAGGTAGTAATATACAGTATATCACTAAATCATGAAAACAATCATATGAGATAGACATTAAATTATTCCCTTTTTACAGATCAGGAACCTCAAGCTCATGTTGGAAAAAAGGGTGAAGACTGAAAGCAAGGCACATGTTTTTCCCTGGAGAAGTTATAGAGAATCAACAAAGATGGTAGATTTTTTTTTTTTTCCTGCCATACCCTGTTCTAAATGTAGTAACTCATTTAATCCACACAACTCCCTAAAACAAAAACTATAGTATTCCTTCCATTTTACAGACCAGAAAACATAAATCCAGAGAGGTTAAACCACTTGCCCAAGGCTACACAGCTAGAAAGTAGCTGAACTGGCTTCAAATCTCAGTCAGTCTGGCTCCAAGAGTACTGGTGCCTTTTTTTTTTTCTTTTTTTGAGACAAGGTCTTGCTCAGTCACCCAGATTGGAGTGCAGTGGCACAATCATGGCTCACTACAGCCTCAACCTCCCAGATTCAAGCAAACCTCCCACTTCAGCCCCCCAGTTATTCAGGTGCAGCAGCTCACATCTGTAATCCCAAGGAGGCCGAGGTGGGAGGATTGTTTGAGCCCGTGAGTTCAGGACCAGCCTGGGCAATATAAGTGAGACCTCCGTCTCCACAAAAAATAAAGAGTCCTTGTTTTTAACCAATAAACTTACTACACAAGTCAAAAACATGGTTATAACACTGACAGATGTGTGGTATTGAAATCTCAATGTCTCTGGAAGAGTTAGACTCTTCAGACCTTGAACTCCTCCCAGCAATCAGCAAAACCCTTGCACTAAAAAACAACAACAAAAAAGATAATCATATTTGCGCAGACTTAGCATGGACCTGATTCATAGCAAGCACTTGGTAAATGTTAAGTACTCCTGTCCACACCACCACTACCACCACATGTGCCCTTCTACTAAGGCTAGATGACCAAGACCACTTAAGAATCATAGCTTCCTGGAACATACAAACAGCATCTTGCTTTTTTCTCGGAGTCTTTTCTCACAGAACCCTTTATCTTATTTTCTGCTTCTTCAGGGTTGTAAAGGTCTTTCTGAACAGGTCGTGGAAAAGAAAAAGAGCATATCTGAGAATGGCGCTAACATCATCTCCCTTTATATTTCCCACCCCTAGATGTCCTTTGCACTTTGATCTATTTTCCTTGTCTCTAGGTACATACTTGCTCAGAAGCCACCAGGCAAACTCAAGGCTTTTCACCATCAATGGATCCAAAGGCAGCTAGCAAATCAAAGTAATGCTTTAGCCTTTCACTACGTGAGGCTCGTTAGCTGTAAATTCAGGAAGACCTGTGCTCCAAGGACTCTCGCAGGGAATTGAAATCCTCTCACAAACCAGGTTCGGTAACAGAGCACAAAACCTGGGTGAGAAGAGGTTTGACTTCCTGCTACGGGGTGGACTGCCTTCCTTTGGTGGGGCAGTGCTTTCTAAGGGAAAGTGCTGATTAAATAGCACCTGCATAGAGATCTACAGCTGACTGGGATGGGGGTTGTAAGCCACGAGCCCTTCAAGGTGGATGAAGCATTTTGAACATTAGCAAGAAGAGAATATTCCCTGGCACAAGAACAATACCTGGCACATAACAGGCACTCAATAAATATTTGTTGTATGAATGAGTGATCCATAGGAAAATATGAAGTATTTATAAAAATAAACACTGACCCTTGAACAATGCAGATTTGAACTATACAGGTCCACTTACATGTGGATTTCTCTCAACAAAACACAGATTAAAAATAGAGCATTTATGGGATATGAAACCCATGTATCTGCAGGGCCCACTTCAGTACTTGGGTACATGCAGATTCTTTTACACTTGGGGATTTGGGTATACAGGCAGGTTTTATTAAAACCATTGTTTTACAAATGAGGAAATTGAGGTTAAATAATTTGCCTTCAGGACATGTAACTAGTAAGTGACGGAAGCAAGATTCAAATTCAGATCACTCTTATTGTAAAATCTATGCTCATAGGTACTGTGTTTCACTCTTGAAGGAGTGGCTTGCTTGACTAGGTATGTTCCAGAATGTTCTAAAAGTATTGAATCTCTGCCTCCAGGAGTTAATAAGAATTATGAAAGCTGTATTTTGACTAATATTTTGGATCTGAATTCAGCGAGATGCCACGATCATATGACCTTAACCTGTATGACCAGTGTGGATGTGTGTGCCAGCTCCCTTCCCCAGTAGATTGTCAATTCAGCACCAGCTGATGCCAAACCAGCTGCCACAGCCACTTTTACCGTAGAAGTATATCTCTGCATCTTGAAGTGTAGTGTACTGCAAAAAATAAATAAGAGGAAAATATTATATAAGAAGTTGTCAATTCTGCCCCTCTTGAAAACTATCCAGTGAGGGAGGGCAATTTTGTACACTTTGCGGAAAAGGAAGAAAGGCACAGGAGTACTTTACTCAGGCACTTCAGGAGCAGAGCCTCGGCTCTTTCTTCCCCTTTGGAATTGGAAGAGACCAATGCCTTTTCAATTCCACTTAAGACAGAGAGAAGACTATAAGGGCCATTGTTGGCCTGACAATGGAAGATGATTTTCATAGACAAGTTGATTGCTTTCTAAGAAGCAGAAAAATAAAGCTGAATTCAGCAACTACCCAAGAGTCTGTGAGAGCAGCCACTTCTGAAGGGACAGAAGAAAGCAGCTTTGCCAGCAAGCTCATTTCCCTTATCTGGGAGGAAAATGGGTTTCGCAATATTTTCATATTAGAGCAATGAACATCCTGTCCAAGGTCTGGTAAGTCTGTGGCCTGCTGAAGCTAGTAAAAACTTGGGAAATGTTACCAGGAAAATCTGATATCATGAGGCTTAAACTAGCCTAGACACATGAAGAGAGATCTTTTAAATGGATAGATAATGTAAGTAAACAGACTATTTTCTGAGCCTTTAAACTCTATTGTGATAAACCTGCTTTCTCAGAGAAGGGAAAAATAGTTCCCTAACAAAGCACTGAAAAGTATGGTTGAAAAAAAATACTTAAATGTAGGTATGAATATTGCTGTACACATGACATTTATATAAAAAGTAATAATATAAAGCAGTGTAAAGCAAAAAAAAATCATTGTACTGTCTATTCATGCTCTCCATCAGAAGGTTCATCAAGTAGCTGTACCAATATTCATATCGGCCAAAAGAACTGCTTAATACTATGAATTTTCTTCACATTTAGCTAAAATGTACTGAATACCTGCATTGAGTACACACATTACATCAGGTGACACTATGTGGACCAAATTCTCTAATACTAGTAACTCTCCTGGGTGATGTTAGCCTCACTTTTTAGATGAGGAACTTTAGGCTCAGAGAGATTACATAACTTGGGTATCACTGAGGGTGCTTTAAACCACAGGTAACCATACCTAACAATGGCTTAAACAAAATTCATTTCAAGTTATCCCCCATAACAAAGAGTTTGAAAGTCTTAGTCTCAGGGCTGAATCAGCGATTAATGATAACACCAAGGACCCTGGCTCTACCCATCCTTCCACGCATCCTTTCTTGGTGTGTTGGCTTTTAGTTTGCAAGCTTCTAGTTTTATGGTTATATGATGGCTGCAGCAGCTCCAGACATTACTTGTTTACATAGCTAAGACCACAGGCCAAATGAAAGGGTGCAAACGCTTCTCTTCCTGCAACATCCTTTCCATCGTAACAGAAAATTTACCCAGGGCCCCCTAACAGATTTCTCCTTAAATCTAATTTGGCAAAATGGGCACATGGCCATCTGTAGCTGTAAGGGATGATGGGAAAGTGAGTATATAGCATTTTCACCATTACTGGAGGATGGTTTTGTCAGGAAGGAAGGAAGGAATAGAGGAAGAAAGGGAGGAAGAGGAGAGAAAGGGAGGGAGGGGAGAGAAGTGGTAACTGAAACAACACCAACAGTATCTGGCATATTATCAAAGTTAGAAGTTGATATAGCTAGAACTGAGTCTCTTTTCACAAAGCGTGAACCAACACAAACAACTTCATAGCAAAAAAACAAATAACCTGATTTAAAAATGTGCAAATGACCTAAATAATTTCTCAAAAGAAGATATACAAATGGCCAAACAGGTATATGAAAAGGCGATTAACATTACTAATCATCAGGGAATTGCAAATCAAAATTTCAGTGAGATATTACCTCAATTGTTAGAATAGCCATTATCAAAAAGACAAAACATAACACGTGTTGGTGAGAACGTGGAGAAAAGGTAACCAACCCTTGCACACTACGAATGGGATTGTCGATGAATACGGCCATTTTTCAAAACAATGCAGAAGTTTGTCAAAAATTTAAAAATAGATCTGTTAGAAATCCCACTTCTGGGTCTATATGCACAGGAAATGCAATTAGCTTGTTGAGAAGATATTGGCACCCCTATATTCACTGCAGCATTATTCACAATAGCCCATATACGGAATCAACCTAGGTGTCCATCAGTGGATATATGAATGAAAAAATATGCTTCATAAACACAATGGGAATACTATTCAGCCATAAAAAATGAAGAAAATCCTGTCATTTGTGATAACATGGATGAACCTGGAGGACATTATGCTAAGTGAAATAAGGCAGTTGCAGAAAGATAAATACTGCATGATCTCACTTATATGTGGAACCTAAAACAATTCAACTCATAAAAGCAGAGAATAGAATAGTGGTTACCAGGCGTTGGGGATGAGGAGAGGAATGTGGGGAGATGTTGGTGAAAGGGTATAAAGCTTCAGTTAGACAAGACAAATAACTTCTAGATATCTATTGTACAGCATGGTGACTGTAGTTAATAATAATGGAATGTACACTTGAAAATTGCTGAGAGTAGATCTTAAATCTTCTCCATATGTGAAGTGATGGATATGTTAACTTGATTTAATAATTTCAAAATGTGTGTATATCTCAAAACATGTTGCACACCAGAAATATGTACAATTTTTGTCAATTAAAATTGAATAAATATTTTTAAGTAAGACAAAACAAAAACCCACATACTTTTTACCCCACGCCAAGCAAAAGAGGTAGGGAAATCCTTTCTCAGGTAGTTACAGCCCATGACTTTTAATATCAGTGCCATGACCTTGAAAGGGCTGCTGAAAGGTTATCAGGGAGACTGTTGGTGATGATAGAGCTGAGATGCTCCCTTTAAAGCATGGGGAATCTGACACCCTTCCCTGAGTGTCCTTGAGTTTGAGGTCTCTAGGGAACTGAGCTGACTTCCCTTTGGGGAATAGAAAGTCATCCAGATTTTGCGTGGACTGAACTCAAACTCCTGGAGTTTGAGGAGGGCTTCTTATACCTAACTTGACTCAGACTTGCCACTGAGTCAAAACATTTGTCAAGTCTTTAAATGTCCTTCAGTCCTGTGCCAATTGCAATGTACAAAACATCTTCAACTCCATTCTTCTGTTGGTTTGTTGATTTCTCTCTGAGTGGTCCAGATGCATTCTCATACCATACCACATATACATTTTCTTGTGCATCATTAATAGATTCTAACAGTTGCATATAATATTGAAAATTATATGCAAAAATTATAAAATGGCCAGGCACAGTGGCTCATGCCTGTAATCCCAGCACTTTGGGAGGCTGAGGCTGGTGGATCATGAGGTCAAGAGATCAAGACCAGCCTGGCCAACATGGTGAAACCCCATCTCTACTAAAAATACAAAAATTGGCTGGGCGTGGTGGTGGGCGACTATAGTCCCACCTACTCGGGAGGCTGAGGCAGAAGAATCACTTGAATGCGGGAGGCGGAGGTTGTAGTGAGCCAAGATCATGCCACTGCACTCCAAACTGGCGACAGAGTGAGACTTCATCTCAAAAAAAAAAAAAAATTATAAAATAATATTGGAATTATTTACATCACATTCACCTATATGAACATATAAATAATATAAATAGGTATGTAATAAGGATTTAAAACTTTTATTTCCATTTGCAAAGTTATTCTCTGAGAGCCTGATAAACAAAGTTGAGTATACATTTTTTGTATATATAAACACATGCACACACATGCATGTACACACACACACCTATCCCTGGGTAGTCAATGGTGAAATAAAGAAGAGAGAGCCATAATACATAGTCTCAAAAGTTTTATATACAAGAAGAAGCACACACACACACACAAAATCAGAAGCAGACTTGGGTTGGAATCCTGGCTCTGTCACTTGCACCTTGGTGTTAGGCACATTTTGTTATCTCACTGAGACTCAATTTCTCATTTGAGAATGGGGACAATAATACCCACTCCTCATAATTGGTGAGGAATTTAGAGGAAATGTAAATGAAACATCTAGCACAATGCTTAGCATTACCCATAAACACTCACAAACTCTGTATTGTTCAGACAAATAGAGGAGAGATTTATTATGTCAGTAACACATTTGGATTTCTTGGCTCTCAACTCTTCAAAACTCTTCAGAAATGTTTTAGGAGCTCTAAAGTGGTACATCAGGCAGAACCCCTAATTTCAGTGGACATTCCTAGAGCTCCCATGTCCCATGTGGCAGCTACGGGCAATTGATTTATCATGTCTGTGATGGGCAATTGATTTATCATGTCTATAATCATCTCTGGTAAATCATTTTATCATGTCTATAATCATCTCTAGTAAAGCAGATTTCACAGTCAGCTTTTTTCATGATCTCCTTTTTAAGTCACTCACACAGATAGGGAATTGCCCTTTATTTTGGTCTGTATGCCAAAGTCTTTCCTCCTATTCCAGTTACTACATCCTTGGGGAAGAACACTGTTAAACTAATAAAGCCAAATGCCAGGACAGTTTTTTTAGTGTTTAGAGCTCTCTGTTTCCATTTCCTCCCAAGCTGATTAGGTAGGATACAGCTTTTTAGCCCCTTAGAGTGGTAACTTTTGAGGCTTTGGTTAGGATTCCAGGGAAAAGGCACAGTGAGTCGCTTTGAGTCTAGGCTGAGGTTCTCCAAATATGGACCATGGTCCAGCATCATCAGCCTCACCTGGAAGCTTCTTAGAAACACAAAATCTCAGATCACCCCTCAGAGCCTACTGAACCAGAAGTTGCATTTTAACAAGATCCACAGGAGATTCAGACACTCAGTTTCAAGAAATCCATCCCAGATCTATAAACTAACTTCATTTAAGTAAAGGAAGTTTCTGCCTAGTTCAACCTAGCCATCTGAAACATGACACTGGGATTTGATATAAATTTCCAGTTGGTTAAAATTATTCCTGTTTTGTAACATTGCCGTTGTTCCCTGAACTTAGATCTATTTCTGGGTCTGCTTTGAGAGGGCCTCCTCTGTGATGAGCTGGAACAAACTGGCACAGGCTCTTGAGAGCCCATTCTGCCCATCCCTTCCCAACTTTGTGTTCAGAAACACCATGTTGGTAACAAGAAAACCACGGCAGGAGTATTTACACCACTGAAATAGGAAAATACAAGTCAGAACATTCTTTTCCCCTAAAGAACTGGCTTATAGCCCAGACATACCTAACATAAACCAGGGGTGTTGGCTCCCTGGCATAATAACATCATAGGAGCATCCTAATACTACTGTCACTTCCTCCACACTCCAATTCTTGCAACAGAGAAAGTACATTTCTTTTCTTTCTATCCTTGGTAGAAACGGGGATCAATTGGCTACTACCAAACATCGTCTCATGGAAATGCTATAGCTCAACAATTTTAATATACATAACAACCATCTGGGGTGTCTGTTAAAATGCTCTTTTATAAATTTACTCCCAGGATTTTTATTTAGTAGATTTGTATTCAGACCTGCGATTCTGCATCTTACAAGATAAAGAAATTCTAATGCTGGTAGTCTCTAGACAATGCATTGAAAAAAATTCAAGTGTCGGGCATATTGACAGGGAAGCAGCTCATTACATTTACCTGGGGGTTCTAAGAGCTTCCACCACCCAATGCCCTGTGTCTCCCCAGAGAAATAACACTCTACTAATCAAACACACTAACTCTGAACTCAATTGTGTATTGCCAACTTGCAAAGCTTATAGTAGCTACCTGTTCAGATAGCCATGAAATACTGTGGTCTTCAAGCTCTCAGATTTCCTGTCAAAAAATTGAAGCCCCATTGGCAAGCTGCAGGTTGCTGGCTGTCCAAGGATATCATCTCCAATTGAAATCAGCAATGCAGGCTCAGAGTCTTGGCTCAGGTCTCCCAAGCATATCATTATTATTCTAATGAATTTGGAAAATTACATGTTCTCTAATAATAGCCCATGAAAGGAATATACAAATAGAAATACAGAAAGAAGTGACTTGCTGTGGGCCCTTTGAAGAACTTGGTGACTGAGTTTGTTCAGTTGTTTTTAGATAATAGAATTAGACTTAGTCTATTGGGCCTCATTGAATAAAAGGGAATTTTTCATTAAAATGTATATTCTGAGCTTCTGAAACAAAATCATAAGTTCAGGCCCACGTTCTGTGTGGCACCAATCCAGAGCTGAGTAATGGTAGTTGTTTATGGAAGAGGCATGAATTCTCCAGTTGCGATAGTTTCCGTCATTCTCACTTTGTTTTCCTAACTGGCCTTGTCTATGTAGTTATCTGAGTTTGCAGCCCCTGCTAAGCTTTATTTTCTTTCTTGGTTTTGTTTTACCCTGCTTCCAAGTTCCCTTCAGATGGCTCACAACATAAAATCCTGGGAAGCTCTTCTTCTTGCTATCTGTTGCAAATTAGTGTAAGCCAATCTTGTGTTTGATGATTATTGGATTATTAGATAGATATCAATAACTGTCTAGAGTTAGTAGTTGAAGTCTGTAACAGAACTCCTCAAACTTTAACTTGGCTATGAATTGCCTGGGATCCTGTTAGTATACATTTATTAATTCAGTAGGTCTAGAGTGGCCCTGCTGATGGTTGCATGCACCATCCATTGAGTAGAAAAGGTGTAAGTTTCTGCCTCTAAAACTTTGTTCCCAGGTTCTATCAGAAGCAGGAAGCAAAACAAAGCTTGCCATTCATAAAAGTGTTTATTAGCAATAGAATTTTAAAAAGGCATACAATCTGCCTTATAAACTGGATAAATCTCAAATCTTTGCCCTCTTAATTATCCTGACCATGTCTTTGCATAAAGCAAAAGTAACAGTGTTCTGGAAGCAGGGATTCTGTTAATCTGTTTCTTTTCCCTCTTTTTTTTTTTTTTTGAGACCGAGTCTCACTCTATCACCCAGGCTGGAGTTCAGTGGCACAATCTCAGCTCACTGCAAGAGCCATCTCCCAAGTTCAAGCGATTCTCTTGCCTCAGCCTCCAAAGTATCTGGGATTACAGGCACCTGCCACCACACCCAGCTAATTTTTGTATTTTTAGTAGAAATGGGGTTTCACCATGTTGGCCAGGCTGGTTTCAAACTCCTGACCTCAGGTGATCCGCCCACGTCAGCCTCCCAAAGTGCTGGGATTACAGGCATGAGCCCCTGTTAACCTTTGAAGATGAATCCAGCAATCTCAGAATCAGTTGCTAGACAAAGGACAGTTTCAGAATCAAGCTTTGGTACCACTGCGAAGAATATGGACTACTGAGTTCCCTGGATTATTTTGCCTTAAACAAGTGCAGAAGGGTTTCTATAACATTTGTCATAGTTCTAGCCAAGCCACATATTTTGAATACCAGCAATTTTATCAGTGTAAACCCATTTATAAAAACACGCTAATGTCTAAACTTCTGAGGTCAATTGTAGATAAAGACAGGTAGATGCTTGTAGTAACTTTCCTTGCAGTGTGGCTCTTTGATTAAACTCTGTGAACGATTTCCTGTAACATGTATCCCAATTAGGGCAACCAGCAGCACCTATTTTTATTATACTGTCTTTGATAATATATTTAAATTAAATTACACACCACAGGACAGACTCTTCACAAGAAATGGATGCTTCAAACCAGATTTGGCCCAATTCTGGGGTGGGAAGGATCGGTTTTACATTTGAGAGAGATCAAAGTGAAGGAGGCAGGAAGAAACAGCCCCTTCCAGTGAGGTGTGGAATTTTCCACTACCACCTTCTAAGCAAGACCTGAGGGTCCCCTCACCCAAAACTCTTCTATTCTTGGCACACTCGTTTTTTAGATTAACTTCTATCTGGGCCCCTTTCCCATCATGTCTTCAGCACAACATTCTCTCTTGTGACTTCATGACAAGCAGAAACAGAAAATAAGTAGAAGCAACCCTAGAGATTGCCAAAGCCAGTGGGTTTTTCATCTTAGCTTTGAAGTCCTTTGTTCAGACCTAATATCACCCTGGGATGCAGACACATAATCCACATAGGAAACAGAAATGTTCTGGATGAAAAAGTGGGTGGATGCAGGGAAAGCAAAAACACAGCTCTCTTCCACGCTCCCAGTCCGTTCATCTGTTTGTACTTGAGTGACTTCCAGTGGACACCAATAACCTGATCATTCTTCTGTCACCCATTTTGCAGATTAGGAAACTAAGTCCTTGAGGGGATATATAAATTGCCTGAGTACACATAGCGAGATGCTGCAGAACAGAAACTCTCTTTCTATTGTGGGTCAGACTACAGGCTTTAAGGGAATGAGGTGAAGGCACTCGCTTTTGTCCTGAGACTGATGGCTCAGTGGGTTAACGACTCAGACTCCAAGCTGGTTGTCCATGCCCCTAAGCCTCCCCATCCAATTAGCTCATTCCTTCAGTTCCGGGTCAACTTTTTCCTTTCTGAGTTCCAGATGAAAACCTCTCTCTGCAGTTCCTGGTATCACCTGAAAAACAAAAAATAAGGATTTTCTTCCTTCTCAATACCATCTAGCACTTGAAGAAAAACTGCCAGCCAGCCAGATGGTAAGTTGTCATGGGGAAGATGACGTGGCTGCTCCCCACAGGGAGAGCCTCTTCTGACTTTCCTCAAGTGAGTTACGCTCTTTTTAATCTGCTTCGCAGACAGCCCATTTGCTAACATTGCATCAATATGTGCTCATCTCTTTTCCCTAAAGGCTTCTGTTTCTCTCCAGGTCTCCTTTTCCACTGCATTTTTATATCTTCCTATCCTTTCCAGTGCCCTACAAGAATTTTATTCATACAAAAGCAGGCCTTCCGAAAACACAGAGTTATGTTTGGTGTTATCAACCACAGTAGTGGTTATGATTGAAGATACGTTCTCCCCATCCTAAGATGGTAAAGCGCTCAAGGAGATAACTTCCTGTTCATACTCTTTACACTGTGGGCATGTCACCCTGAGGATTCTCTGGGGCTCCTTTTTATCCATGTCTCTTTCCATCTTCCCCCTCTTTTCTCCTTTGTTCACAAGACCCTCCCTATTGCCCCTTTCTCCACCTACCTGCCTTCTAAGACAGGAGTTGTAAGAAGGGGTGTTCAGTCTCATAAAGTACTGACATTGACAGCCTGGATCCTACTCACCACCATGCCACATTATTTACCAAAATCACATGGGTCTACAGCCTATTCCCAGAATATTATGATAATATTAGGTTGGTGCAAAGGTAATTGTGGTTTTTGCCATTAAAAGTAATGATCATGAGAAAAAAAGAAACAAGAAAAAAGAAATCTTAAGAGAAAGAAGGAAAAGAAGGAAGAAAAGAAAGAAAAATAAGAGAACTATGTACCAATATTACTAGTAATATTAATAACTGACATTGACTGAGGAAGTCTTTTATCCTGCACTACTGTGTGTGTGTGTGTGTGTTACATTAAGGCCTCATGAGTACTATATTATTTCCCCTTATTTTACAAATGTGGAAATCTGGGGACATTTAAGCCCAATGAGCAAATAGGAAGCCAGGATTCAATGCCTGGGGAATCTGACTGCAGAGTCTGAGCTCTATAGACTGCTGACCAAAGCTGGGCTCAGTGCCCAGCTTTCAGGGTTGGGAATTATTATGGTAGCGCCCATGTTTGGGGATTACACATATTGGTGATTCCATGATTCAAAGGGCCAAGGATGTCACAAAGCCAGGGATTCCCATATTAAGGACATAGTATGGGAGAGGATTCTGAGGTGTTAAAGACAAGTGTTTTATATCAACAATCCAGAGGATATGCTTTTATAACAGGTGAAGTCATGGGGAAGGAAAGACTGAAGCACTGCTATGTTTGTCTTCCTAAGATCATTATATTGATAGTTTTCTAGACTCTTGTCTCTTTGAGGAGGCTTAAGCTAATTTTTTTAAATTTTACTTTAAGTTCTGGGATACATGTGCTGAACATGTAGGTTTGTTACATTGGTATACATGTGCCACTGTGGTTTGCTGCACCAATCAACACATCATCTAGGTTTTAAGCTCCACATACATTAGATATTTGTCCTAATGCTCTACCTCCCCTTTCCCCCCACCCCCCAATAGGCCTCAGTGTGTGATGTTCCCCTCCCTGTGTCAATGTGTTCTCATTGTTCAGCTCCCACTTATGACTGAGAACATGTGGTGTTTGGTTTTTTGTTTCTGTGTTAGTTTGCTGAGAATGATGGTTTCCAGCTCATCCATGTCCCTGCAAAGGACATGATCTCATTCTTTTTTATGGCTGCATAGTATTCCATGGTATATATGTGCCACATTTTCTTTATCCAGTCCATCACTGATGGGCATTTGGGTTCTTTTTAAAATCGCTTTGTGAGTTGTGGAGTTTCTTCCATCTTAAATGCTGTCTTGCTATTGTGTTTCAGTCACCTGTTACTCACATGTGGGTTATTCACTTTGGAGACCATTTCTGGAAAGTTTCAAATACTAAGATGGCTTTTACATGCCAACCCCTGGGCTCTTGCCTCCTTTTTCCATTGCCTGGCCATAACACAAATTAATTTCTATAATCATTGCTTCCAAATGGTTTTCTCAGATGTTCTTTAAATGAATCCATCCTTATTTTTGAATTTTCTACATCACAACCTCCTGCTCTTTTCCTCCATCCCATAGAAGAGAGGGATTGATAGATGGTTATCCCACTGTGCTTTAAAGCAGACTCTACAAGTGCAGGAATTATGTTCATCTGAAATTTGAAGGAATGTTAATACAACCTCTCCTTCCTTGCAAGTACCCTCCACTTTAGTTTTTCCTTTTCAAAACTGACAGACTCTTCTTTGGACAACACTTAGGAGCCAAACATTTTGGCTTTTGTCTTAGATGAAATAATCCTATTAAAACATGAATGAGAACTGACACTTCCCATTTCAGAATGCAAATCATGCTTCTCTGCCATCAAGACCCCATATACTCCACTTCCTGCTACTCTTCTGACTTCCTCCCCTACACTTTCCTCTTGTACCCTCTACCCTGACTCCACCCCATTTTCTTGCTCCATCCCTTTTGTGACCAGAAACACGTATGTGCCTCAGGCCTTTTGAACTTGCCATTCTCTCTCTCTGCCTCTGCCTGAAATTCTCTTTCCCCAAATAGCTGCCTGTTCATTCTTATTATTCTCTGCTCAGATGTCATCCATCAGAAAGCCTTCTCTGCCAGCTCAGTTTATAATAGCTAACCCCAAACATTTTCTATTTTTTACCCTGCTTATTTTTTTCACATCACAGCTCAGCACTTTGTTATATATTTCTTTACTTGTTTGTTGTCTGTCTTCACCATTAAAATGTAAGATCTATAAGCTATGTTCACATTTTAAACAAAAACAAAACAGAAAACAACAGCAGCAGCAGCCACAACAACATCAACACTATCACATCCTCAGCACCTAGAACAGCACTTGGCCGGTAGTAGCATTTGTTTTCTTTGTTTGTTTGTTTGTTTGTTTTTATTATTATACTTTAAGTTTTAGGGTACATGTGCACAACGTGCAGGTTTGTTACATATGTATACATGTGCCATGTTGGTGTGCTGCACCCATTAACTCGTCATTTAGCATTAGGTATATCTCCTAATGCTATCCCTCCCACCTGTTGAATGAACAAAGGCTGCGCTATGGTGAGAGAGGGGGCTATGCACTGGTGGGAAACGTACCAGATCTCCAGATCACATATTACAAGTTTCTGGATCTAACTTTGTTCCTAAGATATAAATTGCCTTGATAGCTCGTGGGAGTTCTGTTTACCTGTTCAGTGCCCTAGTTCTGCAGCTGATTATTACTGGCCTTGGTTTCTCTTCTATTCTTCAGCTGCCCTCTTTCCAGAGAGGTTGTTCCCACTCATCCTACCCAAGGAAGACATTAGCCAAGCAGACCTTGGCTCTCACATGCTAAGTGACTGCCTGAGGCATCATCGTTAAAAGTAAGGGTCCAGCTCTTGCTTTCCACTTCCCTAGGTGCCTGGGCCAAGTCTCACTCTTAGCTTCTCCCTTGGGCTCCCATGTACACAGAGCAAGAGAATTCTGGCAATTAAGGGGACCTGTCCATATGGGGACCAAGAGACTCGGCAACATATTTTGTGTCTCATTCCAACCATAGTGCCAAGTATAGAATTAAATTTACTTTCTTAAGTTTGGAGTCTAACGTGAACCTTTGAGCAGTATCTGAGACACAAGGCTACAAACGTTTCCCTTTCTTTCCATCTCAGTTCTGCTTTGCCCTGCAGTTGCCTGAATTAAGTATACATGTCAGAAGGCTTTAGTTGGTTCCCGAGAATCTTGTCTTCAAATCATGGCTCTGACAATTATTATCCATGTTTCTCAGACACTGGAAGGAATCCCTCTTAGGAGATAACACTTATTGAATAGTTACCTAGATCTGGGTCAAGCACCTTCTACACTCTAACTGTCTTAATCCTCAGAATTCTATAAGGTAGATACCATAATTAACCAGGTTTTACACATTTTTAAAAAATCAGGCCAGGCGTGGTGGCTCAGGCCTGTAATCCCAGAACTTTGGGAGGCTGAGGCAGGAGGATCACTTGAGGTCCAGAGTTTGAAAATAGCCTGGCCAATATGGCAAAACCCCATCTCTGATAAAATTACAAAAATTAGCTGGGAGTGGTGGTGCGCACGTGTAATTTCAGCTACTCAGGAGGTGGAGGCACAAGAACCTCTTGAACCTGGGAGTCAGAGATTGCAGTGAGCTGAGATCGCATCACTGCACTCCAGCCTGGTTGATGGAATGAGACTGTCTCAAAAAAAAATTCAAGAGTTAGATAAACATGGATTTGAACCAGAGCCCTAGCTCATTACCACTTCACTGCATCATCACTACTATGACTAGTTATCATTTGTGATATGACATGGATACCCTGATCCATGTGCCCAGAGCCACCTGCTCCCCTTCTCAAGTACTTCAGACTTGTCCTATTGGTATACCTGGAAAGGCTCAAAACTGGGTACAACCTCAGGAAGAGTATGTCTTCCATTTCGGAGATCCTCCTTTCATAGTAGGAGACGGTGTGTTATAATGGACAAAGGCTTTCTTGGTGACTCCCACTAACTGCATGTCTTTTGAGAAGTCGATTTAACCTCCTGGCCACTCAGATTTCTCAACTATAAAAGAAAAGCTTGAACCAAAGACTCAAAAATATTAATGAATGGATAATGAATAACATTTATTCTCCAACATCCAATGATTCTGTAGCCAATATCCAACTTCTAATAGTTTTGGTTTCCATAACCTCTCCAGGCTTCATTTGCAGGGCTCTGTGCACATTGATCCATTTCCTCCAGCACAGAAATCCTTATTCAGAGGATCTGTGATGCTTTATATCAACCAGATAATACAAAGTAGTCCAGTCACCCAGCTGCCTCCTTGGGAGAACTATGAGTTCATTTCTTACAACCTGCCACAACTATTGCTAATAATGATAGCTAACATTTGTTGTGCCACAGATTCTTCTAATCATCTTACATTTAATTAATAACTTAATATAATTAATTGTTATGATTAATTAATAATTTAATCTTTATAACAATACCATGAAGTAGTTACTAGTATTAATACCTATCAGTCAGCTAGGCGTGGTGGCTTACGCCTGTAATCCCAGCACTCTGGGAGGCCGAGGCAGGTGAATCACGAGGTCAGGAGTTCAAGACGAGCCCGACCAACATGGTGAAACCCCGTCTCTACTAAAAATACAAAAAATTAGCTGGGCATAGAGGCGGGCACCTATAATCCCAGCTACTCAGGAGGCTGAGGTGGGAGAATCACTTGAACCCAGGGGGCAGAGGTTGCAGTGAACCGAGATTGTGCCACTGCACTCCAGCCCAGGTGACAGAGCAAGACTCCATCTCAAAAACAAACAAACAAACAAACAAAAATACCCATCAGTCAATAAAGAAGGAATCAGCATCCTAAATTATTTGAGCTCGTCTCTTCTGAAGTTTCACAGCAGCCTAAGGCATTCGCCAGGGCCTCTGGAGTAAACAAGGGGGAGTAAACTTCATTGCCTAAGTTGACAATGAAGGAGAGGCAGAAAGGCCTTTCCCTAGGTTCCCTGCAAGAAGATGCTGTCCAGCTGGTGCTCAGGGCTCATGTGTCATTTCAGCACTGGCAGCAGCTGTTCCTCACCAGTCCTGTATAAATCTGGAAACTGGAGAACATTGTCAACCTCTGTCCTGTTGCACTGGTATCTTCTCTCCCCAGTGAGATGCCTTGGAGACTGAAATGTCCCTGTTTGGAAATGTCAACAAAAGAGACTGCTGCTTCGATTTCCTTGTCCTTCTTTTCTGTTAACACTCTGGAGAGTGTGATGCAGCTGATCTCACCTTGCAGAGGCTACCTTGAGTGGTCATTCGGAGAAAGTAGAACTACTGAAGGTGGAGGAGGTGGCTTTCTGGAAGTCAGCAAAGATGATAAAATGCACCAAACGGGAGCTGCCATCAGCCTTGCTCTTTGACCAGCTCTGTCATTTTATAACTTGGGGGTGAATTACAGTTTCAAGTGATAGAGAAGGGGCCATGGCATGTCACCATCTATTTAAAGAGCCATGAAGACACTGTCAGCAAGCTTTGCCTAACGAGGATGCAGGATGACCTGCCCTTTATCTTTACTCCTTCAAGATTGAATGTGTGTTGCTGCTTTCTTGCCAGTAAAGGCAACAGTTGCAGTTACATTATTTTTGCAACAAAAGAGTCAACATTTTTCAAAAGTGACACAAATTCACCTTTAACTTTGTTCAAGGAAATTGATTTTTTTCTTTCTTTAAAAAATGTTAAATGTTTAGGTAGTTTGGAAGTTTTTTTAATTTTAGCAGTTTCCAACTCATGCTGAAAGAGTTTGTGGATTTAGTCATTCCGCTAAGCAGTTGTAAATATGCACCTTGCTTAACAACATAGTGGTTATGCTCCTCAAAAGTAGCATTTTACGTTTTACATTTTTTACCTTTTCCAAATGTAAAAAAGATAATGATAACATATTCTCTTCTCCCCCCAAAATTCAATAAGTATAATTGAATATTTTGGCAATATCTTCAGATGCTTTTTATTTTAATACGAATAGCAGTAAAATGTTTATAGTAGAAAACAGCAGTTATATTTCCCACTGTCAACAACTTTTGGCTTTCTTAGTTGCTTCTTTGAGAATATACCTCCATAATTTTATAATGTATTTATTCTTATATTTTTAATGTATTGATTTAATAGCATTAACCACTTATACTTATAGGCTGGGCACAGTGGCTCACGCCTATAATCCCAGCAATTTGGGAGGCTGAGGCGGACGGATCACTTGAGGCCAGGAGGTCGAGACCAGCCTGGGCAACATGGTGAAACCCCATCTCTACTAAACATACCAAAATTAGCCAGGTGTGATGGTTCATGCCTGTAATCCCAGCTACTCAGGAGGGTGAGGCATGAGAATCACTTGAATCTAGGAGGTAGAGGTTGCCGTGAGCTGAGATTGCACCACTGCACTCCAGAGTGAGCAACAGAGTAAGGCCCTGTCTCAAAAAAAGGAAAAGTAGCATAGATGGCAATATTTGATGAAAGAAGTCTTTCTGTTAATTCACGCTGCAGTGCCTGAACTTCTTTATCTGATCATCTTAGAAATTATCAAGAAGATAATTACCCTAATTTGATCATTTTATGCATGTATCAAAACATCACACTGTACCCCAGAAATATGTACAATTATTATGTGTCAATTAAAAATAAAACAAAAAAAAGAAATCCTCAAGACATGGCAGCGACACCTAGCCCTTTGGCTTTGGTACCTTGTCTCTTGATCTTCCCGATATTTTTCACCAGAAGTTGATATCTACAAACACTTAAATGGACCAGAGGAAGCTTCTATCCAAAGCAATCTCCAAAACATCTCAGTGAAGTATGGACTTCTTCCGATGTCAGAAATAGCTTCAAAATTTAGTTGCTTTGTTAGTATTTAGTTTAATAAATCTTTGATGTTCATAGGAATGTAATCAAAGATCTTCAAGAATTTCCAAATACAAAAAGATAATAACATATTCTCTTCTCCCCCCAAAATTCAATAAGTATAAGTATAATTGAATATTTAGGCAACATCTTCAGATGCTTTTTATTTTAATACAGCATGGTTCACTTTTTAATTTGTCCCAGACTTCTATTTTCTGGATAAGAACCAGTCATCAGTTGCACAGATCTATTCAATATCTTTTTAAACAAATTTATCCATGCTCCTTATTTTTTAAACCTACTTTGATTTTTATCAAAGTAATGCACAAAGTTGTTGAAAAATCAAATAGCAGTAAAAGGTTTATGGTAGAAAACAGTGGTTATATTTCCCACTATCAACAACTTTTGGCTCTCTTAGTTGTTTCTTTCAGAATGTACCTCCATAACTTTATAATGTATTTATTCTTATATTTTTTATGTGTTGGTTTAATAGCATTGACCACTTATACTTTGTTAGATAAAGGTTAGCTTTCCTCCTCACATACACTGACACACATACTGTCATCCGTATAAGTATCCTTTAAGAGTATTACTATTCACACTTCTGGTTAAATAGTACTGTTTGTTTATATTTTATGACTATAGGAATATTATACTCTGCTGAGCAAAACATCCTTTCTTATAGAAATTTTTGTTTTTCCTAGAGTTTACAGTGTCTTGTTTTTTTTCATTTGATTAATTTTTTTGTGTCCAATCACTGACTCTTTCCTACACCTCTGGCAGATCTACACTATTCCACCATCACCACTGCCACCTCTGTGCTGACACTATTCTCCATGTGGTCAAATGCATCCAATAATTTATCTTTACATTGTCATTCTCAATCCAGCATCCTGAAATGGCATCCATTCCAGGATATTTTTTAACAAATAAATAAAATCATTATTCTCTTAAGAGTTGTTTTTCTTCCGTAACAAAACTTCACTGCAATGTGCTTGCTGAGTTAGCAATAAAGTTCACTCCATATATAAATAGCTCAAACCTTGCAGGAAAAAATTTAAATTTGTGCCTCAGCAAAAAGACAGATCATAACATCAGGAACTTTTAGGGGTTGTGTGACTGGTAAATACCTCCAGGTTTAATATCCCAAACCATTCTATAGGCCCTCTTTAGATGTGGAGAAGCCCTGGGAAGCTTATGGAGGGCTTGCAATACATAACACACCACACACACACACACACACATACATACACACACACACACGCGAATGCACACATTTGCCCTAGGTCCCAATAAGTAAAGGGTAGCTGGGTGCACAAGGAAGTTGTTAGTTTCCATTATGTATGAGAGAGGGAGGTTCTTTTTTAAAAGACAAGACACTTATTATCTATCCTAGGACTGTCAGTTCTGTCTCCATGGCTGGTAACCTTGCCTCTAGGCATCTTTCCTAACTGTTGTTCACCTGGAATGTGTCCTTGCCAAATGGGACTACATTTGCTTTCTACACCCATCTTCCTCTGCCAAACAAGGATGCAGCTGCAATCAATAACAGTCTGCTTCCAACTTCTGATGTAGTGCAAGCTTCCAGATGATGAGGGTCTTCAAAATTCAAGTCCCATAAAGAAAAGTGAAAGCCCTAGCTGAGAATAAAGACTTCACGTTGCTCAACCATCAGAAACACTCACTTCTTCTGATTCCTTCTCTGGCTCTATTCCAGGATTATGGATATACCTGGAGCCAAGTTCAGCTAGACAGCGTGGCAGAGAAATGCACAAAGCAGCCCATGACTATCCACAGGATGTTTAGGAAGATCACCTTGACTGCTGCTTACAAGTAGCACCTTCCTGGTATAATGAATCTTGCCTATTTATTCTAATGAGTATTCTTTCCTCTTGTGGAAAGAAATTAGTGATTTTTTTTTTGTAGTTATCAAAGTAGAGGATGATAGGCATGGCCCAGTGGTGAGGTTGAAAGCAGCATTCATGTGGACACTAGAGTTGAGACAGAATCTCCTGGCAACCAGGAGCTCGGGAAGAAGCTAGAAAGAGACATTTTCACTCTCCCAAATGTCCAAAACTTAGGTGTATTTTACAGAACAACCATCATAAAGAGCTTCCTCTCTTTATGTAAAGAGCTTTCCAATCAGATAATGTTTTTTTCTCTGATATGATTGGTTATTTAGCCTCACGTTCATGTCTCTAATATCACATTTTGGTGAAAGATATCCTTTTTTAAATAATAATTTTAGCTGTCAGTCTTTTCAATGGAGATGATACATTCTTACACCATCACATTAACAATTCAGACTGAGTCAACAACAGCTTGATGGGGCACCTGATTTTGCATAAAGAACACAACACATTGAACTCTCTGTTCCTTGCACAGGCGGAGGAATCTGTTCTTTTGTTTATCAACATTAGGTCATTCTGAGGTGCAGTACCAAGGGCTCCATTTTAGTAGCTCCTGAGACAGCCTGGAAATTAACTGGTCAATTAGACATACAGTCTGGATGTACCTCTAATTGAAAATGAATACGTTTTGATACTATATCTGTTTAGGAGATTATCTACAAATTGCTTTAGGCATTAGATGGCTCCAAATGGTTATATGGACATCTGTTTTTGTTGGCCACAAACATGCTATTCACAATGACAATTTTATCATTAACTGAAATCATGGCTTCATCTACTATATTATTCTGAAAATTTCTAACTTTCTTATAATGATCAGTGGGGGAGTGTGTCTGTGATATTTCTGTGGTGAAGGATTTCTAAAGAAATGTGTTCTTTTATTCATTCATTCAAAAGAACATATCTGTCCTTGATGTACATATGTACACTTTTCCTAAGTAACTCATTTAATACTGACCCTGGAGTAGCATGGAGGAATTGCTCTTCTCATCTGCATGGCTAGGCTCTGGCAATACAAAGCTTATTCTAGATATTCTCCTGATGAAGCATCATGCATTTGTTTAATAGTCAAAACAGATCCCAGAGAACACCATCTGAGAGACCCACATTGAAGATTATGCTATAAATTATCTGATTATTACTCCTCAAAACTGTCAAGGTCATCAAAACCGAGGAAAGTCTGAGAAACTGTCACAGTCTAGAGGAGGCTGTATTGGTTTGTTCTTGCATTGCTATCAAGAAATACCTGAGACTGGGTAATTGATACAGAAAAGACTTTTTATTGGCTCACATTTCCACAGGCTATACAGGAAGCATGGCTGGGGAGGCCTCAGGGAGCTTTCACTCATGGTGGAAGGCAAAGCCAGAGCAGGCATCTTCACAAGATTGAAGCAGGAGAAAGAGAGAGACGAGGTGCTACACACTTTTAAACAACAAGATCTCACGAGAACTCTATCATGGGAACAGCATTAGGGGGATGGTGCTAAGCCATTAGAAACCACTCCCATGATATAATCACCTCCCACCAAGCTCCACCTCCAGCATTGGGGATTACACTTCAGTATGAGATTTGGGAGGGAACACAAATCCAAACCATATCAGATGCTGAGGAGATATGATAACTCAATGAAATGTAATATTCTCGATGGGATCCTGGGACATTAAAAAAAGCATTAGGCAAAAACTAAATAAATTATGGAAATTTAGTGAGTAATAGTATAGCAATATTTCATTAATTGTGATAAGTGTATCATACTAATGTAAAATATTAACAATAGGGGAAACTGGGCTCAGAGTATATGGGAACTCTGTACTCTTTGCAACTTTTCTTTAAATCTAAAACTATGCTAATTTTTTAAAATCTTGTTTTAAAAACAAATTTTTCAAAAAGATCACATTGAGAAGGATTTTCCAGTTTGATTCTGATGGGGACATTGGACTCCAGGTTAAAATTGTTGAATCCAGGTGAAAATTATTGGGCTCCAGTTGAAAATTAGTTGTTAGTCTCTAATTTTTGTGCAGTAGCTAAGAGTACAGATCTGGTCTTAAATCACTTTAGACAGTTAGGTAATTTCTCTGAGGCTCTGCCTCCTTATCTGTAAAATGGGAATAGTGATGTCAATCTCACAGCTACCTCCAGAGAATCATATGAAATAAGGTTCAAAAATGCTACCACAGTGCCTGCAAATAGGACGTGTTCACAGAAATGGTAGCTGTTATTATAAATAATAATAAAGGAAATTTGGATTTTCCTATTGTGCAGCTCCCAGCTCCCAGTAGAAGATCTTAAAGAACAGCATTTCGTTTTCTTGCCAACAGAGCTTCAGGGTTACAAGAAGCTGAGGCATGAGGATGTAAGGCATATTCTGTGTTAACAAGGATAGCAGGTGGGATCTCAGTGAAGGGAGGAAAGTTGTTGAATGCAGAAGCCTCTGCTAAATTGAAATGGGGGAAATGGCTTAGAGCTGCACATAGATTAGTCACAGATTATTACTTGACTTAAATTTACGGGCGCATTTCAGTGGCAAATTGGGGTGGTGGGAGCAGAAAGCAGAGAGAAGAAGTGGCTAAATCAAGCTGCCCTTGCCTGTTCTTCATCAGGCATGTCCTTCCCTGCAATGGTCTGCTAATCATGGCATGGTTATCTACATGCTTGTAACTATGACGGGTCATTGATTTTCACATTCAGTTTGATGCTTGCCTTGTGGATTGTGATTTGTGATTTGAAAATCTATTCTACTCAGAAGGAAGCTACAAATGACCGTCAAACATAACAAATCTTGAACTCTAACTACCCAGAAAACAACAGTCTCTTAAATTGATGACCTGATAGTTAAGGACATTTTGTCTTCTGTTTCCAGAGCTCTGAGAAACATCAACTGTATTAAAGGAAGAGCGGACACACCTTCCATTTTTCTAACCAATTGACAAATGTTAAGTTCTTCCTGCAAACCTTTTGCCTACTTCCTTTAAAAGTCTTAGGAGGGACAAAATAACTTAATAACTTTAACATACTCATTACAAGGTGATTACTTGTTTAGATTAGAACATTACATGTGATGATTGGCTTATTGCACATCCAAATGGTAGATTGTATAATAGCCATATGAAAATCAGTTCCTGTAAGCATTATTTCAAAGAATGGGTCAAAGCCAATGGGTATCTAACAATCTACTTCTCCTCACTTTTCCATTGTTAACTGGTAGAGAGGCTCAGTAATTGGCCACTTCAAGACAAAGGTGTCACCTGAGTTCACAAAACCTACTCAGAAATAGCGTTACGTTGATCAATCTTCAGTTCAAGCTCATTGCAGTAAAAGCAACATAGGAATGTAAGTTACCCTTACAAATAGGCTAGGAAGAAAATCAGAATATTTCCCAGCTAATGAAAATGATTTTAAAATCCACCAAAAAATGCTGCAAAGCAATATTCTTCCTTTAGAGTAAATTAGAGGGCAGCTGATTCTTTAAGAACACGAGCACAGTAGTGATACAAGATGGTGTCAACTTCTCAATTAGAATGAGTTAGAGGGCTTATAGGTGATAATCCATTTTAACAAGCATCCATCAAAACAGAACTCACCATCTCATAAAAAGATTCCCAAGCTCCAACTCATGTCCAATTATTTTAAGTCATCATTCATTCAAGAAAATTTCAGGACAGTGAAAGAGCCTATGATACCCATGGAGGGTTTTTTTTTAAATTATACTTTAAGTTTGGGGATACATGTGCAGATCATGCAGCTTTGTTACATAGGTATACACGTGTCATGGTGGTTTGCTGCACCCATCAACCCATCATCTACATTAGATATTTCTCCTAATGATATCCCTTCCCTACCCCCCCCCACCCCCCTGGAGGCCCCAGTGTGTGATGTTCCCCTCCCTGTGTCCATGTGTTCTCATTGTTCAACTCCCACTTATGAGTGAGAATATGCAGTGTTTGGTTTTCTGTTTCTGTGTCAGTTTGCTGAGAATGATGGTTTCCAGCTTCAACTATGTCCCTGCAAAGGACATGAACTCAACCTTTTTTATGGTTGCAAAGTATTCCACAGTGTATTTGTGCCACATTTTCTTTATCCAGTCTATCATTGATGGGCATTTGGGTTGGTTCCAAGTCTTTGCTATTGTGAATAGTGCTGCAATAAACATACATGTGCATGTGTCTTTAAAACAGAATGATTTATATTCCTTTGGGTATATACCTAGTAATGGAGTTGCTGGGTAAATGGTATTTCTGGTTCTAGATCCTTGAGGAATCACCACACTGTCTTCCACAATGGTTGAACTGATTTACACTTCCACCAACAGTGTAAAAGCATTCCTGTTTCTCCACATCCTCTCCAGCATCTGTTGTTTCCTGACTTTTTAATGATTGCCATTCTAACTTGTGTGAGATGGTATCTCATTGTGGTTTTGATTTGCATTTCTCTAATGACCAGTGATGGTGAGCTTTTTTTCGTATGTTTGTTGGCCATGTAAATGTCTTCTTTGGAAAAGTGTCTGTTCATATCCTTCACCCACTTTTTGATGGAGCTGTTTGTTTTTTTCTTGTAAATTAGTTTCAGTTCTTTGTAGATTCTGGATATTAGCCCTTTGTCAGATGGATAGATTGCAAAAATTTTCTTACATTCTATAGGTTGCCTGTTCACACTGATGCTAGTTTCTTTTGCTGTGCAAAAGCTCTTTAGTTTAATTAGATCCCATTTGTCAATTTTGGCTTTTGTTGCCATTGCTTTTGGTGTTTTAGCCATGAAGTCTTTGCCCATGCCTATGTCCTGAATGGTATTGCCTAGGTTTTCTTCTAGGATTTTTATGGTTTTAGGTCTTATGTTTAAGTCTTTAATCCATTTTGACTTAATTTTTGTATAAGGAGTAAGGAAGGGGTCCAGTTTCAGTTTTCTGCATATGGCTAGCTAGTTTTCTCATCACCATTTATTAAATAGGGAATCCTTTCCCCATTGCTTGTTTTTGTCAGGTTTGTCAAAGATCAGATGGTTGTAGATGTGTGGTGTTATAACCCCATCACCTCAGCCCCAAATCTTCTTAAGCTGATAAGCAACTTTAGCAAAGTCTGAGGGTACAAAATCAATGTGCAGAAATCACAAGCATTCCTATACACTAATAATAGACAAAGAGAGCCAAATCGTGAGTGAACTCCCATTCACAATTACTTCAAAGAAAATAAAATACCTAGAAATACAACTTACAAAGGATGTGAAGTACCTCTTCAAGGAGAATTACAAACCACAGCTCAAGGAAAAAAAGAGGACACAAACAAATGGAAAAACATTCCATGATCATGGATAGGACGAATCAATATTGTGAAAATGGCCATACTGCCCAAAGTAATTTATAGATTCAATGCTATCCCCATCAAGCTACCATTGACTTTCTTCACAGAATTAGAAAAAACTATTTTAAATTTCATATGTAACCAAAAAAAAAGCCTATATAGCCAAGACAATCCTACGCAAAAAGAACAAAGTTGGAGGCATCACACTACCTGACTTCAAACTGTACTGCAAGGCTACAGTAACCAAAAGAGCATGACACTGGTACCAAAACAGATATATAGACGAATGGAACAGAACAGAGGCCTCACTGGGTGTTTTATCAAAGACTACAAAATGAAAAGAGGAGTTGATTTGAACAAGGAAGATTTTCAAACATATTTCAGAAACATAGGCATTACATGAAGTGAAATACACTCTCTGTAGCTCAGTTTGTTCATCCTTAAAATGGGCAGCATAAGTAATACGTGACCTAACTCTTGAATTCTAACTACCTAGAAAACAGCCTCTTAAACTGATGACCTGATAGTCAAGGGGTATGGGTTTTAGTGTGGATTCTATGAGTTAATGTATGCAAAGTCATTCAATGAGCACTTGCTATCATTGTTATTACAATTGTTGTTCAAGCAACATTGTTATTACAATTGTTGCTCCTTCTCATCAAGGAGAAGAGGTGATGACGACAAAAAAAAGAGAAAGCATTATTTAGGTAGTGAGATATTGGGGATGATGGAGAGTTTCCTCCAAAATATCAGCTTCACTGAATGGCAACAGCAGACCCTCCAGGCTTAGGCCTGGCAGTATAGCATTCCCTAGTCTTCTAAAGCCAACAATTGATTCAGTGATAGACACTTAACCTAAGTTACTCCCATGAAGTGCCAATTTAAAAGGGCAGAGGCTTCACCTGCTTTGCTCTCTGCTCTGTTTCCTGCCACCTGTTTGAAGAATGTTCAATGAATTTGGGACTTAAGAAAAAAAATTCCCTTTCCACTGGGCTTGCCCAACTAATAGAATAAAAGCCTTGAGCTACTGACAGCCATTTATTTTACTCTCATGAAAGGAGCGCCTGTTTGAGAATGAAGCCAAACCAGAGGACAAAAGAGCCGAGAGAAAAAAGATAGGTTCCTGAAGACATTTGAGCACCTGGTTACAGCTGTGCCTGAAGGAAACATACTCTTGATTCTACTAGGTAAAGGGAGTAATAAAATCAATCTCTTCCTCTCTGTGTTGTTGTTTTTTATTGTTATTATTGTTCTTTTTAAATCCATTTGAGTAGGATTTCTGTAACTTGTGACTCACAGAGTCTTGACTTACTGTCCCTGTACTTGGGTTTACTCAAACAACTATAGGTTCGATTAAATCGAGAAGCAGAGGACACAATCCCAAGGGAGATGGAGATAGGATAGGATATAGAAGAGACAAGTGAGATTCCCCAGAGCCCTGCTTTAGATGGAGTCAAGAGACTCCACCTTTTCCTGTCCTAATAGAAACCTCAAGCAGGGGGCGGGGGGAATCTCACTCCCTATTGTTTCTACCACAGTTCTTGTGGCCAGGATGCTCTCTAGATAATCTGATCCTACTCGGACTATAGAGGATTGGAGAAAGAAGAACCCAGAGCTCCCAAGTTTACCTGGTCTGGAAGTCTTCACACATTAAAATTTTCATTTCATTCCCTGAAAAGTTGATATATTGGAAACACACATTTGTTTCATAGTTACACCCTTGTGAAAAGCTTTTAATTTAATTTTTTTATTTTTTAATTAAGGTTCTCCTTTTGAACTACCCTCAGCCACTTCCACTTTAGTGGGAGGAAAACCTCTCAGTCCAAATCACTGAAGGTAAGGACAGCATCTTGTTTATGTTTTAATTCCTGTTCGGCAGAGTACCAGGAAGCACGCCAGAGCCTCCTTTAATCAATTCCTGCCGTGGCCAAGCCAGACATATTTCATCTTCTGATTGGACCCTCAGGGCTGAATTTGCAAAGAATGCATTCTAAGCCATTAAGCCAATAAATGAACCTATATTCAAAAAAGACTGTTTAAGTAGTTAGTTCAGTTACTTATAGGGGATTTAAAGGTATAAAATCACTGGTTTAGGAATGGATGGGCTGCAGATCAGAGCTTATCTCCCACTTGGCTGAGCTGTCATGGAGGAAGCTGGCAGCCACTCAGAACAGACAGTCACCCGACCAGTCGCTGTCACCATTTGCAACTAGAGGCACACACACAAAAAGATGACCATATGGCACCTGCCTCAACAACAACTGTATCTAAGTAGACACTGAAGTTGTATGTCCTTTAGCTGTCATGAAGTTGAATTTCAACAGAAAGTGAGTGGTAGTTAAACAATTTCTGCCAGAAAGATTAAAATTGAAAGGCTTAATTTCATCCCTATCTTGTATAAACAGTACAAATGTCTTCTCTTTATCATGGTCAAATCTTTCCAACTCTACATTAATTATGATCCAATTAACAAATTGTACATGATAGCCTATCTTCTCTCTTGCAGTTTGTAAGAAAAATCAGGATTTCTTAACTTGGCTTTCTCTTGACTCACATTGTACATCTGTCTCCTAAAGATCTTGGGAAAATTTAAGCTTTTATTCATAGATTTACTCCCATACAAAAGTCATGTTTAATGTGCACGTTTCTCACACAGTTGCAATCCATATTAATGTATACCTCTCTTTAGTGTTTTCCAAAATGTGGTCCATAGAAAACTAGTCTTACAGGTCCCCCCCACCCAAAAAAAGGAGGGTGCTCCATGGTAAAATAAGTTTGGGAAACATCAGTTCATCAGATGTGACATTCTCCAGTCTGAGATTCACAATGCATGACACTGCATGCAAAAGACTCTGAGAAGTTATGTAGAAAACAAAACATTTTCTTCTAGGGTTTTTATAGTTTGGGGTTTTACATTTAGGTTTTTAATCCATCTTGAGTTAATTTTTGTATGAGGTGTAAGGAAAGGGTCTAGTTTCAATTTTCTGCATATGGCTAAACAGTTCTCCCAGCATCATTTATTAAATAGGCAATCCTTTCCTCATTGCTTGTTTTTGTCAGGTTTGTTTAAGATCAGATGATTGTAGATGTGCGGTCTTATTTCTGAGTTCTCTATGCAACAAGGTTGCACATCCTACACATGTACCCCAGAACTTAAAACAAAAATTAAAATAAAAAAAATAAATTTACATATCTCTAATTACTAAAAAATAAAAGAAAGAAAGAAATTGTGGTAGATATACCATGGAATATTACTCAGCCATAAAAAAGAAATGAAATAATAACATTTGTAGGAACCTGGATGGAATTGGAGACTATTATTCCAAGTGAAGTAACTCAGGAATGGAAAATCAAACACTGGATGTTGTCACTCATAAGTGGAAGCTAAGCTATGAGGATGCAAAGGCGTAAGAATAATATAATGGACTTTGGGAACTCAGGGGAAAGGGCGGAAGTGGGGTGAAGGATAAAAGACTACAAATTGGGTACAGTGTATACTGCTTGGGTGATGAGTGCACTAAAATCTCATAAGTCACCACTAAAGAATGTATTCATGTAACAAAACACCACCTGTTCCCCCAAAAACCTACGGAAATAAAACATTTTTTAAATGAAAACAAAACAAAACAAAAAACCTGTTTAACTGTCTTTCATCCAGTATTTAAAGAATCAATTTGTCTAATGGAGAAACCCCAACTCTACTAAAAATACAAAATTAGCCAGGCGTCGTGGCACATGCCTGTAATTCCATCTACTCGAGAGGCTGAGGCAGGAGAATCACTTGAACCCAGGAGGCGGAGGTTGCGGTGAGCCGAGGTCGTGCCATTGCTCTCCAGCCTGGGCAACAAGAGTGAAACTCTGTCTCAAAAAAAAAAAAGAAAAGAAAAGAAAGGAAACTTTTATTCATAGACCTCTGTTAACAGTCTACAAAGCCAGCAGCTTGGAGAACTAAGTGTGGATCTATCTTCAGAGACAAACGCTAGACCTTCCTTTATGTCCAGAGCTGAGGAAAGACAATTTTTAGTATGTATTAATGGTGTGTGTGTGTGTTTATGCTTAAGATAAGATTCTATTTGTTTAATTAATTCCCTTGGCTTTATTCAGAAGTGTTTCAGGATGGGAAAATGACTGGTCATCATGGTTTTCTGGTCTAAAGTCCAGGATTTTGCTAAGATATTTTTAAATGCACATCTTGATTAGACAATATTTTAATAGCGGTGAAAATGCAAATTGTAACAGAGTTCATGAAAGTTCATATCGTTGATTTTATTCTGTCACCTAGACAAAATCTGGGGTGGGCTTCCTGGAAGCCTAAGTCTAACTTAGGTGCTCCCTACCTCCCAGCCAAACTAGTACCTCCTCCACCCCCATTTGCTATCCTCCTTAGTCTGTGATCCTGGCTTTGACAGAGAGGCAAGGAGGCAACAGGCCAAAGCTGGAAAGGCAGGAAAACGAAGATACTGAAGGACAAGTGGAAACAACTCAGGAAGGGTGGAATTAAAGCTCCTATGCTGCTCTCCACGTGCTTCCCAGTCTCAAGTACCTCACCCAGGAGAGTCATTAAATCACTTAATTAAATTAATTAATTAGAGGTGCCAAGCAATACCTCCGAGGGGAAAATACTACATTTGGATTCTTAAGATATTTCTGATGCTAAAAACTTTAAATGTTTTATATGTGTTTTATACATAGATATACATATGTAAAATTACTTATATTCTAAAAAGATGCCTGTGCCATTGAATGAGGATGTTAGCACCTTCATTTGACCAATGAGATCACAAAGTTTGCACAATGAGTCAATCACCCCAGGCTACAAAAAGAATCACCAGGAAGAGTGGGCCTCCCAATTATTTCTTCTTACCCAGTATATTGAATTCTGTTGTCACATGAGAATTAAAGATGTACACTTGGCTTGTGACCACATTCTTATTTGCTAGTATATAAAATATTGTTAGATGTATATCCTCTTTAAATATGTCCTCCTTTTATCTTGCTCCTCGTCCCCTATCTCAAACTGTCAAGTGATTGTGTATTTCTGAAATAATTAGTGTCTATAGAGTACCTGAAATGTCTAAGGGCATTTTATGTAACAGCAAAATAAATAAATAAATAAATAAATAAATAAATACCACCATATAAAGCAGAAGAAATTCAATCTACTTGTTTTGCCTACATATGTCAAACAACCAAACACCTGGTTTGATTGATTTTCTAAATTATGCTGATTGAGTAGACTAGTGGTTTTCATGTAACAAACATGCAACTTAATCCTTCCTTTTCCTAAAAGTAGCTTTGTGTTCAGCATCAACCCCCATTATCACTGATTATTAAGATGTCCACATTATGAAATATTTTAGTTGGAAATAAGTCACTCCATTGTATTAAGTGGCATCTATGTGTTCATTAGGCAGCTTTTTGTTTGTTTGTTTTTTAGTAGAGCCTCTACATAGCATTGTGAAAAAGAGCAAAGTCAAACAGACATGGCCTGCACTTTAAGAATTCTAGAAAGGAGGATGATCCTTATGTGCAACTATCATTAACAGCGGAAGTAAGGACCAAGAAAGAGGGCTTCATGGAGATGTGGCATTTGACTTGAGTTTAGAAATGTAATAAGGCGCCAGGCACAGTGGCTCATGCCTGTAATCCCAACACTTTGGGAGGCCAAGGTAGGTGGATCACTCGAAGTTAGGAGTTCAAGACCAGCATGGCCAACATGATGAAACCCTGTCTCTACTAAAAATACAAAAACTAGCCAAGAGTGTTGGTGGGTGCCTGTAATCTCAGCTATTTGGGAGGCTAAGGCAGGAGAATCGCTTGAACCTGAGAGGCAGAGGTTGCGGTGAGCTGAGATCGCATCGCTGCACTCCAGCCTGGGCGACAGAGCAAGACTCGGAAAGGAAAGGGAAGGGAAGGGAAGGGAAGGGAAGGGGAGGGGAGGGGAGGGGAGGGGAGGGGAGGGGAAGGGAAGGGAAGGGAAAGGAAAGGAAAGGAAAGGAAAGGAAGAGAGAAAGGAAAATAAAATAAAGGAGGCTAAGGCAGGAGAATCGCTTGAACCTGAGAGGCAGAGGTTGCAGTGAGCTGAGATCGCATCGCTGCACTCCAGCCTGGGTGACAGAGCAAGACTCCACCAAAAGAAAGAAAGAAAGAAAGAGAGAGAGAGAGAGAAAGGAAAAGAAAAGAAAAGGAATATAGAACGAATTTGAACAAATCCAAAAGGAAGGAAAGAGTATAAGCAAAGTTACAGAGGTGGCAACATCACTGTCTGTTTTGATATGGCCAAGGTGTGATAGCTGAGGGTGGGCACTTTGGAGAGTTAGGTTGTGGCCAGCTCACAGTGGACTTAGATGTTTGGCTACAAAGACTGAACCTCACAAGGTGTGCGCAGAGGATTTGTTATCTCACAGCCCTCTCAGAGGGATAGAGCAGAGTGGCCAAGAGCAGGGGCTCAAACCCTAGCTCCCTTGCTTCCTGGGAAGATTATTTAATCCCTCCCAGGCTTAAGTTGCCTCATCTGAAAAATGAAGAAAACAATAGCTCTTTCCTCCTGGGTCTGATGCAAGTTAGGTAAGTTTATTCATTTATGCACAAGTATTTATTGAGCACCTATTATTTTCCAGGCACTCTTCCAAGTATTGACAATACAGCTGTGATGAAAAAAGGCAAACTTCTTAGGGGGGCTACATTCTAATGGAGGAGACAGATGGGACACTAGATAAATTAAGCTTCATGATCATGATGAGTGCTATGAAGAAAAAATAAATCAGGAAAGGAAGATTGAAAGCAACAGGTTGATATTGGCCAGAGAAGACCTCACTGAGAAAGTGACTTGTGAGTAAAGACTTTTGGGTGTGTAATGATAAATATCTGTTGTCAAAACATTCCAGGCAAAGGAAGAAACACATGCAAAGGTCCTGGGGCAGGAGTGTGGCTGGAGCAGAGTAAGAGATAAGTCTATATAAGTTACAGTGGGGTTGGGGCTAGGGCTGGTGAGAGATGAAGGTCATGTAGGTCCTTTGATGTTCAGAATAAGGACTTTCGCCTGTTACTTTCAGTGATACAGGCAGCTATTGAAGCTCTTCAGGAAAAGGGTGACATGATTTATACTTTAACAGGATCCTTCAGGCTGTTCAATGATGCGTATAACATGCTTAGCCCGGGCTGGGGATATGGTATGGCCTCAATAAATGTTAGCTATTATCCTTGTGTTTTTTTAGTGTTGGCATGACAGGGTCTGGGGGATACAAGGATGTCTAATACTATCTAGGATCCGCAGGATACTGGAGTCTGTTCAAACCCTCTTCCCAGTCCTATTTTAGAAGTAAGACTTGCATGACTGTGACAAATGGGCTGCTCACTTCCATGAAAGGATCAGACAGATCTGGCTGTTGGCTATGCTTTTCTTATGATAATATGCCCTGCAATTGCGAGGTGAGGTGATTGCACGTGTACATATCAGGCTATTGTTAAGCTGCCTTGCGCAGACGTGGTTAAAGTGTGAAGGCAGGAATTGGCCAGGAAAACAGTTTTCTGGAACTGCCAGAAGCTTTTGGATGCTGCACTGGGTTATTCCCAAGCCAGCTGACGACATCTTGTTATTGCAAACAGCCCCACAGCACTGAAAGCCCCAGAGTTACCTGGGGGTTGGGAAGTGGAAGCTTCTAGTGTGTGTTAAGGACCTATTTGTTCCTCCCTTGTTCTCAGGAACTAATGATCATATAGTGAGTATAAAATAATAGTAACTATAATGTAGGTAAGGGTACACTCCATCCACTGAGAGTCACTTTCAAACACAGCCAGTTAAGCATAAATTGATAAAACTTTTATGAAAGGTAATTTGGGTAATAGTTATCAAAATTCTTCATAAAACCCATACCCATTTACCTAGTAATTCCACATATGGACAAAAATATAGTTGTGAAGTGATAGATGCATGTAAAAAAGTAACTTAAAATATATACTCTGGTCCTCAACTACTTAAGACATAGGGGCTGGATTTTGTGTCTTTCTTTCTTCCTTCCTTTCTTTCTTTTTTTTTTTTTTTTTTTTTTGGAGACAGAATTTCGCCCTTGTCCCCAGGCTGGAGTGCAGTGGTGCCATCTCAGCTCACTGCAACCTCCACCTCCCAGGTTCAAGAAATTCTCCCGCCTTAGCCTCTGGAGTAGCTGGGATGACAGACACCCGCCACCAGGCCTGGCTAATTTTGTATTTTTAGTAGAGATGGGGTTTCACCATGTTGGCCAAGCTGGTTTTGAACTCCTGGCCTCAAGCAATCCACCTGTCTTGGCCTCCCAAAGTGCTACGATTACAGGCGTGAGCCACCACGCCCAGCCAATTTTGTGTTTTTCAAGGTCACTTCAATACTTACCCATCACAATTGTATAATTCAGTGTAGTGTAGTCACGTAGCCAATTAGTGGCATGGGCAGGAAGCAGAAGTTCTCTGTGGTGGGGTCACTAGAGAAGATATAATTGTCATGACGACTCTGAGCTGAGCCTTGCAAACTGGATGCATGGCCTTTCAAACACTGACTATTCTTTCACTGGCTCGCAAGGCCCTGCCTGCAATTTTCAGGCAACCCACATCTGTCTCCTCTCTTTCCACAATTAAAATTACTGGGTCACATTTGGAAAAATTATGTTTCAGGGAATGAAGGCCTTTTCCCTATGCTAATTTTTTTCAAAATGCGTTCTGCACAAGGTGAATAGTGTCAAAGTCAAAATAATATGTGGAGATAAATCTCTATATTAAACATTTTATTTGGGAATCACGGAATTGCAATTCAAGGCGTAAACAGGGTTGGTCTAGGCTAAGTCCAAAGAACAAAGAGAAGGTTGGCATTTTTATTAGAAAGAGAAACGTTACATATTGTTTTGAAACAAAACTCATTGACACAGTAAAGAAAGCTTTTGGGAGCTAACAAGCTCTGATTGGTGAGGGATAGTGGTAGATAAAACTAGTCTTTGAGTTAACAGCAGGTCGACGCAGCAGTTACCAGGTAAATCTGGTTTTAGGGTTATAGAAGTTGGGCTTGTAGAAAAATGTTTGGAGCTGGTGCTATGTGCTCCAACTGCTTTTTTCCCCAGCCCTTCAAGTATGATTTAGTTAGGTAAGATAAAAATGACCCAAATTGTGTAATTAACTTTATAACCACAATAGGTATTAACAGATATGAATAGGTGCTATTCAAAAGTATCCCACAATTAATTACTTGAGGTGATGTGGCTGAAGTTATTCGAGCATCCTGGCTGAAGAGCTTCTCAGAATGCTTATTATATACCAAGAAACTCCAAGAGTGAGGCATTGTGGTCAAAAGAACACTCCAGGTTTATTTGACTATGGAGGTTGTTTGTTTTGCACCTCTTAACATTCTGCAAGCCAAATGTCTTGAAGAATACAACTTTGGAAACTTCTAGATTGGCCAGAATATTGGGCCTTGCCAAGGTAGGAAAAAAAAAAATTCTCCAGAGCAGACTTTGTTACCATAACTTCAGGAATGTGACTTCTAGTTGGTGCCCTTCTCATCAGCTCCAGTCAGAAAGCACCCATCAGTCAAAGAACCCAAACTTACAAAAAAAGCACATGGTGGTATAAGGAACCAACAAATATAAAGAGCCATCACATTCAAGATCTTAAGCCCCTTCAATAAACAATGCATATGCCGTTGCCAGAAAATTTACATGTTTAGATGACAAGACTTCAGTGCTAGCTGTCAGTCAAGAGAAGCCTGGGGAATTCTCAAGAGGGTTTAAAAAAAAAATACCCAGGCAGATGTGCATCTGGAAGGCAATCCCACATTCCATTCTCAGCCTGAACGTTGTCTTCAGGCAAAAGACCACATATCTAAGAGGATGGCAAGATTCATCTTGTGTTGTCAACAGTAAATATGTCAATCACACTCAAAGAAGGCTTGACAGACTGTGATTCACATTTGCATCAAGTTCAGGATCACTGTCTACAGCTGTCTTTGGATGGGTGGCAATCTCAGGACCCAAAGAGGAGTCTCTCCAGATCACGGAGTCACTTCCTCTTCACTGAGGTCTTGAAGATGGTGTATTGGGCAACCTCCACATGGGGACCTTGGGACTGGTTGTCTATTCCTGCATCACAGCATCACACTGTGGGGTATGGTACCCCAACATGACAAGACAAAATAAAAATGACATAGGCCAGCCCAGTTAGCCCCTTCTTCAACTTTAAGTAAGCAAAGCTGAGCAGACAAGCTCTGCCTGCTGGCACACTGTCAGATCTCTTCAGAGTGAGTACCCATAAGCCTTACTGCTTAGCCAACGCCAATTGAGAGGATTTGAATTTACAGCTAGATTGACAGCAGTTTTGTAAGTAAAATGCAAGCTTACATCAGAAAGTGTAAGCCTAGGAACACTATCAAGCCTTCCAGGGAGTTAGAAAGACATGTTCTGGAAGCCAAATGTTTGGATTCGAATCTTCGCTGATCACCCATGACCATTGTCCATTTAAGTGTGTTTGATTTACCTCTTTGTGCCTCAGTTGCCTCAACTGAAAGTAAAAATAATAAAGGTCCCTAACCCTCATTCTAATTTCTGTGAATATTAAATTAGATTACTATATAAATAGATTTGGGGTAAGTACCAGGTACATAATACATGCTCAATACATTATTAGGTTTTATTATAATTCGCTTGCTTTATTAGTACTAGGCTTAGGTCAATATAGAGTATGTATGTATTTCTCTTATTTGAAAGTATGTAAAGTCAAAACACTGGGTACCTTCTCCAAAGCTGAGAAATTCCGTTTTTGAGCAAGAGTCAAATGGAGGATGCTTGCATTTTTCCTTTCAAATATTTTCTGTACCTCTGTTTCTTCCTCTTACCCCAGGTATACTCTTGGAAAAAAAATATGGTTCTCTGTGGACAAAACAACTATACTCAGATATACGTTTTTGTGTCCAAAATGTGTTTCATAAACCATACAGAATAGATAAGAAAGGATTATAAGTATGGAGGGCTTTATGCTCTTGCTGCTTCTGGCCTGCCTGGATTCTTTGATTTCTGTCAGCCTTTTTTAAGGAGTCATTGTAAGGCCGTCATGGGCATCTCAGGTAAAGTATGTGCTTTGTTTTGGTAAGGGTTTACTTGGGAAACGATTTCTAGGAAACTAGTTTATTTCATCCCAAAAAATAACCCCACCCTGTTAAGACAAAGGAGTACAGCAAACAGAAGTCACCCAAGGACTTGGTCGCCAGGGCACGGTTTAACTGTGAAGCCAGTGATATATGTCTTGTCCTTGGGGGACAAATCACGACTGAAGAGACAGTCTTTGTGCCAAGAAGGACCTCAGAGAAGGTTGGAAAATAAGCTGTGTCATAGGGATCAAGCCTAGAATCACAAAGCAGACCAGAAGGAAATGAGGAGGCAAATGGAATCAAAGGCAGCAAAGCAAAGCTGAACCAAGAAGGCAACACACAGGGCATGCTGGAGACGGACAAAGCCTGGGGAAGGCCAATGACAGGAGGGATAAGAAAGCACACAGGTAAAAGGAAAGCGAACGCCTGAAGACAGGCAATTAGGAGAGCAAAATCTGCGTACTGGATAAACCCAGAAGGAGATAAGAAGTATCCTTCTTATACATGTGGAGAAAAAAGAAGAGAAAAGAAACTCAAGATCAAGAAGTCACAGGAACAAGGCTAAGACCCTGACTTGGTGAGGAGGGATTGGCAGCCTGCTGGTAACTGGTCATAATGGTTAATTTAACTATTTAGCAATCTGGAAAATATGTAATTTATAGGAGGAAATACATTATTTGCAAATAGTTTTTATTTTATTTTATTTTTACCTTTTTCAGTCTCTTGTGGACACTTCCAGTTCAAGGAACTGAGATAGGACAAATGAGCATGGGCCCTTCCAACATGGAACCTGAAAGGCTATCGCCCACATGAGGCCAACTGGACTTTCTCTGCACCTCTGGCTCCCTAGCAGGAAGAAGCAGAGGCTGGACAGGGACTCAGAAGCAGGTAGGTATACCTTCGTGTCTAGTATTATTTGGGTTTCAGAGGAAGGTTAGCTGTTTTATCTCCATTTTAGGAAACTGAGGCTAGTAGAGGTTAACTAAAGAGTCTCAGGATATAGAAGATTCAGAGAAAACCAAACTAGAATTCAGAGCTCAATCCTTTTGTAAGAAGCCAATATTCAAACGAGTGCAAAATTTAACAGCCAATTTCACACACACTTTGGGATTGGGAAAGGAAAAGAATACCAGTGAATACCAAGTCTGAATAAGGCTCTAATAATGCTTTTGGCATCTCCCCTGTTCCACTGGAGAGCCATTATATAATGGGAAACTTTGTGCAAGCATAATTTGATACTAATAACAATAGCTACAATTTACTGAGAACTTTCTTTAGGCCAGGCATTGTTCTAAGCACTTAATATAAATTAATTCACTTGACACTCACAACAATGCTGTGAAGTAGGTGCTATTGTTGTCTTCATTTTATAGATGAAGATACTGAGGCACAGAGAGGTTATATAACATGCCTGAGGTCACACAGCAGTCAAAATCAGGGCCAGGCTTGGTACTCAGACAGTCTGACTGCAGAGTTTGTGATCTTAACCATTATGTTCTCCTGTGAGATATATAAGTAACATTGAATCTTTGGGCAAGATCTGAAAACTATACTAAATCTGTTCCTTTCACATTCATAACCCAAGTCTCTAGATTAGAAATTTTTGCATTCAGAGATTCATGTGCCATGTAACCAAGGCTCATCCACGCCTCAAAAAAGACACTGAGCTGCAAAGATGGAGCCCTCATTCTACTTATCTCTGTATTCTTATGGTCTAACCAAATACCTGGCATAAAACACATGCCCATTATGCATTTGGTAAATGGATGAAACAGGTACTGGCCAGCTTGCACCATCAACAACACTCATTTATAAAGGAAGAACCCTAATTCTGCACACAGCATAGTGAATCATAAGAATTGTAATTAGCTGTCTAAACGTCCGTCTCTCCCACTAGGCCCACAGGCTCTATGAGCACAGGGACTGTGTTTTATTTTTCTTTATATCCCAAGTGAAAGTCAACATGCCTGGGGCATAGCTGTACTCAGTAATTTTTTGGTGAATAGGTAAATTCAGTTTATAGAACCTCATACCTATATGCAGAGAAAGCTGAATTCAATGCCACCAGTTATCAGATGAGTGTTGCTTGGATTGCCAGGACTCTACTGTGGTCTCATTCTGACTGTAGGAAAGGATTTATTGGGTCAAGTCAACCAATGCCCATTGAAATGACAAAAGGCCTCATTTTCCGAGCACTGAGCAACGCATGTGGCACAGGAGGGGAGGGGGTGACAAAAGCTGCTGAGGTGGGGACGATGTACTGGGAGGAGAGGGAGATTTAGATATCAATGAAATTACCAAGTGCTAGTCATAGGCACATCTCTGCCCTGGGCAAAGGTATGCAACTCAGAATGTTCCCTGGATGTGCTGAGAAATGGCAAAAATTAAAGTTGGAAAGAAATAGTGCATCCATCTGTAGAAGGCCATTAAGGCAGATGTGGTAGGTGATCAGGAGCCTTGGTTAAGAGGGGGAATAATGAAGGGAAGCAGCAGAATTTCAGGAAAAGGATACAGGTTCTTATTGAATGAGAAGAGATTAAAGTAGAGACCCTTGTGTACAAAGGTCTGGAATAGAACAGAATCTTTTTTACTGGTGGACTATCTGGCAGCATGGCTAGATAAAACGAAGACAGTTTTGAACAAAGAAGGGCCTTCTCAGTGCCACAAATCACACCTTCCTACTAGTAATGCCAACCCTAATATACAACCTGAGATCTTAAAAACAGCTTTGCCTATTTCTCATAAACAACAGGGCTCCCTGAACCACCAATGATTCCCATTGTTTCTTGTTCAGTTTCCTGAGGGAATTCCAGTTTAGCCTTTTCCCACAAGTCTCACAGCTATGAAATCAGATATAGATTATCCTAAAGGTATTCCTAAAAGTATTGGTATTCTGAGAAAAGTGGTGCAATGGTCAAATAAGATTGGGAATCAGAGTCTCCCTGAAAAGAGCTCTGGATAGGGAATCAGGAAATCAGAGCTCTAGTTCTGACATAGTTTGCCTGTGTCCCCATCCAAATCTCATCTCAAATTGTAATCCCCATAATCCCCACATACTGAGGGTGGGATCTGGTGGGCGGTGATTGGATCATGGGGGCGGCTTCCCCCATGCTGTTCTCAATATGGAGTGAGTTCTCATGAGATCTGATGGTTTTATAAGGGGCTTGTCCCCCTTTGCTCATTCACTCTCTCTCACCTGCCACCATGTAAGACATGCCTTTGCTTCTCTCTCAACTTTCGCCATGATTGTAAGTTTCCTGAGGCCTCCCCAGCCATGTGGAACTGTGAGCCAATTAAACTTCTTTTCTTTATAAATTACCCAGTCTTAGGTATGTCTTCACAGCAGTGTGAAAACGGACTAATACAAGTCCCTGCCTTGCAACTTCTTTGCCTTATGACGTTGAAGTCACTTTATCTCTTTTAATTCTAAGTGTTTTGAAATCTGAAATACATAAACATCAATCTCTAATCAAATAAAATAGCATATTTGAATCCTTTGGAAATATATAATGGAGTAAAACCACATAAAGAATGTAGTGAGGCCAGGCAAAGTGGCTCATGACTGTAATCCCAGCACTTTGGGAGGTTGAGGCAGGCAGATCACTTGAGGACAGGAGTTCGACACCAGCTTGGCCAATATGGCGAAACCCCATCTCTACTAAAAATACAAAAATTAGCCAGGCGTGGTGGCTGGCGCCTGTAATCCCAGCTACTTGGGAGGCTGAGGCAAGAGAATTGCTTGAACCTGGGCAGCAGAGCTTGCAGTGAGCCAAGATGGCGCCACTGCACTCCAGCCTGGGTGACAGAGTAAGATTCCATCTCAAACAAATAAAAATAGAATGTAATGAGAATTTGTTATTGAACTTCAAATGCTTATCCATTGCTATGGATCAAATTTGTCCCCACCCCCAAATTCATATGTTAAAGTCCTAACTCACTGTGATTGTATTTGCAGATAGGGCTTTTAGGAAGTTAATTAGGAGGTTAAATAAAGTCATAAGGGCGAAGTCCTAACCTGATGGGGTGGTAGCCTTAGAAGGAGAGAGAGAGATTTCTTGCTATGTTTGCATGTGCGTGCACACACACACACACACACACACACACACACACACCAGGGAAACGCTGGGTGAGCACACAGTGAGAAGGTGAATGTCTGGAAGCCAGGAAGAGAGTGTTCACCAGAACCTGACCATGCTGGCACCCTGATCTTGGACTTCCAGCCTCTGGCACTGTGAGAAAATAAATTTCTGTTCTTTAAGCCACCCAGTCTATGGCATTTTGTTATGGTAGCCTGAACAGGCTAAGACATTCATGTATGTTAATATTATTATTCATGCTTCTATTTATATTTTTACACTTCATATGAGGCATTCAGAAAGAAAAGCTGGCATAAACATGAGACAGAACCCACTCTTGTCAGAAAAATCCTCTGTGGGAGCAAAACTGGATTTTTGAGACTTGGGAAGATAAAACACCTAGAAGTTTTTTTTTTTTAAAAACGAGGCCCTCTGTGACACAGGTGACCTTGTACAGAACTCAGTGCAGGATTTCTAAGATGCAAAATGAGGCTTGAAAGAAGGCAAGTGACGTCAGGAAGAAACAAAAATATCAGGCTATGGAGTTTAGTGAATAATTTTTTTATGTAAGTGCCAGTTCAAGAAAAATATACTTTATATTGTATATATGATAAGCATTATATTTTTTCACTCAAAGTGCAAATAACTCTATTAAACTCACATCAAAAAGTTATATTCCTACATCTGAGATTTTTCTTTTGCTGAGTAGGGAACTAAAAGTAAGAATATTGGTCACCCCATTTAACTCAGGCTAGGAGCTCTGGAATCATGAAGAGGTGGCTTAAAATGATAGCTTGCATTTTCCTTTTCTTCATTCTCCCTTAAAATTTTAGGTTAACTTGGCCGGGCGTGGTGGCTCACGCCTGTAATCCCAGCACTTTGGGAGGCCTAGGCGGGCGGATCACGAGGTCAGGAGATCGAGACCATCCTGGCTAACACAGTGAAGCCCCGTCTCTACTAAAAATACAAAAAATTAGCCAGGCGAGGTGGCGGGCACCTGTAGTCCCAGTTCCTCGGGAGGCTGAGGCAGGAGAATGGCATGAACCCCGGGGGGTGGAGCCTGCAGTGAGCTGAGATCGTGCCACTGCACTCCAGCCTGGGCGACAGTGAGACTCCGTCTCAAAAAAAAAAAAAAAAAAAAAATTTAGGTTAACTTCATCTCCAGCAATCTATAATAGCACAAGACATCTACTGTTTTCATGGCCTTTATCGCTGGTAAAGATTCTGGGGAAGCCTTTCAATGTCTCTGTGGGTAGCTGACTCCATAGCTTAAGAGGAGGCATGAGGTATTGCTTTAGAGGTTATTACCCACCTCCTCCCACCCTCTTTCTTAATCCATGATATTAACTTGTTGATTCATTCACTGATTCATTTTTTCAGCAAATATTCATTTGTACTAGTGCCACGGAATTTTGTGGAGCCTACAGAATAGAGAAGAAGACGGACAATAAACAGTGAATTATATAAATCATTTTGTTTAAATACATGTAGGATAATGGCTAGAAAAGAATTACCAAGTACTCTGAGGGTGTAAAATAGAGTATCCTAATTTAGCCCAGGATGGATCAGGAAGGTATTTTCTGACAACTTGGTATTATAGCTGGAATCTGAGAAGGTGGTAAGAAGGGAAGGACAAGGAAGAAGGACATGCCTGGGAAAGGGCCTGTATGTGGGAAGGGACAAGGAGAATGTGGGGAGCCAGAAAAGACCAACATGACCACAGTATAGAAAACAATGGCGTGGTCAGCACAGGAAAAGTGGGGTATAGGAGGCAGAGACCAGGTAACTTAAAATCTTGCAAGCTTTGGTGAGAAAGGTATACTTTTTAAAAGCAAAGGAACACCACTGAGTGGTTTTAAGCTGGGAATACAATGGCCATGTGGTCAGCTTTCTCTGCTTTCTATAGCATTTCCTGTCGTCCCTGGGCTTTGCTCTGCAAAGCAACACAATCCTGGTTAGAGGAAAATGGAAAGTGCTGTCTGGTATTTGATGATGTCATGCACTCGCCTGGACAATTAGTGGGTTTTCTTTTTGTCCTTTTCTGAACACAGTTAAATATTTAAAGGCAGCACACTGGACAGCTACTGACTCTGAGCAGAAAAGAGTAATTAGTTAATGGCGGTGAAGTGTTTTGTGGATGGAAAGTTAAATGGGAAATATTATTAAAATGACCATGCATGGGCAGTGGCAGTTGATGAAACCTCAGGGCAAGCTTTCCCTCTGTGGTGTTTTCCCACATCACGGCAACTGGTCCTGCTGCCATAGATAAGCACAGACCATTCTAGGGGGAAGAGAAAATCTACAGTGTGAGCGAGGCTTCATTTGCTTCACTTTAATTTCAGATAAATGTTGTCCCGTGGAGAACAGTCAGAGCGGGCAGTCATTTCAGTTTAATACAAAGTCATTAGACATTGGGTAACTGATCTGCCTTCCTAATGTAGTCATCTCCTAGGGAGCAGGGGGTACCAGCAAATTCTGCAGCCACTACCAACTGTGTGAACTTAGGCAAGTGGCCTTAACTAATTTGAATTAATTGGCCTTAATTAATTAAGCCAAGCCTTAGATTGCTCAAAAACAGATTTGTCTATTTATTTATTCGTGTAGCTGTTCATGCAAGTGTTAATTAAATAATTTGAAAACCACTTGCTGAACGCCAGACTTGACCTGGAGACATAATGGTAAGGAAACCCGGATTCCTCAAGAGAGAAGGATACACAAGTAGTGGGTTAAGGATACTGAATTGGTAACAGCTGTAAAATAAAATAAAATTGTTACAGACTCAAAGGAAGTTTCAAAAATAATACAGAGAAATTGGTGTACCCTTTCCTCAGCATCCCCCAATGGGAATATCTTACATAACTATGGTGAAATATCAAAGCCAGGACACTGATGTTAGTACCATCTACAGAACTTGCTCAGACTGTACCAGTTTTTACATACTTGCCTGGATATGTGTGTGTGTTTCTGTATTGTTTTGCCACGTGTATAGGTTTGTGTAACCACAACCAAAATCAAGATAAAAAATCATTCCATCACCACAAAGGAACTTTCTTATACTCTTTAGAATAATATATCTTTCAAAAAATATATGTGTATATATGTGAAACAGATGTTAATGACACTCAGGAGAAAAATTAAAGTTTTTGCCCTCAAGGAGTTCACAATTATTTGAGTAATTGGGTACTTTTTAACTTTGAATTATTATATTGGAATGTCAATAATAAAGTTGACATTCCTGGGCCTCAGCTGAGGCCACGACAAGAAAGAAGAGAGCTAGTATTTTGAAGACCTACTGTGTCCTAGGCACCTTGTTAGGAACTTTACCCTGTTAACTCATGTTCATCTGACAGATCTCCTCTTCCAGCTCTGTGGTTCTGCCCATTGCTGAACCCGTGAACTGGCTCGGCCAGTTCTTAGTGTGGGAGAGTTTCTTCTCTAGGCAATCAGGTTCTTAGAGCAGGTCATGAAAAAGTCAGAGAGTAGGGATGGAGCACTGGATTCATTAGCCAGAGGAGCAAGTTCCTGGTCTCACTCCTATGTACCACTAGATCATAAATTCCTTCCTGGCAGGGACCATTCCATAGACATATTCATATCCTCAATGACCAATAAACACAGTGTCTGCCAATTGGGAGATACCCAGTTTAGGTTTGCTGCTCTCTCTTACCCTGGCTTACCTCTCTTACCCTCAGCTAGAGCAGTGGAGTCAGTCCTTCACATTGAGACAAAGATAGAGGATCATATGAGATGGGGTGATATAGGAATGAACTTTGCTATCAATCTGCTTTTTTCCAGACACAGCAAAAAGCCTGTTACATTACCTCATTGAATTTTACATGAAGCCTTAATGCATATATTATTATTCCTATTTTATTGATAGTGACTCAGAGAGGTTAAGTAAATTGCCAAAACCTATGTATCTACTGAGCAGTTTAGCCTTATTTGAGCTCAGATCTCTGGCAGCATAGTCCTGCTCTTCTACAGGGAGGCAATTCCAGAAGAACACTTCCTGCCCAGCACCAGCTTATTGTCCAATGCCTAAAACTCTACCCCTGTCACTCAATTCCTTTTGGTTCACACTATAAAAAAGCACAGTGAGACTCAATGCACTTTGTCTTTATCCATCATTTATACCCCAGTGGGAAATAACTTATAAGCTTCTTTCCTAAAAACAGCTGGAGAGCAGGTATGAAAAGTGGAAAATAACTGAAGGATAGATCAAAGAGGAGCAACCAGGATACCAAAGACAAATTCTGACTGTGTCAGAGGGTGGCCATTCTATAAAATCAGTTCAGGAAGGACTGACACAGAAATACTGATTCCTCTCACATAGGTCTAATCTAGCTTTGAAGGTTCATCATGAACCATTCAGCGATAAATTGTCCCTTAACCTGGAACTTTTATGCACAATTGAGTATGGTAAATTAATTGCAAAAATGGCTCTACTTCTCCACTCCTTCTTGAATTTGTGCCCCTTATATGTAATTTTTTTTTCTTTGATGGCGTCTCGCTCTGTCACCAAGGCCGGAGTGCAATGGCACGATCTCAGCTCACTGCAACCTCTGCCTCCCAGGTTCAAACAATTCTTCTGCCTCAGCCTCCCAAGTAGCTGGGACTACAGGCACGAACCACCATGCCTGGCTAATTTTTGTATTTTTAGTAGAGACAGGGTTTCGCCATATTGTCCAGGCTGGTCTCCAACTCCTGACTTCAAGTGATTCGCCCGCCTCAGCCTCCCAAAGTGCTGGGATTACAGGTGTGAGACACTGCACCTGGCCTATATGTGATTTTGAAGCTCTTCCTACAACCTTGAACCTAGGTTGCCCTTGTGGTTTGCTTCAGCTGACAGAATGCAGGGAAAGTGAAGCCCTATCAGATCCAAGCCTAGGCCTCAACAGGCCTTGGATGCTCTTAGAGCCCGACCTCACTATGTGGACAATCCTAGATTCGTTTGCTGGAGGATAAGAGGCCGCATGAAACAAAGCCAAAGTATCTCGGCCAAGGCCATCATAGACATCCAGGCCCCAGCTGATCTGACAGCTGACCACAAACACATGAGTGAGCCTAGCTGAGGTCAGCTAGGCCTGACTCAGATTAGCAACAGCACCTCACCAACCCATAGATGCATGAGCAAAACTAAGTGTTTATTAATATATGCCACTGAAGTTTGTGGTTGTTTTTATACAGCATTATTGTGGCAATGGATAACGGATATAGCAAGAATCTTAATCCCTTTCCTATCTTGGGAATTTCATTTTCTCTGCCTAGCTACAATGGATCTAGAGCTTTTTCTGAGTTATGCTAGATTTCTGCCTTGTGAGAGCAAACAGCACCCCTCTAGTAGAAAGACAGTGATATGTTTTGCTCCTGTGTACAATATGGCCCACAAATCTCTTGCAGGCTGCTCTCTGGCAGGGCTGGAGGCAGGCTGCTAGCATCATCCTTCAGCATGAAAGAAGTTAAATTGAACACTAGCTCCTGGGCCCAACCACTTCCCATCCACTCCCCAGCAAGAGTAAGAGCTGACTAGGGAACTTCGGGCACTAGGTTTCCAGTTTCACAGACCAGAGCCACAATATTTCCACATGCAGATATTTGTCACAAATATTTATAGGTGGGGGAGATAATCTCTCAGTGCAGCCTGAATTGTGATATTCTCTACCGTCAGTAGATGTCATGTAACTCCATAGTTTCTCTGACCCTGATGGATTTTTTGTAAAAATATGCTTCAAACAGAATATTGATCTTCCTAAATTCCTTTTCAAAGGCTGAAATGTTCTCCAATAGACAAGGAAAGAATGCATTATTATGATCTATTAACAAGCATTTCACCAATTAATTCTTATTTATACTTTATGGCTAAATCTAGCAAATCAACTAGCCCTGTGTACCCTAGTAACTGATTCAAAACACAAAGCCATCAATAACTTTGATGACTACTTGCTTTCATTACCCATTCTTACAATAATACAATAAAAAGCTTTTATTTTTAGGCAAGCCACAAATACAACTCAACAACTCAATACTCCATTGCTGCATATCAGCTGACTCAAGCTCGTCCTTAACCAATCAATATAAAGACTGAGCTCTCTTCCTCCAAGTGGAAAACAGAAGCCAAGGACCCAGAATCAGCAAATCAGTCTGGGCTTGGATAAACCTAAGAAGGGTTATTTGTATGCTGTCTCTTAAAGAAACTAGAATTTCCCCTACTCAAAGTCTGCCTACTTCAGGGCTCAAATTACTTCACATAAGCTATTCTTAACAAAAAATGCAGATTAATGCAATAATATTCTGGGGCTTGCAGGCACCTATAAAAAGTAGATAAATTATGGAAATCTAGATCCAGCTGACATTTTACATCAAACTACACACATTGTATATACTCAAAAGCTTCTAGAACTGAGTATCCCTCCATTCATTGTCTGCATTCTAATTTTTTAGAAACAGTAGTTGCAATAAGCCAACTTTAACAATTAAACTAAAAAAAAATTATTTCAGTAGAGTTATATCTACTGAACGGGTTAGGTTCTGATTAGGTTAGGTTCAGATTGAGAAAACAGCTATTTTGCATCTCCCATTTTCTACTGCATTCAGAGAATGTATTCACTGAGTTGACGTAGGACAAAAGAGCTCACTCCATTTAAATGGTTAATTTTTTTTCTTTCTGAGTGCATATCATTTAATTGGCAATTGCTAAAACATACACAGTGAAACACCATTGGTGCTGCAATTATTTCCCTCACTAGGCTGTAAGCCCTTTAAGGTCAGGAACCATGTCTTCGTGTTTCGTTGCTGTCTACACAGTGCCTAGAAGGGCAACGTCTGGTACATAATAGGCATGCAAAACATATTTGCTGAATAAATGCATAAACTAATGTATCAACAAACTAATTGACACACCAAAGACCACGGTCATAACACTCACTCTTCTTAGGCAGCATTTAAGCCTCTCCAAACTTATGGAAGCTTTTTCTTGACCATTCAGCCTCTAGAGACCTATTTTGTTATAATAGAACTAGTGGCACCTTGCCCAGATCCCTTTATAAGGCTGGTGCGCTCATCCTCCAGCTTTAGTAAGTGTTAACTTCTAAGGGCACATGGCTGTACCATTCTCTTGAAAATTGCCCTAGCTCCCAGGAGCTACCTCACCTGTGGATGTCTGGAAGGTTACATAACCCCTCCTTGTGGGTAGCCAATAGCCAATGATGTAATGATCCAAACATACAAAAGTCTGAACCCCTTGGCTCAAAGTGGAGCAATTCTGTGTTGCCAGCGACCAGAGCTCCCTATGTGAACAGGAGTAGACTAGATTTCAGCTAGTGTTGTCTTTGCTTAATTTCTTCCCCCGTCATATCCTGCATCCTCACTTCTTTAAAGGTTTCTCCTGAGAGCACTTTCTTAATAAATTAATTGCACAGGAGTCCCCATCATCAGCTCTGTATGGTAATGAAAGCCCCATCCCCAGAGACAGATGAATTATTGAGAGTCCCTGGCATGTGTAGCTGCACCTGAATTTTTCACCTAGAATGAAATGGGTCAGAATACAGGTGGAAGGGCATACACTGGCTTCTGTGCATTATCCCTGGACTTTGAGAAGTATTGAAGAAGTGGTAATTATAAGGACTATGTAATTGGGTAGCTACTTTATGAAGAGAGAAAATGCAGACTTAGGTAGATTGATCACCAGTGTGAAGCAAGGTGTGAATTTCAGAAAGCCTCCTTGATGCTGTTTAAAAAGACCTTCACCTTCTGTGGCTGAAGAGACAGTTATGCTGAAAATCAAGCCCAGAGCATAATTGTAAGAGTTGGAAAACTTCAGGAGGGGATGCGATTCTCAGTTTTGACAAGACTCTTCGTGCAAAATCAGGGCATCGGTGGGAGAAAATTTAAGCCTGGGAGAGGATCTTGAGGGTATTGTCAGGGATAAAAAGCTGGAAAGGAATAATTTATGGATATGGCACACCTTCCCTGACACAGGACTTTATGTCTTGGTAAGGGCCCAAGAACTGTACCTGATACCCTGCTGGGGTGGTTCTCAAAGACTGGAAAAAGTAATGGTCATGTTAAATGCAGTAGAGTTTCCAGAATTTTAGGCACAGAGTATGGAGAAAAGAATCAAAAGGCTCAGAGAAGTAAGCATGCAAAACTGGGTATGACCAGAATCCATCATCATCTGCCTTTGCTCCTTTAGAGGGCCGAAGGAACAACTTGTTTTTTCAGGTTTCTGGTGTTGGTAACAGCGGCATTGTTGAAAAGCTCATTTGTGTCTATCCTCTGCAAATCAGGACTGACAGTGGGCAACGCTGTTATAAAACTGGCCTTTCTGCCAGCTATGTGGGTGATGATGGTCCAGAGTGGCAGAAACCAGGTGGCATCACTCAACCACCAGGAGGAAGATGGGCACAACTACCTTACTGGCATCCAGGTTGAAATTGCTGCCACATGGCCTTAAACCATGGGGATTTATAGATATGGCTAACAGATAATGGTATTTTAAAGAGCAAGATAGATTGGCAACCAACAAAGGTATTCCTTAATGTAGATAATCAAAAGGAATCAAGGATGGATAAAAAGAATGCTGAGGTCAGCTGCCCCAGAGGAAATTCCTGATCCTTTGCCTATTTTCTAGAGCTGAGCTGATTCTCAAATCTAGAACCCATCAGTTGAAGGAGAAGAAGGATTCTATAACACCACAGCAAACATATGCAGCCCTTCCCCAGTATGCCTATAGCTGTTTCCTTGAGTAACAATATGCTGGGGAAATGGAAATATCCAGATCTTTTGAGGGTTGTCGTGTATTGGTTTTAATACTGAACCTGGAGAACCAAAATGCCATCATGGCCTACATGGAAGATTAAAGTTTCATGGGGAACCAATAATGAGTAAACTCCTGGTTCAGGGTAATCTCAGTGTGTCTGACAGGAAGCCTGGAACTGAGTGTTGGCTCAGTTCACAAATGTATCATTAGAATGGGCATGTTAAGAAGTAGGCGGAACCCTCTTGGCCAAGACAGTAATTAAAAAGCAATATCAAATTCCAGGGCAAAGGTACAGAGTGGCATGGTCCTATGTGCTCAAGAAGTAGCATATACACAGGTCCAGGAACCAAGGGGTGAAGTAGAAATGGTCATGCTCTCCATCACTTTCAGGGACCTAGATGGGAATTTGTGCTTCTCATCTCTGTAACTTTAGGTTGTGTAGTTACAGAGTTCGTTGTTCCCAGAGATAATGTTTCCATCAGGGATTCACTAAAACTCCCACTAAACTTAAGACTATTGCTTCTGCCAGATCACTTTGGGCTCCTTGTATGAATAGACCAACAGCAATAGAAAGGGGTTAACATGTGGACAAAGGTAACTGACTTGGATTATCATGAGGATATGGAGCTTCTGCTATAGAATAAGGACAGTGAAAAATATGTTTAGAACTCAGGAATTCACTAGGTACCCCTTGGTACTCCTATGCTCAGTTTTAGATGTACACAGGCAGGGACAGAAACCACTGCTTGATAAGGACCTGGGAGACAGGGGCTTAAACTCCTCAAGGATGAAGGTCTGGGTGACCCTACCAGGCAAACCATTTTGCCCAGCAGAGGTGCTAGCCTAGAGGAAAGGGGACTCAGAAGGGGTAGTGAAGGAGGGAGATGATGGGTACCAATTATAGCCTTGGGATATAAGCTTCACTAATGCTCAGCATTAAATTCCCCAGACACTGTAATCAATTAGAATCCTAGAGAAGCTTTGCATGAATGGGCTAAACATACTATGAAAAGCAAGCAGATATGAGCAATGCAAGCAGCAGACTGGAGCAGATGATTGGGGTCCCATCCACATCCCCTTTACAGGGGCACTGCACCCATCTCCCAGACATAGTGAGTTTTGCCAACTAATAATTCCTAGCTTTATCCTTCTCTGGAGAATTGCCATTGGTCCATGGGAATCGCCTTGCACAGAAATATCTGGGAATTATACACTCCATTTCAGACAACAATCTACAGCAAATGACAGACTGATGCCTCAAGGTGAGACAACCCTGTGGTACCATTCATGCCTCAGAGCTCTACATGAGATCAGGATGTAGCTAGACTTCCCTCCAAACCATATCTTTCCTTTACTTCTTCCTCTGCCTTACCTTGTTTCTTCCAGTTTCCCACAGATTTCTTGGGGAGAACAGCTTCAATAACTCACTTGCACAAGAATCCCTATCTCAGGCTCAGCTTTCAAGGAATCTGACCACTCATCAAGAACATCCATTGCTCATTATTACCACTCATCAAGAACATCCACTGCTAAGACTTCCTTGACATTAGCCCTTCCCTCCTGTGCAAGATGAGTTAAATCTGTTCCAAGCAGGCTCCTTTATCAGCCTGTTTCCCCCTATCTTAGCACTGACCCTTCTGCACTGAATGGAAGACTTGTGTAAGTGTAAAGCTATCCCTGAATATCAGATTCAATGCAACTCTAATTTTTCATATAAACAAGGGTATGAAATATTATGACTGATTAGCCTGTGACCAAATATTGTAAAATGTATGCATTTTAACCAAACTAGTGGTTTGGCCTCTTTCTGTCTCTCTCTCTTACACACACACACACCTACACACACACACATAAAACCATGAGTTACCTGCTGATAATGTTAAAGTGTGAATTGCCTCTTTTCACTCTCTTAAGTTAAGCTATTTTCTGTTTGTAAATATAACCTGGGGGTCATCCTGCAGTGAGTTCCTGTATTCAAGGCAATGAAGCATGTCCTCAGAGCCATCAGATATTTTGGAACATCCTTGATTTCAGACCTTGTCTTGTAGAACAATGGCTATATTAGTTAGAGGACGTTAACTACTGCAAATATTATCCCCAAATCTCCATGGATTAGCATGATAACAGTTTGTTTCTCTTTCACATCACAAGCAAATGAAGGATCTATTGTGCATGGTCTTCCATGGGCCAGTCTTTGATTCTGTGGGCCAGTCCAGGAAGAGGCCACCCTCCCTCCTGCCTACACTATGGCACATGTCTCTACCTAAATGAGAAGGTTTTGGGAAATATCATTCAGTACAGTTTCTGGGAAGAAAGAGAGAAACAAGATATTGATGAGCACCAGCTCTCTCTCTCTCTCTCTCTGCCATTGTGAAATTTCCACTTAAGTGTTATGCTGTTTAGCACTTCCTAGGACATTCAAATAGATCCTTATGGGAAGAGCCTCTGATGAAATTGAATCTCCTTCTCTAAGATACACAACTGTATGCTCTTTAGCGTGGCAATGCCACTGGTAAATGCTGGTTCACCACCTCTTCCTGAGACAAATGGATCTCAGCAGTAGGAGTTTCTAACAAATATCACTTTAGAAACAATACTACAGGTTAACTTTTTAGGTCTTGAGTTTTTACAGTGCATTAGATTTTTTGTGCCACTGATTATAGTAGCTAAAGTATTGCTAAACACACTTGACAACTGCCAACACTTGAAAGTGCCCCTGCTATTCCTAACGCCTGTTTCAATGTAGCTTGATACAAAACTAGTTTCTGCTGCTTGGGGACACTCTAATTTAACTGAATTGTCATTTGTTTTTCTCCCACTTTTCGTTTACATGAACTTATCACAATCATGCCTGCCACCATGGAAAGTCAAGGCCAGAGCCTTCCATTTTGGCTCAGGAAATATCTTAAACAATGGATGTTTAGCCTCATCTTTCACTGATTCCCCCCATCTGTTTCTCTTTGGTTTTATACATTCTACCCATTTCATTGTGCCTCTATACTGGGATAGGCAGCTCACTTGTAGGTTATCTACCCATCCCTGACTCTTCAGCCCTTTCATGTTAGAAGAATGGAAATTGTGCAAAACTCTTAAGAATGTACTTAGTTTATTTGTTGAATGCTTAACATATGCCACAATACAATGATGAGCAAAATGCTTGTGGTCCTACCCACACAGAGTTTACAGCCTATGAAGAAAGAACTCCTTCCTCCCTCCCCCACAAACAAGCACTTGAATAAAAACATTGCAAGTAGTGATAAAGACTATGAGAGAAACAAATGATGGAATGTCATATGAGATGTTCCAACTCAGAGTTTGGAAAAAGCATGGCATGTCTGAGAAACTAAGTGAGAGGAGTTGGAACATAATGTACAAGAGTAGGGGAGGAGTGATTGATGTGCTTGGAGAGATAAATGGGGGTTGTCTGTACCCCACCCATCACCACCTGGGATGGTGGACAATGGCTGACATCAGGCATGTACATGTTCTCACATACACACACGTATTTAAGCATACAATTTATCATCACCACCATGATACTTCTGGCTTCCTTCCACCAAGATCACTATAATAAATCCAGTACTTCAGGCAACATTCATTTCTGTTGAAATTCACTAGCTATTCCTCAATGTTTAATACTCCAAAGCAAGCTATTCAGAGTTAGGTTATGCTCTGGGTTCACAAAACAAGCTGAGGCTATCACATTGTTGATTTGGCACCTTGTGAGATAAAGAGTTGTACAGAGCTTTACCCATGGAGTACTCACATTGTGAGGCTGGCTTGTAGGGACAGCCCAAATACTCTATTAGCAGCCCATGGGTGTGGCACATAACTACCAGAGGTCCATCTAGCCTACCAGTGTCAGGATAGCTTTTCCAGTTCTCAACTTGAGTTCAATGCTGACCATAGCAAAGGGTGTTTTTCATCTCAGTGGAACCTAGAGGAGAAGGTTCTTACCTGAAAGGCTGTGAGACCTTAGATGTTTCTCACTTTGATAAAGTAGAAAACTGCCACACTTCCTGTGGTGGATACCAGTACCTATGAGGTCAATCCCAGAAAACAAAGCATAGAGATGGACTCATGTTGGGTATCCCTACCCTGGTCCTAGCCTCCCTAATGTGGAAAGGCACAATTAGGCATATCCTGAAATAGATATCCATAATATCTATTCCTTATATCAAGGCCTTTACTACTGTTTGCAAGAAATCTTTGGTATTTGCTTATGTGTTTGCTGGTGTCCCTCTTTGTATAGTCTTTGACATTGTTATTTCTCTGGAGACTGGCTTCTTTTAATAGACTGAAAAATACCAACTGATTGCCTCAGTTACGAACGTCAGAATTTTAACTCAATGCTAAAGCTATCACAGTCTTCCCCTAATATGACCGCTCTATGTGTTCTATCATTTCTCTTTACTGTGACATAAAGAAAGATATTTTTAACATGCTCTTGTGATATACAACCTCTAAGATGGGGCCTAGCAATCCCTGCCTCCTGATGTTTATGCCTTTGTGTGATCCTCTCCCCTTGAATGTTGGCTAAGCTTTTTGCCTCACTTGTAATAAGAAGAATATAACAGAAATAATGAAATGTCGTCTCCAAGTTGATTCCAAAAGACTGTGGCTGTCATTTGGGTGCTTGCCTTCTGTCTCTTACTTGTTTTAAGAAAAGCCAGATGTCAAGTTGTGAGCTGACTTTTGAGAAGGCTCAAGTGGCAACTGAGGGAGAACTCCGGTGAACAACCAGTGAGGATCTGACGTTCTCAGTCTAACAACCTATGAGGATCTGAATCCTTCCAAGAGTAAGCTTACAAGCAGATTATCTTCCAATTGAGCCTTTCGATGAAACCACAGCACTAGCCCACAGCTTCACTAAAATCTCATGAGTGACCTTGAGCCAGAGGCACACCCATTATTGCATTTCTGATCAATGAAGATTGAAAATGAGATAATCATTGTTGAGTTTTTTATTTTAAAATAATTATAGATTCACAGGGAATTTTAGCAATAGTACAGACGGGTCTCACATACACTTCACCTAGTTTCTCCCAATGGTTACACCTTACACAACCATAGTAAAAAATCAAAACCATGAATAACACCAGGTACCATATTTGTGTAGAGTTCCACGCCATTTGACCCAGTATATAGATTGATGTAAAACACAGCAATCAAGATGCAAAATTTTTCCATCACCACAAAGATCTTACTTGTGCTACCCCTTTGTAGCCATATCCCTCCAGTGTACCACCCCTCATTCTTGGTAACCACTAATCTGTTCTCCAGCTCCATAATTTTGTTATTTCAAGAATGTTATATGAATGGAATCATACAGCATATGACCTTTTGAGGTTGACTTTCTCATTCAGCATAGTGCCCTTCATATCCATCTGTTTTTTGTTTTAAGCCATTAAGTTTTTGTAGTGATTTGTTACATGGCAATAGATAATTAATACACTACTCCTATGGGAAAAATTACTTTCTGATTAGAGTGTGAGCTGAAAATAGATTTACCATTGGGTACAGAAACATGAACGCTGACTGAATGCCTCTTATAAGTGTTCATCATATCATAGAAAAGAAATTTACAATGACCTTAAACTCATGTTCCTAGGGCTCATCTATTCACACAATGGATGAGTTAGAGAGGAATAAAATTGCATACATATAAACCAACATTTTTCAAAATATATTTCACCAAACAAAGTGCCATGAGAGGCATCTCTTTGGGCAACACTCCCGTACAGTAAAGCACAGAAAACAAAGTATAACACATTGGTGATCATGGACGGTCACTAGGTATGTATAAGAATTACTTTAGTTTCTTGGGGGAAAGTGCATATGCTTATATCCTTGAGATTCACACCAAGAGACTCCGATTCTGTAGTCTAAAGTGGGATGAGTTGAGTTCTTTTTTCCCCAGTTTTAACAAGCTTTTGAGCTGGAAAAAAAAGCTCCTAATTGGCAGAAATAGAAGTTGAACTCAGGTGTTTGACCCAGTTCTAGAATTCAGCTGATCTTGTTTAGTCAACGTCTCTCCAAAATGTCAGAATAATTACACATTTCAGGTAAACAATAGGACCATTTGTTAGGAACAAATCAGGCAGGTTAGCTATCTGGGAGTGTTTCCTTTGTTTTAAATGTTCAAATGTGCATTTCCACCACTGAACTCCTGTATACCCTTCAAAAGCCGGTTACTCCTACACATGCCTTTTCCCAGTTCTACCAGACATCATCCTCTACTAACAGCTAAAATAGTTGTAAAGTACTTCTGTGCTTGGCACTGTGCTAAGCAATGAGGATTTAGCAGTAAGAAGTACAGACACTGTCTTGAGTATCAGGAAATTACAAGTGGGACAGGTATTAAACTCAAAACTGCAAACATGATTTTTAAATTACAGTGGTGATAAAGGCTACAAAAGATAAGAACATGGAGTTTTGAGGATGCCTAAGCTAGGTGGAGAGAGAGGAGAGAGGACAGAGAATCTAGGGAGGGGACATAAAAGAACCAAGGGCAGGTTTCTCTAAGAAAACAATATGGCTCTTATTCTTTAGATTGCAGCTAGTGGTTTATATGTTCTGAGGTAGGTGTCTTAGGATCATATTTGAGAAAAATACCATTCTACAGCTTTTTTTCCCTTTTATTTTGCCAGTCTGGGAACGCTTCCTCATTTCCTTTGGTCTTTGATAGCTTAAATTACTATCTTAATATTGTTCATTGAATAGTAGGGAACAAACAGGAATGAGAATCACAGATAGGAAACATGACACTAGATCTGCCATCTTCTACCTGTGCTACCTTAAGATAGTTCCTTAAGCTGCCTCAGCCTCAGTTACACAGTCATCTCACACAGCTGGTGTGAGGCTTTCAAAATAGTGTTTAAATCATGCTGGTACGTGGTAGGAGCACTGTAAATCCTAGCTAGCTTTATAGTACTATTCCACTCCTTCCTTTCATTTAATTATTTGGAAGCCTGGCTGCTCCATTTCATGGTTCTCCAGCAAACTTGTCTCTTTCTTTTTAGCTGCTGGTAGCCTCATGCTTTGCCATTGTGTCTGGGATCTTGATAATCACAATGCATTTTGTCATTGCTTTTGCCACTGTTGTGCATGCAGCAGCTCCATGGCAGGACATTCCTCTGTATAAATCATTATTTATGGGCCAACTGCCAATAAAAATAACCACAGGAAATATCTAAACCCTGATTTTGTTTTCTAATACATTTTCCCCTTTGTAAAGGACACCATTATAAAGACATTTTTAAACAATTTCTGGAACCAGTTACCTCTTTACAAGAGTCTCTAGTTGGTAATGAAAGAACGAACATTAAATGCTTTCACAAAAGTGGCTGAAGGAAAAATAGGAATAGTTGTGTTAAGAAGAACAGTTATTTAATTATGAGCATTTTATGGTGCTGTTAAGGTATCAGAACCCCACAGCTAGCTTTACTAACGCTGCATTTCTAAACCTAGCTGGTGCTAGTTTCCTTCCATTTTCAACATTTCGTTTCCTGGGCAATTTAAAAACAGCAGGCCAGTTTGGGGATAAACATTAAAATACAAATACTTCAGCTCTAGTGATTTTGCAAAGCAGCCACACAAAGCACTTGCCGTTTTAGGCGTATTTTTAAAAACACACATTGCTTGGGGACCGCTGTGCCATAATATGTTACCCTGAATAGGTTGTTGATTCGTGGCAATGCATTTAATGTCAGTGCTTTTATTATTTTACATAAAATTTGGGCAACAAAACTGGCCCAGATTCAGAGGGAGGGAAAGCTGAAAAGTTTCTGTCTTGTTGATGTGCTACTTAGCAGAGAATCTGGGTTTGCAAAACACATTGACCTGCTGCTTCAGGGGTCTTCCGGGGGCCTTCTTTTAGGACCAGCAGTGGCGAGTGCTGGTTTTTTAAAAAAATCATTATCGTTGTGGTTATTACTTTTGCAAATACAATTGTAGCCAAGTATACTAATACGCAACTCTCCTATAATGCTTGCAGTTTACTAAAGGTTTCCTCCTCATGGACTGGCTGTATTCTCACAACAGCTCAGTCAGGGTGAATGTTACCACTTCCACTATATAGATGTGGAAGCTGAGGCCCAGAAGAGTTAAGTGATTCATGCAAAGCTCCTAATTGGCAGAAATAGAAGTTGAACTCAGGTGTTTGACCCAGTTCTAGAACTCAGCTGATCTTGTTTAGTCAACGTCTCTCCAAAATGTCAGAATAATTACACATTTCAGGTAAACAATAGGACCATTTGTTAGGAACAAATCAGGCAGGTTAGCTATTTGGGAGTGTTTCCTTTGTTTTAAATGTTCAAATGTGCATTTCCACCACTGAACTCCTGTATACCCTTCAAAAGCCAGTTACTCTTACATATGCCTTTTCCCAGTTCTACCAGACATCATCCTCTACTAACATCTAAAATAGTTGTAAAGTACTTCTGTGCTTGGCACTGTGCTAAGCAATGAGGATTTAGCAGTAAGAAGTACAGACACTGTCTTGAGTATCAGGAAATTACAAGTGGGAAAGGTATTAAACTCAAAACTGCAAACATGATTTTTAAATTACAGTGGTGATAAAGGCTACAAAAGATAAGAACATGGAGTTTTGAGGATACATAGTCAGGATGCCTAAGCTAGGTGGAGAGAGAGGAGAGAGGACAGAGAATCTAGGGAGGGGACACAAAAGAACCAAGGGCAGGTTTCTCTAAGAAAACAATATGGCTCTTATTCTTCAGATTGCAGCTAGTGGTTTATATGTTCTTTCCCCCATTATTCTATATAGGTCTTGATGACATGAATCATATTTTATCTATATTTCATTCATCTCTGAGCTTAGGGTAGGGGTTCAACGATATTTGTAGCTGTTTTGTTGTGCCCTACTGAGCCAGCAAGGCAATAACCCTCTTCTTAAGCCCCAAGATAAAAGCTAGAAGATGCATAGTTTCCAGCTGATTGTTACCTGGTGTTTTACGGAGATTAAATCACACACAAGTGTTGCTTACTAGTATTTCCTCTATCACTGCCTCTATTACTATTACTGTTAATAATCTTATATTTATATGTTCCTGTATATGTGTTGAAAGTACACATGTCCATCCATCATGTTCTTATGTTAATAGGCCTCTATATACGTCATAATATTAAGCATTATGAATATTAATGAGATTCATAATATCAATATTTAGAGCACTTACTTTGTGCTATGTCCTTTTCTAGGACCTTCATAAATATATCCTAATTTAATCTTCACAGTATTCCATTAAGAGAGGAATTATTTCACAGATGAGGAAACTGATACAGCAAAATGCTCCATAACTTGTTCATGGACCAAGGAAAAGGCGGAGGCACAATTTGAACTAAGTAGTCTGCATCTGGAGCCTATGATCTTAGGCACTCTCCTTAAATACTTTGTATTTTTGAGACAGAGTCTCACCATGTTGACCAGGCTGGTCTCAAACTCCTGGCCTCAAGGGATCCTGTTGCCTCAGCCTTCCAAGGAGCTGAGATTACAAGCGTGCCCCACCATGCTCAGCTACTCCAAAGTACATTTTTCCATGATTTGTCTAGTCTAGGACCCACCTAGTCCAATGGTCTTCCTCATTCAGTACTGGCTTGCTGCAGAATTTGTCTTTATCTAAAAAAAAAAGTCACTGGGTGGATGTACAACATGAATCAGCACATCCAAATGCCATAATTCACAGGGATATTCATCCATGAGGAGAAGATGGCATTGCCCTGAATTTGAGGACGAGGCAATACAATGCCTACGTTCATCATGTTCCATCAGTTAACATTTGGATTGAATTGACCCATTAAGAGGGGGACTGACCTGTTGGCTATTTGATTTGATAGGTTTCATAGACCACCAGAAGTCTTCAGATGTAGCAACTGATCAGCCTGTCCCAGAGGATTCAAAACTATTATCATATAGTTCAAATCTTCAGCAATTCTTCATAAGCACAAACTGAAATCGTCATTTTCTTTTCAGTTCCATTGATTTTTTTCCCCCTATCTATCTGAGAAGCCCTATGCAAGCAGAACAACTCTTTGGATCCAGCTTAACTGCTCCCTAGAGTGGTGCCTGTTTCCTAATGAACCAAGTTCATGGAGAGGGGAGGACCACACAGACTTTCAATGTCCCTCCTTTACTCTTTTTTTCTCCCTAACTAGTTGTGTCAGATTTTTGTATTAGTCTGTTCTCATGCTGCTAATAAAGACAAACCTGAGGCTGGGTAATTTATAAGGAAAAAGAGGTTTAATGGACTCACAATTTCACATGGCTGGGAAGTCTCACAATCACGGTGGAAGGTGAAGGAGTAGCAAAGGTGAAGGACGGCTGGCAAGAATGCTTGTGCAGGGAAACTCCCATTTATAAAACCATCAGATCTCGTGAGACTTATTCACTACCACGAGAACAGTATGGGGGAAACTGCCCCTGTGATTCAATGATCTCCACCTGGCCTTGCCCTTGCCATGTGGGGAGTATTACAATTCAAGGTGAGATTTGGGTGTCGGCGGGGACAGCCCAACCATATCAATTTTCTGGGACAAGAAACATCAAGACAAACCTATGGTCCATTTATCTCCTTTGAGAGCCATCAGTGCTCTCTCCTTTTAATATCATTTCAACATTTACAGAACCCTTTCATTTTCACATTATACTCATGCACATCAAATTTATTTGCTGTCTTAGAATTTTGCTCTTTATGAAAATGTCCCTTGTTCAGGCTTTTCCTATGTGGGCTTTTCCTAGTTTCCTTATTTCCTGCTACTCAGCCTGTCATATTCAGAACATCCTACTTCTCAAGCTATGAAGGCTGGAAAGTGCTTTGGCCTGGTGGTCAAGTTTGGAGTTCTGGTTTGGGTTCTCTTCTTAAGCCAATCGTGTGATTACATCCTCTCTATAGTCCTCCTCTTTTTCCTCTGTAAAATTAGGTTTGGGGGTTGATGATTGGATCATTGTAAACAACTGTGCCAGCTGTAATTTTTTTTGTTCCTATTTTTCTGATTTTTGTTAAGAGTTAAGTGCTAGAGTTACTTATGATCAGAATAGATGGAGGGAGACCTGGAGATAAGTCAGCCAGGTATTTTCGTGTGCGACTTGACCAAATTGCATTAATGTGGAGAAAGGAAGAAATTGCCATTCCTAGCTCACAATGACAGCATCTGAGAAAACAAATCACCCTTCCCTCCTGGATTCCTTAAATGACAGAGCACACTGGTGAATAAGATAAACTGGAACTCAACTTTTGCCATGACCACACTTGACCCAATTGCCATGTCTTATCCAAGTGACTGTGTCTTATCCAAGTGACTCTTGACCAAACACAGGCAGAAGAAGAATTTTGCATGTCTCTGGATTTCAGTGTTTTTTTTCTTCTTTATATTAATCACTTGTCAGTGGATTTGTCCCTGAGCTCAGAGCTAGCACTGTACATAGGATAAGAAACTAAAAGGACTAGCTTATTTTATTTAGTATTTCTAAAACTTTAGATATCATTCTGCAAGCTATAACCCCTGTAGATTTGCAAACCACCCTTCATGCACTTCCCAGAGAGTCCTGGTCTGTTAGCTCTGACAAGCTTCTTATTTCCTTTCGTTTCTGACTCTCCAAAAGATCCATCCTGGAGCTCAGAAACAGGCAGCATATTAAAAATGGACACTAATGCCTGCACTTTCTACTGCAACCATAGATGTCTATTATAGCAATTGGATCTGCTTGTTTAAACCCTTCCCAGTAACATGATCCAGGCTTTGGAGTTGACAGCCACAGCCCTTCAACAGCTAGTCTATACCCCCAATTAATGTTCTTAACATGTCTTGAATTTTAAATTGTTTGAGTTTTTAATTAAATATTGAAGAATTTTTGTGGCACAACATGACAGCCTATTGCCAAATCATTTACCTGATCATGTTACATTATATTTAAAGCACTTGCCCTAGTATGCAAAATCCTCTAAGACATGTAACCAACCAAAATCACTAGGGTTTTCCATAAATTAAATTTTAAGAAAAGATACTTATAATTTTGGTTAGCATTTCTCCTTCTAAAAGATTCCAGAGAAAAATATTTCCTTCGCAGAGTTGTTAACATTTAACAGCTCCACATATTTTAGGAATTTCATTCATTCTTTTTTTTTTTAAAAAAAAAGATGAGGTCTCACTGTGTTGCCCAGGCTGGCTCCAACTCCTGTCCTCAAGGAATCTTCCCACTTCAGCTTCCCAAATAGCTGTGATTATGGGCCTGAGCTACCGTGCTTAGCTGGAATTTCTTTCTTTATAAAAGCATTTATGAGGTATTGTGCATGCTTTAATATACTATCTTATTTACTCTTTATAAAAATTCTGTAGCATAATAATTTCTTACTCTCCTTGAAGAGATGAGAAAACTGAGGCCTAACTAGTAGAACAGCTTGTACAAAGTCACAGAAGGAGAAATTGGCAAAGCCAGGATTTAAACTGATTCCAGTTCAGAACCCTTTCTCAAACTCTAGCCCTTTGCTTCTATTAGACTCACTAACACCTTTTCCTTGTGGATTAAGCGAATGACTGATAACTTCACAAATTTTCTTTCAGACCTATGATCCTATGATATTAACTAATTCCTTCCTTCCTTCCTTCCTTCCTCCTTTCATTCCTCCCTCCCTCTCTTCCTTCCTTCCTCCCTCCCTCTCTTCCTTCCTTCTTTCTTTCCTTCCTTCCTTCCTTACTTTCTTCCTCCCTCCCTTCCTCCCTTCCTTCCTTACTTTCTTCCTCCCTCCCTTCCTCCCTTCTCTCCCTCCTCCCTCTCTCCCTCCCTTCCTTTCTTTGCTTCCTTCCTTCTTTCCTTCCTTCTTTCCTTCTTTCCTTCCTTCCTCCTTCCCCCCTCCCTCCTTCTTCCCTCCCTCTCTTCTTTCCTTCTCTCCCTGCCTCCTTCCCTCCCTCCCTTCCTTCTTTCCTTCCTTCCTTCCTCCTTTCATTCCTCTCTCCCTCTCTTCCTTCCTTCCTCCCTCTTTCTCTTCCTTCCTTCTTTCCTTCCTTCCTTCTTTCCTTCCTTCCTTCTTTTCTTCCTCCGTCCCTTGCCTCCCTCCTCCCTCCCTCTCTTCCTTCCTTCCTTTCCCTTTCCTTCCTTCATTCTTTCCTTCTTTCCTTCCTTCCTCCTTTCCTCCCTCCGTCCTCCCTCCCTCTCTTCCTTCCTTCTCTTCCTTCCTTCCTCCCTCTATCCCTCCCTCCTTTCCTTCCTTTCTTCCTTCCTTCTTCCCTCCCTCCCTCCTTCCCTCTCTCCCTCCCTCCCTCCCTCCTTCCCCCCGCCCCCCTTCCTTCCTTCCTTCCTTGCTCCCTTCCACATTTACTGAACACCTATTATGTACTATAGGCCAAGCATACAAAAAAGATGCTGCAACCACCTCGGAGCATGTTATAACATGTTTTCCAGTCCTAGGATAGTCTCTGGCCTTCGTCTATGCATCCACTCATGCATTAACTGAGAAAATATTTATTGAACACATAGTAATGAATTATACTAAGCTTTAGGGATTCAGCAAATAATTCAGGCTCTGTCCCGGATCACATAGAACTTCTGCTCTGGTGTTTCTACCTGGTTCTCTCTTCATTTTCTCTTTTCCTTCCACATGCTTATTCATAAGGTCTTTGCTGAGTCAGGAGGGATTGGCAGGCTCATGAATTCAGGGTGCATATTTTCAAGTGGGAATTGAGGTTATGAGATGTTCTATCAGCCAGTCATTTCCACTTATTTGATAGTCAATCATGGTACCAAAATATATTTTCATTTATCTTATTTCTTCTCCTCTTCATTTTTTTTTAATTTAACCTTTTCTATGTGCAGTTCTCACCTCCCCCAATTTGTCTGTAAGCTCTTTGAGTCACTCCATGGTGACTCTACACAGAGTATAGGCTATAAAAATATTCACTGAATAAATTCCAAGTCCATTTCTCTGTCCCTTGTTGTTGCTGTGTGTCTATAAACATGAGGTAGCAACTCTAAAGTCTTGTTATAACAGGCTAGCCTGTAACTATGAATAATACATATATCTCAAGCAAACTCCCCACCCTGGATAGCAGGCGCTGCCAGTGAGTGATACTACCAGTGACTATAACTTCTTGAGGAATATAGCAAGTGCTCTCCTAAAAGTTATGCAACTCCCCAAAGTGGATTTCAGACTTTTCTTTCCTTCTCAATAACAACATTACAGAGCTGGGTGTGGAGGATGGCGTGGGAGGGACAATAAAACAAAAGTTGTCACATGTGTCTTAATCTGTACCTTGGTTTCCTTATCTTGGATTTAAGCTTAACAATAAAAGATACTCCATCTCTACCTCTATCACGTGAAAGTGTTTTTATAAGCAATAAACATATTATTTATATTGTGACCAAAGTTTAAACCATATATTGTATTGCAAGCCAATTTAATTTTTGTTCTTTCATTTTCCATTTTGTGCTTTTACCTTACCAGGTTTGTGACCCATTTTTTGGGTCAGTCCTCCCAGCTTTGATACTTTCATTTATGCCAAGATGTTTGTGCTTGATAATCTTCAGATACTAATAACATGTAAATACTGAGTATCATGACTTTTCCAAGTAAGGAAATATGGTAGAATAAAGAAAACTTGACACTATTCATCCTACAACATGTAGAAATGTGTCTGATCCACTAATCTTCCCCCAAGGCCAATGTTGATAGAAGATCAAATGTTGAAATGTTGCAGAACATTCATTTTATTGATGTTTGAAAGGGACACATGTAAGAGTTAACAGTTTTTGCACTGTAATACCTATGTCAGGTACAATTCTAAATGTATTACATGGGTTAAATCTTCACTGCAACCCTGTGAAGGGGACGATATTATCCCCCTCGACACCTTTTTTTTTGTTTGTTTGTTTGTTTTGAGCTGGAGTCTCACTCTTTCACCTAGACTGGAGTGCAGTGATGCGATCTTGGCTCACTGCAACCTCTGCCTCCCAGATTCAAGCGATTCTCCTGCCTCAGCCTCCAGAGTATCTGGGACCACACCACCACCATGCCCAGCTAATTTTTGTGTTTTTAGTAGAGATGGAGTTTCACCATATTGGCCAGGCTAATCTCTAACTCCCGACCTCAAGTGATCCAACCTGCCACCCCCGGCCTCCCAAAATGCTACGATTACAGGCGTGAGCCACTGCACCCGGCCTATCCCCATTATATAGAAGAGAAAATTGATAAAGGGCGGCCTATCCCCATTTTATAGAAGAAATTGATGAAGGGAGAAGCCAGGTAAACAAACTGTGCAATGGCACTCTAGTAGCAAGAAGAGAAAGGTTTGAACTCAGGCAGTCTGACCGCTGAGCCTACCCAGTTAGTCACCATGACACACTGAGAACCACTGCAGCAGTAGCAATAGAAGAGTGATTCAAAGTTTCAGAATACCTCATGGGAAAACAAAGATCCCTTACTGTGTAAACTCAAACTACCTAGCCAGTCACATTTCGTTTTAATTCCCACCCCCCCCATCTCCATGTTTCATACCTTCTCGTACTGTCTCATGCCTTTATTTTTTTGTGCACCGTGTGACCTCTGTGTGACATGTGCTCTCACCTTTGCCTAAGGCTTATTCATTTTCTGAGTTAGCTTAAGGCTCATCTCCTGTAGGCAAATGTGGATGCTTCCTTCATATAAAAGAAAAACTTCAGCTGAATTAAATTTAAAGGAGTTTAATTGAGCAATAAACGATTCACAAATTGGGCAGCCTTCTGAGCCAGAATAGGCTCAGAGACTTCAGCGCACCCACGTGGAGGAAGAAAATATATGGACAGAAAAAGGAAGGTGACATACAGAAAACGGAAATGAGGTACAGAAACAGCTGGATTGGTTACAGCTCAGCACTTGCCTTATTTGAACACGGTTCAAACAGTTGGCTACATTTGATTGGCCAAAACTCCATGACTGGCACAAGTGTAGGCTACAGTCTGTTTACACCTCCACTTGTTATAGGTCACGATGTACAGTAAAACCATTAGGCTGAACTTAAATATTTATGGAGGCAGCTTTAGGTTAAACTTGATTTAACAATTCTATGAGTTCCCATTGCCCAGTATACATACCTGCCGTGGTGCATTTATCTTCACATACTGTAATCATCTGTTTACCTCTCTGTCCAATAGACAGTCAGTTCTTGAGAGCTGGGATGAGCATTTTCGTCTCCAATTCACCATCGTCTAGCATACTGTCTGATGCATGTAGAAAGATTCATATGAGCCTATCATCTGTGAGTGGAGCTGGGAGGAAACTGACTTTATATTAATGAAAACCACCCAGAGTCTGATTCACTTACAAATGTATTTCCACTATTTGAAGCAGAATTCTTTTTCTAAAAAATTCTGGAAGGCATCAAACATTTCAGTTTTCTTTTGTGGTTTTCCAAATCACAAAACTACCTAGAAGGCATATTATATGTTCAAAAATTAAGAAATAAAATAAATCACTTTTTTTTTTTTTGAGATGGAATCTTGCTCTGTCACCAGGCTGGAGTGCAGTGGTGCCATCTCGGCTCACTGCAACCTCCACCTTTCAGGTTCAAGTGATTCTCCTCCCTCAGCCACTGCAGTACCTGGGACTACAGGCACGTACATCTCACCGGCTAATTTTTGTATTTTTAGAAGAGACGGGGTTTGGCCATGTTGGCCAGGCTGGTCGCAAACTCCTGACTTCAAGTGATCCACCTGCTTGGGCCTCCCAAATTGTTTGGATTACAGGCGTGAGCCACCGCACCTGGACAACTGCAATTCTGTAAATATGACTCCTTTAAGAAATAGAGCCAATGAGGTCTTCAAGATACCTAAGGCTATATGTACCATTTTATTCCAGAATTTTGTCCATAGCTACATAGGTATTTTACAAAAATGCTCAAAAGATATGTCAAAAATTTTTCAGTTTTTAATTTCACTCAAGGGCAATGTCCAGTAGGAGTGAGATGAATTTATACTTTATCAACTTACTCTAGTAATGTTTTCTTTTTCCTTATAGAGGGCACTCCAGAGGCTGACTCTCTGTTCTGTCCTTTAACCTAGCTTTGCCTAAGGCTAGAGACATCCTTGATTCAGAGAGATTTGTGCCATTTACTATGGAGCAGTATTTCAAAAAGTTTCCAGGTCCTGAATCCCTTTGAGAATACAATGGAAAGTATGGACATGCTTCAAAAAAATAAATGCACTGTATTAGCCCATTTTCACACTGCTGATAAAGACATACCTGAGACTGGACAATTTACAAAAGAAAGAAGTTCAACTGGCCTCGCAATTCCATGTGGATGGGGAGGCCTCACAATCATGGTGGAAGGCAAGGAGGAACAAGTCACATCTTACATGGAGGCAGCAGGTAGAAAGAGAGCTTGTGCAAAGAAACTCCTGTTTTTAAAACCATCAGATATTGTGAGACTCATTCACTATCATGAGAACAGCACTGGAAAGATCTGCCCCCATAACGAATCACCTCCCACCTGGTTCCTTCCACGACATGTGGGAATTGTGGGAGTTACAGTTAGAGATGAGATTTGGGTGGGGACACAGCCAAACCATATCATGCACATAAGAAAATACACACAAAATTTTGCTTACACTTTGAAGAGACTCAGGAATTCCTGAAGTCTTTCTGTGAGCCTTCCAGGCATCCACAGACCCACATTACCAATCCCTACTCTTCCTAGATGGGCTCATTTGCTTAACAAGTTCTGCCATGTTAGAACATTTCATCTTACTTCTCATCTCAAATAAGCAACATTTCTGGCCAAAGTTTCTCTGGGAAAATATGGAGTTTTGCTCAACCCTAATGTGATTCTGGTATCTAGAAATCTCAAATATGATCCTTTCACCTGTGAGTAGAGACATGTCACATGTCAGCATGTTAACAAAGACAAATGTTGGTCTTTATCATTTCCAAGATAATTTAAAGTCACTAGCCTGCATGGGACATTGTTTAATAATTGATATGCAGTTCTGAGTGGCAGGTTTTTGATGAACAGTTGAGGTCTTTGAGTAAGAAGGGTCACCCATGAAGGAAGAGGTCGGAGATAACAGGTTTCTCCTAGACAAAAGCCCACAAGGTACTCCTGCTGCTATACTGGGTACCATCTGTAAAAGCCATCCCCAGCTAAAGCATTTTGCAGTAATCCACCCAGACAATACTTACTTGCTGCCAATAAATCCCATGATTCAGGCTGTCCACCTGAATCACTCCTCAAGGAGTGTGAGTAAAGGCTTCTTCCTCCTCTCTACTTCCTCCCTCTCAATCATCTCTCTCTCAGGAGCAGGCCAGTACTACTGAAGGCAGTTAAATTCATCTCTGATCTCACTGTCAAATGAAATGTTAAAATTCCCTCAACCTCTCAGAATAAACTTTTGACAATCAAGTAATATAACAATTCCAACCAGATGTCAAATACTTTTAGAATACAATTTATCATATCTCGCTTTTTTCCTGTAATCATTTTTATGGCAAACATTAATAAAAATAAAATACTATGTTCTTAAGAATTATGACACAGATGCTTTTTCCTTAGCTAAAGTATGAACCTTCCTTTTTCAATGAGATACCAAGGGAAAAAAAAAAAGGTATTCTTAATGCCTAACCACAAACAGCATTTATACTTCTGGGCCAGAGTAGGACCTCAATGTTATATAATTATATTTACATTATATAACAAAATAAGATTTGAATAAAAAGCAAAAGTTTGTGAGTCCCTGCTATGCACTAGGTACTGTACCAGAGCTGAGGGCTGGGTTTTCTTTTTGAAAAATAAGAGTTGAAATTCTTCTGAAACAAAAAATGTCAACCTCATGTAACATAATGGTTTTTACAAAAAGAAATACAAGAGGAAAAAACCTTTAAAAGTGTGGGAGAAAACAAAACAAGATATCAATGTCCAGAATAAGGGATATTCTGAATAAAATTAATCCAATTGAAAACAAAGGGTTCCCATTTTCCATGTAATGTCAGAAGTGGTTAAACCTCATCAGGAATAATTTCTTCCATATTAACCTCACTATGAGTATATGTAAGAGTAAGACCCAACATCTGTAAATACTTTATTCCTCTCAGATTGAGGGAAATACATTTTCCTTCACTTCTACCTTCAACAGATCAAGGCCCAGAGTGTATTATGACATCCTAAGGGAGAGAACTGCAAACACTATTCCGTAACAAACATTTGTCACTCTTGTGTCATTCTTGTCATTCATGTGTCATTCTTACATAATATCTGAAACTCATTCCTCCTTGGAGAATCCCTCCCTTTGTGGGCAAAGCACAATTTGAGTGTCCCTGTGGGGACTGAAAATGTCTGATACTCATTTTACTAGCCTTCCCTTGCACCTAGAGGTAGCCCCACAACTTGGGCTCTATCAAACTGATTTCTGCACCTGGACCTTGAATTTAATGTGAATCTAAAAAGCAGAGGTCCTAGAGATAAGTCTATGGCATGGGTGGTGGTTATAAAAAGATGAATCATCCAGAGCAGCCACAGCAACGGCGCTAGTGGTGGTATAAAGTGTGGAGTGCCAGCTACAGCAGCAGGGTAAGCTGCAATGTGTGGCACATCATAGTGGTGGCAGTATTACCCACGGGGTTCAGCTCTGCGTTGTGAATTGGACCATGGTTTCCTGTTCTGAAATCTTTCAGCCAGGATCTCTTGCAATCTAGTCTGCTCTTAAGCTGTTCACTAGGTATCCTCCTCATTGTCTTTAGAGGTGTATTAAAGGTGTATTAAAGCAAGTTTTTGCCTCACTGCAATCTTACTTTTCATCTTCTTGTATCACTAAACATTTTTTTTTAATTTGGACATAAGTTAAACTTATACAAAAATTGCAAGACTAATTCAAATAATTCCTGGATATCTCTTTGGCCATATTTCTAATGTTAATATTTTTCTACACTGACCTCCTCCTTGTCCTCCTCTTTCTTCCCTCTCCCCCTCCTTCTCCCTCTCCTCTCTCTCCCTCTTTCTCTCTGCGTAGTTTTTCTAAACTGTTTAATAGTAAATTGTAGATATGATGCTTTTTCCCTAAAATGGCATTGTGTTTTTACCAAAAAGTATTTATCTTACATAATCACAGCCTACTTTTCAAAATCAGATTACATACAACACTATGATCTGATCTGCAGACCTTATTCTGAATTTGCCAATTGTCCCAATAATGTCTTGTCTAGCAAAAGAAAATTCAAGATCATTCTGGAACTAGTTTAGTACATTTGAAATAAATGTATATCTTGTTTAAATCAGCCAGAGTTGTTTTCTGTTTCTTGTGACAGATAACTAAAATTGATTTAAAAAAAAATGGAAGCAGGGATGAAGTTCTGCAAGTAACACATTTTGAAATGTCTAATTACCTATATGGAAAAAGTAGGGACAAAGGAGAGAGAGGGCCTCAGTGTGCTGGGCTGACATGTTGTTAAACGATTGTGTGCTGAAGCCTTGAGACCATTTACATCCTAAGGAAGCTGCCCTATGAATGAAAATTGTAGGAATTGTTCAGAAGGTTGACAAATGCCAGCAATTTCTTCTGGTCATCAGTAGGCTCCTATAAGAAAGGGACCTAAGGAAAACATGGCCCTTCTTCTTTCTCTAGATAGAATCATGTCTGAACATGATGCCTGGGGCTCTAATATTCATTTTGCGACTAGAGGGAGAAGACTAAAGGCAAGGACAAGCCTCTGAGGAAGGGATGGCGTAGATGTGGAAACAATGGGCACTTTGGAATATGGCCCAGCAATCCTACCTCTGGACTTTGAGCATTCTGCGATACAATTTCTTGTTATTTAAGCCAGTTTCTGTCACTGTTTCCTATTCCACAGAGCCAAAAACACCCTAAAGATAAACATACTCAGTTAAATGACTCCAGCTCTGTGTTGACATTTTGTTTGATGTGTTAGATGTTCTCATAAATATAAAATTAGAGGAGGTGTCATTATCCTCTATTACATCATACAGCTAGATTGCTAGATCCTCCTAACATGGTATTTCTTTTTTTAAAGCATCAGAGAGGATGGAATAAAGTTTTAAAACCACTAATGATCTATAAAATAACACTGGTGAAAACAATATGAAAACGTCTCCTAAAAATGAGCTTCTTTGTGTTCTTTCATAACAGATAAAATATTTCAGCTTTTATTTATTTACTTACTTATTGTTTGTTTGTTTATTTTAGATTCAGGATCTTGCTGTTTCCCAGGCTAGAGTGCAGTGGGACAACCATGGCTTGCTGCAACCTCGAACTCCTCAGCTCAAACAATCCAACAATATTGTGATGGTTAATACTTCCAACTTGATTGGATTGAAGGATACAAAGTATTGATCCTGGGTGTGTCTTTGAGACTGCTGCCAAAGGAGATTAACATTTGAGTCAGTGGGCTGGGAAAGGCAGACCCACCCTTAATGGTAGGCACCACCTAATCACCTGCCATAGAATCTAGAATAAAAAGCTGGCAGAAAAATGGGAAAAGAGAGACTGGCCTAGCCTCCCAGCCTACATCTTTCTCCTATTCTGGATTCTTCCTGCCCTTGAAGACCAGACTCCAGGTTCTTCAGTTTTGGTACTCGGGCTGGCTCTCCTTGCTCCTCAGCCTGCAGACAGCCTATTGTGGGGCTTGTGATCATATATTTTCCATTAGTTCTGTCCCTCTAAAGAACCCTAATTACATTAGTTCTGTCCCTCTAAAGAACCCTAATACAAATATTTATTAAGGAGCTAATAGTACTAAGTTGATAGTGCTAAGTAGTCCTTTGTATGAATTAATGTATTAGTCTATACAGTATGCTATGCAACAGTTATTAGTTCCATTTTATAGATGAGGAAACTGAGGATTAGAGAGATAAACCAACTTTATCAATTTCACAGAGATTGTAAATAATGCAGTCAAGATTCGGGATTCAATAATGCAATCTGCTACTTTTTTTTCGATAATTAGGCCAAAGCGATAACTCTCCTCAAGGGAAAATTAAATTAAAGGTTCCATTTAAACTGAAAAATAGGTATGTGTGTTGGGTGAGGGATGTTATACAGGTATAATTTCCAAACCCTTATGGATGCCTTTGAAGAGATGGAGGTGTTAGCTTGAAGGAAGGGGATTGATATATTTCCATCATCAATGACCCCCTACCCTACTCTGGAGCAGCCACAGCCACCCAACTCCCTCCACGGATAAAGAAGTGGCTGGCACAGAGGCACCATAGCAGAATTGTAATGTTTTCAGAGGACTCGTCATGTTTAACAAAGGACCCTCACAGAGCAGCTAGGGCTAACGGCTTCATTTCCTGAAAATGAATCTGAGATACTTGCTCAGTTATATCCCTGACCCATTCTCTTGTGCTTCAGAGGGAAAGATAGGCTTGTGAGCTGCCCCAAGGTGGGGAAATTCCTGCTTATTTTTACAGCAGTCATGACCCATTGCAACTGTGCAAGGATTTCTATCTTCACTATATCTGCTCGCTGGCAGCCTGAAACTTCAGTTTCAAAGACAGGCGTGGATCATTCTTCACCAGAGAAACACAGAAGTATGTTTCTATCACTGATGCTCCATCTTTAAAACATCACTGATCTGAGTTTCACACATCCTGTCTCTGAAAGAGACAAGATATAGGGTGTTTGCTAGAGGGCACAGGGGCAATAGGAGGGTTTTGTTTATAGATTGAGTGTTTAACTTCTATTCTGCAGCAATAATATGTAGATATTATCTCTCCAACATAGTTCTAAACAATTAACTATGTTTAGGGCCAAAACACTAGGAATAACCCTTATTTTCTCACTTTTCTTCACATCTCTCATCCAATCTATCTGCAAATCTTGCCTACTCATCTTTCCAGGATTGCTTGATAGTGATCCATTTCCATAGTTAGCCAATCATCATCTGGGAAAAAAAATAATAAAAGCTACCATTTGTGATCTGCTTACCTTCTGCCAGACACTGAGCTACCACTTTGTATGCATTACATTAATGAATCCCCACAACAAACCTGTCATCTGATGTTGTCATCTTCACATAACAAATGAGGAAACCAAGGCTCTGAGTGGTTAAGTAATCTTCCTACATCCCCACAGCTAGTGAGTGGTGGTACTCTAATATCAGTAATGCCAATGTTGAAAGGTAGATCCAAGACCCTCCAGATCTGTCAAAATGCCATTTTATCCACTTCCTAACATAGCAGACTGAAAAAGAAAAAAAACTAGAAACAATTATTGTTCTGTAATTAACCTCCTTTCCAGTAGAATCAAATGCTAAGGAGAGGGGCATAGTATTGTGGGTGTTTGGGAGAAATATAAAGCAGAAATGGGATAGAGCATTAGTCAGTTTTCAGCATATGGCTTTCTTCTTGCAAAAATATCTCCATTTGGTGTTCACAACACTACTCACACCTGATATTCTTCTAACCTGAAACTTGTGCCTTCTTGGACTCCATTTCTGGTTCCTCCGCCTCTGCTAACCCTTAACTCTGTCCTCCACCCTCTTTTCTCTCCAAATTCCTTCTCTAGGTGATCTCATCCTCTTCTATGGCTTAAAATAACATTTTTGTACTGATGACTCATAAATCTCTATCTCCAGCTCTTACCACTCCCCTGGGCTCTAGATTTATATACCCAACTGCCTACTTGACATCACCTCTGAGCTGTCTAATAGACATCTCTAATTTAGTATTTCCAAAATAAAATTCTTGATTTACCCACAGCCGTCTTCCCCATCTCTCAGTTGCTAGTATCACCACCAATCAAGTTTCTTGGGCCAAAACACTAGCAATAACCCTTATTCTCTCACTTTTCTTCACATCTCTCATCTAATCTATCTGCAAATCTTGTCTACTCTTATTTCCAAAATACATTCAAGATCCCACCACTTATCACATCTCTATTGCTACAACCCCAATCGAAGTGACTAATATCTCACAGCTGGGCTGCAATGGGCTGCTTCCACTCTTCCCCTGCCAGAATTCATTCTCCATGCAGTAGCCAGCCAGAGTGATCTTTTCAAAGAATAAAACAGATCAAATTGATCCATTGCTTAAAAGCTTTCAATAGTTCCACTGGGTTTCGAGTAAAACAGAAACTTCCCAACATGACCAGCAAAACTGTACACAATGTATTCCTTGCCAGCCTCTCAGACATGACCACATACTTCTCGCCTTACCATTCTCCCAACTCCCTTGCCTTCTTTCTATCTTTCCAATACACTGAGCTCCTTCACGTCTCTGGCCTTTTTTACCTGCTGTTCCTTCTGCATAGACTGCTGTTTCCTCAGATCTTCTATGATTGTCTCTTCCCCTCCTGTGAGTCTCAGCTCAAATGTCCCCACCTTAGAATGGCTTTACTGGCCATTCCAACAAAAACATTTTCTTCCGTTCTCTCCTCCAATTTTCACTATATACCATTAGCCAGTTTTATTATTGTAAAAACACATTATATGAAAACTGTTGTTGTTTTTTATTTTTAGTTGAGACAGTCTTGCTCTGTCATCCAGGATGGAATGCAGTGGCGCAGTCTCAGCTCACTGCAACCTCCACCTCTCAGGTTCAAATGATTCCCATGCCTCAGCTTTCCTAGTAGCTGAACAGGCATGTGCCATCATGCCCAGCTAATTTTTGTATTTTTACTAGAGACTGGGTTCCGCCATGTTGCCTACGCTGGCCTCAAACTCCTGGCCTCAAGTAATCCACCGGCCTCAGCTTTCCCAAGTGCTGGGATTACAGGTATAAACCACTGCACCCGGCCCAAAAAGCATTTCTTCATGTTCATCATTTGTCATCTTTCTCTGCCCCCTGGAAAATGAGATGCGGAAAGACAACCCTATCCAAAAGAAAGTCTTGCACTTTGGGAGGCTGAGGTGGGCAGATCACGAGGTCAGGAGTTCAAGACTATCCTGGCTAACACAGTGAAACCCCATCTCTACTAAAAATACAAAAAATTAGCTGGGTGTCGTGGCATGCACCTGTAGTCCCAGCTTCTCAGGAGGCTGAGGCAGGAGAATCGCTTAAACCCGGGAGGCAGAGGTTGCAGTGAGCCGAGATCCTGCCACTGCCCTCCAGCCTGGGCGTCAGAGCAAAACTCTATTTTGCTCAAAAAAAAAAAAAAAAAAAAAGTCTCCTGGTCAATGAAAGCTGAGCTCTATGGTACCGAAGGGGAGATCAAGATTCTACAAAGATTAAGTGAATTATCCCACAATAGTATCCACTCATGATCAAGGAATTCATTAAAAGTCATCAAGAAGGAGTCAGGCTGGGTTCAGTGACTCACATCTGAAATCCCAGCACTTTGGGAGGCCAAGGTAAGAGGATTGCTTCAGGCCAGGAATTTAAGACCAGCCTGGGCAACTTAGTGAGACCCCATCTTTACAAAAATTAGAAAATTAGCTAGGTATGGTGGTGCGTGCCTGTAGTCCTAGCTACTTGGGAGGCTGAGTCTGAAGGGTTGCTTCAACCCAGGAGTTTCAGTCTCAGTAAGCCATTATTGTACCACTGCACTCCAGCCTAGGTTACAGAACAAGACTCTATCTCCAAAAATAAAAAGAAAACAAAAAGAAGAAACATTCAGATTAAAATACTGGTTTCTGGAATCCATTGACCCACGGAATATGTTCTAGTTAGAAAATACAGATATTCTAGTCATTTAGGTGGATTTTCAATTTTAAATAAACAAATCAGCACTTTTTTCTGTAATCTTTTAGAAGTTTGAATGTGTATTCCAGTTGTCTGGGACAAAATCATTTAATAACAATCAAGTTTCAGGGGTCTACAAAACTGAAAACTAGATTTCTCTTATTCTGGTCAATTTTTTTAAAGCATCTTTTTAAAAAAAGAATTGGAGTAATAAATCAATATTAAAAACAAAGTCTGTGGCATTGGCTTAGTGATCAGGTGGCAGACAGCAACGAATCTTCAGTTGCAGCTGGAACGACAGCAATCCATGTTATGCACAAATGAGCTATTTTGTAAAATTGTCACCTGTGAAAACTTAAAAGGAAGGTAATGTCCTTTGTGAACTTGTAGCTGTAGGTGAAATGATTGAAAAATAGAACTTCTAGCAAGTGTCAATCACTGTTGGCTTCATTTGACAAAATACTACAATAAAACAATGAGCTAAAAACAGAATTAACAAGCAAGCAAGTATGAAAGATAACAGAGATGGTCAAGAAAATTTGAAGACTTGGAGAACTGGACGAGGCAATTGTTTCTTATCACTAATTAGAGACAGACTGATAAGAACACAGTCTTGCATCAAGGAATAAATCAAGGGTATGGTTTCCACACAAGTTTTTAAACTTCTGAATGGGTTAACATAACAACCCAGTTAGTCTTTCACATGGACAGAATGACCCAATTTTTTTTAAAAGACTGAAGCTGTGGCTCTTCTACTGAAGCTTAGCTGGCTTAAGATATCTACAGTTCAGAGAAAACACGGAGAAGCATGTATCAAAAAAGCTGTGTATGGAGCTATTGGCACAAGAAGTTGACCATAATCAACTATGAAAAGAAGCTGATTACTTTTTTGAGAAACTTGTACAGCCAAAGAAATAATGAACCTTCTAAAACTTTTGTGTAAAGACAAAAACATTAACATGGTTAAGTACGTGAACTTCTATGAGCAAGTATCAGACTAAGAAAGCTTCTCATCCTTGAGGCAGTGTACATTCTATAATGCACTCTGCAGATGTAGCCAAGGCAACAATAGAAAAGGAAGAACCTCCAAAGAACAAAATTAAGGGCCATGGACTGGAGAACCCCTCCCCAGGCGTCAAATCAGAACATAATTAAGAGCTTTCCTCATCCCAGGGAATGGGGACTGGCAGTAAAATATCAGAATTTACACGAACCAGCCTTGGCAATATTATAGACACCTTGCCCCATTCTGCTATTTTGTACTAAGTGTCAGGGGAAAGAGATAATCTTTTTTGTTTTTGTTTTTTTTTCAGTTGATTTATAACCAAAAGGAGCTACATCCAGACCTGATAAAGAGACCACTTGGTTACCACCCAGAAACTATAGACATGAGAGTGTTATGCCATAAAACTGGATAAGTTTATTCTGTAAGACGGGATAAGACTTTGGGGTTGTTTCCATAGGGACACACTGAGTGAGCTGAATACTGATGACCGTAAGTGGTATCCTTAGTACTGCTCACAAAATATTTCTAATTCTCTCATACTCAATTACATAGAGGATTATAATGTCTTTCTCTCTTTTGCATGGATGGGACATGTGTCTGGATCTGAGCAATGAGTTTGAGCAGAAGCAATATTTTTCTTCCAGGTTAGAGCCATGAATTCCCAGTGTGAAACCTTCCAGAGCTCCTTTCTATATGACATTGTGAACACCATTTGTTTCAGTGCTATCTTCAGCCTGGCATCCTGAGTGACTGATGAGCAAAGCTTCCCTGCTGATTCACAATAGCCATATAGCACATGTATTGTTGTTTTAAGTCACTAAAATTTCAGAGTTTTTGTTCTTTGAGACTGTGCCTGAGTCTCTGGTAAAGTTCCTTCTTTGACAACCTTTGAAAATTTTTTTATTTTATCATTTTATAACAGTAGATTAATACTCTGTGCACTGTTTTACAGCCTACTCATAAAAATAGTCACATGTATCTTTCTGTATCCTTTATATATTTTTATGCAACATCAGCATTCATGGCTGCCTAATAATCTGTAATAGAGATGTTATATAATTTTTACCCAATCCCACATTGATAAAACTAAATGAGACATTTCAAGCATTTAGTATTATAAATAATAACATAATGTGTATTCCTACAGCTAAATTTTAATAGTAGATTCATGATGACTTCCAGTTCTTAGGATTTGTGCATCAAAGCATATGCAAAATTTTAAAGATTTTGACATTTATTCATTTATTCAGGTTTCATTCTAGACATTAGGGATAGTAATGAATAAGATGTACAAAGCCTTCACAGAGCATATTTCCAAGTTGTTTTCAGAGAGTCTACTGATGTCCTCTAATACACCCTACTACCAAAAAAGTGAATGCCCACGTTCCCACACTGTTGGCCACGTTGCTTATGAGCATGTAAAAATTGTCTCTCTTGTTAGCCATAACATCATCTGTCCAGAATGTCTTACCTATATTTGAAGATGACAAGAATGATAGTAACTCCACAACCACAGGCCAACCAAAAGATGTTTGTTTATTCTCAGAAGAGTGCACAACACAAACTACAATGAGTAGTCAACCTTCTCTATCAACTTGGGAAAAGGGGCAAATCCTGCATGACTATCGTCTACTTTGTAGGATTTCTTCCATTGTACACGTTGTTTGCATCTCTTTTTCTCAATAGACTATCAGGTACTTGAAAAAGAACAAGGAAGAATGCTTAAAGAGGTGTTAAGGCAGTCAGTTACTCAAGCCAAGCTGCAGGAGATAGGGGATGAATCACAACCCTGCTTACACCTTGCAGCTTCACTATGTCAGTTGCAACAAACAGTGAGTGCCTGTGCTCGCCTCTGCTCACATCATCTCCCTCCACCAACAGGCAAGTTAATTATGCAAATAAAGGCAGCAACTGTTGTGCAGTTGAAAGAGCCTGGTCGCAGAAACCAGTAATCTTTTGCAGAAAAATGGAGTTAGAGAAACAGCTGTAATTTGGCACTGTTTATGTAGATGTAAGTTTCCTACTTACATTATAAGAAAAACCAAAATAAATGAAAGTAGATGTCTATAGATTCTTTTTTCACACTAATTCCACATGCACAGCAATGGTGATGTGGAGAACAGAATTTCATACCCCAAATTCAAGGAAGTTAAAATTCAAACTCAAAACAACTATTCACTGAAATTTCACTGGCAAGTTTGTATGATGAAGCATTAAGGATGATTATTTTTTAAGCCTCTCAAGGGAGGATTTGGGGAAGAGCCTAAAAGGATTATGATTTTGATATTTTATAAGGATATTATTATTTTTCAATAAGATATAAAACATTTACTGTCAGTGATGGTGTGCTGAGTGATTTTAGATATTACAGTGACAACATAGCATTTAAGCATGTACTTCATCCTATATAAGCAATAATTTAAGCTATATATCAAACCTTAAAAAAAGCCAAACCCCAGTGGAATCGAAATTGGCTATCTCTGAAAGTAAGTGTATGTATATCCTTAACATTATTAGTTCTCTGTGGGTTTTCTCCAAATATTCCCACTTAGATTTTCCCACCAAACTTGTAAATTTTGGTCAAACACCATGAAGTGGTGTGCAGTATAGAGATGGAAAAGGAAATCTGATAGACTTACTGCCCTATTTAATTTGCCAGAATGATTTTCTTTCCTTTTGGGTTTCTTTCTGGGTCCTTGAAGAATGTTTTGTCTTTCTCTAGAGTGGGAGTGCAATGTATAAATCTTCCAAAAGCTTGGCTTACACTTAGTCTCCTACTCATAGAAAAAATTTTCCAGCAGGCATTCAGCTTTCTTACATCAACTGCTCTCACCTCACTGACCCAACCTAGTTCCTCCACCTCTTCCACGGAGGCTCTCTGTGCAACTCGGGGCCATCTTCACTACTTTTGTTGATCTTTTTTTAACTTGATTGTATCTCTTTTTCTGTATCTCTAATGTCTGCTTAGTTCTGTTGCCCTGCATTTATTTATTTTGTTTGCCACAACTAAAATGTTTTCTTTCCAGCATTTACGACCTCAGGCTCTGTATTTCCTTAAAGTACAGCTCCAGGCTCACCTCTGCCCTTAAACCTTCCTTGAATTCTCTTGCTCAATGGCGAATATTCTTGGATGTCCCACAGATCAGGCATACTGGATGATCCCACACTTGCTTACATAATAACTTGGGATTACTTATTTTCCAACTTTTTAGGCAGACAAACATATCCGACTTACCCAATAAATATAGTAGAAAACTTATTGGACTAGGAATTAGAGCCCTGTGGCCCACCACATAAATTTTTAAATATTACCTTAAGCAAAGTACCTAACAACTGTGTCTTTGTCTTGAAAAGAGAACACAGAATTACAATAACATCATTTTTTAAACTACCTCCAGTTTTAACGTTTTGTGAATCTTCAAGAGTAAAGATTATCTTTTGTTTCCCTTGTGTCTTTCACAACATCTACCACAGAGCTGGACAAATAGTAATTTAATAAATGTAATTTAACAAATTTAATAAGTAACTGTTGGGAAATGGATAGACGGTGGATGGGTGGGTGATCACTCACTCTGTGATCTTATCAACTTTATAATCCTTCATTTCTTTGAACCAGCCTAAAGCAAAAATCACCAGATACTTAATTGTTCTCTTTCTATATTGATCACCTATGAATATTGCTTTTTTCCTTCTCGTGTTTGCTTCCCAGATTGACTTCAATAAAGGAAAACGCTCTGCCTCGCATGGTTTCTTCAGAAAAGCCCTGTGGAATCTACCTGCTGAAATAAGGACATCTAGCTGCTTCTACAACTTTAATTACTAAAAAAAGAAAAGATCCAATGCAACACTGAGAAATGTTATATATTTTTTTAAATGACTGCTTCTTATGAGAGAAGATAATGTTGCATAACCAAGACCTGAAATTCAATTCTCATCTGTGGTAACTCTGGCTGTTTCAATTATGTGAAATCATGTTCATCAACAATTTGACAGAGAAAAGCAAAAGAAAATTATTTCATGTCTTCTAACAGCTGCAGATTTGTGAGCAGAGAGAAAATGACAGGAGTATATTTGGATCGAAGTGTGAAGATGTGCTTAATTCTATTCCAACACTCATTCTCAGCCCCATTTTTAACATATAAGAATTCATTCTCATGTACACCAACCAGATCCAGACTTCCATGGGATTTAGTACCATGAGGGATGGTGGAGGTTGTTATGACATAAACCCTTACTCCAAATATCCAACCTACAAGATAAGTTTCCTAATTCATACAACACTCTATCCTATTTCAGGCATAATTAAAATATCTTTCTTTATTCCCAAATCAAGATATTCCATGGTGATGAGAATGAGAACCACCCATTCTGGCTTGGATGGTCTCCATTTTAAATGTTGCGTAGAAAGATTATCCAAGTATACACCTACTTGACAGGTTGTACTTCAATTTTATTTTATTTTATTATTATTATACTTTAAGTTTTAGGGTACATGTGCACAATGTGCAGGTTAGTTACATATGTATACATGTACCATGCTGGTGTGCTTTTTGATCCCATGGTCACCATAGCTGTGGGTCATAAACTAATTTTAGTGATGATCCTGGCAATATCCTTCTCAATTTATATTTACTCAATAATCATATATCAATTAGAAATTTATTCAGTCAGCCAATATTGCAAATATTTATTGTGTGCTTATTAGGTGTCAGGTTGTGTGCCATGATTTGGAGACACAATGAAAAACAAAATACAATATCAACCCTCTAGAAAAGAGGTCAACTAACTTTTCTGCAAAGAGCCAAGTAGTAAATCTTTTAGGCTTGTGGACCATATTATTTCTATCACAGTTATGCAACTGTCCATTGTAATGGGAAAGCAGCCATAGAAATATAAACAAATGTGCCTGGTTGTGTTCCAATAAAACTTTATTTCAAAAAGCAGGTGGCAAGAGTAGATGTGGCCCATCCATCATAGTTTTCCAACCCCTGCTGTAACTGCCTAGGGTCTAGAGCAGTACCATCTAATAAGAATACAATGCAAGGCATAAATGTGAGCCAAAGATATACTTTTAAACTTTCAGTTAGACACACTTTGAAAAGTAAAAAGCAATGAGTGGGGTTAATTTTAATAACATGTTTTATTTGACTGGGTATATCCCAAATATTATCATGACAACACATAAACAATACTTCAGAATTACTAGGCAACATACGAGGTTTTTGAAATCTGATGTTTGTTTTACATGTACAGCACCGTGCAATTCATCTCAGTCACATTTCAAGTGCTCCGTAGCCACCACAGTGGTTAGTGGTCACCATGTTACACAGCTCAGGTCTAAACAGATGCATAATTGGTAGGGATAAGCATGAAGTATTTAGAGTGAACATGAAGGAGGAAAAGCCAACCTTATATCCATGGCGGTTATGGCTGGTGGTCAGGGAGAGTTTTTATAGAAAAGACATCCAGCATGAAGAACAGGAATTCCCTAGTTGAGGATAGAGAGAAAGACAATTTTGAACAGAGGGGAAAATATGCATAAAAACCTCGAGAGGGAGAAAGGTGCAGCTTCTTAAAACAATTTAAAGCAGCTCCATATGTATATGTATAAAGTCAGCTTGGGTGGTGTGGACCCTGAGCTAAGGGAGTGGCATTGGGAATGGAGGGAAGTGACTTAGATGTGAGAGATATTAATGAGACAGAATTGACACAGTTTGGAGATGGATTGGACATAGATCGGATGAGGAAGAAGGAAGCAGAAAGGATGATGTGGAGGGTTTTAGCTTGCACAGAATGCAAAGACGAAGCTATCATTTGTTGAGATGGGACATGCAGAAGCAGGAGTAGAGTTGGGAAAGGTGAAGAGTTCAGCCTTTGAGGCCTCAGGGAGATAGGCACAAAGATAACAAAAGATGTGCAAAAGCCACATCCATGTGCAGAACACGCCTTCATGCTCAGGAACACCTTTTATGGCAAGAGCTGCCCTCATGCTGTGAGCAAAAGTCTCTCTCCACACTCCCTCCAACCTAAATTTTTATCTAGTAGCTCTGCCACCACATGAAGGGCTAAAATCCTGATTCTGTTAGCCTAGAATACTTGTTCTTTCCCTTCTGTTTTACGTACTTAGCTCCTGTTCATTTTCAGGTCTCAGTTTAAACGCCACTTCTTAGGGAGACTTCTCAGATACCCCAGATGATCCCCTTGCCATATAAATTCATGTATCTTTCCTTGGTGACAGTTTTCACACTTGTAATTTCACAAGCATTTGTGTAATTATTTGATTATTGACTTTCTGCCTTGAAAATAAAGTTTAGTAAGCAAGAACTGTGTTTATTCTTGCTTGACACTGTGATACTACCCTCTGCCATTTACCTAGCACATCATGGATGTTCAATAAATATTTGTGGAATGAGTTAACATAATATTAAAAGTCACTGTTGAGATTCAAACTTATCTGGAAAAGATTGTGAACCTTAGCATGAATCAATACAATGGATTCCAATATTCATTCACAAATACAATCTGGCAAGACGTATTAATTCTCTTTATTTTTCTATCATTGAATCTAATTTTTATTTTTAATTCTTCATTTACAGCTAAGGTGGCAAAAAATTAATCTCAGTCATTTTATGTTTCCTGACATTACTGGAGGCATTCCCAGTCCAGGAATCCTTTTCCTACCGAATATAGAAATTAGGTCCCTAATTTCTCATAAGTTTTTTCTATAATTGGGGTTCTGCCCAGAGTCTTCACCCTTTCTTTGAGGGGATAGGCTTTTAAAAACCACAGCCAAAATGGTTGATTTCTCCCCCAGTTTTCTGCCCTATAATAGCCATTTCCTTAGGTAATGAATGTACAAAACTTTAGCTGCATGACTGGAAGTAGAGGGTGGAAGAGAGGGATAAAATATAAATTTTGGAGAAAAAAATTGGTCAATAACTTAAAAAAGCCGTTGTCCTATCACATTCATTTACTTAAAACATAAGAGGTATTGCTTCTCACCCTTTTGGCTAAGATCAAATGTGAAAAATAAGGGGTCATAAATGATTTTGCATGAACAGATTTAGCATCACAGAAATTTTAACTGCAACAAGACAGATGAGGAAGAACAAACAATATTTTCCAGGTAAGGTCCATCCCTGTGGAATGTAGCACAATCTGGGATAGAGTAAGCTCTCAGCTCATAGTTCCTGAATTGAATAGCATCCTAAATTTCTCCTCTGTAATTACTCATTAAGTGCCTGTTAAATTGTCATCTCCATCTCTGGATCATATGTTCCATGAAGGGATGAACTTTGAATCAGGGACCTTGTGTCATGCTGCCAGCACCTACTACAATGCCTGGCACAAAATAAGTGCTGGTCAAGTATTTATTAAATAAATAAATGTATTAAACAGGAAAAAGGAAGATGAGAATGTACAGAGCCCAAATTCCTCGTTCTTCAAATCCCAGCTCAAATTTTAAGCCTTCATCTTCTTAGAAGCTCCCCTTAGAAGTTTTTGCTCACACCTATGACCTCCCCCAAATGCTTTGTTTAGTCTTCTTAGAGTATTTATTAGGAAACAGTATACACAATGGTAAGGATACAAACCCAGGAACCAGAATTTGTTTGAATACCAGCTCCCGGTATTTGCAAGCTGCATTATCTTGAGCGAATTACTTAAGGTCCCTGAGCTCTGCTTTCTTATCTACAAAATTGAGAAAATTATATGATCAATTTTATTAGGCTTGTTGTAAGGATTAAACTAGGTAATAAATGAAAAGCATTTAGTCCAATATCCAACACAGAGTAAGCACTCAACAATTATCTATTACATGTATCACTCTCCACTTTGACAATGATAGTTTTAAAACTGCTGTGTTTATTGAACATATACTATATTCCGAGCACTATGGAAAGCCCAGAATATGTTTTCTTAAATAATATGGGTTTATATGAGTTTTCACAATGCAGCCATAGTTGATTCTATGGGTTATTATTTTACCTATCAGCCATTATGAAACTGAGACTGAAAGGGATTACATAAACTGTCTGAGTTCTCATAAGTAGTAATTAGATTTACTGTCATTTGAGCACAGCTGATATTGCAGGAGCCCCACACACTGTCTCCATGGATGTACACATCTTATGTCTTGTACTGAATTGTAAATTCCATTGCAGGCAAGGATTTGATCTGATTTATCTTTGTATCCCCTGAAGTATCTAGCTTAATACCTTATATGCCAACGATGAGTAAATATTTATTAAATGATTATATACAAAGTGAAGGGACCCCAAAGTCAAACTTTATCAATGTCACAATTCTGTCCTAGCATTAACTCTGCAGAAGTTGTTCACATGCATTTTGAGCAGAGGGAATCCTTTCTAGCAGCACCGGTGCTAACAGTCACATTCTAAAGGGCAGTGTTGCCCCAACAAAAATGGCATGTAAATAGGTCCTTTGTGCCACCAAGTCTATTTGCACATTGGCTGGGCTCATCCAATACTTAGTATCCTAGAAAGTTGGTATTTATACTATGGCAGCAGCATGGACTGTACATATTTGAAATTTTAAAAATTGTTTATGATGGATGCAGTAATCTTCCTCAGAAAATACTAATAGCAACCATTGCTCAGAATAATGAATCAAGAACTTGAGCATCAGACACAAAACAGGAGCAGCTAGGAAGTGAATCTCCAGCTTCAGAGAGGAAAGGACTTAATTGGGAAAGAGTATAAGAGTTCACAGTAAAATAGAGCTACCATTCAACCCAGCAATCCCATTATTGGGTATATATCCAAAGGAATATAAATCTTTCTACCATAAAGACTCATGCATATGTATGTTCATCACAGCCCTGTTCACAGTAGCAAAGACAAGGAATCAACCTAGATGCCCATCAATGGTGGACTGAATAAAGAAAATCTGGTACATATAAACCATGGAATGCAGCCACAAAAAAAGAAAAAAAAAAAAGAATGTAATCATATCCTCTTCAGCAACATGGATGGTGCTGGAGGTCATTATCCTAAGTGAATTAATGCAGTAACAGAAAACCAAGTATTGCATGCTCTGACTGACTTACACATGGGAGCTAAACATTGAGTACACATGTACACAAGGGAGGGAACAACAGACACTGGGCCTACTTGAGGGTGGAGGGTAGGATGAGGGTGAGGATTTAAAAACTGCCTATCGAGTACTATGCTTATTACCTGGATGACAAAATTATCTGTACGCCAAAACCCCAAGACACGCAATTTATCCTTGAAACAAACCTGCTCACGTACTCCTTGAACTAAAATAAAAGCTGGAAAGAAAAAACATAAAAATAATAAAAATTTTACAAAGAGTTCACAGGATTCCAAAACTGCTAGAGCAGCAGTTCTTTAAGTTTGGTCCATGGACCATCAGCACTGCATCACCTGGGAACTCAACAGCAATGTAAGCTCTCAGGCCCCACTCAGATTTTTGAAATAAGAAACTTTAATATGAGACCCAACAAACTGTTACAAGAAGCCCTCAGGATGATTCTGATGAATGCTCAAATTTGAGAACCACTGAGTAGAGCATAGAACTTCACAATGTAGAACTTCATTCTCCAGATATGAATTCTGAGACACATAATTTTTTCATGACCACACAGCTAGTTAGTAAAGACCAGAATAGGTACCTCCTGGTTCAGAGTAAGGAGGGCTGGGAGAGGTAAAGGCAGATGTAAGGAAACTTTATGTTCCTGGAGCCTAAGTCTCGTTTTTAAAATATGGATTGTGAGAACGGCAGTTATTTCTGGATGAAGACTGCAGGGACAGGCTCTGAAGACCACTGGATTAGTGGTTGGAAGTCCTAGAGTAAAAAGAGTTAAACCAGTGTTCTTTACTGAAAAACATTTAATATGAGGATATGGAATATTAATCTTCTAGAGGATAACAGGGTACATAGCATTTAAAAATTTTTTTTGGCCATAAACTGTATTAGGTTATAAAAACAAAAAAGTGAAATGCCCCAGAAGCTGCCCAGGTTGCCACGTGACCACCATACACTTCTGTTTCTGGTTCTTAATTCCAGAAGTTTCTTTCTAAGGCAGCATTCAGGGAAAAAAAATGCGGGCCTACATTTATGTCAAAATAGTAAAGATTTTTGTTTTATAACTGATTTATTTTTTAACTGTCAATCAAATCAGTCAGAATCACATGTGCTTACCTTGTAGTTCACAGGGTCCTAAAGGGTTCCTGGTTCCCAAGGTTCTATAAGCTCCCTGAAATTATAAGCAACATTTTGAGTATGTGTAAATGTGGTATTTTTCTGGGGGATTTCCAGAGAGAGATTTTTCATTAAATTTTCTAAGGGACCTATGGCTTATGCAATCACTAGATTTGTTAGCTCCCTGAAAATGCAACTAGTGACATCTGGGTTTTCCCTTTATTAACTTAGAGTCTCACAATTTTTCACTTAATTCTACTACAAAATTCTCCTGATTGCTCATGTTACTTCCATTCCAGTCTTTCTTGAGTCTGTACTCTAATTTTCTTAAATTTCTAATCTATTACATTCATTTCTAAAAACCTTTAATGGCTCCACTGTTGACTGCCAATTCAAGTACAAATGCTGTAGACCTCCCACAATAAAGCTCTTATTATCTTGTCTTTCTCTCGTTCTTGTGTATCCTACAGCCAAATAGACAACTTTCTCCGAAAATATACTTACCCATACTACCTCTATATTTGGACTGCCTAGGTCTATTTCCTTCTTCAACATTCTTTACATGCTTCTAAAAAGCCTTCTCTTCCATGAAGTCTTCTTGATTCCCCAAATATTTATTATGATTTTCACCTTCCATCATGAACCCAAAGTAAATATGTGCCAATCTCTTATGAAACTAATCCTACTTGGAATTCGTATAATCATTATTGATGTGCTTACTACCCATCCTGTGCCAGGGCACAGGAACTGTTATTCTCCTTGTTTTAAATTTGTCATTGGGTCCTTTCACTGGATCACCCCATTCAAAGCTTTCACCAAAAAAGCAGTATTGGCCCCTATCATGTTTTAATCTGAAATGTTCAGATTTTGATTTTTGAAAAGATTTGTTTTCTAGTTCAGAAACTGAACCACAGACAGCGGCTTCTATGCAAGCTCGTCTTATTTCTAAGATGAAAGAATACAATTAAGGCAGATCAATAAAACAACAAAGATTTCCCCTTTCTCTTTGTTCTTTTGCTCCTTGTGTTGAAGAACCCTCAAATACATTTTCAACTCAGGAGTCAAAAATAATCATTTTTGTTTTTAATAGATCAATTGACCTCTAGTATCCATCATTTCCTATTCCTACTTTTTTTTCCTCTTCAGTTGAAATGCCTAGGCTGGAGAAAGATGTCTCCTACCTCAACCCAAGGCCCTAAGCAGTCTACTTCAGTCTGACATATGGACAAAAATCACAGTGAAGATCAAATAGGAACAGAGTAGTAGGTAGCCACGACCATGGAAGCAGCAGAGTTCGGAGCCAGCTCTGTCTGTGTGTGTTAAGAGGGTGGGGAGCTCCAAGGCTAAAATCTTCTGATGGTCTAGGATCCTCTTTTATTCATCACCATCATAAAAGAGGGTTTTAAATAAATCCGTTGGCTCTGGATCTATTGACACAAACAAAATGTTTCTTGAAATAAAACTTAGGCACAGAACTTCAAGTTTCCACATTGAGAAAAATCCTACCATGGCCATCAATTTATATACTTTTAAAAGATAATCGGGGCTCACTCTCCTTTTCCTAGCTCTCATTTCTCTCATTGGATAATGACTGATACCAACTGGCAGAGACTGATTGGCACACACAAACAGAATGATGGCTGAGTCAACACAAGTGCTTACCTACCACCCCTCCATGTGTTTACGCTTAAGCATCTTAATTAACTGTTCATATTCAGTACATTTTCTCTATTCCTGAGATTTATTTTTCTGGCAAACTCAGCTATGTATAAGTGAAAAGAGCAATCTACCAAAAATAACCTAAGTGGGTCCTAATCTCCTCTCAACATTTTCTGTCTGACTTTGGGCAAGTCTTCTTTCTACCTGTTTGCCTTGGTTACCCTCTATAAAACAGGAATAATGTCTTGCTTTTCTCATTAAGTCTTGTGTCTGTTCTAAGTTATGTGGATGCTATAATTCAATAAATGTTAAATGATGCTAATAGTTTGCCTCATATCCTTCAAAAGTACCTTGAATGCTTAGGATGAATCCAATAAATAAACTAACATAAGTTCGATATCTAGGAGAACTGCTTAATGAAAGAGTAACTGAAGTATTCCCAAGTTAATTATTACCAATCAGGGTGGGTGTGAGAGATGATTTGCTTTTTTCAACTTCAATTTGAGAAATTGAGGCTTCTCAGGTCTCCTTCACTGTTGAAATCCTACAAAACAAATGGAGAATCAATAAAAGAAAAGTGTGCTGTGGCTTAAGCCTGAGTTCCTGTTCCCTCCATTTTTCCAGTTTTTCCAAAATCAGTGTTGCTATCATGGTTCTGTTTTGATTAAAAATCTAGATACGCACACACAGTTTTTAAAAAATAATTCAAATATGTGTGGGCAATGATATTCTGTTATGGTCTTTTCCATGTGCTGTGCACTATCCCAGAACATTGGGAAATTCTACATTCAAATATTAAAACAGAAGACCTGCATGAAATGTGCATTTACTTTCATTTGAGCTTATCTATTTAATAAGGCATTTGGTCTAGAACCTCTTTCTGTTACTGTGCTTGAAATTTAACTAACTTGCTTCTTAGGAACGACCATAAAGGGTGTGATATTGCAAAAAATCACATTTTATGATTATTTTATAATAATATAGAAAATATGGTCTGTACCACACAACAGCAGGCTCAGTGATAGACAGTCAGTCTTCATTTATCCAGGATGATTGGGAAATGAGGTGTCTCTGCTGTGATTTGTCCTGATAACTGAGGCTTATTCCCTTTGCATGCCAAAAGGTTTTATTTAAACTAATTTCAGTAGAAAGATTTCTCAAATGTATCACAGTTTCCAGCCTAATTAAATATATACTGAAGCTATTAACCTGTTGTTATTGATAAAGTCAGCACATGGCTATCAGCCATCATACAGGGCCACATCATGGTCAGAGGGGAGCCTGAGAGGGGAAACCTCGCTTGCTCCCTTGCTCAGCGCCCCCAACTTGTTCTGCTTTCTGAGTTGTGTCTGTAACAGGCTTTCTATTCCCTTTCTCACTATTAGTGGCCTTTTTTTTTTTTTAATCAGTTTCAATACTCTCACTCCAAGCAATTTTTCATTCCTTTAAATTCTTGTTTTTAATTTGTAGAAAGCCCAATAATAAAGCCCTGTTAGGACTAGATAGTAAACAAGAATCATTCCAATTGGGGTACAACTAGGAGTCAGTGAGGATCAATGAGGGTTCGTGTGCAGACAAGTACATGTTCCAGCTGCCTGATTTTCTACCAGGACCCAGAGAGTGAGGTTACTGAGAGCCTTCCATCCGAGCAGCAAGTACTCTTATTATTTTTCTTTGTATTTTTATCTCATTATTTCACTCTGATATCTTATATTACCTATGTTATATATAAAGTCCTTACCTACATTATATATAAAGTCCTTGAGGGCAGGAAATATATTTTATTGTTCATCTGTTTTGCCACACTACCTAAAATAGTGCCGAGTACATTAAAAAAAAAAAAAAAAAAACAGGCCAGGCGCGTTGGCTCATGCTTGTAATCCCAGCACTTTGGGAGGCCGAGGGGGGCAGATCACTTGAGGACAGGAGTTCAAGACCAGCCTGGCAAATGTGGTGAAACCGCATCTCTACTAAAACTACAAAACAATTAGCCGGGCCTGATGGCGGGCACCTGTAATCCCAGCTACTCAAGAGACTGAGACAGGAGAATCGCTTGGACCCAGAAGGTGGAGGTTGCAGTGAGCTGAGATCATGCCATTGCAATCCAGCCTGGGCAATGAGTGAAACTCTGTCTCAAAAAAAAAAAAAAAGAATGCTCATGTAACATGGTTATGCTATGCTTTCCCCCAGAACCCTAGAGAAATCCACATTGAAATGTTAATTCAATATGATACCTATTTCTGTCATTTGGCATTATTTGTCCCATACTTTTCTTCCAATGGCATTGACTGACTTGCCCTAGGCATTGCTTTAAATAAATATGAAGATTTCTTGTTTAATTTGTGGCACTGTAATTGGAAACTAGTCTCCACCTCAGCTATTGTTTTTTTGATTAGCAATCCTTTCATAGCGAATCTCCAGCTCTACCCTAAGGCCCAACTATAGTCCTTATTTTTCATATCTTGAAGGTCCAGTAACTCATCAATATTTCTTAAGCTGTGCCTAACTTAAACTTTTTGGCCTATCAAAGGATCTTTCTTTTTTAGGATCTCTCGCTCTCTTTTTTTTTAATCATGAGTAGAAAATGGTCCTCAGAAACTAAAGCAAAGACACTTTGAATATCTGGCCCATTTATATATTTATTCTGAATTTTTTATGTAATATCGTATGTTATTTCAATTCTTCTCATTCTGCAAGTCACTACAGGAAGTCATCTTTCCTTATGGCATTAACTTTCTGAGCATCACCTTCTTGATTTCCCTGGAATGTGAAAGTACATGCACTGTCTGCCACACAGCAAACATTTCTTGCTTCTGTCTGTAATGTTTTGGTTGCTTTTGAAGTCATTCTCTAAACCTGCAATGTGTCCAGGTCACTTGTCTGTAGACACTTGGAAAGTGGGATCACTGATCTGAATACAACGTGCTAATACCAAGCTCCGCTTTATACATAGTACCTGTAACCAAATCCTCTTGAAAATCCATGATACCTTAAGTTTTATTTCAAGAAACATTTTGTTTGTGTCAATAGATCCAGAGCCAATGGGTTTATTTAAAAACGCTCTTTTATGATGGCAATGAATAAAAGGGGATTCTAGACCATCAGAGGATTTTAGCCTCGGAACTCCCCACCCTCCTGGCAATGGTAAAGTCTATTCAGTTTCTGATCTTATTGCAATCATTCACTGGATATCTCCTTTGACATGACCTTCTTTTCTCAAAGCTAACTCTTTAAAACCCCTTCTCATTTCCTTGTGAGAAGGAAGGTATGAAAGTCACCTTTGTGCTTATTGAAAACCTTCATTTTTCTTCATGATGCTCAAATCCAGAATGACCACAGCTTATCTTGATCCTCCAGCTATACACTCCGTAAGCAGAATGTACAATATAGTCCCATAGGTGGCTAAACAGATTTTACAGTAAAATATGTGTGCTAAGGAGTGAATAAAACATGTTTATTTTATGTACATCTTAGCGGGCATTAATAAAATACTCATGTACTCACCAAAGACTTGAGACATTCAGCATTACAACCCCGTAGCATGCTGTGTACCCCTCCCCACTTGTCACCCTTTCTCTTTTCCTAGAGGTAACCACAGTCCTGAATCTTGTCTGTGTCTCTCCTTCTCTTTTGCTATCTCCCTCTCCCTCTGTCTCTCAATCTCTCTTTCTCTCATAGTTTATCACTTTTATGTGGTTTCTTAAATAATATTTCATTTGGTACTTGCCTTTTGTATTTATGCAAGTGAAATTCTATATGTAATTTTTTGTGATAGGCTTATCACATTCCATATTGTAAGATTCATCCATGTTGAAGAAAATAGCTGTAACTTTCTTTCTTTCTTTCTTTCTTTCTTTCTTTCTTTCTCTCTTTTTCTTTTCTTTCTTTCTTTCTCTTTCCTTCTTTCTCTCTCTCTCTCTTTCTTTCCTTTTCTTTTTTTTTTGAGATGCAGTCTCATTCTGTTACCCAGGCTGGAGTACACCACTGTACTTAGCTCACTGCAACCTCCACCTCCCAGGCTCAAGTGATCCTCCTGCCTCAGCCTCCCAAGTAGCTGGGACTATAGGCACACACCACCATGCCTAGCTAATTTTTGTATTTTTGTAGAGACTGGGTTTCACCATGTTGCCCAGGTTAATCTTGAACTCCTGGGCTCAAGCAATCCTCCCACCTCTGCCTCCCAAAGTGCTGGAATAACAGGCTTGAGCCACTACACCAAGCCAATAGCTATATTTCATTCTTTTTAACTATGGTATAGTATTCTAGTCTATGAACATACCACAACTTAGGAATCTATTAAACTGTTGGTAGACAATTTGAATCGTTTCCTGTTTTCTGCTATTATGAACAATGCTGCTTGGACAATCTTGAATTTTCTGGTGTGCACATGCTAGAATTCCTCAAGGGAATATATCTAAGAGCGTAGGTATGACTGTAGGGAATTTTCATCCACATCTCTACTCTATAATGACACACTGCTTTCCAGTTCTACTAGTTTATACTCTTGCCCACAAGAGATGACTATTCCTATTACCCATATCCTCACTACACTTGATATTAATCACCTTTTAATTTTTTAATAAACCGGTAGGCATGAAATGATATCCTATTGAGATTTTATTTAGCATTTCCCTGTTTAACAGTAAGGTTGAGCATCTTGTCTTATGTTTATGGTAATTCATATTTCCTCCTCTATAAGATGTATGTTTAAGTTTTTTGTTCTTAGTTTCATTGCGGTGTTCATCTTTTCGAACACGAATCTTTAGTCATTGACATGGATCGCAAATCACTTATTTCAGTATAAGTCTTTCTCTTCATTGTCTATAAGGTGTTTTTATTCTACAAATCAAAGCTTTAAATTGTAATGTACCTACATCTTATCAACAATTTCCTTTGGACTTTGTAATTTGCTTAAGAAGCAATTTTACTTCAAATTCATATGACTATTCCAAATATTCTTAGAAGTTTTGAAATACTGCCTTTTACATTTACATCTTTCATCTGCTTGGAATTGTTGTTTATAGTTTGTAATACAGAACTGGTTTTTAAAAATTTTTCATTTGTATAATCAATAATCCAACCACCATTTATTAAATAGTTGATTCTTTCGTCACTGATCTACAATTGCTGAACTGACATAAATTAAGTTTCATGTATGCTGTGGGCCTGTTTCTGAGGTCCCTGTTTAGTTGAATTGTCGCTGACTAAATCCCTGTAGCAATAACACCTTGTTATAATTACAATAGCTTTAAACTAAAATTAAATCTGGTAGAACAAGTCCCTTTCCTTATATGAAAACATTGTTCTTCAGAAATGTTTGAACTAACTTTTGATTAGATATTTAATTTGAGATGTTTCCTCCTTTTAGTATAGGTGTTCAGAGCTATAAATTTCCCCTTAAGCATTTCTTATGCAAGATGAACACTTTAGATTCGAAGACACAAATAGGTTGAAAGTAAAATAATGGGAAAAGATATACCATTCCAACAGTAATCAAAAAAGAAGTGAAGTAACTATATTTATATAAGACAAAATAGATTTCAAGACAAAAATTATTACTATAGACAAGGATATTTTATAATGATGAAAGGGCCAATCCACCAAGAAGATAAAACAATTAAAAACCTATATGCACTTAACAGAAAGGCCCAAGAAAACATGAAGCAAAATTGACAGAATTGAAGGGAGAAATACATTAATTCAATACTCTAATCTCAATAATGGATAGAACAACTAGACAGAAGATCAACAGGAAATAGACGACTTGAGCAACAGTATAAACAAACTGGACCTTGCAGCAGCTGCAGAACACTCCATGAAACAACAGAATACACGTCCATCTCAAGTGCATATTGAACCTTCCCCAGGATGGAACGTAGGTTAGGCCATAAAAGACGTCTCAGTAAATTTAAAAGGACTAAAATTGTACAAGTATGTTCCTAGACCATAATGGGAAAAAAATCAGTAACACAAGAAAATTTAGGAAATAGGAAATTCACAGATAGTGGAAATTAAACACACAATATTAAATAACCAGTGGGCCAAAAAAGAAGTCACAAAGAAAATTTAAAAATACATAAGAGTTTTTTAAAAAGTGCTATGGCAACTTAAGTTTCACATGCAAAAGAATGAAGTTGGATCCCTATGTCATATTATGTACAAAAATTAACTCAAAATCAATAAAATATCTAAATATAAAGGCTGAGATTATAAAACTCTTAGAAGAAAACATAGGTGTAAAATCTTCATGACTTTGGATTAGGCAATGGTTCTTAAACATGACACCAAAAGCACAAGCAATAAAATAAAAAAATAGGTACATTGGACTTCATTAAAATTAAAACTTTTGTGCTGCAAATGAATACAGTAAAAAAGAAACCTAAAGAATAGGATAGCTTATTTGAAAATCATATATCTTGTTCAGCTCTCATATCCAAAATATATAAAGAATTCTTATAATTCAATAACAAAAACACAAATAACACAATTTAAAAAATGGGCAAAAGATTTAAACAGACATTTCTACAAATATATACGAATATATGCAAATGGACCAATAAGCACATGAAATGGTGTTGAATGTCAATTGTCCTTAGAGAAATGCGAAGCTACAGTGAGATACTACTTCACACTCACAAGCCTGGCTATAATAAAAAAAGACAGGAAAACAAACCACAGGTGTTGTTGAAGATGTGAAGAAACTGGGACCCTCATACATTATTCGAGGGGAATGTAAAATGATGCAACTGCTTTGGAAAACAGTTCAGCAGTTTCTAAAAAAGTTAAACACAAAATTACCTTTAAGATTCAGCAATTCTACTCCTAGATATACACCCAAGACAATTGGGTATATATAAACATGTATTTCCTTTATGCCCACACACACCCTTAGATATATGTAGATATAAATATATGCCCAAACAAAATCTTGTATATGGATGTTGCTAAAAGCATTATTCATAGTAGCTAAAAAATAGAAACAATCCAAATATCCATCAGCTGAAGAATAAAGAAAATGTGGTATATTTATATGATAAAATATTATTTGAACATAAAAAAGAATGAAGGACAGATACATACAATAATATGGATGAAGCTTGAAGACATTATACTAAGTAACGAAAGTGGTCCCAAAAGGCCACATATTGTGTGATTCCATTTGTATGAAATGAGAAATTTCTATGAATCTTTTATGTTTCCTTGAAAATTATGTGTATTCTACAACTGTTGGATACAGCGTCCTATAAATGTCTATCAGGTTCCATTCAAATCTTCTACAGTCTTACTAAGTTTTTAATGTGCTTGATCTACCAGTGAAAGACAAACGTTTAGATCTCCCATTTTGATAGTGAAATTGTCACTTTCTCCTTGTAGTCCTATTAATTTTCATTGTATATGCTTGAGGCTATTGGGTCCATACAAGTTTAGAATTATTACATCTTCCTAGAAAATAGAATATTTTATCATTATTTAATCAGCATCTTTATCTCAGTAATATTTTTCCTTAAAATATATTTTGCCAGATATTAATATAATTACATCAACTAGCTGTAATTATACATATTTTCAACTAACACTGTAAGCTTATTACAGGATTCCTTTACATTCAATGTGAAATAATTGATTACATTAATAAGAACAGTTTAGAGGATTTTAAATTTTATAAAGTGCCTTTTCATGTGGCCTTTTACTTTTTCACTAAGGTATTTCATTCAAAAGCATCTGATGTTACTGTCAGTTTCTCAAAACATCTGATAGTTGTAAGTTGCTAACCAACATATAATCATGTCCATGTGATGAGTTATGTCAAATGATACCAAAATATGCTCACTTAATTACCAACACACAAAGAACCTTCTTAATTAATCAGCTGATATGATGGACAATTACACTGTTTTAGAAGTTAGAATTACATAGTCATAAAACTAGGTTTAAATATTTTCTCTGCTCTGTAATATATAAAATGGGCTTTGACATGACATTAAAGTAAGTCTTTTTTTAAACCAATGCTTGCTCTGGATTATATTTACTCTGCAAAATATAAACCTTTGTCAATAACTTCAATCCATCAATTTATCTCACTACTTTTCTTTTCATTGCCTGCTCTCGTTGACCTGTATTTTCTCTGCAATTTCAAGGACAGTGCCATTAACAACAGCAATAATACCTTTCATCTCATATAGTTCTTTGAAGTGTAAAAAGCACTTGTAGGCATATTAGTAGGTGCTCAATAACTAGTTGTTGAACTGAATTATCCTGCTTCTTCATGATTACCAAATAGGAATATAACAATGACATAATCAAGAATGTTCTTTGTGTGGCACTGAATGTCCTGGAATCTGAGTCTGTTCCCAATCTCTATGTCTGTGTCTCCAGCCTTATGCACTTAAAATGTCTACTGCAATTTCCTTCATTATGTGCTAAGAATGCAGCCAAGAAAGACTGCTCACCTCTATGAAGTATACCTAAGCCAAGGATGTTAAATTCCATCCTTACCATCAAATATAGATTTTCTGTGAATAGGTCAATCCATTTTTAAAAGCTGAATGGATAACTGGAAAGTAATTTACAGCTGATTAATATTTAGGGACCAAAAAATCCAATACAAGAATATTTCCCAGATTTATTGAACTTTGATTATGACTTGATTGAATTTTCATTTTTTTCATTCACTCAGCTCTTACCTTTTTTTGGTTCTGAACTAGTCAGTGGAATGTCACTGGCCATGTTGAGCTTCGTAATTCTGCTACCTTTATTGAATTAATCTATTTCTATGGCAAGACTGCCAGCTTGAGATAGTCTTTTGCCTGCTGAGCCATTTGCAGTGATGGATGACACAAGGAATAGTAACACTTTCCAATTTGGCATCTTTTAGGCATTAACTGGGTCTTTTATTACACACCCTTTCAGTCTTACTCTTATTTTTCTTTGAATTCATTGACTTCTAGACAAGAAAATGACACATTTCCTTAAGGAATCCCCTTTAGCTAGCAGTTGATGTCATTTTAAAAAGAACTTTTTAGAAAAGACAGAAGTGACTCTTAAAACTTAATGTTCTTCCTTTGGAGATAAGGTGAAAATTTTGTTAAAATAGGTGAACAAGTATTTGTTTACCTAATAATAGAATATATTGTATAGAGAGAACCACCTGAAGCTTGAAATTGGCATTTTATGAAAATTAAGAGAGCGTAATACTTAATAATTTACATTTGTAGTAACTTTAAGTGTAAGCAATGATTATTGCTGTTTGAATGATATTTTCACTTCTCTCCTTCCATATGCAGGACAAATTTATAGTTCCTGACCCCCTTATGGTTGAGTGGGGTTATTCAGCTAGTTCCACCCACTGAATTGTCTGATTATGAGTGTGTCTTCTCTGAGCTGTGTCATGCAATGTGAGATCCTCAAGGGTTCTCTTTTCCCTCTGGCTGGCAACTGACTATGTTTGAGACAATGACTATCTTGTCAGTCAGTCTGATTCACCAAGTCTCTACTTGAAGGAATCCACCTCTGCTGATTTGCAATGGACGGGTAGCATGACTAAGAAACAATCCTTTGTTACCTAAACTACTGAGATTTGGGGTTTATTTGTTACTGCAGCATAAACAAGTTTTATGCTTTATTTTAGAGTTGTTATGGAATTTGCATTAGCCCAGGATAGTGTCTAGCTAAATTTAGAGATGAACCATCCATGACAGGCTCTTAAAGATTTCTAACTTTTTAAGGTTGTTAATAAATTCTTTAAGTTTGTGGTTGTTAATAAGGACTACCATATTTTCTCACAAATTCTGCCTAGTGTTGCTGAACAGTCATATATCAAATGTTCCGGATGTAAGTAAACCATGAACATTTTGAACTTTTGAGGAGCAATGCAGCCAGATTTGTTAAGTCATGAATTTAAGAACATCAGTTTTATTTCTGACTGCATTTTTTATTAGCACTTCTGTAACTGCTTGAAGCCTTGGTTTTCTCATCTGAAAAATGAAAATGATAATTTTCCATGTGATGGTTATGGAAAAAACACCAGTGAGAACACCATAACCCTCTTATAAAAAAGGAGTAAGTGTTTGTCCAGTGCTGGGCCTAGAGGAAGTGCTCAGTAAATCCTGCCTCTCCTCCTGTTTTGAAGGGATAATGACACAAATTCAAACCTCTTACCAACATTGTAGGGAAGCTACTCCACACACCACCCACTTTTCTTCTCTTTTCTCTTCTAACTGATTCTTTCTGGTTCTGCTTTATTTTTCATGAGAAAAATCAGCCTGAGTCACAAACTATGGCTTTTGTGCCACCAAGTCATAGGTAAGAGGAGCACGGTGATAATGACAGCAGCCCTGTCTCATGTGTTGTGTGCCTGGTCTTTGCTGTAGGCACTTTCCACAAGTTTTTCTCCTTACAACAGCCCAGTAAGGTGGACATTTTTTCCCTCATTTTGCAAATGAGAAGATTAACGGTAGATATTTGGATAAGGTTATGTATCTGTTAATTGATACTACCAGAATTTGATCCAAGATGTCTGAAGATTGTGCTCTTCACCACCAAATAGGGGAAGCATATACCCAAGTTTGCCTCCAGCAGTCTCTATGTATGACTAGTATCCTGGCATTCCATCTGGTTTACCATTTGTCTTAGATTTTTCATCTTTACAAATATATTATTATTAATAGTTGCATTAAAACATGCCAGGTGATACAGTTTGGCTGTGTCCCCACCCAAATCTCATCTTGAATTCCCATGTATTGTGGGAGGGACCCGGTGGGAGGTAATTGAATCACAGGGACAGGTCTTTCCGGTGCTGTTCTCGTGATAATGAGTAAGTCTCACGAGATCTGATGGTTCTATCAGTTGGAGTTTCCCTGCACAAGCTCTCTTTCTTTGCCTGCTGCCATCCATGTAAGACATGACTTTTGCCTTCTGCCATGATTATGAGGTTTCCCCAGCCACGTGGAACTGTAAGTCCATTAAACCTCTTTCTTTTGTAAATTGCCCAGTCTCTGGTATGTCTTTATCAGCAGCATGAAAACAGACTAATACACCAGATTTGCTAGGCTTCCACTTCACTGCCAGCCTCTGCCATGGTTTCATCTAGTCTCAGTGCAAAATGCACAGGCCATAGACGGAGTTCTTGATTTAACATGTGGTCATATTTGAAAAACAACCAAAGATCACCTTTCTTCCTTCTCCTGACCCTTTCTGGAGGCAATGTAACTAGTACCTTTTTAAAGGAAATGAAGAGACTTTGTACACTAGGGTCTGGGAAGAAGCTAAATCCTTCCAGTCTGTGGTGGTAATGGTGGCAGAAGTGTCCAACAGGCCTATCCCTATCAATCAAATGGAGCTGGCATGCAGGTGGTAGCGTGGCCTGTGCTACAGCCTACAAGATGCATGAAACATCAAACCAGGCTGCAAAGTCAGGAAAGCTTGGAAATGGTAGGTTAGGTATATATAAAACATGTGGGAATAAAAACTGAGAGTTCTTTCATAGAGCATATAGAGAATATTTCCTAGTACAGTGGTTTTTATCATTTGTTATATGCTATAAATCAATAACTTTTTATTTATGCTATTATTTGGTAGCTTTTTGAAAGCTTTATAACTCTTTTCAGGAGCAATAAATTCTAAGGGGAGGGGAAGCACATGTTTAATAAAATTTTAAGTACAGAATTTCTATTTTTTAAGAAAATTGACAAATATGTAACTTACACAAAATGTTTGCTGGCATTTGACATCTAACTTGGGGACCATAATGATATTAATTATCATTTGAAAAGGCACAAGTCTACTAAAGAAACATCAGCATCCATTTCAAAAGCTAATAGTTACTTTGTGCAGGTTTTCTTGAAAGTAATGATTTAGTGAAACTTATCACTAAACATATTAAAACACCAAAAGAGGAAAGAACAAATAAAAGGTTGAACCCTCAAGGGAGTGCTGTGTTTAATATTTAAATTTAGAATACTACAAATGCACTTTAGAGTATCTCAACTTGTGGTGTAATACTTTTTTGATGGAACTGCTATTTTTAATCAGGTGAACTTATATTCTGACTAGAAAGGAGTGAAAATAAGAATGCTTATCATTTTCCAGCATCTGAATTTAGAGAAACAGTCAAAGGAATCATAGATACAACTTAGTTGAAAAACTTTGACTAAAATATTTTTCAAAGAAAGATATGGAGGTAAAAAGAGAGTATGTGTGAAAAATATTTGAGCTAAGTACACATTTTTATTTTAAAAATGGAATTAAATTTGAAACGATCAGCATATTTAATTTACTCATCCATGCGCTATAATATTTTTAGTTAAGTAAGTATGCTCTTTTCAGATGCTAAAGTACCTGGAAAACTAAAAAAACAAAAAAAAATTCCACTACATGGTGGATATTTTCATTAGCCATAAACTACTTAGAGTAAGACTGCAGGCAATTTTATGAAAAAAAATTTTAATGACACCATGTTGAAAAAAATATCAGACAAATGGCATTAGAAACAAATATAGCAAAGAAATTGATTAACATATGTGAAGTGTATCAAGACTGTTATTGTTTATGTTATTTTTAATGTTTCAGATAATTCATGTAATAATCAAAGTGAAGATTTTTATTTTGCTTAAATGTAAATGCATATGTGTTATTTTCATTTTTAGAAAAAAATTATTTTTGAAAATGGTTTTTAACAGAACTAGTTTATAAATACAAATGTATTTTATAAAAACAATTGTATTCATTAACAAATGAGTATTCCAAAAAGCATACTTTTAATTTTCAAGTGTGACCTTGCAGTCTAACAATTATTTAGCTACTTGTCCCAAATGGGGAGACTATAAGCACAGCCTGCAGGGTATGGTAAGTGACACTCTTTGTTTTCATCTCAGATCCCTGGATGTGGAAGGCCACCTTCATCCAAGGCATCATGGTGAATTCTTTGGACAGTTGTTTTAAGTAAAAAATTGAACATAATCATTCTGCTGCCTCTCCTAATTTTAAAGGGAAGTGTCTTTCTTTTGGGTTCTTTTTGATTCACCAGCTTCAAGGATTCCAGGACACAGCAGTCACCTGAGAGTTACGGCTGATAAATGTCTTCATTGCCTCAAAGAATTGTTCCGGGGCCGTGACGCTCTCCAGCATTGCCTGAATTCCAAACGGAACTACATGCCTTTGTGACTTTGAAGATTAATCTCTGTCACTCACAGCTCGTTGGCTTCCCTTGCTCATTTCTGCAATGTCTGCAGATGGTGTGGTGCTCTGTGCCAGAGTTATTTACCCACAAGTTCCTTCACACATAGCTCCCTCTTTGAGCCATTCCAGGGAGAGTTAAATACTGAACAATTACGCAACTCTTTTGTCAACCCGTGGGTCTTTCCAGCTCTGGTCCAAAAGAAAGTCTCTGCAGCAATACCTGCTATTCCTGGAGGCTGCTGCTGTCTCTCAACTGAATGCAGCAGAGACATTGCCTTCAAGAACCCTCTCACCACAAAAATAAACATTTTCAAAATATACACAAACAACACATTTTTCATTGGTAAACATTCCTTAACGCACTTCCCAGAGTGCCTGCTGCTTCACTGCATTTTTCTCCCAGAACTCAAGTTGCAGAATTCATCATCCTCTAGCTTTTTATTAATTTACAAGTCAGCAAATATTTTGGCACTGAGTACCACAGCTTTGTCAGAAAGATGTAAGGTGGAAGAGAAAGATGGAAAACGGAACAGGGAAAAATAGTAATTGTGGAGGTAAGTTCTTTACATTCATTTTTAAATTTTTCCATAACCACTATGAATAAGTATTTTTATTATCCCATTTTACATATGTAGGAAACTGAGACTCAAAGAGATTGAATAATTTACATAAAGTCACATCCCCAGTAATGACGGAACAAAGACTTGAATCCAGGCAGTTTACATTTAAAGCCTGCAATTATAACCTCTAAACCATATCTCTTCACACTGTAGAGAAAGCAGGAGCAGAAGAAAGAGGAGAAAAAAGAAAACACGGGGAAAGGGATGGGAAAGAGGTGAAGGCAAGTGGAAAGAAGAAAAGTGGAAGGTGGTGATCAGAGGAGTGAGGAGGAATAAAGAAAACACTGGTGAGACGGAGGAAAAGAGAGCTGAGAGAGAGAAGATGGGAACAGGGAGAGGAAGAGGCAAAGGGGGAGAGAGAGGGGACAGAGGGAGAGACAGAGAGGAGAGAGAGGAAAAAAGAGAGAAGGGGCCGGGAGAGGAGCATGTGCAGTGAGTAATAATCCCAAGACTTTCTATGGTTCATATCTTGGGTAATCTGTGCCTTGATAAATCTGAAATAAATATAACAATTTTTTAAAAGCCATGATCTTTTTAACGACTTTATTTATTTATTTATTTATTTATTTATTTATTTATTTATTTTTGTACTTTAAGAGTCATTACCATTGATTCACTAGAGGAATCTTGAAGTATTAGAAGGACACTGGCTTTCAAATCAGTAAGGTTCAATTTCCTTTTCTGGAAATTAGAAATAAATACTCACTGACCTCATATATCATTATAAGTAAGTTCTGTCAGTAAAGCATTGGAAATTGCAAATCAACTTCCTTTGCACTGAGTACCATCACTTTGGTCATGGACCTAAGGAACAGAAAGGGAGAATTGGGAAAAGGAAGAAGAAGAAGTGGTAATAACAAATGGCTGGCCTTGAGCACTTGTTATGTGTCAAGGACTGTGTGTACTACCACTGTGCACTCGGGAAGTTTAAGTTCTCTTGCTCTCTCCTCTCAAATAAAAGCAAGCGCTGGCTGGTACTTCTAGACCTAGACCTCCTAAACCCCAGCCAAGAGGTAGAATATAAAGTAGCGGTAATGAGAATAGGCCCAGAGCATTACTGTGTTTAATTGCCGCTCCTCCATCAAGCTCATTATTCTCATGATCCCCTAGATGCATTCTCTGCTTTGTGCTGAACTCTATGAACTGCACCCCTTGGCTGCTTCCTCTTCCTAGATCGCTGGGAGACACAAGCTCTCCTCTCTCCTCACTTCCTCACAACTACCCAAGACATGGTTGATTTGGGCAGGAAAGGACTTCCTCTCCTTAAAGCTATAGCTCCCATCGAGGGATTTCTCTCACACAGTTAGTTGTTGCTGTTTCAGTAACACTGCTTCTAGGGATGCTAAATTGTTGCTCATCTTTGGAGACTTTGGAACTATGTCTTGTTGGTTCCCTTAATCCTACCCTCGTCTCTTTAAATAATCCTATCATTAAACTGTTTCAATTATCTTTTAAGAATTTGCCATCTGTTTCTATCACCACTCCTTCCGACACACATGTGAACTGTCTGTGGGATCTTAGATAAGTTCCCTAGCATCACCAGCCTCAGTTTCATCATCTATAAAATGGGGGTGTTGTACTTCATGGTGAAGATCTGAAGAGTGAATAAAAGTGCATGTGCTTTGTTGCTTAACTTCTTGCCAGGCACACACACAGTAGTAGTATTTACAACCTACTTAGAAAATATGAATGCATATAAGGTCAGACTTAAACATGAATTACCCCCCAACCCCCGCCACTACACACAGACCTTTACCCCAGGAAGTTCTCTGTAGTATCCAAAATGCAAGTGATTATCTTCATTTCATGGTCTCTGGTAGTTCCTGCCTTATTCTATTTCTAGTGGTTCTAGGATTTTCAGCATTTTCATGGAGCTTGTGAAACTCAGAAGATAAAACAGAAAGCCATGTAAGTATATGTGGGATCAGTTTACCTTCCTGGAAGACAGAAGACTGGCCCTTTATACAACTAGACAGAAGCTAACCTAAATCCTAGTGGGTTCTGCCAGAACCCAAGTATCCCCAAAACCATCCTTTTAATTAAGGAATAAATTCCAGCAGTATCCAATGGTCTGGTCCTCATAATTATCACATTTCTTAGACATATCAGATATAGGAACACCCCACGGCTCTACCATTGTTCTGTGTCTGGGGATTGCAAATAGGTTTCTTTTTAAGTGCCAACTTGGATCAATTGGCAGTGTTGCCTGAAGTGCTGGGTGGAGAAAAATTCTCAGGCCAAGTGCAGGCTCAGCAGTAAAAATAAGCATTGTGATTGATTAACAATGTCTGCTATGGACCCGGGGTGAGGGGGAGAACTCCCACACTTGCTGCATGTTTGCTGACCATGCATTATAATGTGAAGGGATTTTTCTGGAAGAAAGTAGAATGGGGTGGTGGCATCCCAGTGACTTTCAGGCATTATGCCTGAAAATATTCTTTTTGCACCCTTCTCTTGTAGAACCTATTTCAAATAAAAGGTAATGGCTTAGATTACAGATACATTTTCTCATTTAGACCTTTCATTTTTATGCGCATTTGCATTCAGCAGTAAAATTATAACACATATTTGGTATCTGTTGTAAGCATCTGGGGATGGTTTATATTATAGAGATTCAAGAAATAGAGCTCTCTACTGGACAGTGATTCAGTCAGATATGTTCAACATAGCTCACTGAGCTCATCTCATCAATGACATGTTCACGCAGCTAAAGGCAAATGTTTAAACATTTAGTTAATGCACCATATGTCTTAAATGTTTTAGTTCCATCTGACATTTTAAAAAATCCATTTTAGTGGAAACCCGCCAAGTAAATTTACTTCTCTGGAAGATGATTATTCCATTCATCTTAAATCCAATTCTCCTGGACCTCTCAAACACAATGAACTCTTAATTTGTAGGCTTCCAATCCAAAGACAGGGCTGTCTTCATGTTCTGCCTCCTGAAGTGTGGGGAAATGCCTGATCAGGTGGTTCCATGTAATATAGTCTATGTCCTGAGGGCCACACAGCTAGGTGTAGGCAAAGGTGGCTCCAGAAAACTAATTATCAACTCTGGGGGCTCAGCAGGGTGGTAAGTGAAAGGCAAAATGGAGGACTATGAAAATAAAAGGAACAAAGTCAGAGAAATATGAGAATCAGAGTAGGAAAAGCAAGAACAAAAGACAAAGGCAAATAAAGAACATTGACAACAGGATGTGGTTATAACTCTTATGTTTCAAGGCACACACTCCTAGCAATTAAAAACAATACAGAGGGTAAAAATAATAATCATAGAACTGTGAGGCTTAGGAATAGTGGTTAGAAACACAAACCTTGATATCAGATAAATTAAAGCCTCAAATCTTGGCTCTACCAATTACTAGCTGTGACCTTAGGCAAATTATTTCATCTCTCTGAGCCTAGTTTCCTCACAGCGTTGATTAAAATATTAAACATGTATAGTGAGTGAGTATAAAACTCAGATTTGCAAAAAAAGTAACAACTTTTAATAAGTAAATTCAATTTCTGTATAAACTCCTAGTCTGCCCATAGCTTAAAATATATTTTATCACATTGCAGTATACTCAATTTGTATTCAGTGATTTTTATAAAGTCACTTAAAGTATCACTCTATCAGTCTTTGTCCCTTTCCAATCTTAGACATTTTGGGGTAAGAATTAATCATTTCTAAGGCTTCCCCTACTGCACCTCACCATCTACCTGATGGTAAGTCGGTAGAGAGGAGAGGAATGTCATATAATGCCCTAGCCTCTAATCCTTGCTGGTCTTCAGTTGAGAGAACTCATTCTGCTTGGCCTTTGGCCACCAGCCTTTGTCCTTTTTCATCTCCTCTGGTGAAGTTACTCTCACCAAGCCCTGGACATCTTGAGTTGGCATCCATTCAAATCAAGTGGGTCCCGCTTGACCTTTGTGATGGTTTGCTGAGACTCCTAGCTAATGCCTCTGGTCTAAAGGTCCTTGCCTTTAGCTTTGTTGTCCTGATCTCAGACCTCTTGCTGTCCATCAGTCCTCTCTATAATTCTATGAACTTTGATTTTCAGAATCCAGGATTTTGATGAGGTATATTATTTGAACTCGAAAAGCTGAGCTTTACAAATTAAGAGCCAAGGGGTTTTATTTAGCATGAGCCTTGATGTGTGGAAGAGTGAGAATTGGACTGAAGGGCAGTTTTTGTCCCTAGGGCTAGAATGGAAGATCAGCAGATGAAGCCTAAGATGGGGAGAAGCAAAGTTGAGATGCAGAAAAGTGAACTTATTTTCCCATCCCCTTCAAGTTAATGTTGGGGGTTGGTGGGGGCTGGATCTAGACACTGATAGTTAGGGTCAGGGGATATCAAAACTAGGTGCTTATTCCTTGCCTCCCCAGAGCTCATGCCTTTCAGAGATGACCTGAACCTCCATGGCAGCAAGGCCAACATGGTGTAGATGCTGGAATAGAAATGAATGAGGAACGTGCCAGATGGAAGGACTTGAGAGAGCACTCTCCCACCCCCCGCCCTCCACTCAGCCTTTGTCCCATTCCATGTGATCCATGGGGAATTTGAAGTTTCCAGGAGCCTAGAAATGGAACAGGAGATACAGCCAGCCCCAAAGAATCAGCAGCTTCAGGGATAGCAAAGGTGAGACTCAAGTCCACCATAGGGAAATCACCAGGCCTTACATGAGATGTGCAAACAAGTGACCCTGCTGTAGACACGTTAGCAAGGGATACAGCATGAGCCCTTTCTGAGGAGAAGGCCAGAGGGACCTCAGGCCCCAACACCTCAAGAAGCAGGTATTCCTCTGCTCCCAGGGCCTGTATGGGGAAGGAAGAGAGGGGAATTAACAATCCATACAGCCCTCCATTTTAAGCCAGAAAGCTGAGAACACTTTAATTGGTGAGAACAAATATTTTCCCCATCAGTAGGGTAGGAGAGCAAGAGGTAAAGTCAGAGAAAATAATTGACTGACTTACAGAAAATAAAGGAAGATTGGGGGAGGCGTTAGTTCTTATATTTGTTTTTACTGTATGTACTAGCCTGCTCAGGCTGCCATAACAGAATACCACAGACTTTTCCAAGGTGGCTTAGAAAACAGAATTTTATCTTCTCACAGTTATGGAGGCTCAAAGTTCCAGATCAAAGTGCTGTCAGGATTGGTGTCTGATGAGGCCTTTCTCCTTGGTTTGGAGATGGCGCCTTCTCTCTGTGTCCTCATGTGGCTTCTCTCTATGTGCACAGAGAGACAGAGAGAGCTCTGGTGTCCCTTCCTCATCTCATAAGGACACCTGTCCTCTCAGATTAGGGCCTACCCTTATGACCCCATTTAATTCCAAATACAGTCACCTGGAGGGTTAGGGCTATAACATATACATTATGGAGGGAAAAAATTCTAGCCATAACAGTGTATGAACTTAACTTGAAACATAAATTTTTTGTCTATATTATGCATGTAAACACCTTAGTCCAGCACTTGGACTTAATACGTGCTTAACAAGAGGGAAATGTAATAATAATATTACTGTTATATTATAATAATAAAATTAGCTAATTTGTAATATGTGCCAGGCATTTTTATGTGCTTTGTGTGTACTATTGCATTGACTCTAACAACAATTTATAAGAGATATACTATTACTCTCTGCCTTTACTCCTCTCGGTTCTCCTCGAAAAATAATCTCCCACCCCATACCCAAAGCTTGGCCTTATAGTTTTGATAATCCAAAACTGTGTCTTTCTTGGGATAGTAGCTTAATTGGAAACTATGAGGATTCGGCTTTCTTTCTCTTCATTTTCTCTGGCTTAGTAAGGTGATATCTTCAGTCACTTCTGACACCAAAAAATGTCAGTCATGCTTCTGGTACTCACTGAAGGCACAATAACAACTGCTTGGACCAATGAAGGCCTTGCCACTGATTCCACCATCACTGAGGATACAGAGCAACAAGGTCACTGAGAGCCACGTTCCTGTCACCACCAATGTTACTGTAGCTATGCCAATCCTGCTGCTTGTTCAAGCCATGCCATCCTGTTAGCACCCAAGCCAATGACCCTTCAGATATACCACTGCTGGGAGTTCATTCATTGTGCTCTGCTCGTAAATATCCATCCCTTCTAAACTTCTGCATCTTTCCTACCCTTGGATCTCCCCATCCTCAATGTTTATGTTGATATTTCTGAATCTTATGATGAATATAGCTTGGGCTCCACATAAAGAAAACAAATGGAGACCCAGAAAATACAAGAATCAACATCCAAAATGGATTAGGTGAGGACTAAGGTTGGAGGTGCAAAGCATAAAATAAAAAACAATTTTGGATTAAGGGATATGTTGTAGATGAAATCACCCAGTACCGTGAATGTTTTTCTTGAAACTTAATCCCAATGTATATCATCTCTTTTGTGTTCAGTGGGTAATACCTCTAGAGATTTTTCCTGCCATTCTCACAAAATTTTTCAGGAAAAATATACCTTAAATATTAAGTAAAAGTAATCCTATACACAGATTCCACTACCTTTATTTTTTAGCTTTCTTTGATATAAAGCTGCCATTTTTCTCTGAACACACCAAAGCCCTGAGTTTAGGGAGAGAAATAAATCTGCAGTTCATCTTCCCGAAATGTTATTTTGGAGCGACTCCATTTGATGCATCCTAGATAAAGCAATCAACCTGGAGAGGATTGAGGGGCCTATACACTAAAACGTGACATATAATTATTACCATACCTACTAAGTGAATAAACCAGCCAGAGCCCAATTACATCGTTGCAACATACAATAGAATATCTCTTAAACAATTCTTCAATGAAGAAATAAACCTGTCACGGAAGAAAAATGTGCTGTACATCAAGGCTATGTATTGAGGAAGTAATGTTGCTGTCAGGGTCACGCTGGCTGTAACTCAATGTGCAATTAAAGGAAATTAGAGGCAATCCTCATTACATACATTTTACACTTTGTTTACTGTGCTACAAATTCTGTAGTGGAACCACTGACTTGTAGCAACAATAGCTCATTTAATGGAAAATGAGAATGTTTAACAAAGGATATTTGATGGCTGAGGAGCAGAATACACCAATTTACATTTCTTGCCATGTGTCCCTTCTTTAAAACCACATCTTTGGATAGAGCTGGGCATAATGTAGCCACAACCAAAGCCAATATGACATATCTGAAATTCTGCTTGAGACTCAAGAGAAAAAAAAAAACATTAAACAGGAAACAAAAGTGTATTGTATTAGTCCGTTTTTACACTGCTGTAAAGAACTACCTGAGACTGGGTAATTTATAAAGAAAAGAGGATTAATTGACTTACAGTTCTGCATGGCTGGGGAGGCCTCCAGGAAACTTATAATCATGGCAGAAGTCAAAGGGAAAGCAAGGCACGTCTTACATGGTAGCAGGAGAGAGAAAGAGAGCGAGGAGGGAGGTGCCACACACTTTGAAACAACCAGATTTCCTGAGAACTCACTGACATCAGCAGAACAGCAAGGCGGAAGTCCAACCCCATGATTCAGTCACCTAACACCAGGCTTCTCCCCTGATGTGAGAATTACAATTCGAGATGAGATTTGGGTAGGAACACAGAGCCAAACCATATCATGTATTGATGATTTTTAGCTCAAAGAATACATTTTCAATCAATCATTTTACAAAGAATCGGGAAGAGAGGAGGGAACAAAAGGGTCTGAGACAGCAACCTTGGGCTGAAACTCATTAAGAAGAAAATGCTGGTCTATAAAAGTTACCTTTGAAATCTCCCCAGTCCCCTCAGAAAATATTTGTGGAAAAATTGCTAAATCTTAAATTCTGACATATTCAGTCTGAAAACTCCACATTTGCCTGTAAGCATTATTTCTACAAACTTCCGTCATTCATTGGCAGGCAACACTAAAAGGTGGAACTATCAAAGGATGAATTGCAGGGCAACAGTGTGGTAATCAGATGGCCTCCCTGATGGGAACCTTGGCTTGGGGGAAGGAGTGGAAATTGGTCACACAGAGTCACTAGCTGGTAAGCATTTTAGCCTGGCTCTTGGGTACTGGGTCACTTTGTGGACCTCCAACAGAAAGTGAGTGTTGGATTTTACAAGTTAGAAATTATTCATGGCTTCTTTTAAACTCATTTTGACTTTGGAGGGGAGTTCAGATGTGTGGCAGTAGCGACAGTATTGGCAGCAGAGAAATGGGACCACATGGGCTTTGGAGAGCCTCTTACAAGAAGTAAGATTCAGGAATATTGTTGCATGAAGGCTCTGCCTCTGAATCATTTGAGTTCTTTTCCTCCTTGGAGCTTTTATAATCCCTGACATCTTGACCACTAACTCTCCCCAAATGAAACAGGCATTTGCATATTTGATGCTAATTATCCATGTAATCAGAGCACAGTTAACATTATTTTAAGAAAAATTAAGAATGGCCCAATGACATTGGAACATCTTTTGCTCATTCGCTGTAGAATCTTTTCAAAAAAGGGTGCCTGGAGTCTGAAGTTTGGCAGATGTTTATCGTTGGGAGGGTCGTCGGGAGGACAGGAAAGGCTGCAGAGAAAGAGTAAAATGCCTAAATCGTTTGCCAGGATTCTTAAGGAGGGCAGGTTCTGCTTCTGAGCAATTAGAGGCATCCTCTGAAGTCAGAGCTCTGGCAAGCTGGAAAGGAGGAGCTATTTAAAATTCTGCTTCTCTTCCACAGGGAGAAAAGAGACTGTCGCATCCTTAACCCATCCCAGATGTCACAAAAATATTTATAAAGTAATAATTTTAAAATTGTGTGTTCTCAGACTTCTCTTATGCTCCTTTTCTAAAAGTGGTTTTGCATTGCTGGAAAACATTTTCTGTTGGTACTTCCATGTCTAATCTTAACTGGGTCTTTGATTCATTGAACACTATAGGGAAAAGTTGGTGCCTAAGGTTGCTGAAAGGACTAAGTTGATGAAGGTTTCAGGGATTTGGTTTCAAACTTACTTATGCTTTTTGGGGGAAAGGATTTAGTAAACGTTGTCTTCAAATATAATTCTGAAGTTTTTTTCCCTTAGTCCCTCATGGTGGTTGTGGCATAGACCCAAGACCTGTGAGAGGAAAAACTCACTCATTTACCCATTCAATGCCATGCATTTGTTCATTTATTCAACAAGTGATTATAAATGATTGGTGAGCATCTACTATGAATGCAGCACAGGCTGTAGTTGGTAGAGAATTGGTCAAACCTGTAGGAGGCTTACGGCCTCCTAGCTGGTATTATTACCATATAGTCACATTATATCTATTTTAGGAGGATTTCCTAAAATGAAGTAAAAAATTCTTAGGTTTACTACCACCTGCATTGTCAAATCAAAACACAAAGATTGCCCAAGCTGATAAAACACATAAACAAAGCTGAGTTTATTGCTTGCCAAGCAAGAGAGAGCCAATTCACTCAAAAGTCAGTGCAGCCAATTACTCTGAATTAAAAGCAGAAGGGCAAGAAAATTGGGTAAAAACAGAGAGTTTTAGGCAAGTAAGACTGAATCCAGAAAGGTATCATTTGCATGGTTAAGGAGAGGGTAGTGAGGTTTCCTTGAGATTGAGCATTCTCTGTGTATAAAAGCTCAGGCGTGGTTTGCAGGCAGATTAGGAATGGGCTCACAGCACTCTAGTGGGTTCAGGATCACAGAGCAAGCAAATTCATATGTATACTCTCAAAGTTTGGTATAACCTTTCTTTAACAGGGTCGTATTTTTGCCCTAACTGTATCTTACCTTGACCTATCTGAAGCTTCTAGGAAATGTTCCTAGCTCTTGCTGTTAGATACATGCACATGTCCGGGCAGAGTTGGAGGCCATTTTTCAAAGTCCGTTTTAATTGCTGTGGTCTAAATGTTTGTGTCCCCTCAGAGTTTATATGTGGAAATCCTAAACCCCAAGGTGATGGCATTAGGAAGTGAGGCCTTTAGGAATCTCTGCCACAATGAATGAGTGGGGTTAGTGCCCTTATCAAAGAGACCTCAGAGAACTGGCTAGCATCTTCGACCATATGAGGACACAGCTAGAAGGTGCCATCTGTGAACTGGAAAGCTACCCTCACCAAACACCAAATCAGCTAGCACCTTGATCTTGGACTTCCCATCCTCCAGAACAATGAGAAATAAATTTGTTGTTTATAAAATACCCAGTTTATGGTACTTTGTCATAGCAAGCTGAACATATTAAAACACCAATTTTTCTTCCAGAGTGAGAATTATTTTCACATCTTTCTGTAAAATGCTCATCTGCTCTTCAGTGGTTATGTAAGGCTCCATTTAAACTCTAACAACTCATTGTCAGAGATCTTCCTTATAATGAACTGATACCATCTTTCCTTAATAAGCCATTAGAACAACTGGAATATACTTTTTTGTGCTGTGCTTTCTGCTAAGAGTTTTACGTGCATTTAATCACCACAATAACCAAGCACTGTAGGTCTTATTATTATCCCCATTTCTAAATAATAATGATAACTGGCATTTATTGAGGCCTTACTATGTGCCAAATACTTTATGGGTTGAATCACACTTTGTTCTCACATGGATACTGGCTTTATCCAAGGAGAGTATTAGTTTTTTTTTTTTTCTATTTATATTACCTTTGTTGACCTCTTTGCCTTTAGCAACACATGAAGCTTCATTTTTAGGGGAACATGTTTTTAGGAACGACTGGTTTCCATCCCTAGATTATAACTACTAACTCAGAGACCATTATCTTAAAAGTACTATTTGATACTCTATACCTTACACAAATATCTTTACCTTATACTTTCCCTTAACTAACATAACTGCAAGGCAAAAACCAATTCTACTGCTACTCCACGAAGAGTCCCACCGTTCCTTCCTAAGATTTTTAATCTGAACATCCCTGTTTCCTATTTTCAATCCAATCCTTACATGACTTCAAATTCTAGATTCATCTTTTCCTTACTTACAAAATAACTGCTTCTAGTGCTGGGCACAGTGACTCATGCCTGTAATTCCAGCATTTTGGGAGGCTGGGGTGACAGGATTGTTTGAGGCCAGGAGTTTGAGACTAGCCTTGGCAACATAATCAGATGCTGCCTCTACAAATAATAATAATTAATTAGCCAGGCATGGTGGTGCATGCCTGTAGTCCTATCTTCTCAGGAGGCTGAGGCACAAAAATCACCTGAGCCCAAGAATTTGAGGCTGCAATGGGCTGTGATCATGTCACTGCACACCAGTCTAGCCAAAAGAGTGAGACCTTGTCTCTAATCATGATAATAATAACAGCTTCTGATTTTTTAAGGATGCTACCATTGACACTACAATTTTTTCAGGGAAAATATTTTTAAATGCATGTATGTACATGGTAAATAAATTAAATACCAGCATCATTAAATACCCTGCAAGAGGAAATAAATCTAATTAAGTTATTTTTGCTGTTTCTCACAGTTCTGGAGGCTGTGAAGTCCAAGATCAAAGTGCTGCAAGATTTGTTGTCTGGTCAGGGCCCATTCCTCATAGACAGTGCCTTCTAGCTATGTCCTCACATGGTAAAGAGCTAACTAGCCAGCTCTCTGAGGTCTCTTTTATAAGGGCACCAATCCCAATCATGAGGGTGAAGCCTCCCAAAGGCCTCATGTCCTCATACCATCACTTTGGGGGTTAAGATTTCAACATATGAAATTTGAGGGGATACAAACATTCCGACCATAGCAATCACCCTCCAAAGATGTAAGTGAATAAACCTCCAGATGATTTCAGCCTTCATCTTTCATGTCACTCCCAGTCTTCAGGTCTTCCCAAGTGAGGGGCCAGACATCATGGAGCAATGACCAGCCACTCCTGCTTTGTCCTGCCTTAATTCCTGATCCACAGAATCCATGAGCAAAATAAAATGGTCATCTTTTTCCATTAAGTTTTGAAGTGCTTTGCATTACTCTATTACTGTAGCTCAATAATAGTAGCTAGGACAGGAACTACTTCTGTGGGGACAGATGTTGCTTGCCATATCATCATTCATGGCTACTGCTCATCCTAGAAAATCATCCCTACCCAGAGCCACTGGAGGAGCCAACAAAGGCAGGCATCATAGTAACCCCTGGAATAAGAGGCTTACCCAGGTTATAACACTGAGAGCAAACCTAATTTGAGGGTAGGGAAAGGATGAATGGATGGGCTCACAGCCAATCCTTGATGCCACTCCTTGCCTCCTTCCCTCTCTGTTCCACTGCCTTGAATTCACACTACTTTTCTTAACACCTTATTAAGGGAGTCCAAATAATTATCTTTTTAACATTTCATTTTTTAAAAAGTTTTAAACATTTCCCTTTTGTAGAATATGCTTCTACCTGGAAGCACAGCACCTTGGTGGCCCTCTCAAGGATGCTCTAAAAGCCTCTCCCAGTGGACAGAAGTGAGGAAAGTCACAGATTCAGCTGCCTGCTCTGTGCCCACTCCCATGGAGAACACATGGCTGAGAGTAGGTGCTCAATAAATATTTGCTGACTGGATGAATGGTCAAGGCATTCCTTTGTTTGCACTGATGTTCTCTTTCTGGCTCTTCTCAAAAGCACAGAGAAAAGAGAAAGACTGGAGAGGTCAATGCATTCACCAAGCCACAGTCTGGAGAATGCTCTTGTCTTTTGGTGTCATCTATGCTTCCAGAGAAGACTTTGGTGTTGGAGGCTGAGCTGTCAGGGCAGGGATCTGGTTAGCGCTAAGCTGTCTTCTGGGAGAGCCCTTTCTGCTCTGTCACAGCTGGAGCGCAGCTGCTAGCCAGAGAGCTGATTTCCTGACAGCACTGGGATTTGGAAATCCCTGCATTTCACATCTGTACCCGCCAGCTGGCCTTATCCAACCCTTTCCCCTTTGGAAGGAAGCAGTTTGACTTCTGGTAGAAACCTGCAGACTTGACAAAGACAAGAGCTTGTTGTCTGGTTTTAGCATATACATTCCTTGGAGGACTCTGAGTTATGTTTACATAGAGGTCCTTGACTGCTAGACAGAATGAATCACTTGTAACTCAGTATGCTAAACAGTCTTAAAACCTTTCTCTCTCTCATCACCACTATTGGCATGAAAGTCTCTGATTAGAAAGCAGTATTCCTTCCGTACTATTCCTATCACTATAAAAATAGCCATAGTCCCTGCCCTTTAAATATTACACAGTATGCACTTAATAAGTTTCTCATGTTGATTGACAATCTTCCATGGACACAGCAGAAAAGGATAGAAGATTTTAATCGATACCTTTAATTTTTTCATTGAGAAACTACATGAGTTATAAATGAAGATGTGATGGTTCCCTGAGAGGGGGAAGAAATGGAAATATTGACAATACCATGTTAACTGTGGTATTGTTTTCAGTGAGAAGAGGATGATACCATTTGTCTTGATTTGTGTACAACAAGGACTAGTGGTTTTTTGTGATTGACCTCAAAGTAGAGTGACCAACCATCCCAATTTGCTCAGAACAGTCCTCATGTAAGCACTGAAAGTCCTACATCCCAAGTAACCCCTGAGTCCCAGATAAATCAAGACACTTAGTCACCCTATACATCAGGAAACTTCCCTGGCAAAAATAGGTCCCCCACCAGTCTGTTAATCAAAAAATCTTCTAAAATTTATTCACTTTGCTTTTAAAGGCAAAAATTTCTAAAAGAAGGGACATTAAAATCTAAGTACAGATACTTATCAAATCAGCACACTTTATTTGTTGATTCAACAAATATTTATTGAGCACCTATTTACACAGGATGAAGTACTAAGGATGTGAACATAAATAAGCCACAGTGCCAGACCTTAAAGCATATACAGTCTAGTGGGCAAGAAAAACAAATAAATGGGCATTAACAGTGGCGCATGATAGTTCCATACATTTGTGATAAACACAATCATTCTGGAGCAATACAGAAGGGCAGCTAACTGGCCTTGGGGAACAGGTGTCTGGATGAGGTGACATCTGAGACCCAGGTTAACCAGAAATTAATGAGGTGAAAGGCAGGGTCAGGGAAGAGATATTCCCTGGAGACAGAAGAGTAGGGACAACAGACTCAAGGGAAAAAGAGATCATTGTTTTGCCATCATAGGAATCACAAGCTAATAGGACAAAGGAAACACTGGTTTTCTTGGCTTGGGGTACAACAGAAACCAGTGTGGGGGCTAACGGAAAACTCCCCGCCTTCACCATCTGAAGGTACACTGAAAATCAACTAATCAAAGGCAGATTCATAGAAGAAATAGAATACAAATTTATTAGCGTACATGGGGGAGAGTCACAGAGTGACTGCCCAACCAAAGAATGGGTTATATACTTTTATTCTAGGGGGAAAGAAACATGGGAAGTGTGGATAATTTTAGGGGGACAGTAAATGATTTTTAAGGGAATTCAATGGCTTAAAGAACATACAATGTCCTGGAACAAAGCTTGTTGGACCCACAGAGCAGATAATGGCTGTGACAAAAAAATTTGTTCAGGTGTGTTGATAGACAGTCTTTCTTCCTGTGAAGTGAGTTCATTTAATGGAAATGCCAAGAGACCAAAAGTAATTGTTCAAAATTTCTTCTTTGGGGGTTCTGGACTTTTATCTAGGAACTTCAGGTAACAATTTTATCCTTTGTTTTGGGAGAGACAGAAGACTGAGAGGCAGGGTGGCGGGGGTGGAGGCCCAAAATACCTTGAGACTTCATTTCAGCAGGTCAAAGCATGACATTTTGGGGTATCGATTTCTGAGCCCCAATACCATTTTGCATAGGATCAGACTTTTTGATTATTTTTTAAATTATAAATATGTTGGCTGGGCGCAGCAGCTTACACCTGTAATCCCAGCACTTTGGGAGGCCAAGATAGGAGGGTCACTTGAGCCCAGGAGTTTGAGACCAGCCTGGACAACAAAGCAAGACCCCATCGCTACAAAAACTAAAAAAAATTAGCCTGGTGTGGTGGCTTGCACCTATAGTCCCAGCTACTTGGAAGGCTGAGGCAGGAAGTTGTCCTGAGCCAAGGAGATCAGGGCTGCAATGAGCTATGATTGTGCCACTCCACTGTAGCTTGGGCAACAGAGCAAGATGCCATTTCAATCAATCAGTCAATAATTTAAACACTCCACGAATATGATTCCTGGTTTTTCCTGGAGGAAAAGTCAATATTGGCCTTGAGAGAGAGAAAAAGAGTATTTGCCACCCAGCATTCAAATTTCTCAGTCTTTGTCTTTGTCCTGTTGACTCAAGAAGGTAAACTGAGGCAGCAACTCATCATTGCCACCTCGCCTTATTCTCCTCTTACTTCCTCAGCATTTGGGAACAGTCACTGGAGTTAAGTCTTGGGTTATGTCTCTACGGAATGAATAAAGAACTCGTCTGTGTTTTGTTTATCAGAGCCTTGGCATTTCTTACAGATTTTTGTTTCTATTAGGACTCACAGTACTTTAAAGGTGTAATAATAAAATAAAAATCAATCATCAAAATTAGAACAAATATTCAAGCTAGCAAACACTAAAATGAGACTTTTCTTAGTATTTTATTCTTAAAAATAACACATTGTTATGAAAAATTTAAACAGTAAAGAAAATTAATTAAATACCAAGTCTCTCTTCTTTCTATCCCTCCTGCACCCAACCACTCCCCAAAATTCCATTTGTTGACAGTTTACTATATATCTTTCTATATTTCTTTTTTTTTTTTTTTTTTTTTTGAGACAGAGTCTTGCTCTGTCACCTAGGCTGGAGTGCAGTGGCACAATCTCGGCTCACTGCAACCTCTGCCTCCCAGGTTCATGCCGTTCTCCTGCCTCAGCCTCCCGAGTAGCTGGGACTACAGGCACCCACCACCACGCCTGGCTAATTTTTTGTATTTTTAGTAGAGAAGGGGTTTCATCATGTTAGCCAGGATGGTCTCGATCTCCTGACCTTGGGATCCGCCCACCTCGGCCTCCCAAAGTGCTGGGATTACAGGCATGAGCCACCACGCCCGGCCTATTAAGTTTTCTATATATCTTTTCAGATATTTTCTATACAAATACGAGCAAAGATGGATGGATGGATAAACAGTTTTTTTAATGCCAACCATATTGATAATGTTGTCATGGAATTTGCATTTTTCAGTTAACATCCTCCTGACATTTTCTGCAAATTAGACCTATCAGTCAGGTTTTGCTACAGTAATGTTATGCAATAAACAACCTTAAAATCTCAGTGCCTCACAATAAGTATTTATTTATTGCTTATGTCACATGAGAGTTGCAGTGCATCTGTTGTTCTGTGGGTTTGGTTTAGCTGGGCTCATATGGCTCTGCTCTGGTAAGTTCTGCCCAACTCATTTTTCTCATTTTGGAATCTAAGCTGACAAAGTAGCCACTGTGTGACATTATGCCCATGTGATAGAGAGCTGGAACAAAGGGCCTCAGCCAAGGTAGGCAATCTTTTTTTTTTTTTTTTTTTTTGAGACAGGGTCTCACCCTATTGTCTAGGCTGGAGTGCAAGGGCACAGTCTTGACTGACTGCAACCTCTGCCTCCCAAGCTCAAATGATCCTCCCACCTCAGCCTCCCGAGTAGCTGGGACCACAGGCATGTGCAACCATGCCCAGCTAATTTTTGTATTTTTTTGTAGAGACAAGCTTTTTCCATGTTGCCCAGGCTGGTCTCAAACTCCTGGGCTCAAGCAATCTTCCTACCTCAGCCTCCCAAAGTGCTGGAATTACAGGCATGAGCCACTGTGCCGGGTGGCAGTCAAATTTTAGAATGTGGCAAATATCACACCCGTTCTTATCCCACGGTCAAGGCATTTCATATGGCCAAGAATGAAGTCAGTGGGGGCAGGGAAGCATGGCAAGGATGGGAAGGAATTAAATAATTGTAAAGAATCAATATCAGCCAGGTGCGGTGGCTCATGCCTGTAATCCTAGCATTTTGTGGGGCTGAGGCAGGAGGTTCGCTTGGGCCCAGGAGTTTGAGTCCAGCCTGGGAAACACAGTGAGACCTCATCTCTACTAAAAATAAAAAATTAGGCAGGTGTAATGGCGTGCATTTGTGGTCCCAGCTACTCAGGAGGCTGAGGCAGGAGGATCACTTGAGTGTGGGAAGTTGAGGCTGCAGTGAGCTGTGACTGATTGTGCCACTTCATTCCAGCCTGGGCAAGAGGGCAAGAGGGCAAGACCCTGTCTCAAAACAAACAAACAAACAAAAACAAGAAACAATGTCTCCTACTACATTTGTACCTACACCCCATTCTTCTGAATGTCTGCATAGTATTTTATTAAGAGACACATCAATTGTATTACTTATTTTTGCAATCAACGCTGCAATAGATATCCTTAGAACTTTAAGAATATCCTTAAATACTTGTGGAAATATATTTGTAGAAGTAGAATTACTTGAACTAATTGTTTATGAATTTAATTTTTTAAATATTCCTAAATTGCTCTCCAAAAGTTTGATATCCCTTAATTCTATCCCAAGATATATGAGATACATGTCCACAAACCCTCTCCAGACTTTGTATTATCAAACTTTTAATTCAAAAGGTAAAACATTAATGTTTTTAACTGCATTTGTTTTGTTAATGATGCAGTATTTTTAAGTGTCCTAAATTTGGAGATAATTCTATCATAGTCCCAGAATTTGGATTCACCCAGATCTCTTGGAAAATAGCTTAACTACATTAACACCAACCCAGCATACTCACCACCCACACTATGTTTCTCTGTACCTTTGGTTTTATTCTGGAGAAAAGCAGAGCAAATCGGCTTGCTCTATGATATGGTTTGGCTCTGTGTCCCCACCCAAATCTCATCTCAAATTGTGACTTCCCTCTTGCTGTTCTAGTGATATAATTCTCAGGAGATCTGGTTGTTTTGTACATGTGTAGCCCTTCCCCTTTGTTCTTTTTCTCCTGCTGCCATGTAAGACGTCCCTTGCTTCCCTTTCACCTTCTGCCATCATTGTAAGTTTCCTGAGGTCTCCCCAGACATGCAAGACTGTGAGTCAATTAAACCTCTTTCTAAATTAGCCAGTCTCAGGTAGTATCTTTAAAGCAGTATAAGAATGGACTAAAAAATCTCTAAAACAGAGACATTATAAAAGGTTTTCAACTGGAGAACCAAGTCCTATAACTTGGTCATTGCTGTGTTTAGTGCCTTGATGAGAAAGACTGTGAAACTGAGGACAGGCTCAGCAGGGAAGAGGGATGTGATCCATTCGTGACATGTGCGGTGAACTCAGGAAAGGCAGCAGCATCATGTACAGTAACTATTTACTTTCCCCACCCTTGAAGCTGCTAGAACTCTATCAGCATTTTCATCTTTCTTTGTACCATTTGGTCTGTCCCAAATCACAGAAGATAAATATTGAGCAAGCAACTTGGGCTCTTTCGCATGCCTCTACTACCTGTCTGTATCACATGAAGCTTTTTGAAAAAGGTCACAGAAAATGATTTTGAAAAGAGGCCCAGTAAATATTTTGGTAATGTTTTGGTGTGGGCTTTGTTTGGCCTTTTTGCCTTTGCTGAATTCCGTGGCTTAGGCTTTTAAGATACTTTTACCATCAGAGTAATATTATTTTGATAACCCACTTCCTCGTGATGTTTGAAAGATGGTTAATTATTGTAGGGGGTGTAAATACAGTGTCAAAGTAAATCATAACAGGATTCTTTGGTCAGGCTCAAGGTTAAAGGCAACCACATTTCCCAACAACAGAGCAACATAATCATTCCTTTTCCCACAGATAACTACGGTCTTCCTGTCAGCCTACAGGAATCCCATCCCCTTTCCTCCAGTGTAACCGGACTCCCTGCCACAGAGAAACAACACTCTCCTCTTCAGCTTTGCCACAGGGTAATCAGTCATTGGTACACCAGCCTGATCCCCAAGTGCTGCAGTAACCACAGAAACCACACAGAATGTGGACTGACCACGTGGTTGTGGACATAGTCATCATTTTTAACACAGAGAGATGAAGTCACTCCATCTTTTCTCTGATGCAGTAAAACATTAAAATACAACATTGGAAACAAATGCTTTCCTAATGGAGAAATGTATGCTGTAAAGGCAAGGCTCCATTCTACATCCCTGAGTAAGGGAAGGAAAGACCAATGGGACAAATTCCTGAGAGCCCGTTAAAAATTGGTGTAATCCATTCTCAGAGAAGATAATGGGGAGGTGACACTAAGGGATTTTTCTGTCATCTGCAGAAAAATCGGCATGTTTTCCCAGAAGAGAGAAAGATTGAACTACCTCAGTTGCAAAAATGTGGGAACCCCAAAGAAAGAGATACAGCAAATTCAAAAGCATTAAGAAATAATAAAGAAAAGAAAATCTTGGCTTTAAAGTGGCAATTTTTTTTTCTAGTGACTGAACAGTAATCTTCTAAGGAGAATAGTGACAGCCCCTCCCCAATAGAGTTTTAAGCTTTCACTGTGAAAAGGCTATTCTTGGCTCAGCAACCCAGCTGATTTATTCTCACCTTGAGGCAGTTCTGTAACCTTGCCTTCTACCTCAGCTTCCCAGTCAGCCAAGTGGGACTTCCGACTTGCAATCTGCTTCATTTGCTAGGATGTCATGAAGATTAATTAACAACATTAATATACTAAATGTTCTTTGGGATGGGCAGAGAGAAAGTGTAATTATGACCATTATTGCTCTGGGTTACTAGGCAGAGTATTGAGATGGTTGCAGGGACTGTACTTGGAAGTAGAAAAACAGGCCAAATGGTGCTCTTTGCATGGTTTCAAATGCCCCCGGCCTGAAAGTACTTCCCTGTATTCTTGCCCAGGGACTTAAAATGTTCACAATTATGCTAATATAGCGGAAAGTGCACTGGACTTGGAGTCAGAAAGCTTGTATCCCATTCTGTCTTTGCCACTTACTGGCTGTGTGATCTTGTACAAACTACTTAATTGTTCCAAGTCTCAGTTTCTTCATCTGTGAAAAATGCATAAGGATATCACTGATGTCTATATGCCTTACAGTGTTCCTGAAAAATCTAAATGAAATGTGAATATTTCTAAAAATTGGACTGACTATACGAAGATAAAATGTTATTATCTCCTAGGAAAAAAAATGCTGTAACCATTATAGGCTATTTTATCCCCTACTACAAGTTAGTTTATGAGACACAATCCACCAACATAAATACATCTAAGACAGACAATTTTTGGCTCTAGAGAAAGATCAGAAAGGGTAATATGGTTGTAAAACTGAGGACCTCAGTTAGCCAGGCATCTATTTGGGGTGCTTGGGTGTCAGTGAGAAGTCAGGGAGACATCAAATAGGAGCTGTACCTTTTGTTCTTTCCTGATGTGAGGCCTCCCTACAGGGAATGGAGGGCAAACTTGTAATGCCTTAAAATCTTTGTATCTTAAAATGTTAGTCCTGGAAAGGAATTAGAGATCATTCTAGTTCAATTCTTTTATTTTATAAAATAGAAAACTAAGCCTCCACCTTACCTTGAAAATTCCCTTCTTCCTGATGCTTAGACCAGGATTATTTCCATTGCACACCATCTCCAATATGCAACTAGTTATTAAGTTCTGTGGGTGCACTTGCATTGAATTATTACTCATACCCACATCTTCCTGACCTGGGTCCAAACCCCCAACATTATAAGTTTGGACTAGTACAACAATCTCATAGTCTATCTTCCTCTATTTTTTTTCTGACCCCTAATCTTCTCTAAACACTGATCCCAGATTAGCCTTCTAAAAGTGTCCACTGAATAATGCCTTATTTGCTCAAAAACCCATTAATGGATGCTGTGTGCAGAAGAGTGGCAGCAATATCTGCCTGCCTTATCTGAGTTATGGTATATTCTCTGTTCCTAAGGGGATGACACTGTGCGCCATCATCCCTAGTGCTCCATTTCTAGAAAGGGATTGACAAAAATGATAAATGCACCACTTTCCTGGGTTTGCTGTTCATCTTAAAAAGAAATCCAATTACAGTTTGCAATTGTATTTTGGTAAAACATAATGAGCTCTCCTTGGAGTTGCCTTATTCAGATCAAATTACTTCTTGGTAATTTAAAGTACATTAAATCTCCCAGATATCTCTCAATACACCCACAGTGTTTGAGGCCTTGTGTAACTATTGCACAAACATTGGCCAGTCAACTCTAGATGAGTTCATAACCAAAGGATTATTACGTGTTTTCCCACATACAAGTCACTCTTCATTTCCCTCATGCAGGGAGGTCAAAGGTCATGTAACTCTGCCGGAGCAAGTTACTTCTCAGGGGCTGAAAATGAGAGTTAAGGAGAGCTTTCTTCTAAAAACATTACTGCAGAGAGGTCTAAATGTGTGTGTATGAATGATAAACATTATCAGTCAATGAACTTTCTTGGTCAGTTACTCTCATGTATTGACATAAATGACACTGAGCCATCTGATGACTAATAAAAATGACAAATGCTGAAACATTGACCAAAACTCACAAGAATGACATTTCCTAAAGAATTTCCATTTATAGAAAAAATAAAAAAAAGCAAAGAGGAAAAAAAAGTATATGATCAGAAGCTGTAACAGTAAGAGAAAAGAAGTAGACCTGAAACTTTATAAAATGGCACATTGTCCCAATTTCTCCAAGAAAGTTCAATATGTAAAATGTCAACAGATCTGGGTATCATTAAAATTTTCTCCACTAATTTCTACAGGCCAGAAAGGTCATCTAAGACTTTAAAAGTGCAGAATGACTTAAGTTTTCGGGAGTATTATTCAGCCAAGGGTCTCATCAAGATAGTTCCCCCCCGACTCCCCATACAATAAGAACAATAGCCCTCAAGAGCTTTTACTCTTGACATTTGCACCTTTATTTACAAGATGGTGTGCCATTTGGGCTTTATCAACTTTACGTTTATCTTCTTTTTGTTTGTTTTTTCATTTTTCTCTTTATACACACTATATCAATGTACATATTTAGAATTGTTTTTCTTTTTCTTTTTTTTTATTATTATACCTTAAGTTCTGAGATACATGTGCAGAACGTGCAGGTTTGTTACATAGGTATACATGTGCCATGGTGGTTTCCTGCACCCATCAACCCGTCATTTACATTAGGTATCTCTGCTAACGCTATCCCTCCCCTAGCCTCCCACCCCCTTACAGGCCCCAATGTGTGATGTTCCCCTCCCTATGTCCATGTGCCCTCATTGTTCAACTCCCACTTATGAGTGAGAACATGCAGTATTTGGTTTTCTGTTCCTGTGTTACTTTGCTGAGATTGATGGTTTCCAGCTTCATCCATTTCCCTGCAAAATACATGAACTCATCATTTTTTGAGGCTGCATGGTATTCCATGGTGTGTATGTGCCACATTTTCTTTATCCAGTCTATCATTGATGGGCATTTGGGTTGTGGAATTTAATTAAACTAAAGAGCTTCTGCACAGCAAAAGAAATTACCATCAGAGTGAACAGGCAACCTACAGAATGGGAAAAAAAAATTTGCAATCTATCCGTCTGACAAAAGTCTAATATCCAGAGTCTACAAGGAACTTAAACGAATTTACAAGAAAAAAACACCCCATCAAAAAGTGGGCAAAGGATATGAACAGACACTTCTCAAAATAAGACATCATGCAGCCAACAAACATATGAAAAAAAGCTTATCATCACTGGTTATTAGAGAAATGCAAGTCAAAACCACAATGAGATACCATCTCATGCCAGTTAGAATGGTGATCATTAAAAAGTCAGGAAACAACACATGCTGGAGAGGATGTGGAGAAATAGGAATGCTTTTACACTATTGGTGGGAGAGTAAATTAGTTCAACCATCGTGGAAGACAGTGTGGCGATTCCTCAAGGATCTAGAACCAGAAATACCATATGACCCAGCAATCCCATTACTGGGTATATACCCAAGAGATTATAAATCATTCTACTATAAAGACATATGCACATGTATTTTTATTTCAGCACTATTCACAATACAAGTTTTTATTAAGGAAAAAAAACAGAGCCTCTCTGTAAAATTAAACCTTGGTTCTGACATTAGCTACCTGTATATTCTTTTTATTTTTTTTAAGAATATTTCTTTTTTTTCTTTGAGGTTTTGTGAGGGTCTTTTTTTTTTTTTTTTAACTTCCATAGATTATTGCGGAACAGATGGTGTTTGGTTACATAAGCAAGTCCTTTAGTGGTGATTTGTGAGATTTTGGTGCACCCATCACCTGAGCAGTATACACTGCACCCTATTTGTAGTCTTCTATCCCTCACATTCATCTTCTGATGACTATCTCTATCTCTGCTAGTTTTAAGAAGAAGACTAGGGACTGGGCACGGTGGCTCATACCTGTAATCCCAGCACTTTGGGAGGCCGAGGCAGGCAGATCACCTGAGGTCAAGGGTTCGAGACTAGTCTGGCCAACATGGTGAAACCCCGTCTCTACTAAAACTACAAAACTTAGCCAGGTGTGGTGGCAAGTGCCTGTAATCCCAGCTACTTGGAAGGCTGAGGCAGGAGAATGCATTGCTTGAACCCAGGAGGCAGAGGTTGCAGTGAGCTGAGATCATGCCACTGCACTCCAGCCTGGGCAAGAGAGCAAGAGTCTGTCTAAAAAAAAAAAATTAGCCTGGTGGGGTGGCAGATGCCCATAATCCCAACTACTCAAGAGGCTGGGGCAGGAGAATTGCTTGAACCTGGGAGGCGGAGGTTGCAGTGAGCCGAGATCATGCCACTGCACTCCAGCCTGGGTGACAGAGCAAGACTCCGTCTCAAAAAAAAAAAAAAAAAAAAAAATTAAAAAAAATGAAGGAGTCTAGGGTGTGAAGGATCTTTGCACAACAGACTCAACTTCCCTTGTATTGCTGGAATCACATATTTACCATTTCTGATAGATAATCCCCAAATGATGCTTTAACATTGCCAATGATTGGCAACATCCATTGTTAGACAGCAGCCTTTTGGGCAGAAGTTCGATTTGATTCCAAATTAAATTTGTGCTCTTTTCTGTCTATAGAAAAGAAAGCAAACAATAAGTTAGCAATACCATAAGTTGGAGAGTCGCAATTAGGTGACTCCTAGAAACAGAAAAATAAATTGCCTTCTATGACTCAGAATGCAAAATAGAAACTACAGGTCAGAACACATGTATATAGAGACCCTTGATGGAGACAGGATGGTTTCTAGGCCAAAAGAAGTTTGCAGGAACCTATCTGAATGTATAATTGTAGTTTTTAGATTATGTCAGTCTTGGGATTGGGGGTAAAGAAAGAGATACATCAGTTGGTACATAAGTCATTCAATTATGAAAACAAGCAAAAAAAGGAAGTCACCAGGGCCAACATTGTCAGTGCCCAGCCAAACACTGTCCAGGGAGAAGAGGGCCTTTGCTATTAGAGCATTCTAATCTGTAGGGCAATATAATTCCAGTGGAGATGGATAGAGACAGTGGATTTTAGATGGCTCTCTGATTCAATTAATTTATGATAAAATAGAAGGCTAAAGTTAACATACCTTGATGATATAAAATATCTGTATTATCTTGTTCCCTCTGCCAGGATCATCAGTTAGACCCATCTCTATCTCCTTTTTGACTAGCTCATGATGTTTTCACTCTCAAATCTCAGATGTGAAGTCATTTCCTCCCTGGAAGTCTTTTCCAATACACCTAATCCAGATTTGTTGATTCTCCTATATATTTGCATTGCATTCTGCACTTCCTTTATCATATCCCTTCTTATCTAGTATATCATTACCTGCTTTTAGGTAGTTAAGTATCTCCTTAAGATTCCTAATATCAGGGTCTACGTATTACAGAAGTCTGGTCCATATTTGTATCTCCCAATTTCATAATTTTCATGACAAACAACTTGATTCTTCCCAATTCTATTTGCAAGCTTTACAAAGTTTCTTGGGGAAAAGAAGAGGTGGGATGGGCATTTGAAGTTGTGAGTTAATCTGCTCATTAAAATTATGAATATAAAAAAATTATTTTAGCAACTTTCAAAGGTTCTGTTGAAGACTTAACTGCTTTTGCTGCGTATACAACCTGTTAGAAAAGAAAATGAATGAAAGAACTGAAAAACGCTCTCCCACATTACCCCATAAGAAAGGATGATAAATTTTAAAATGAGATGGTAGAAAGAATGCAATCAGAAAGCAATAAAGCAGGCTCCACTGGTAAGGAATAGAGAAACAAATGGTAAGAATTAGAAGAGGAGAAGGTAACGCTGAAGGAAAGATGGGTAGAGAAAGCACAGCAGAGTACCCTCTGGCAAAGAAATGTCAAACCTTTTGATGACGTAGGACCATTTTATGCTGACTGCTAATAATTTAAAAGATCATACTTTAGGAAAGAATGATGCTAGTTCCTCAAAAAGGAAGAAACTCTTCAAGGTAGTTTGTAAAGTCTAATGGGCTCAGACCTGGCCGGGCAACTGGGTGGGTTTGTGGTCTTGAAACATACATCCAGGATGTGGCAAAGAGTCTGACAAGATTCAGCAAGCCCACAAATTGCTACTCACTTTTGATGATTAACTGTGGAAAAATGACAAAGTTGGGGGAAAAAACTGAAATGTGTCTCTCAAAATTCCATGGTTTTGGTTAGAAATCAAAAGATGAGCAACGCCTTTATCCCTCTTTATCCCTTCTTCCAGTTATTTTTGAGACTGAAGAAAGAAAAGAAGACTTCAAAGTTTAAGCTACACAGGACAAAGACAGTGCCCATTTTGCTCATCACCATAAGCCCAGAGCCTAGTATGGAACCCGGAAAATAAGTACTTCTCCGATTGAATGACTGCAGACAGTGAATAAATGGCTACATAAATTATATAAAAGAGGATGAGTTTGTTTACTGGTTTAACTATGGTTTAAGTTTTTAAAGTGGAAAGGCAGAATACAAATGGGGTCAAAACTGCAACTCCAGATTTCAGTGAGGACAGAGTTTAAAGAGTACCTCATTCGTTTAATAAGTTTTAATCAATAATACAAAGAGAATTGCATTCTGGCATACTAAAGAAACTCACAGGTATAATCTCAGCATGACTGCTAACATTCGAGGAATTATGAAAAATGAAAGAGGCTTCAAAAGTATAGAGATAGGAAAATATTACTGAGAATATTAGAAGTGGGGAAGGTAAGTTGGATATTAGAAATGACAAATAGATAAGTTTGATGTTCATCTATACCAAATTAACAATTAGCTGTTTTCTGAACATCTAGAAAAGATGATGGTGATTATGAGGAGCTATCAGTAAAGACCTTCCAAACAATTCTAAAATTAGCTTGAAAATATATGTGTAGCATTCGTATGTTTGTTGCTGCATTATTCACAATAGCAAAGACTTGGAACCAACCCAAATGTCCAAAAATGATAGACTGGATTAAGAAAATGTGGCACATATACACCATGGAATACTATGCAGCCATAAAAAAGGATGAGTTCATGTCCTTTGTAGGGACATGGATGAAATTGGAAATCATCATTCTCAGTAAACTATCGCAAGAACAAAAAACCAAACACCGCATATTCTCACTCATAGGTGGGAATTGAACAATGAGAACACATGGACACAGGAAGGGGAACATCACACTCTGGGGACTGTTGTGGGGTGGGGGGAGGGGGGAGGGATAGCACTGGGAGATATACCTAATGCTAGATGATGAGTTAGTGGGTGCAGTGCACCAGCATGGCACATGTATACATTTGTAACTAACCTGCACATTGTGCACATATACCCTAAAACCTAAAGTATAATAATAATAATAATAATAATAAATAAATAAATAAAAATAAAAAAAGAAACTATATGTGTAGCATTATTAATGAATATTCTTAAGATAGCTATGAGGAGAAATTAAATTTACGAGATCTGTTTTAAAACTTTTTAAAGCAGTAATAATGGAACCCATATGGTAATATTTCAAAATTAAGAAACTCAATCCAGGGAACAGGATAATTTAACGTATGATTTAAAAGATACTTGCTATAAAAAATGGAAGTAGGAAATACCATATGATATATGGGGTTAAGATAATAGTAACAAGAGAAAATAACATAGATATGTGTCAGTAAATTCCAAGAATCTTAAGTGTTTTAATTAGTCAAATAAATTCCGAAGACACAGATTAAACATTTATACCATTAAGAAGAGATGATCACTTTGGAGAGTTTGAGTAATCAAATATACATTTTATATAATAAATATTTATTAAGCAACTACTCTGTAGCAGGTACTATTCTAGGTATTAGAGAATTACTAGTGAACAGGATATCCAGGGTCTGTGCTTTCAAGAAGCCTATATTCTAGAAGGAAAAGACAGGCAATACTAGGTAAATGGATTAGGAAAGAAAATAATTCTAGAGCGTGATCACATATTAGAGAAGCCATTATAAAATGTACATAAAATAAAAAAGAAATATAACCAAATAAGAAAATACGTGCATCAAAAATGACAGAAAAGAACAATTCCTTAATAACCTCAGAACACACACCTATATTTTTAGAAACTACCCTTAGGGTTCCAATAACTAAGTGATCATGTCTCAAACAAACAAAATTTACACAAGAGAAAATACAAATAGGAAACAAATGTCTCGGAAAATGTTCCAACTAACATGTAATCAAGAAATGCAAATTTAAGCAACTTTTTAACATCTGCTAAGTTTAAAAAAAAAAAAGTTTGAAAAAATAAAAACCAGACTTACAGGAAGAATGACAACATAAATGTAGTCTCTACTCCCCTCCAGGAAAATGACTGAAATTACCAAAGTGGAGGGAGATGGGGTGGGGGTAGGACATCAGCAGTGAACCAGGAATGGTGCCAACCACATGTCAAGCACAAAGTGAGGAATTTCTACCAGTTTCACTACCAACTGTAAAAAAGAATAACAACCTTTCCTCAATGTCAGTTGCAAGATGGGAGAGAAGGAAACTATTGTGAAACTCATCAGCAGGTCACAAGCAGATGACAGACGGCCATATGTGGAGTCCTTCTCCCATGCTTGGAGACAATCCACAGCTCCGGTGTCAAAGAGAAGAGAAAGCAACGAGCCACTCCTAGCCATTTATCACATATGTGGCAACTTACTAGTGGAGGTAGTCAGTTGAATATGGGCTTGGTGTGGGGTGTGGGATGGAATTTCTGTAAGATCAAGGCATCCTGTTGGAGAGATAAGGATTGATCAAATATAAATAACAGAAGGAAAGGCAGGTGTTTGGGAGAATACACTTCTAGCCACATCAATCAGGAAACCCACAGGCCAAAGGCTTTTTCTCATAAATGAATTACTTCTAGCAGTGTTTCTTTGCCCTAAGCCTGAGGCTCAATACAGGTCTGGAAAGACCTTCCCCAAGTGACTGGATACACCTCCAGCTCAGTGAGGCCACCCCTTCTGCAGAAGTTTCAACAGAGAAAAATTATGCCAAGTATCCAGGTTTTCAATGCCCATGGCTCAAGAAGCATTTCTATCATTTTTTAGGTTTGATGAAGACATATTTGCTCATATGATGTTGCCTCATCCATCCCTCCACTTACTTTCTATGGAGAGGAGCCCAGTGGTACCCAAACAACTAGAGAAGAAAGATTACCTATTTGCATTATTTAGGAACAAATAGCAAGCCTGAATAGAACTTCTCACAGAGATGAATAAGGAGAAAAGCACCAGTATGGATCTAAAAAGACATCACAAAGTAAGGGGGGACTATTTAAGCATGCAGCATCTAGAATCAGAATCCCAGCTCTACTATTTACTAGCCATGCAACTTTAGGCAAGATAATTAACCTTTCTATGCCTCATTTATAAAATAAGGGTCATCATCACAAAGATTAAATCAGTATGCAAAATACTTTCCCAAATATCCACATGGTAAATGTTAGGTATTGCTATCATTGTCCCTATTTTATTATGTCTAAGCAAAAAAAATTGCAATTAATAAAGACAATAAACTTTGGATACATCATTAATGCTTTTTTTAACCAAATATTTCTGGCTATTCTTCCAGACACATGTACTTTCTGTCTCCTTTAAGTTAGGCAGGATGGTGTAACTTGTTTTGATCATTAAAATGGGAATGAAAGTCATAGTTTAACTTCTGGGAGCTAAATCATCTGAGGTCAGGAGTTCAAGACCAGCCTGACCAACATGATGAAACTCCATCTCTACTAAAAATACAAAAATTAGAATTAGCCCGGCATGGTGGCACACACCTGTGGTTCCAGCTACTCAGGAGGCTGAGGCAGGAGAATTGCTTGAACCCAGGAGGCGGAGGTTGTAGTGAGCCAAGATCGCACCATTGCACTCCAGCCTGGGCAACAAGGGTGAAGCTTCGTCTCCAAAAAAAACAAAAAAAAGTTGATGTGTGAATTCATCAAGTGATTTCTTTCTCAACCATAGCAACCTTCTACATGGTGGCAGCCCCATCAGCTTGTATGCTGAAGTGAAGATAACTTGAAGCAGAGCCCCAATCAATAGCTAAAGCATGAGTGAGGAAAAAAAGCTTTATTATACTAAGCCACTAAGAAGTCAAGGTTATTTGTTACTGCAGCACACTGTAGCCTATACTGACTGATACAGAAGTAAAAGGTGAAAAAGGAAAATGTTTTCAAAAACTTGCTTCCAGAAAACAGTAGAGTGTTTTGGACAATAATTGCTGTATAGACCTAGAGACAGTAATGATAAAATAGGCAGATGAAGCAACAGCTGAAACATGACAAGTCGAGATATCCAAATGAGATTAACAGTGAGGCAGCAAAGTCAAAGAAAAAACGATTGGGAAATAATTGTGGCAAAAGCTTGGGCAAAACTAAAGGATCATGTATCATCATGCTGAAGTTAAGCCCTACCTCACAGTTTAGAAAGAATCACAGAGCTTTTATAGCCCAAGGATTGCTACAAAAATGTTCATTGAAGTGTTTCTTAGAGTAATTAAAAAAAAAAACTGAAGGAAACCTAACATCTAAGAATAGAGAATTTGTTCAATAAACCTGCACAAATCTTTGTACCTTTATAACATCGTTGTCCAACAGATCTTTCCACACTAATGGAAATGTTCTATGTCTGTGTTGTATTATGCAATACAGTAGCCACTAATCACCTGTGGTTATTGAGCATTTGAAATGTAGCTGGCATGACTGAAGAAACTGAATTTTTAAGGTATTTGATTTAATTTTAATTAATTTTAATTTAATTTACATAGCCACATTGGCTGGTAGCTTCCAAATTGGACAATCCATATTTATTTTTTTCTTCAATTTTTGTTTTAAGTTCTGGGGTACATGTGCAGGATGTACAGGTTTGTTACACAGGTAAACATGCGCCATGGTGGTCTGCTGCATAGGTCAACCCACAACATAAGTATTAAGTCCAGCAACCATTAGCTATTCTTCCTGATGCTCTTCCTCTCCCACATCCCCCTGACAGGTCCCAGTGTGTTTTGTTACCCCCAATGTGTCCATGTGTTCTCATCATTCTGCTCCCACTTATAAGTGAGAACATGCGGTGTTTGGTTTGGAGAGGATAACAGAACAGCCCATATTTGAAACGATGGCATAGATCTGTATTTGTTAGCAATAAAGATGTTCATAATTTATTGCTAAGATAGTTTAGAGAGCAGTTAAAATTAACTTCTTTGTGTGTGTGCATGAGTGTATTTGTGCAAATACATACTAACTGAGGACCCCACACCAAAATGTCATCATTGGGTACTGGATAATGGCAGTATGGATGATTTTTCTTTCTTCTTTAAATCTTTTTGGACTGTCTACGGTCTTCAAATAAGATTGCAATACTCTTATTTGAAAAAAAAGGTAAAACTATTTTTCTTTCTTTTTTTCTTTTTGAGACAGAGCATCCCTCTGTCACCCAGACTGGAGTGGAAGGGTATGATCATAGTTCACTGCAGCCTCAAACTCCTGGGTTCAAGTCATGCTCCTGCCTCAGCCTCCCAAACAGCTGGGACTACAGGCACATGACACCATGTCTGGCTAATTTTCTTTTACTTTTTATTTTTTGTCTTCCTATGTTGCCCAGGCTGGTCTCAAACTCCTGAGCTCAAGTGATCCTCTCACATTGGCCTCCCAAAGCATTGGGATTACAGGCATAAGACACTGAGCCCACCCCCCTATTTTCATTAAAGAAAAATAAAATTATTAAAAGCAAATGCTTGTAATGCTGTAGGAAAACTGCTGATGTTATTACAAATTGATATAATTATTTTGAAAAACATTAAATAGATTTCCACCTCAAAAATGTATTTTAAGATAACTCTCAAAAGAAGGAAGAAAGATTTACTCAAAAATCCTGTCCCTAGGGAATAATTATTTCAATTATTTTGCAATAAATTAATTACAACTCTTAAAATGTGTCTGCAGATTATGACAGAAAGTGAAAAGGGAATCATGTTAAAAGCTGATTTAAGACAGTGGAAAGTTATCTGTTTTTATTTTCCTTTAATATTTTAATACTACTCTCAATAAATCTCTGTACAAGAGCCAGCACATCAGAAGAATAAGCAGCGCTAACCACTAAAACGTAATTCCCTGGTTCTCAGTGACTCAACACAGTTGAGGTTTAGCAGTTGTTTACATCATATTCTGATGCAGTGAAGCCGATGCCCTGGACAGCCGTCTTCTGAATGGTAACTGTTTTCGTCCCTTGGCCTCCACAGTCATCATGAAAGAGAGGAGACAGCATGGAAGATTGTGCAGGGAGTTTGATGACCAGGTCTCAAAGTGGCTTCCGTCACGTCTGTTTACATTCCATAGACCAGCATCTAGTCACATAGCCCAGACTAAACTGCAAGGAATGTTGCAAAACATAATCCTTCTCTATGCCCAAGAAGAAGAATGGTATCTGGGAGCATTCTAGCCAGTCTCTGCAAAACTTATATCAAACCAAATTCATTTGCTTTCTTGATAAGTTTATTAAGCAGGTTGATGGATGCTGCTATTGGAGGGCCCAATATTATATTTTGTAATTAAAAAAAATACAAATGGCCAACAGGTATGTGAAAGCATGTTCAACATCACTAATCATCAGGGGAATGCAAATCAAACCACTATGAGATATTATCTCATACTTGTTAGGATGGCCACTATATAAAAATAAAAGATAACAAGTACTGTCAAGGATGTGGGAAAATTGGAACTCTTGCACACTGTTGGTAGGAATGTAAAATGGGGCAGCCATTATGGAACACAGTATGGAAGTTCTTCAAAAAATTAAAAATAGAACAATCATATGATCCAGCAATTCTACTTCTGCATATTTGTCTAAAGGAATTGAAATCAGGATCTCAAAGAGACATCTGCACTCCCATGTCCATTGCAACATTACTCACAATAGCCAAGATGTGAAAACAACCTAATTGTTTATCAAACAGATGAACAGATAAAGAAAATGTGACATGATATCCATACATATTATTCAGTCTTAGAAAAAGAAGGCAATCCTGTCATTTGTGCAATACGGATGAAACTTATGGGCATTATGTTAAGTGAAAAAGGCTAGTCATGGAACAATAAACATTATGTGATTCCACTTACATGAAGTACCTAAAATAGTAAGACTAATAGAAGGACAAAATAGAATAGTGGTTTCCAGGGTCTTCAAGAAGAGGGAAATGGGGAATTGCTCAACAGGTATAAAGTTTCAGTTAGGTAAGGTGAATTTCTAAAGATCTGCTGTATAACATTGTGCTTATAGTTGACAATATTGTACTGTATACTTCAAAAATTGTTGTGTTCTTACCACAATAAAATTTTTAAAAATACCTTCATATCACTCTTATTCAGCATCATACTGCAAGTCCTAGCTAGTCCAATGAGACACTAAAAACCACAGATAATCAAAAGCATAACACAATAATAACATCAGCTCATACCACTCAGAATCAACCATTTTTAACATTTTGTCATATAACATTTTTGCTATAATATCTTATTGCATTGTATATATCACTCTGCACATTGCTTTTGTCATCAATGTGTTTTAAGAGCCAGTGTTCCTACTTAGCATTCCAGTTCATTTATTTTACTTACAGCAATATAGTTCATTTTATAAGTATACTATATGTATCTATTTACCTGTTACTTTATATCGTGGTTATTCCCATTTTTCTCTATAACCATTCTGCAAGGAACATCCTTCAGCATGTCTTTTTATGCAGATGTGAAATGATACATGCCTAGAAGGGAAATTGCAAGATCAAAAACACTCATTTTTTTGAACATTATAAACATGTATAACTTGTAGACATGAATGAAAATATAAAACACATGTATATCAAATTTGTAGATGACACAAACTCAGAAGGGAGAGATGTTATGATAAATGACAAAAATCAGTGTTCAAACTTTTCATAAGTGAGAATACTGGGCCATAACTAAGAAGATGGAATTTAAGAAAAATAAAGATAAAATCTTGCATTTAGTTGAAAGAATTAAATGCCCATTGCAAAAAGGCAGCGTTATTATTTGACAGCAATTTATTTGAAAAATGTCCGGGATGTTAGTTGGCCTCTTCTTTGCTGTGAGCTAACAGTGTGACACTATTTAGACCCAAAAAAATGTAGAAAGACAGTCCCCGATTTATGATAGTTCCACTTAACTATTTTTCAACTTTATGATGGTGCAAAAGCAAGACACATTCAGGGGAAACCATACTTCGAGTACCCATAGAATCACAGTTTATCCTTTCCAGTCAAATATTCAATAAGTTACATAAGATATTCAACATGTTATTAAAAATAGGCTTTGTGTTAGATGATTTTGCCCAGCTGTATGCTAATATAAGTGTCCTGAGAATGTTAAGTTAGGCTAGGCTAAGCCAAGATGTTTGGTAGGTTAGGTGTATTAAATACATTTTCTGCTTACAATACTTTCAACTTACAATGGGTTTATCAGGACATAACCCCTCTATAAGTTGAGAAGCATCTGTATTTATACAGCTATATTCATAGAAGAAAGTTTTGTAGGGTCTCAACGTTAACCTTAATTTTATTCTACCAAGTCATAACTCTATAGTGTTCAAATGAAACCAACTTATATTAACATAAAGAAAAAGAGAAAGCAGTCGTTTCACATACTACACTGCAGAGAGGATGGGCTTGGAGTAAGGCTAGAAGTAAAACCAGAGCTCCAAATGCTGCTGCAACTCATCCCTTTTACTGCCTCTCATCAATGTACCTCTCTGCCTACTGTATGTATTCTCTAAGCTACCAACCACATGAAGCTGGCTATGGCCTAAAGAAGATCTAGATCAGGGGGGTCCAATCTTTTGGCTTCTCTAGGCCACATTGGAAGAAGAATTGTTTTGGGCCACACATAAAATACACTAACACTAATGATAGCTGATGAGCTAAAAATAAAGAAAAAATCACAAAAATATCTCATTATATTTTAAGAAAGTTTACAAATTTGTATTAGGCCACATTCAAAGCTGTCCTGGGCTGCGGGTTGGACAAGCTTGACCTAGATGATCCTCATCTACAGCTTCAATTCATGAACTCCCAGGAGGGGTCTCTGCTTGGCCCAGCACAGGTCTTTTGTCAAATCCTTTGACAAATCAGGATGGCAGCCAACTTCAGAATCAATGGTTGGAACAGGAGAGGTACAACCTATAGATAGCCTTAGGAGGATTGTAGTTGACCAGGAAGCCCAATTTGTATCTTCCAAAGTTATTGTCCTTCATCTTGGAGTCACTGGGTATGTAGTTATCTGCAGACATGCTTAAACACTTAACTTCCTCTGCTTAGAAACTTCTCCTGATTCTGTTACTCTTAGGCTGTGTGGTCAACATCACGTAAACAGTGAGCCCTCAATATTTAACAGACAAATAAACCCAAATACGTATTTTATTCACTATGTGATTTTTTTTCCTCCTGGGTTTTATATTTTTAAGATTCACAAAAATAAGATAGTTACTTATGTACCATGGCAGGTATCAAGAAATGTACTCCCATCAGCTGAATGGGGCCCTTGTAATAATTGCAGCAGATACAATCAGTATGCCTGCCTAAACTGTGAGTCTGGATCGTTACCAAACTTGATAGTTACTGAGCTCTGACTGTGTGCAACACTATAGGTGTGGATCTACACTAGAGGATTTAAAACCTCACAGAGCCAACCAAACTGCAAACAACTAGGGAAGATGGATCACATGCAGGAGAAAGACTTAATCAGCTGCAGTTTCTGAGTAGTAGTCCCTGATTATCATCATATCTTAAAAGGGGGCCGCAATAGAATCCAGACAAGAAAAAGATATTCAGAATAAGTGAGATTTCCAATAGGACATAAAGGAGAAAAAGCAACTGGCTAAAAAGAGAAAGAGACCTTGGATACAGATTCCCATTTGGAGTATTTTGCTGGACACTTTATATCAGGGGTCTAAAACCAGACCCAGAGGCAGAATCGTATGGAAAACTGAAAAGATCAGGATCTTGGGTCTCAACTGGAAAGATTTTTATCCAATTCATCTGAGTGGAGTTTTGTGATTTATACTTTTAATAATAATTGTAGCTGATAATCTATAGCACTTACTACGTGGCAGACCCTTCATTTAAGTGTTTTATATATAATATAAACTCTCTAAGTCCTCATTTTAGCCGATGTATTAGGAACTGTCATTATCATCCTTAATGATGTGAAAACTGAAACCCAGAGAAGCAAAGTAACTTGACTAAGGCCATGCAGTGCTGGGATTTGACCCCATGTAGTTGGGCTTCAGAATCTGCTAATCACTTTGTTCTGCAGATTCTCAAAAAAATAAAAATAAAATAATGACTATGAAACTTGCAGGCGATTGTGATGAATTCAGTGTTGAAACCACTGCATTATAACACATTCGAAAATTATTATGTACTGAGCACTGCTTCAGGATAGAGGCTCTATTATTCAAAGCCTGGCACATAGTAGATACAGAATATTGTTGGCTATATTCCAAGCAGAAGGAGTCCTTAGAAGCAAGATTTTGTATAGGGAAATCTGTTGGGCCTGCCTGCTACTGCAGAAAGGAAGTGGGGCAAACTGAGTGACTCATATCATGTTTTCTGTCCCCATTATAAGAAAGTGCCAAGAATCAGAATAAGAGACGCATCATTCTGACCCTACCTTTAACACTCTGCCCAGCCCCTTAAATCTGTGCCTGCTTATGCCCACACACTACCTTAATTATTTGGAGAAACAAGACTTTCAACTCTTCTCTTTCAGCTCATCCTTTTCTTCAGTTCCAGCCTTTCTTTTTTTTTTTTCTTTTATTATTATTATTATTATTATACTTTAGGTTTTATGGTACAAGTGGCATGATCGTGGCTTACTGCAATCTCAGCCTCCTGAGTTCAAGTGATTCTCCTGCCTCAGCCTCCCGAGTAGCTGGGATTACAGGCACACGCCACCACACCCAGTTAATTTTATATTTTTAGTAGAGATGGGGTTTCACCATGCTGATCAGGCTGGTCTCCAACTCCTGACCTCAGGTGACCCACCCACCTCGGCCTCCCAAAGTGCTGTGATTACACGTGTGAGCCACTGCGCCCAGCCAGTTCCATCCTTTTTAGAAACACCATGGAATATTAAGAGGATGTGAAACTCCAAGCAGTTGATTTCTCTGTTTATTTAAAGTGAAGATAAATGGCTTGTACATGATAAATACTTTTGGATGGATGGATGGGAAAATTAAACAAAGAGAATCAAACAAAGAATTAAACATTGAATAGAAATCCAATGGTAGATCACTGTCCATGTCTCCTATGGGTCTGTCAGGATTAGCTCTCTTACTGGTAACATGCAATACGGTGTTATAATTAAGTGCACTGTCTTTGGATTAGGTGGCTTAGGCTCAGTCCTCCTTCTACCACTTACTAGCTGTGTGATCTTGGGCAAGTGACTTGTCCTCTCTAAACTTCAGTGTATTGTCTTTTAAACTAGAAATAATAATAGCACTTAAACTAGGGGTAATAACAGCATCAACCTACAAAGGCGTTGTGAAATAATGTACATGCTAAGTACAATGTTCAATACATAAAAATGCCCAATTAATGGCAATTATTTCACAGGAAATGATATCAGGTTTGGTGGCTTGAAACTTGCCTTCTAATATATTTTGGGGTAAAACTTGACAGGCATTTTTTTCTTCCAAAAGGCAAGACTTTGAGGAACATGAGAGTTGGCACATGGCAGATTTTATTTAGACTGGCAAGGAAGAAAGAAAGGGAGAGAGGGAGGAAATATAAAAAGATAACCTTTCCTCTTCTGAAAATCACACATCAATTTTTTTTTTGAACAAAATAGGGTCCTTCTCTATCATCCAGGCTGGAGTGCAGTGGCATGATCATAGCTCACCATAACCTCAAGCTCCTGGGCTCAAGTGATCCTCCTGTCTTGGCCTCCCAAAGTGCTGGAATTACAGGTGTGAGTCACCACACTGGGTCATAACATTTCTTTATATTCATGTGATACCAGTGATAAAGTTATCCCAATTACAATTCTTAGACAGGAAAGGAAATGCAGTCAACTTCTGAGAAAATGGTTTGACTCTCTAGAAAGTCTGGAGGGTATAAATGGCCCATGTTCTGAAGAGGGAACATTTCAAGCTTATGAGCTAGGCTCGACTCAACCAAAGAGCTCAGCTAATACAATATATCCTCAGAGCTTAGTTTGTTTCTGGACATTTGGATTATTTATTTATTTAAGTATTTATTTTAGGGCATCAGAATCAACGTAGTACATCAGAATCAATGAATTGAACTAAAATGAAAATCAAAAAATTTTAGTGCATCGGAATTAGTATAGTACTTTGAAGTTAGACAAACCTTAATTTGAATCCCAGCTCTAACATTTAATAGTTGCATTAAATGTAAACAACTTGGGCAAATTGTTGACAGCTGTACACTTCAGTGTCTTTGCGCGTAAAGGGGAGGTGATGCTGTTACCTTTTACATCCACATGTTGGGATGATAAAACAAGATCATATGTATAAAGCACTCTATTCAAGACCTGACATATAGTAAGCACTCTATAAATATTGGCTATACTTATGTCTCATTGATATTATTATCTTCATAATGTTTCTTATCTACTTCTTTAATGAAGTACATAATACTCTTGGGCATCAACACAGGCTCCACCTGGCCTGCAAGTGGAACAGGGAGAGCCCTAGGCTTTTGCTTTGTTTTGCACAGAGCCTGCACAGAGCCCACCCAAGTAAACAAAATCTCCTCTTCTTTCTCTCCATTTTAATTTTTCTTTTATTCCACGCCCTATGAATAGATTATTTTCTTTCTCTCTCTTTGACAAAATACCTTCAGGCCTCCTCTCCTCCCTTCAGGCAAAAGTCCTTAAAACCTCCACTTTCCCCCAGTAATATTTTTCTCCAACTAACTGGAAGTGGAGAAAGATTTTCCTCTTTGTCTAGCACTGATTTTTGACTTGTAATTCCATTTCAGCAAAACCACTTGCACTAAAGCTTACACACGATGTAAATAATTCATTAGAAATATATATTTGCTTGATGCTTATATACTTGCAGTGTATCTGCAGAGTCTATTATATCAATCAAGGAAATAACAGGACTCCCTGTCACCAAGGTGAATGGAAAATTTTCCTCTTTAAATACGTAAAAATTTAAGGTGCATGCAAATTAATCTTGGAAATACAGAATGCTAACACAGCATGGGACTTTAAAATGTATATATTCTAACACTCTCTATAAATGTGGAAAATAAGTCCCAGAGCATTGTAACACGGCCATAACAGGCCTTGCAGCATTCTGGAATTTAAAAGGCTAGATGCATAGAAGGGAAAAAAGATTCGAATGGCAAAGGCAGGTACATAATGGCTAAAACCAGGATGTGGTGTAGCAGTTACCATCATCATCATCATTATCATCACAATGACAATCAATGGTAATGGCTACAATTTGGGAATTATGATCTTGGCACTAAGCAGAGGCCTTTACACTTATCTAGAAAGATGACCATGGGTAACACTGCACAAGACTGACTGATTTAGACTTTGAGAATTGTGCCAGTTTTGGGTGGCTGTGAGATATCTTGTCTGACCATAGCACTAGATCATACTACTACAAGAGAAGGTGGAATTTCTTCAGAAGGGAATGGACATTGCCACTGTAGGTCATCCCAGGCATTTTTCACCCTGGAAAGAAAATAGCTACACTCCAGTTAGAGGTCCTAGGCCAAGGCAAAGGAGAATCTCCTGCCCTACTCTGGCACCAAGAACCTGTTTGGTTTCTACTCCAAGGATGGGCAATATCTAAATTCCTCCCTGTGTGGTGGAAACCTACCCTGGGCTCCATGACAGCAGGCCTGGAATAAGGCTCATTGAGGGATGCCAAATAAAAAATCTTGTGGCATGTATATGTTGTTCTCTGTGGTGTATTTCAGTTCCATGCCCCAGGACTTCAAGACACTGATCTGCAATTGTGCCAGAGGATGTTAGAGAGGCAACTATGCCCTTGTTTGGGAGAAAACCACATGAGCAGACCATGTCTTTTCATCCAAGGCCAGAGGAGAGGAAGCAGAAGACACATTTCCCGGTGCCTGATTGTTCCTTCCTCCAGGGCTTACGGTTGCCATTTTGGGCCATCTTACATAGAAGAGGTACCCAAATGTTTGTCATCTCTCCCTGAAAGCATGTCTAGTCCTCAAATAGAGGAAAGCCATCACTATATCTCTGCCTTCTCCATCGAGACCAAGAAGAACTAGATTTGAATATTACTTGATACTGGAGAGGGGCAGGGTGATGTGATCTCTGGTGAGTTTCCTCACCAAGCAGGGGTGCGGGTAGCCTGGGTTTCCTGGGCCCAGATTTCAAACCTGTGTCAGCCGTAGCTGCACACACAGTGCCCAGAGCTGTTGGGTGCAGCTTAGGTATGGCAGCATCAGTCATCTCCACACCTGCTGCAGAAAGTCTCAGGACAGCACTGTGAGTGGGGCTGGGGAATCTGGAGAAGAAAGTTCTATAAGCATAACACGGTCTACTTTACAGACAGCTTGCTACCACATAACGATTTGGGTACAACATGAAAGGAGCCCTGTGAGAGTAGAAGAGGGTATCTCCATGTCTCTCTAGGAGACGAACAAGCAATATCCATTGGAATCCAGAGGCTAAAAATTGTGATGTCCCAGGCCTAAGCTAGACAGAGTGGAGAATGGGCAGGACTTGCCCATAAAGTATGGGCAGTTAAACAAGAGGAGGAGAGAAGAAAAAAAGGAAAGAAAGGAAACTCTAGGCCCAAATTGATTTACTGGTGAATTCTACCAAATATTTAAAGAAGAATTTAAACCAACTCTACATTGCTTACCAACTCTTTCTATGAGGCCGGCATTATTCTGATAAAGCCAGACAAAGACATTTTAAAAAACAAAACAAACAAAAAAAAAAACTATAGGCCCATATTCCCCTTGAAAATAGATCCAAAAATTCTTAAAATATTTAGCAACAAAATGTTATGGTCCAACAGGGCTTTGATCCGAAGAAGTCCAGGAGAAAGAGAAAATTCAGGAAAAGAGGCAGCAAAAGGAAATGTGGGAAACTTGGCCCAAAGAAGGTTTGAAGCAGACGATGGATGGCATTGCCTGGAAAAATTATCTGAGTGTCTGATCCTAGGGGCCAGTGTTTCCCTAAAGGATTCCTACAGCTGAGTTCATGAAGATTCTTAGGTTGGGATACCTAGAAGCAAAAACTGAGACAAGGATTCCAGCGCGCGTGATTTATAGAGGGATTGCTGTCCAGAAAAAACAGCTAAGGGAGTGAGGAAAGAATAAGGAAGGGAGAAAAACATGGCAAGGATGTGGACCCAGATAAAGTCAGCCCTTGACCTGACCCACAGGGTGCTCTGGAGTATAAATTGCATGACACAATTATCACACCTGGAGCATCACTTGCACCCTGCGTCAGTCAGTTATTGTATGCCCCTGGGGAGTAGGAGATGTCAGCTCCCAGTATGGCTGAGTGAAGCAGACCCCGTCAGCCTAGGGTAATGCTCTGCAGAAGTCTGCAGGTGGATGCTGTTGGCTGTGGCACTCACTGCACCATCATAGCAGTTGTAAAGGGATTTGGAGTGTGGCACCAATAACATCTACCGCGGAGGACTTCATACAGCCACTCTCCTCCCCCTGGACAGTTGGAGCCTGAAGCAGGCAATGATAGCGGAGGTAGTTAGGAGATGAGGTACTCAGGTACTATTTAGATGGTAGAATTGGGAGGACACGCAGCTAATTGCATATGGGAGGCAGTGGGGAGGGGCAGTGTTTAGCTGATGGACATAAGAAGTATAAGATCATACTCATGCCCTGGGGAACTGGAGGAATGGTGGGGCCATTGTCAAAGGTAAGGAACATGAGGAAAGGAGCAGGACTTGGGAAGGAACATAAATTCAGTCTCCAGTATTTTCATTTTGAAAAGGGAATCAATGGCTTATGAATAGCATACCTGGAGCTCCATAGGGGTTTCAGGGACCAATTATATGAGGAAGATGAGGCCAGAGAGAGGGGAAAAAAGAAAACCAAATAGTCTAGTGCTGGCCCTCATCCCATCCTACACTGGAGCACTTCTGCTATCTTGGTTTGATTCCCACAAATGCAGACTTTGAGGAAAGGACTAAGACACATTGAAAGACGATCTCAGGGTTTAGGTGCAGTGACTCATGCCTGTAATCCCAGCACTTTGGGAGGCCAAGGCAGGTGGATCACTTGAGGTCAGGAGTTTGAGACCAGCTTGGCCAACATGGTGAAACCCCATCTCCCTAAAAATACAAAAATTAGGTGGGCGTTGTGGTGGGTACCTGTAATCCCGGCTACTTGGGAGGCTGAGGCAGAAGAATAACTTGAGACTCAGGTTTCAGTGAGCCTATATTGTGCCACTGCACTCCAGCCTGGGCAATAGAGCAAGACATTGTTTAAAAAAAAAAAAAAAAAGATGACCTCAGGAAACATAGGTGAGGATAGTGAAAATGAAAGAAAGAGCCACCAAGGGAATATTCATGAATAGATTATCTCTGAAGACCACAGGGACATGATCTGTTGGAAACCCTCTGACCATCCATGTATCCCACATGTTTCCCACTGAAGGATGAGGAGCTATTTTCCTACCGTGACTGGAACCTCTTTGGTTGAGGGTGTAAGAAACCCCTAATGCCATGCTAGCTTGAAGACCAGCTGAGAGCCTGTGTAGAGGCTGCAGAAGAAAACTGGTGCATAGAGAAGCACTCACACCTCAGCGGGCCACATAACCTGGGGCAAGGGATCCATGGCTTCTGCTGCACTTACTCCACTCTGTTTTTCCATATAGCAATTTCTGAATTTCCATATAAGATATGTTTTTGCTTTGTTTTTCTTTTTTAAGAGAAAATCTCCTGTCTAGAAAAACAGGCTGTTCAGTGTCCTAAAATTGAAAGTCCACAGCAGAAGGCACTTTGAACAAGCAGTTATTGCCTCCTCTGGTCTCACCTCCAATTCTCCATGTAAAATTAATAGTGTACTCTGGGGACATCCCTTCCATTATCTAGTCTTGGTGAAAAGGGACAATGGTAGAAGAAGGGTAATCTCTGCCATATCTATTTTCTGTGTGAGCTTCTTTGTGCCTCCAGGGAGACACCACTGCTTTCAGTGCCTATTAGCAGTTGTGTCTTTTAACCTCCCGGTCAGACTGGCAATGTGAGTCCAACAGAGGCTCCAGCTCCAATTACTTCACCAGTACATAGCCTGGCTGAACTGGAGCTTGCAGCTCCACGTGCTGGAAATTGCACTTTCCACCAATACAGAGACAAGCAAAGAGGGACATTCAACAAAGCCCCAGCTATAGCTCAGCATGGCAGAGAGGCAGAAAGGACATATACCAATTAGCCAGGCAGCTATGGCCATCAATCATGGGTAACCTGGGCACCCAGCATGTATGTCCATCCTGGACCCCACCATGGAAATCATACTGAAAACTTGTATCCAGAGGAGGCTTGAGAGAGCCAATGCTACAGGTGGCAAAAGCTTTCATTCCAGAAAGCACTTCAATCCCACAACCTGGAGAGGAAGGCCCATACGACCAGCATAATATTAAAAGTGTGCAGTACTTACAGGACATAATTCTACGCTTACATGCATTTCTCGGAAAATTTTGGCAAAGACTGCTACCTTCTGAGCAAAATTGGACATAGAAATGACAATAACACATATTGGGTATTTATCACCCTCTTAAGAGATGCATAGTCATTTTCCTGTGGCTGAGACAGGGGTCTCTTTTAATATTTAACATTTCCTTTAGGTTGGCCTAATGCCCAAAGGGAAGCTGTAATAATCTGCCACATTTGTGTTTGGTAAAAAATTTCACAATGACAATTTAGTTCAGTACTTACTGCGGTCCTTATTATGGTCTTTGTACAACAGGTAATATCCCTGTTAATTTGAGAATCACTGTTAACCTGAACTTTTCCCATTGTTTTCAATGCTTTCTCTTAAGCATCAGAAACACACCCAAACACACATTTTCCTAGACTTGTATTTTAGCCCTCCTATTGTGAATATTCATTAAGGGTGGTGTGACATAGTGCTTCAGAGCACAGCTCTGCAGCCAGCCTGCCTGAGTTTGATTCCTGCTCTGTCATTTATTGACCTTGCAACATTGAGCAATTTACTTAACCTCTCTGAGCCTCAGTTTCACCATCTGTTAGATGAGGACAATAGTGTCTACTGAATAGGGTTGTCCCAAGGGCACTTAGAACCATGCTTAGCACAAATGCTGAGGCTACATAATGCTCAGCTCTTTATTTCCTGCTTCTCCTGTCATAGGTGTTATTATAAAAGTGCCCTTCCAGAAGTTTGAGACCAGCCTGGGCAACATAGCAAGACCCCATCTCTAAAAAAAAAAAAAGAAAATGTATTAGCCCAGTGTGGCGGTGTGTGCTTACAGTCCTAGCTACTTAGGAGGCTGAGGCAGGGAGATTGTTTGAGCCCAGGAATGTGAAGCTGCAATGAGCTGAGATCATTCCAATGCACTCCAGCCTGGGCAACAAAGCAAGACCCTGTCTCTTAAATTTTTTTTTAAAGTGTACTTGAATTTTGTTAAGACCTCAGAAGCTGCTCTATGAGTGGGTGGTGCAGTGTTGTTGGAGCATGGGGGTCAGTGAGGACAGCTAAGATTTCTGGGAGGCCAACAGAAGGGTTAGAATGTGCTTCAAAGTTTAGTTGGGCATGGTGATGCACACATGTAGCTTCAGCTACTTAGAAGGCTGCAGTGGGAGGATCACTTTAGTCGGGTATGGTGGTGCACTCCTGTAGTTTCAGCTACTTGGGAGGCTGAGGTAGGATCAAGGGAGGATCACTTGAGCCCAGGAGCTTGAAGCTGCAGTGAGCTATGAACATGCCACTGCACTCCAGCCTGGGTGACACACTGAGACCCCAACTCTAAAAAATATAAGTTCATAACAGTCCATAATAGAGGAGGCTCAAAACACATGCCAGTGATGAAAATGAACCCTCACTTCTGGAGAGAGCACTGCAGTGTCAAAAGGTGGCTGCAAAGGTGGTGAGCATGACCCTGGACCAGGGAGGTTAGGCAGGGTCTCAGCCCAGCTAAGACTTCTTTTTGGAAACCAACATGGGGTCTGACAAGCTGTCTCAGTAACGAGGCTCTGCATTTTTTTCATTCTCCCCTTGCCAGATGGAGGCACCCCCGTTTAGCCGTGCTGCTCCCAGGCCCTGCTCTCTGAGAAGGACTTGGTCAAACACTGCATCTCTGGATCCTGAGAAGACAGACCAGTTATTTCAGTGCCTGGACCCTTCCTCTTTTCTGACCCAGTATTTCCAAAAGCAAGTCCTCTGTTCAGCCTTGAAAATAGCTGATTGTGAGAGGGAGCTTATCACAGCCCAGCAGACTAAGAAAACATTTTAGAGAAAGAACATTTGGAAGGTTTAAAATGCTGAAAAAAGAGACCCCATTTTGGGTACCTTCAGGGCTTTCTAACCTTTTTGGCAAGTGAGTTGTTTTTTTTGTAAATAATACCTTACACAGGGCCCAAGGTATAAAATCAAGTGCAGGGCTGCTCTGTTGAAAGGGGGCCTATAGATGCTTCCACCTCCAAGGAGCAGGCTTTGGAGGAAACAGTTCTAGTGCATGTGGGGACAAACAGAGGAAGCAGAGGCTACCCTCCCAGGGGCCCTCTCTTGGATGCGTGCCCTGCATTTCTGCAGCCTCTCTTTCCCTTTTCTAATGCTTTCCTCTCATTCCATCTGAAAAGTCACTACAAGTGCTAGAAGCTAGGCCAGAGGATAAAGACCTTGAAGAAAACTGAGCCTGACACCTAATATGGGATTGAGGAATAGAATGGAAAGGGGGAAAATACAGTGGGGAGGTGAAAATGGCACCCTTAGCTGAAAAATGACAGGATGAACACGTCAAGGCAGTCCCAACATTTTAAACGTTTTCCAAGAAGAGAGTAAGCAGTGGCTCTTGCTAAAGGAAGTAAACGCTATCACGGCCGAGCTCTCTGCACGGGTGGTACACCTAAGAAGGCTGGTGCTTGAAATGCTCCTCCCTGCATGTACCAGATAGCCCCTGGTTATGGAAGCTTGTGCCTCCATGCACCCTTCTCAAACTGGCTACCCCATCCTAATAGGCTACAAGATTCCTGCCAGGGACTGCAGATTCTACACTGGTTTGGAGTCCTGCTACTTTAGCTGGCCAGGTAAGGAGATGTTTCACTGTCCTGCCCGTATCATGAAGAAGCATGAGACCAAGGAAAATCTGCATATATGAAAACTGAGGAATCCAGAAAAGATACCACAGGATTCTTTCTGCATGGGGTAAAAAACCTCTCTGTCATTTACAGAAAGTCTCCCCTAAGAGAAGAGATAAAGGTCATTATCAGGACTGGATTTGAAAAACTCTGATGTCAGGTTTTACTCAAACTACTTAAAGCAGAATCTCTGGGGGCAGTATCTAGGTATCGGTGCCAGTGCACTATCAAGCTGCAGAGTCACTGCTTTAGAAGTTGTTACGGAGGGAGGGAGGGAAGGGAGGGAGGGAGACAGAGAGAGAGAGAGAGAAAGAAAGAGAGAGAGAGACTTGGAAAGAAGAAAGAGGACTGCATGTCTTTTTTAGTGTCATACTGTCACATCGTTTTCCAGGCCCACCCAAAGATTACTGAACTACCTAGAGGAATATACCTCTGCTTGATGTTTTCCTTTCTATTGATTAGAACTCAGATACTGTTCAAAGTTAACCTGTACATTTGTAGCCAGTACACATGCAAATGATTTCTGTCCAGTAATAAAGAAAGCCCCTAAGGTTGCAGTTATATCACCCTATGGGATATTATGCAGCTTTGTATCTTATCTAGAAGTCTACTCTAATTTGGCAAAGTTCATCTAACATTCTTTTTTTATTGTCTGTCAATACGTAGTTCCTTTATTTTTCTTTGAATTAGCTTTACCATATTTTGGTTCACTCACTGATAAACTGAATACATTTTGACATGAATTCATTATATTTTGTATGAAAGTCTTTTTTTTAACTTTTTGAAAATTTTACTTTGAAAGTAGACAACCACTTTTATATTCTCCATCAATGCCCTTAACTTGCTCCAGTGCCAGCACTCTGTAAAAAACTTATCTAACCAGCTCCACTGATGCTGGAAATTCCCATATTGGTAACTTATTGCTGAGTTAACTCTGCCATGTCGTCATACCTTAGATGAGTGGTGAACCAGATCATCCAGCCAGTCACTCATCTCTGACTCTGTGGGAACAGAACCATGAAGGAGTACGTTTTGAAGGAATAGCATGAGTTGAGTAAAGCACTAGCATGTATGTAGGATGGTGAGGAGAATAATCTAGGAAGGGTGAGAGCAAATATGACAGCCTCTGAGGATGGAGGGGGAGAAGCAGAGTGCCCAACTGAAAAGGAGGTGATAGACACGAAGAAAATTAACTACCTTCTTCAAAATTTTGAACTGGGGTAAGCCTGCTCCTGTTACATAAATGAATACACACATACATAAATGAATACATACATAAATGAATGAATGAGGGAGTAAGAGAGGTTTAATCAGTTAGAGGCTGGATCAAATAGGCTCTATTGGTCTCATCTTTCAAGCATGCCTTACCTATTGGAGCAGCATTACAGGCAGCTTCAGGAGGAGTGACTGCCACCCAGTGTGTGTGCCACCACTTCAGGGTCCAAAGCTGGACCTAATGATCATTGACCATGTCTTTTCCATTGACTATGACCTTGACAAAGTCATATGCAGGCTGGTTCAAAGGAATCACTGCATCTATTTGAAAATTCACTGACTTCCCTGATCATCATCCTACTTAATGACCGTATGTTATAATTTACTGTGGAAAGTCACCCTACTTCCTTCTTTGCTATAGTCGAGAAACCATATTTCCTGTCACATTAGCTTCTGAGAGACTCGAGTGAGCAAGCAAATTACAGATCTGAAGACAGGGATGCATCCCATTCCCATCCCTGACATAGGTCACACACCAGGCTAAAGTCAGCATTTTTCAGATAGTTCATCAGAAATACTAGGAGACCTTTCCAGCAAGGTCACTATACCACTAAAGCAATCATGTGTGTGAGTGCCCCCAGCCAGACTGAGCTAATTCAACGTGAAGTAATCAGAGATAAGAAAAAGCCACTGGAGTTATAAAAATATACACATCAGGTATTTTACCCAAGAGGAAGAGGAAGTTTACTGGGAGGTGAAGGGAGTGCTCCGAAATGATAAGAAAAGTGAACTAGAGAATAAAATGAAGATTTTATTAGACGTTAAGACAGATAATAGAACAACTTTTTTTCTACTATAAAAGGAATAAGAGGCCAACTAAGGACTCATCAGGGTTTTGCCAAGATAGGAAGAGTGGTCATTTGCCAGAGGAGTTGGACATTACAGAAAAAATGGAAGAATGTGTTTTTTCAGTGCTCACCAGGGAGGAAAATGCACTGTGTGCCAAGGCAGAAGTGCTTTCCTTAAAGAAGAAAATGCAATCATGAAAACCACTGGAGCAAAAACATCTCCAGGAGGAAGAGGACTTGGAAGTCCATTTGGAAATACTCAAGCCAGGAATTTCCAGTGCTCCTGAAAAGAAGAGAAGCAACTTTGAGCACATAATGCAAGGAGAACGACTTCCATCTCTTTAGAGTCCCGATTCTTAGAGGTCAGGGAACAGGCACTGTCCCTAAGAATAAACCTTCTCATAATAATGGTAGGGCCTCATTGGCAGAGCTGAATGTCAATGCTGGGTATAAGTTCTCTTTCTCACTGCCAAGTTGCATCATTACTCTCCCTATTACTTGCTCCTAATGGGAGTAGAGTTGGGTTGAACATTTGGTCTTAGACCAAGGGGAACTAGTCAGAAAGCTGGGAATAAAAGCTTTTGCCAAAAGCCGATGTTCTCAACTTCCACACCCAGCTTGGCACCAAGCAGAAATTTCCTGTTTAGTCTGGCGGGCCGCATTAGGCCCCAGTACTCTATTTCAGTGATTAGTGTTGAGAAAACTCATTAGCCATTGGGAAAATATCATATTATATCTCTACCTCACACCATATAGAAAAATATTACAAGTAGATTTTTTAACCATAAAAATATTGGAAGAAAATATGATCAAACATTGGAGACAATTCTTCTACCTATGGACTAAGTCTCAGCAAAAATGATGCAAAAAGTGATGCTATATATGCCTGGTTCAGGCACCCAGGGTCTTTTTTTTCTCTTGGAAGCGTGATATGCCAGTCTCCGCAGTTACTGCCATAAAACGCTCTCTAGAGGTCTGTCCTTTGGCAACTTATGCCTCCTGAGCTGGAAGTCTCTGTGAGCTCTTCTCCCTAGCCTCGTGAAGCTGAGGCTAGACTTAATCCAAACCCACATCCTTGCTTCTTCCCCTCTTTCATCCTAATTCTCTCACTTTACTCACAGTTTTCTTGAAACTGAATCCTAATTCCCTTATTTCACATACAGTTTTCAAGAAAAACTAATAAATCTCTTGGCGGGCAGATCACCTGAGCCCAGGAGTTTGAGATTAGCCTGGGCAACATGGCAAAACCTCATGTCTACAAAAAAAAAAATACAGAAAATTAGCCAGGCATGGTGATGCACACCTGTAGTCTCAGCTACTTGGGAGGCTGAGATGGGAAAATCACCTGAACTTGGAAAGTCAAGGCTGCAGTGAGCCATGAATGTGCCACTGCACTCCAGCCTGGATAACAGAGTGAGTCCTTGTCTCAAAACAAAACCAAACAAGCAAACAAACAGACATCTCTGCTTCAGTGTCTGTGTCTAGGAAACTCAACTCTTGATACCTGACTTAACTAAATAAAAATGTAAATAATTATTATGCAGAAATATAAATACACTTAAAAAGTTATGTCTCTATGTATGCATACATATGTGTATAAATCTATTTTGATGTCATGGGCTGAATTATGTTCCCCAAAATTCATATGTTGAAGTCCTAGCCCCAGTACCTGGTTATGTGACTATATTTGGAGATAAGGCCTTAAAAAAGGTAATTAAATTTAAATAATGTCCTTTGTGTAGACCCTAATCCTATTTGAGTGGTTGCTGTCCTTATAAGAAGGGGAAATTAGACACAGAGAGAGATATTAAGGCACCAGTTCACAGAGGGAAAAGCAATGGTCACAGTGAGAAGGGGACAATTTATATGCCAACAAGAGAGACTCCAGGAGAAACCAAACTTGCTGACACATTGATCTTGGACTTCTAGCCTCCAGAACTGTGAGAAGATAAATTTCTGATGTTTAAAACACTCAGACTGGGCGCAGTGGCTCACGCCTATAATCCCAGCACTTTGGGAAGCTGAATGGGTGGATCACTTAAGGTCACAAGTTCCAGACCAGCCTGACCAACATGGTGAAACCCTGTCTCTACTGAAAACACAAAAATTAGCTGAGCGTGGTGGTAGGCACCTGTAATCCCAGCTACTGTGGATGCGAGAGAATCACTTGAACCTGGAAGGCGAAGGTTGCAGTAAGCCGAGATGGCGCCACTGCACTCCAGCCTGGGCAGCAGAATGGACTCCATCTTAAAAAAATAAAAAATAAAATAAAATGCCCATTCTATGGGACTTTCTTATGGCAGCCTGAGCAAGCTAATACAATTCATATAGAGATATACAGTATCATTATCTCTCTCTCTCCCTCTTTCTCACACGCACACACACACACACACAGACACACGTGACATTTCAAAACATCAAAATATACAAAGAACACCCATAAATCTTCAAAAAATAAAATAGAAAAAATGAACAAGAGACTCAACTAGACAATTCAAAGAAGAATAAATCAAATGCCAATAAATACCTGAGAAGATGTTCAGTTTCATTGTGTTCTCCTTTTAGGTGGCACCTGCTCTACTGGCCAAGCCCTATCTCCCTGTCACTCCTTTGCATGTTATTGTTCAGTCCAGCTCTCCTGCATTAGCAAGCCCACACCAAATGCCTGGACAGTTCTGTGCACTTGGTAGGCACTAAATAACTATTGATGACAATGTAATAGTGTTCTGAGGTACACAGAAAACCATTTTTAAGGTAATTGAATTCAAGAAGCTATCATAATGGTTTTGAAAAATCATAAAAGAGGAAGAAAAACTAGCTCCAGTAAGAGAGAAAACTGTTCATCACAAGTAACGAAAGAAATGCAAATCAAAAGGCAATGAATGGGGTTACTTTTTGCAAGTTTGCATAATATATATAACGAAAAGCTAGAAAGCTTTGCTACTTCGGGTGCAATAAAACGTATTTTTGGTTTGCTGATGGCATTGTCAGTTGGCAAATACAATTTAGCAATGCATTGCTGGCCATAAACTTTAAGGAAAAAGTCAAAATATGACAAACACCATGTGAAAGACAATGTCTACAATCACGCTACTTATGATAACAAAAAATTAGAAATACCCCCAAATGTCCAATAATAAAGGAATCATCACAGAAATTTCAGGACATTCACTCAAGGGAGTAATAAGCAGACACCAAAAATGGCAACTATAGAGACCAAATACCAATATAAAAATTAACATAAGTGCACAACTTAGGATATAAAACTACATATGCACGATCATTATAGCTATGCAAACACATGCAAGTAAAGAAAGACAAGGACGAATACAGGAATTGTGTTGTTAGGACTTTTTTTCTTTTTTTCTCTATTTCAAACTTTCTCAATCTTTGCACTGTGCATTTCTTGAAAAACTAAAGTTTTGTTCAGGAAAACAAGACATTCATATGCACCTGGATAAATGAAGTAAAAACAATGCCGGCCATTTTAAAAAAGTAAATTGTAATGTCAGAATCCCAAAATAAAGACTTAGATATTAATAATAGCTGCCGACACTTCCTGAAATCTTACTAAGTGCCAATAATGTGCTCGATGCATTCTATGAACTGTCTCACTTAGTCTTCCAATAAGCCAATGAGGGAGATATGATTATCTTTCCTGACTTAACTTTTGAGAAGATGAGTCCTAGAGAAGAGAAGTAACCCATCCATGTGCATATAAGCTCTGCAGTTAGTAAACAGTTGTCACAAAGTGGCTAGCTGCCCCCAAAAGCATGCCTGCCCCCTGTTCTACACTGCAGAATTGTTGCTGAGAAAGAGCTGCTGAGCCAGGGACATTTCCCAGGGCTGCTCACTGCCTCCCTCAACCCATCCTTTCTTTTGCATCCAGATGGAGCCACCTTCCTAGAAGGCAGACAGCACACCTTGTAGCCTGTCCTTAGCAGGGCACATGCTGCTCTAGGGAGGAGAATCAGGTCTATAAATCAGTCAGAAGTCTGAAACTAATATCAGCAACAGAAATAATTACCCCTTTTAAAAATATATATATATTAAAACATGGCAATACCATTCTTCAGGATTTCAACTGCCAGCATTGAAAATATGTTACTTCCGAGAATTGAAGAGAGCGCCAGGAAATGGGTAATTTCCTAACTTGCTGGTGAAGAGTAAATTGATGATTCTAACTTCCTTTGGGACAATTTATTAATATGAATCAAGACTTCAAGAACTTTAGAATTCTGTAAGACTTTTGACCCAGGAGTTATTTTGGAAATGATCTTAATGAAATAATAAGTAATGTGAGTAAAGATATATAGCAATTGTATTGTTTCATCTCAGAAATTTGTATATTAGAGACTAGGAGAAACCACTTAAACATCTAGTTATAGGGAAGTAGAAAAATTATACTTTGGCTACACAATGAGTTACTATGTAGCTATTTTAAATTATGTTGCAAGAGACTATTTAATACCAGGGAATGATTATGATACATTATACAGTGTGATTCCATTCTTATTGCATTTGTAAAAGCACAGCTATATCAGGCATGAATTTGCTCTTTCTGTGCAGGTGCAAGAACTATCACATTTCTTTCTCTAATTCAAATGAAATCTGGCTTAGAACCCCCATCCTACATGGCTGAAAGAGCCTTATTAAAAACAGTTGGGCCTCCTTCTCCCCACACCACACCCTGTACACATACACATCTTCCTGTAGATCTTCTGACTATACCAATGCTTCTTGTGGTACCAAGAAATAAAAATGTGCAGGGTTTCAGGCCATGCTTGTTGCCTCTGCTGCCATAATGCCTCAAAATATACCTGGTATTGACAAGGGCTGCAGTTCTGGAAGGAAGGTGGAAAGAGAAATGCCTTTCATAGTACTAGCCTTGTCACAAGCTTGACTACAGGAGGCTTCTGCCATTGTACTCAACGTAGTGGGGTTGGTGTTCTGTCCTCGGAGATGCACCATCAGAGGTTTTGCCACTGTTGGTGTGTGGGGAGGGGATGCAGGTCTTAGAAGACCTGCCATCATTTTCTGTTCTCAACCTCCCCTGGATACTTCACCTCTTTTCTAGGACCACTTTATTTTATTTTATTTTATTTTTGAGACAGAGTTTTGTTCTGTTGCCCAGGCTGGAGTGCAGTGGCACAATCATGGCTCACTGCAACCTCTGCCTCCCAGGTTCAAGCGATTCTCCCTCCTCAGCCTCCAGAGTGGCTGGAATTACAGGCATGTGCCACCATGCCCGGCTAATTTTTGTATTTTTAGTAGGGACAGGGTTTCTCCGTGTTGGCCAGGCTGGTCTCAAACTCCTGACCTCAGGTGATCGCACCTTGGCCTCCCAAAGTGCTGGGATTACAGGCATGAGCCACCGTGCCCGGCCCACTTTACCTTCTATATTTAAACTCCAATTTATCTCTCTCCTCTTCTTGTAGGACAATTCTGCCTTAATTCTATGACTAACCTAATCTTCCAAACTAATGCTTTGCCTGATTATTTCTTTGATGACCCCAAGACCCAAATAAACTGTCAGTCTCCATCCTTTAAATCCAATCCATATACATTTGCCCACTTATACTCAGAGGCACACACAAACCCACACACAGATGAGCTTAAACCTTAGAATTCAAAGGCATGAGTGGCTTTTGAATTTTTTTTTCCCAGAGGTATGTGCATGTGTTGAGAGAAGAGGATAGAAAAGGAAAGGGTGAAATGAGAGAAGTAGGGAAATTAATTATCATTTTATTCTCTCTCACTTAAGCAGTGAAAACAAGTCAACAAACCTGCCGCATACGTGTGCATTATAAAGCCTTGAAGAAAGTGTTTTTCTTTGTGTGATGGGGTTATAGGAAAATTCTTATTTTCTTCTTTGTATTAATTATTATTTTCCAAATTTTCTACAAAAACTATTTATTCTACAATTTAAAAGAATGAAATTTTTTTCCGTGTTAAGATATCAACTATTTTTTTCTAATTATTTTACCACTTTTTGTATTTCTAAAACAAAGAACAACTGAAAAGCAATGAGAAGTACTTTATTGAAGGACACAGACCATGACTATAAAGGCATTTTGAAAAACAAATGAGAAAGAAAGTCCAAAAATGTTTCTTAAGTGGTAGCTCCAGTGGAATCAGTGTGCAGCTTTCTAAGGTAATGAAGTAAATAGTAACATTGATTTTGGATGTAAATATTTGAATTGATTACTTTGCTTGTCTTGGTTTTAATCTTTTTCTCTCCCCCTAAAGAACTTCCACACATGATGCCACTATGGGGGTGTGTACCCACACTGTGACTAAAATTACTTATACTTAAAGAATGTTTTGCTATTCCCCAATCCAATATACAATCCCATTAGAAGGCAGGTTAATAGATAGCCCCAGTTCAAAAAAGAACTGCTATTACCCTCAATTTTTCCTCTCTCTGAATCAGAGATTCTCTTGACAACTATCAACAGCCCAACTATAAGATACGAATGGAGATGGTAATCATGCCACAAAAAAAGCCCAGCAGCCCCATGGGGGTGCCTGGAATGGTGAGATTCCCATGTTCCCTTCCAGGTCATTTTTCAGTCTAGAAACATTCTATTTCAGCAGTCTCTCCTTTCAGACCCTTTTCCATCTGAGCACCTATCCAGACATTAAAATTCATATCTTCCTTTAAGAAATCTCCATTACGAAGCCATCATCACCCTTGGCTCCAGCATAGATAAGTCTTACATGTGTGATCAGAAGTACCCTGGAGGGAGATAGGAGGTGGGGAGAAACTAAAAGGGCATGAACAGAAAGTGTTCCTCAACATTTTCCCCCATTTTCATCTGATTCAGAAACACCTTGAGTTCATTACCAAATCCAGAAATTATTTAACACAGATGTACTTAAGAAGTTCTTGGCTTTTTGTCTGTTTCTCAAGTTGCCCTTCATCACCCTGAAGTCATGACCAGGTTTTTTAGCAGAAAAAGGCAACACCTGCAGCAGGCTTGGCCAAGGACTGAGCTCATCTTCTAGTCACTGGCTCCAGGTTCAGGTGCTGTTTCCTCCCTTGCTTCTGCATGTCCTTGGTTTACAAAGCAGATCCTACTCACAGGGAGCTCAGGGAAGAACAGTTCCTTCATATTCAGCTCTTCCAAAGATAGTCTTTGGATTGGTGGCTGTAGCCAACATAGCACAGTATTCAAACCATCCTCTCCCAAATTCACATTGTTTTGCATCCCACCACTAATAGATTGTGGTTTTCCTAAGGGCTATGTTTTTAATTAACTCAATATTTATTGATTTCTACTATATGGCAATCATTATACTGTTTTGTCTTTGTAATACCAGGTCCTGGTCATAAGAAGCATACAATAAGTGTTGGTTTTTCAATAAATGAATATTTCCCCACCTAGAAAGTGAGCTCTAAGAGGTCAGGAACTTGTGCCTGACACCTCCTGGGTGCTTAAAAATTCTTTGTTAAAATTAATTAATTAATTAACTCATGAGTAAATAAAATAATCAACGCATACCAAAAATCTTTGTAGCTGACAGTAGCAATAAGTAATACATCTGTACAATGAAAATATTTTGACTTTTGGAATTAGACCCAGATCCAAATTCTAGATGTATCTATATGTCCCCATATATAGAAGGAAATAGTATTTATCTGATTGAATCATGAGGATTTAATGAGTTATTAAACATAAAATGCTTGGCATTTTTAATGGATATAAAGTGCCTGGCTTTTCTAATGGGTCAAAGATGCTAGTCCCTCACCTTTATCTCCTGTTTCTGAATCTTGGTTCATTATCCTTAAAATGACAATAATAATGGCTACTTCATCACATTGTTGTGAAGATTAAATTGCTGTGGAAAGTTCCTGAAACAGTGCTCAGCAAAGATTATCTCTATTTTTCTTACATTTCCCCTAATTTCATTATGTAGCTAATATGTGAAGCTGGAAGAAAGAAGTGGATTAGCCATTCTTAAGAGTCTTGGGGCATGTTTCTTAGTCTTTAACTCTTCAACAGCTCCCTGGAAGAAGAGGTTGTAACCAAGACTGGTTGTGTCCTGAAATTTATGCCTCTCTTTTTCTCCAGTCTAGAAATCCCTGAGATTTAATACAAGGATGCCATTAGCTGTGGCCATGTGACTGAGTTCCAGCTGATGGATTATGAACAGTAGTGATGAATGCACATCTAAGTCCTGCCTTTATAGGGGAGGAATGTGTGTCTTTCTCTTTCCAACTTCCTGTATCTGAAATGCAGACATAGTGGCTAATCATCTTAGACAATGTGGACAAGGGCACTGACCTCTGGAAAGCAGACAGCAAGATAATAGTAGCTTAGTCCTTCCTGCTGCTATAAACAGTGTCTCAAGAATTTGACAGGAATTGGAGCAGGAATGTCTCAGTCTATTACTAAGTATTAGTAATACTCAATATTATTGCCGCTATTACCCCAGACTATGTCATTTATAAACAACAAATATGTATTTCTCATGGTTCTGGAGGCAGGGAAGTCCAATACCAAGGTGCAAACAGGTCCACTGTCTGGTGAAGGCCCTCTATTTGCTTCATGGGTGACATCTTCATCCTTTGTCCTCATGTGGTGAAAGAGTTAAGGGAAGCTCATTCCAGTCTCTTTTATGAAAGCACTAATCCTATTCATGAGGATGGAGCCCTCAAGACTTAATTATTTCCCAAAGTCCTGACCACTTAATACTATCACCTGGTGTATTGGGTTCTAACATATAAATTTTGGGGGTATACCAGCATTCCGATCTTAGAAGTAACTTAACTCTCCGAACCATGGAGAAATCATGTGAGTCCCTGAATGCTTATGTTCAGCTATCTGAGAGAGAAAGAAATGTTTCTCTTGCTTAAACTACAGATACTTGAGTCTTTGCTGTTTCAGATGAAACTAAATCTGATCTAATACAGAGGCATTAGGAGATCTTCGAATATCCAGGCATTGTTAATGACAAATCCTTACCTTAGGCACTTTTTAAGCCTCCCCCGTAGGGATCCCAGCCACCAGGCAAGGCTAATCTGCTTGGCCGGCACTGCCTGCTCACCCTCTTACTGGCCCGCCTACCCAGAGATTTAAAGTTCCCACCTGGGCAACTAACCAGAATCCAATCTAGCCTTGAAAGCCCCTTCCAGAGCCAATGTTGTCAATGAAGCTTTCCCTGCTGAATGATAGCTCTCTGGGATCTCTCCCTTGTCTGAGCTCCATAGCAGCTGACTAGACCATCTGTCGTTTGGTTCCAACCAGATTCTGTTTTCTAGCCCATGGGTTTTCATCCCTATGCCCTTCCTCTTTATATTAACAAATTCATTAAGAACAAGATCCATGTTTTAGGCATTTTTATCAGATGTTTGTATCTTTATCTGATTTTGGAAGTCATTTCTAACCATGAAGCATCATACTCTGTACTCTCGAAGTAATGTGGACTTTAGAGATTGGTTTCTACATCTTCCTAAATTGTGATGTCTTTAAAGGCAAAAAAAACTGTGTCACAATGATCTCTGTGTCCACAGTACCTGATTCATGCATGTACCTCAGTCAATGCTTATAGATTGATAGATAGATGAATCTTAGCAGGCCCCCAACATCTAGAATAATGTCTTGTCCTCAATGCCTACATGCCTCTATAAACTAATTACTTAATGTGGGTGTTGCCAAGGAAAGAAACTGTGAAAGGAAAATAAATTTTGGGTACCCCAAATCACTAAGCTAAAGGGGAAAGTCAAGCTGGGAACTGCTCAGGACTAACCTGCTTCCTATTCTATTCAGTCACCCCTCTGCTCGCTGAGACAAATGCATATCTGATTTTCTCCTTTGGAGAGGCAAATCAGAAACTCAAGGAACACAACCATTTGTCTCTTATCTACCTATGACATCCCGCTTTTGTTTCGAGTTGTCCTGCCTTTTCCAGAATGAACCAATGTTCATCTTACATATGTTGATTGATGTCTCATGTCTCCCTAAAATGTATAAAACCAAGCTGTGCTCTGACTGCCTTGGGCACATGTCATCAGTACCTCTTGAGGCTGTGTCACAGGCATGCATCCTCAGTCTTGGCAAAATAAACTTTCTAAATTAAAGACCTGTCTCAGATATTTAGGATTCACAAAGCTGTTTGATCTTTGGATTTGGAACTTACATTTCCTAAGACACTTTCATTTGTAGGCAGTAGAGTCTTGACAAACTGATTTAGGCAAAAAGTAATTTTAGTTTCATATAACAGGAAAGTCAAATGAGTACCTTCAGGTAAATACTGGATATGGACATTCAAAAAAAGTCAACAGGGTTCTGTTTCTTTCTCTCTCCATATCTTAGACATGTCTCTCTATACTTCCTCTCTGTGATAGCTTCCAGTAGCCCAAGACTTAGCATAGCAAACTCAGCAGCCCAACAAAAAACGTGTTCCCTAATATTTGTATAAAACATGTATCAAGGAGTATTTTGATTGCTTGACCCAGCCTGGACATGTGTCTATCTTGAATCACTATGGCCAACAATTTGGGGTACTTTACTAGACATATCTAGGTCACATGTTTACCTGTGAGACTAGAGGAGAGAGCCAGCTGGGTTAGCCCCACACAGGCTCCAGAACAGAGAAAGGTTATGTTCCAGAAGAAGAGGGGCAAACCAACATATGCCCATCACTGTCCTGTAGCTGATACCTCCTTCTAGACTCAGTCAGCTCAAAGGTTTTGCCTGGGATCCACACGATTCTAGATTTCTTCTTGGCCTGACGCAGTGGCTCACGCCTGTAATCCTAGCACATTTGAAGGCCAAGGCAGACAGATTGCCTGAGCTCAGGAGTTCGAGACCACCCTGGGCAACATGGTGAAACCCCGTCTTTACTAAAATACAAAAATTTAGCCGGGTGTGGTGGCAGGCACCTGTAATCCCAGCTGCTCAGGAGGCTGAGGCAGGAGAATCGCTTGAACCCAGGAGGTGGAGGTTGCAGTGAGCCAAGATCGCGCCACTGCACTTCAGCCAGGTCAACAGAAAGAGACTCCATTTCAAAATAAATAAATTAATTAATTAATTAAATGGATTTCTTCCTACCGTCTTCTTGCCACTGTTATCATCCTGCAGTCACTTCAGTACGTTTCTTCAGTGTCTCCCCTTGGCTCCACCCCTTCCTGCACTGCCAAAGTGTAATTGATAGTTTAGTAGGCAGAAAGAGAGTGGGCATCCCAGGATTGGGGAAGCTGTTTTACCCTCTGACTAATTCAAACCTAGGGTCTGAGGTAACTGGAGCAAGTCCCTGGTGATGCCACACAAGAGGATTCTGCTTCTAGGCATTCCTTTCTGACAGGAAAGAAATTCATGCTGAGCTAATTAATTGGCTCCATCAGCCTGTCAAGAAAGCACTCGGTAGTTACTCTAATCAAGTCATTTGTTTTTTCTAGCTGAGATCAGAGTTATTCTCCAAAATCTTCAGAAGGCACTGGATTCCTCTAGCCGCTGAAAAGATGGGTTCCTTGAACAATACAAGTGTCTAAAAGTCTCTGTTTGCCAAATTTGCCAGCACTTGGTGAATGCAGTTTTTCTCCTGATAAGAGAAAAGCTTCTCAAGATTGTACACCGAGAGGTTCAAAAATAAATTCTAGATATAATAGAGCCCTAGAGCCACCTACCCCTTTCCAGACCCTTGCCTCCTCCTACCAAGCCACACCAGAGCTTCTCTGAAATCTCAACCCAAGCTAGAATTTGTGTGGAAGACTTCCTAAAGTACTTTGGCCTGCCTGAGCGTTCGTGAGGTCAGTGTCTTCTTTTGCTTTTCTCTGTAGCACTTCCTAGGATATATTTCACACTCCCATGATCTCATTTATTAATAATGTGGACTTACAACTTTACAGTTTGCAAATAACCTTTTTCAAGCATTATTGTGAATAACTTTCCCAACAGCGAGGAGAGATAAATAGAACTATTGTGCTCTAAGAGGAGAGAAAACTGAGATTCAAAGAGTATTATGTAATAGATTAAGGTCACATGGCTAGTAAGTGGCAGAGCCAGGTCTCAAACTTATGTCCTCTCATTACAAATTCCTTAACTTTTTGTTCCATAATACAGTCTCTAATTATATCCTGTTGGATGAGTTTGACTCCCAATAAGTCTTCTACCTTGAGGATACAAGGCAGATTTTTGTTTTGTTTGCCTCTGAGTTCTACCTGTAGAAAGCTAGCATAGCTCTGTGTGTGTGATTGGTATTCCAAAATAATTTGTTGACTGAGGGAATAAACCTTTGGCCTCTGTGTTCCTGGTGAACTGAGTTGTCTTGGGAATTCAGCTTTGTAGGCAGGGTCTTACTGTCAACTCTAAGAAAGGGAGGCCATATCTTCATTAGCATCTGGAGGATGTGCAAAGTGAAGCCTTCCTGTGGTAATGGTGAGAATTGATCATTCACACAACCATTCATTCAACCAATACTATTTTCTGTCTTGTATGTACCAGGCAGTGAAAGATGCTGACTATACATTGGTAGATAATATACAGACACACCCAACCCAGAAAAGCTTACACCTCTTTGAGGGTCTTGGACTCTAATAGGAGTCATCTAATGATGATGTCTTCATTGTTCTCACCTGTATTCATTTTCTACTGATGAATAACACATGACCACGAATTTTGCAACCTAAAACAATACCAACTTATTAACTCACACTGTGAAGACTCACCTGGGTTATCTGCCAAAGTTCTCACAAAACCAAAATCAAAGGTCAGCCAGGTGGAGTTCTTATCTGAAGCTTCTGAGGAAGAATCTCCCTCACAGCTCATTCTGGTAGCAGACAGAGTCCAGTTCCTTGTGGTTGTAAGATTAAGGTCCCTGTTTTCCTGCTGGCTGCCAGTTGGGGTTTTCTCTCAGTTCCCACAGGCTAACCTTAGGTCTTTTCCATGGGGCCACCTCCACCTTTAAGTCTCACACTTCCCCTTTTCCTACCAGCTGGAGAAAGCGCTGCTCTTAAAGGATTCATGTCATTATGCCAGGACCACACAGATAGTCTCCCCTTCTTATAGTCAATCTCCCAATATAACATCACCTTCTCACCAAGTAATAGGTCATGATACCCACAGGTTCCACCCACACTCACAGGGGAGAAGATTGTACAAGGTATGGATCACTGGGGTCACCTTAGAATCTACCAGCACACCACCTCTGCCCAATTTCAGTCACTTAATCACTTCACATGAGCATTTGCCACAATCTAACAAGTGTGTTTTTCCCTGTCCTGTCTCATCCATATTTAATCAGAGGTCACAACACTATACCTTTGCATATGCCAGTCTCTCTTCTTGGAATGTTATCCCTGATGCTTATCCTCCAACAAAATCCCCTTTAAACTTAATCCTCCTTAAGACTCAAAGGTTACACCCTCTGAGGGTCTTCTCAGCACCCAGCCACCCATCAGAGTTAAATAATCCCTTCCCTCTGTTTTTTATGAGGCAATCCATCTCATCACACCAGAATCTAATCCAGTCTATTATCATCTTAAACACCAGACTGTGAGGTCTCTGACATCAGAGTTTGTGTTTCATTCATCTTTGGTTTCCTAGGGCCTCCCACGGATATTGGCACATAGTAAGTGCTCGGAAAGTGTTTGTCAAATTTGAATTGACCTGAACTTTCTATCCTCTGTTCTGCGGATTCATGATTGGAAGAGCAGCACAGATTTGAAGTCTAGTTTGGGGCATAAGGTAGAACATCTGTAATTTTTACCTCCCAGCATGGATTATTTGGTGTTCTGATTATTGAACCCTAATAAGCCATTATGAAACCACAACACCCCCACTTTCCATCCATGCAATCAACATGTGATTTCCTTACTACCCCATCCAAGTATAGACTCACCTATGACTCAGGCTTTGCTAATAAGAGGCACCATGATTGATTCCAAGATGGACACCTGATGCAATTCAGCTGATGACATGCCTGTCATCCTCTTATACCCTTTGGGAAAGCAGTTTTCTCTTTCCGTTGGACTTGTGGAGCTGGTAGAATGAAGGCTTGGAGCAACTAGTGGCTTTCTCAGCCACCCTCTAAAGGAAACCTCATAATGAACCAACACAGAAAAAATAATAGAACTAAGAGATGACAATAGAGAAACACTGAGTCCTGAAGACATCATGAGCCACTGGACTGAGCCACGCCTAAAGCTTGTCATCTTTTGAATTAGCCAATAAATGAAATCTCTTCTTACTTACATTTCCACTGACACACTTTCTCGTTTATTAATTAGCGTTGGGTTTCTGTTACTTGCAACCAAAACCAAAACCCTGAAAAACACAAGATAGTAATCTCTAATTATGGGGAAAAAATCCAAAAATAACTAACCCCTTCTTATCTCATTAGTCTTCATGAAAACTGAACAAATGGGGTCATTGGAAATGCCACTGCTTCCAAGCTCTTCAATACTAACCTGCTGAATCCTTTTTACTTTGTGTTGGAATGCAGAGACCAAGGATTTGGGGACTGATACTGTAATGAGTAACAGAACAGAGAGTATTGTTCATTACTTTCAGAAGCAGCAACTTAAGTCTTGCAGCCAAGTTTTTCTAAGGGACCCCAGGTGTGCAATTTGCAAGCAAATGACAATCGACATGACTATTGATTGCTTCGACCAGCTAATTATGAGTCTGTAATTTCCTGGGCCCTAGGATTTCTCTCCTATTTCCTATATTGGAATTCTCCTTGGATCTCATTTGTTTGCCCTCAAATGATCCCTAGAGAGGAACTTCTCCTCTCATCAGCCTTCCCCACATCCTTCTCCATCCTGCTGGCCTCTCAATAACTGTGTCACCAGATTTCAAAGGGACTTTCAGCTTATTGCATAATCAGCTCTTCCTCTGAGACATCCCCCACCCCCATCATTACCTCAGGGTGTTGGAACTTTGCTGTAAGCTGCTGACAGATCATTAAAGATCCCAGCTGTTCCTGGTCCATAACAACCCCTTTCAACTGGGTCTCCTTCCAGGAACAGCTGCAAGAGCTCCAGAAAGGAAGGGAGGAGACACATTTAGCATGATAACAAATCAGTAGGGAGTGGCCAGTTTACCCAGAAAGGCTGTGATGCAGTTATATCCACCCAGCAACTCTCCCCACCCTCTAGGAGAGAGACAAATTCATGCTGCCTCTGTGTGAAAACTCTTCATATCCAAAGGAATGAAATCAAGAATTTCAGCCGACCCCTGCTCCCTGGAGAGGAGCCTGGACAAGGTTCTTGCTTTTTCCATCATCATTCACAAAAAGGCCTGTGAGTGGTTACAAGAAGATTATTATCTTGCATACACATACATGTAACATATACTCACACCAAATTAACAACATGGAAGAAGTAGCTGTCATCTATCTCACGCAGTGCACTGTGCAAAGAGTTCAACATGTTTGCAGGCTGGGCGTGGTGGCTCATACCTGTAATCCCAGCACTTTGTGAGGCCGAGGCCGGTGGATCATCTGAAGTCAAGGGTTCAAGACCAGCCTGGCCAACATGGCGAAACCATCTCTACAAAATACAAAAATAGTAGCTGGGTGTGGTGGCACATGCCTGTAGTCCCAGCTACTCGGAAGACTGAGGCAGGAGGATCGCTTGAACTCCTGGGAGGTGGAGGTTGTAGTGAGTCATGATTGCATCACTACACTCCAGCCTGGACAACAGAGCGAGACTCTGTCTCAAAAACAAACAAACAAAAAAAAAAAACAGACATGTTTGCTTGTGAATCCTTCCTTAAAAACAAATCACTGATTAATAAGGAAACCAAGGCACAAAGAGATCGAATAACTTGCCCATATTTGCACAACTCAGAAGTAGTGGAACTGGGATTTGAACTCAAGTCAATCCGACTCAAGCCTATGCTGTCAACTCTAATCCCATTCCAATATAAGCCCCATTCAATTACCTAATTGGTACAGAGTCTGGGATTTAGTGGGCACCATTAAAGTTTCATTTAATGAATTTATTTTAATGAAGGCAAATTCGTGCCACTATTCTTCTGAAATGCGCTTTACCCCAATCACTTTATCTACCTGGAAAACATCGAATGATTGTGCAAGATATATCTTAATTCTCATGTACAGTATACAAAGATTTTACAAGAAGCCCCCTTCCTTTGTTCAGTGGACAGTCTTAGTCATTCCCTCCACATTGTCTCTATTATTGCCTATGTGGCACAATTCTGTATGTATCAAAGACTTTAGTTGTCTGCCTACCCCATGAGAGCTAAGCAACATTGCCTTGAACTTTCTTTTTTCATGGCTTCAGGAAATGCTCCCTCAATATTTCTGCTAATTCCCAAGGGTTTTACATCTCCTTCTCTGTTCTATCTCTCAAGCTCCAGCTTCCTCTATTATTGCTTTTGTCTATCACTACACCACTTGGGAATAAAATTTAACACCTTTAATTTCTATTATACATCAATGTCAGTTTTTCATGAGCCTCATAATTTGGGAGGGAGGGCAGCAAAAGGAGTCAAGTAGTGTAGCACTCCACTTTCTACCATCTTGTTTGCTCCTACCCTTACCCCTCTCCGCACTCCTCTTACAAGCAATATAATTCCTCAGTTTCTTCACACAATGTATACAGAGCAATTTTCCCCCAAATTCTGGTACCAACTAACAACAAGGCCTTGGAAGGAAGGAACAGCAAGGGATGAGAGTAGAGTGTAGGAAAAGGGGTGGGGACTCAAATCATACCCAAATCCCTCAAGTATTTAATAATTATTTCTTGAGTATCCCCTATCTGTGAGCTAATTAAGACACAGAGATGAAGAAAAACAAGATGTCTATTGTTATGAAGGTTACATCCTAGTAGAAGGAACACAAAGCAAATGAATAAACACAGTGCTTTCCAACTGTGATGATGTGAAAGTAACCTGTGAGGTGGATGGTGACTAATTAAGGTAGAGTGGCCAGGCATGGCCTGACCTTAGAGGTGATATTTGAGCTGAGAGTTGGAGAGGTGAAAAATCAGCCATGCCATGAACTTGAGACAAGGGTTATAAACTGAAAGAACTATTAGGGCAAAAACTCTGAGGCAGCAACAAGCTTTTGTGTGTTCTGGAAAAAAAAAAAAGTGAGAAAGTAGCCGTAAAATATGAAGACAGAGACAGATAGTGGCAGAACACATAAAAGGTTTTTTTCTTAACTCCAGTGGAAATCTATGGGATATTTTTGACATATGAGTGACCCAATCTAATCACCAAAACATTTTTTTCAAACAAAATAAACACTTCTTTCTATTTATGCATGTATTTTCCTTACCAGACTATGAGTTCCTTGAAACAGACAGGCATTGGACAAGTTACCTCATATAAAATGATGAAATGACATAGACATAGTTTCATGTTTTGCATTCTTCTCATTTCATGTTTTACAAATGAATGAAAAATGCTTGAACAAATGAATAAATTATTATTAAAAATACATGCTTAACATGTATTTCAATATTTAAATGTATATATAAAGCAAAGTTGACAGAAATAAAAGGAGAAGTAAACAAATCTTCAGTCATGATCTAACGGTTAAAGAAAAGTCATGAGAAAAATTAAAAATAATTTAAACTGAATGGCAGTGAGAATATTGTATGTCAAAACTTGCGATATAAAGCAAAAACAATGCATATATTAGAAAAAAGATTTAAAATTAATCTTCTAAACTTTCATTTTAAGAGGCTAAGAAGTAAAATTAAATCTACAGTAAGTAGAAAAACGGAAATAATAATAAAAGTAGGTATCAGTGAGCTAGAAAACAGAAAAGCAATTAAAAAATCAACAAAGGCAAAAAAACACACGTTTTAAAAATATTAACAAATTGTTAAACCCCAGACAACACTGATGAAGAAAAAAAAGATAGAAGACATAATATCAAGGGAAAAAAAGGAGAGCCATTATTGCAATTTCTATAGAAATTGTAAGGATAATGCAATAAATATATCCTACAAAATGCTCTTAGCCAGAATATGTAGATATGTAAAGAATTACTACAAATTAATAAAAACAAATAATCCAACTTTTTTCAAAGGTAAAAACATTAAAAGGTAATTCACATAAGAGAATATACAAATGTAAATTAACAAATAAATGTATTAGTCGTCAAGAAAATGCGAAGTAATGGCAAAAACTGCAATTACTTTTGCACCAACCTCATACTACCATACCTACATAAGGATAGCTAAAATTTTAAAAACTAACAAAATTAAGTTTGGGTGAAGTTAAAGAACAACCAGAATTTGCGAACACTGCTAGAGGAACCACAAATTAATACCCTTTTAACACTGTTTATTAGTATCTATTAAAGCAAACGTATGTGTCTCTATAACTCATCAATTCCAATCCTGTATATACACCCCTCCAAAAGGTGTGCTTATTTCACAGCAGCTCTATCATCATATCTCCTAACTAGAAATACCAAGAGCAGGATGAATGAATCTCACAGAGAGTATTAGACAAAAGAAGCTAGACACAATCAGCTTCATGCTGTATGAATCCATTTCTATGAAATTCAAAATCACAAAACTAACCTATAGTGCTAGAGATGTCCTTCCAGGTGGTGTGTGTTGGTAGTAAGAGTCATGAACAAGCCTTCTGGGGCACTGGAAATGTTCTATGTCTTGATCTGCATGATAATCCCATAAGTGTGCATAGATGTAAGAGTTTATTGAATCCTATGCCTAAGATCTGTTTACTTCACTGTTTGTGAATTAGGCCTCAGTTAAAAGGTTCAAAACAAAAGTTATGTATTATTTAAACATTCCTTAAACAAACAAAAACAAGTTATTCATTAAAGCAATAGTCACGCTGCATGTGGTGGCTCATGCCTTTAATCCCAACACTTTGGGAGGCCAAGGAGGGCAGATCGCTTGAGCCCAGGAGTTCAAGACCAGCCTGAGCAACATGGTGAAATCCCATCTCTACAAAATACACAAAAATTAGCCAGGTGTGGTAGCATGCATCTGTAGTCCCAGCTACTTGGGAGACCAAGGCAGAAGAACCGCTTGAGCCATGGAGGTCGAGGCTGCACTGAGCCATGATCATGCCACTGCTCTCCTGCCTGGGCCACAGAGTGAGACCCTGTCTCAAAAAAAAAAAAAAAAAAAAAAAAGTCATGTAATAATAATATGGCTGATTTCTCCCCACTGGCAACATGCTCCCCCAGCATAAAACTATGACCAATTCATAATTAGACTCTTACTTCTTGGAGCCTAGTAGATGTTCAATATGTAATTGTTGAGTTTACAGAATTACAGTAATGGAAGGGCATAAGTTTATCTGTTTTCCCTTTTAGAGAGCTCTCTCTAACTCATCTGATGGTGCAGTCCAGATGGTATATCTCTAGGAATTCATTGTTTCCACTATGTTGGGCCAATAAATTATGCCAGCTACCACATGGAGATGTTCAAGCTTCTGAAAGTACCAACCTCACATGAGCTTAGAAGCTGGCAGACACCTGGGAATGCTAAGATGTAACAGAATGTCCAATAATGTGAAGTGACCTCAGTGAATGCTTGGGAAGGTGCAAAACATAAACAGAATTCAAAACAGTAAGACAATAGTGTAGCAAAAGTGAGGTGACTTTAAGAACTTCAAAATGAGGTTAGTCTCTGAAGATAAAACTGCTAAAATCTATCCCTGAAATATGAGCCATCTATCAATGTTGACCGATCAGTTGTTAGAGTTTGGGGAAATGCTCAAATTTTAATCAAAATAGTTAGGGAATAGCCTCAAGGAAGCACAGATGATACTAGTCTACCTCAAACTGCATGCACACAGTATCAGCTTGGCACATCAGCATGAGCTAACTTATCAGAGAAAAACAAATTGATTTTTGGTAACTTGGCCAGAGCTGAGACTTCATCAACTGCATTGACTCTCGTTGGAAGGAAAGGATGTGCAAGCACGGTAGGGATGATGGGCATGCCCGGGGATGATGGGCAGGCCATCCTAAAGGGAAACACTGTATCAGCATTTACCAGCCCTGTCGTGACTTTGGATCAGAAAGCAGAAGTATTCTGGTTAACAGAAAAAGTTGACTGTTGAGGGATAAGTGGAATTTTCTGTAATCATTCTTGCCTAGGTACAATCACTTTGGGTTAGAACTACCTCCCTTTGCTCTAATCCCTTTACTCAGAAGTGTCCTGGGAAATGTACAGAGGCCTTGTTTAATTTCCCATGGGGAGCCACATATGAGGAACAAATGTGACCCTGAGCATCAAGGTCTGGCTGCTCATCATGGTTATTAAGTAACATTTGTTAGTCATTCTGAGCAGTCACTTACTGACCTATATTACTCAGGATAGGCCGAAAGTGCTGTTTCAAAAACCCTGAATCTCAGTAGCTTAACCCAATAAAAGTTTAGTGTTTTCCCTCACTTACGGTCATGCATGAGTCTTGGGTGGGAATGGACAAGGAAGCCCTAATCCACACATTCAACGAGGAACCTAGGCCTCTCTTATCCTTGACACCATCGTCCCCCAGGTCCTCAGGGATCTCTTATTTCAATTGATAGATTAATAAAGAGAGCAAGAATTGCACATAGAAGGTTTGCTGGGCCAGTTTGAATGGACATAAAATGCGTATTCACATTCCAGTGGTGGGAACTCATTCACATGGTCGCATCTAACTCCAAGAGAAATTGAGAAATACTTTCTGAGTACTCAGAAAAGAGAGCACAGAAACTGTCATGCCCTAATAATCTCTGCCTCTTGTACTAAATGTTTTATATTAATTATATTATGTAATCCTTATCACATTCCTTAAATGGTGGTAGAATCAGAGTATTGTAATCTTACAGGAGAGGAAACAGAAGTATAGCTGGGATAAGTAACTCGCTGAAGAACAGGGAACTAATTGTATTTGAGCCAAAGCAAGGTTAGAGCACATCTCTGGAGTTCTTGCTTTTAATCACTAAGATAAACTATATTTATTGTGGCAAGTTAATATTAAAATATTAGCCTTCCGATTTATAAGTTTCAGGGCATTTACAAGACAGTGAGTTTGAACTGGAAGACTAGATTCTAGAATACAGTGACCCTCCAAGGCACTTCCTCCTCTGAGGCCATGATGAATGTCCAGCCAAGCCCACAGTACATCCTGTCTGGACAAACTAAAACAAATAAGGATATGAGTTAAGAGTAAATGAGGACTTATCACCAAGCCAAGTGGAATTCTTCAAATCTTACATGAGTTGAACTTTTAAAATCTCTAGCACAACTCAATGAAATAGGTACTATTATGAAGATATTGCAACACAGAGAGATTAAGAAACTTGCCCAGGATTGCAACACAGAGAGATTAAGAAACTTGCCCAGGACCACACAGTCAGAAAGGCCCAGAGCCAGAGTTAGATCCAAGGCAACTTCAGTTCTAGAATACGTTCTCTGGGCCACTATGTTAAAGAAAAGTTCAACAAGGATGACATTAACTCTGTTGGTATACTGTTTTCATCCACAGTGATTCCCATAATCACCCACATAGAATGAAAACTTGATGTAACTCATGTATCATCTCCTCTTCCGAGGAGGACAGGGCACTTCTTCACACAAAAAGGTACACAGGAAGTATTTATGAAACTAAAATTATTTAAGTTGTATTAAATTGAAGGTTGTAACATGGTGCCCTTTTTCCTTTCATCTATATCCATAAAATTAAAGACAGCTAAGTATTTTACATAAATTATCTCATTTAATCCTCATAAAACTCACCAAGGATATGATTTTACTTCCATTTAACAGGTCATAACACCAGGTTTTATCATAAAGAAACAAAGTCTGATAATATCTGACTTATATATGAGAATAAACTTCCTGGTGACACTTTTATAATGATTTCTGAACATCTCTCTAAATGATGAGAAATATCCTACTCTGGCATTCCAAGAATATAGGCAGTTGAAAATTCAGGACTTTGCTTTCACAATTCTATCTTTTTTACTTCCAGGGAAGTCATTTCCGTGAAGCACTGGTGTGAACAACAGTCACAAGTGGGAAGAGCAATGGAACAAGGAGGAGGAGGAATGAAATGGTCCTATAATTTTAGAAAGAGTGTGAAAAAAAGAAGTTAGACTTCTAGGTTCTATTTCTGGCTCTGCTTCTGTTTTCAAGCCAGCCAGCCATCTTTCTACCTTTTTATCCATTAATTGCCAAAGGTGGGGAAGAATATAGACTGAGTTTAAAGCACCTTGTCATGCTTGGATGAAAGATCATGTATTATGACCAGTGCAAAACCAGAATTGATCATGTTGTGAAATCCACACTGTGTTGTAATATATTGGTTTCAAGCTTTTCAGGAATACTTTTACTCCGAATTCATAAGGTCAGAGAAGGCAAAATTGCATTTTAAGATGGGAATGCCAAAGATGGATGTAGCCCATTGAAAACAGGCAATGGTTTTGAGCAAAGCTAGCCCCACAACAACTTGTAATTGTAGTGAAGTTTGTGATCCATCATAGGCTCTTTTCTTCCTGCCTTTTTCTTCCTCATTAAATAACCCATTTCCCTAAGTACCAGTTTGTATATATTTTCTTTATTATTATTTGTATATGTGTAAGGAGCACAAATGCAATTTTATTACATGGATATATTGTGTAGTGGTGAAGTCTTAGTTTTCAGTATATCCATCACCCAAATAATGTACATTGTAACCTGTTAAGTAATTTTTTAGCATCCACCCTCTACTCACCCCCCAACCCTTCTGAGTCTCCAATGTCGATCATTCCACACTCTATGTCCATTTGTACACATTACATAGCTCCCACTTATAAGTAAGACTATGTGATACTTGTCTTTCTGTTTCTCAATTGTTTTACTTAAGATAATGGCCTCCAGTTCCCTCCATGTTTCTGCAAAAGACATGATTTCATTTTCTATGTCCAAATAGTATTCTATTGTGTATATATACCACATCCAATCATCCACTGATGGACACTTAGATTGATTCCATATCTTTGCTATTGTGAATAGTGCTGTGGTAAACATATGACAACTGTAGGTATGTTTTTGACATAATGATTTCTCTTCATTTGGATATACACCTAGTAGTGAGATTGCAGGATAGAATGCTAATTCTATTTTTGGTTATTTGAGAAATCTCCATACTGTTTCCATAGAGGTTGTGCTAATTTACATTCCCAACAACAGTGTGTAAGTGTTCCCTTTTCTCCTCATCCTCCCCAACGTCTGTTATTCTTTGTCTTTTCAATAATAACCATTCTGACTGCTGTAAGATGATATCCCATTGTGGTTTTAATTTACATTTATCTGATGATTAGTGCTGTTGAGCATTTTTTCATATGCTTGTTGGCCATTTGCATGTCTTCTTTTAAAAAGTGTCTATTCATATTCTTTCCCACTTTTTAATGGGATTATTTGGGGTTTTTTTGTTGAGTTGCTTGAGTTCTTTGTAAATTCTGGACATGGACTCGTATCAGATGCATAGTTTGCAAATATCTTTGCCCATTCTGTAGGTTATCTATTCACTCTGAGGATTATTTCTTTTGCTGTCCAGAAGCTTTTTAGTTCAATTAAGTACCATTTGTCTATATTTGATTTTGTGGCATTTGCTTTTGAGGTCTTTGTCACTGAATTCCTTGCCTAGACTAATGTCCAGAAGAGTTTTCTCTAGGTTTTCTTCTAGTATTTTTATAGTTTCAGGTCTTACGATTAAGTTTTTAATCTATCTTGAGTTGATTCTTGTATATGGTGAGTGACAGGTTATCCCTCTCAAGAATATTGCGTATTCGAGGAAAAAGAATTCCAAGAAAGAAACTGTGTGTACAGCATTGTGGCCCATTAACTATCCTTCCAGTTTGATATTCACATAAATATCCTCCTGCTGAGGGAGGATGGTAAGGAGAAGCAGTGCTGAAGAATTCTGAGGTCCTTCTCAATATTGTGAAGTATTCTTAATCAATGAAGGACAGTTGTTGTTGCATTTAAATGATTAGTGCTTTCCCAATAGCCATCTTAAATTACTAGCAATAGCCATCCTAGATTGCATAGATTGTGGTAGTTTTCATCCTGAGCACTGAAATTTCATGAGACATACTGCAAGTTTTTATGGGGAAGAGTGTGATCATGGTGACATGCTTAGTGTGGGCGTGGGTCCATATGGTCTTGATCCAGGGATGTAGTTTTGACTATAGGCCATTTATTTGTCACAGAGTTCTAAGAATAGCAGGTATCTCTTGAACTCCTCCTTCCTCCAACTTAAACAAGTGGTCCAGGGCCATGTCAATACTAATGTCAATGTCAAGGGTAAATTACTTGTGATCTGTAAACAAATCTTTACAATGCCAAAGCAGTGTCCTTCAGAAGTAGGAAGATATCTCTTTTTCACAATCTCTGTCATATATTGTCCCATATTTTTCCCAAACAGGACTTTCTCCTCAGGTCTCACTGGTGGAAATGGGTCCTTCAACCTCTACCAGACCCCTTTCCATCAGACATCAGTATGAATTTGTTGGTTTGTGTTCAGATACTCTGATGTTCTCCTCACGCTCTTCAACCCTCTTCCCTTTCACAAAAGGAGGCACATCAATCTCTTCTTAGAAGAAGTCCTCTTAATCTGATGTAAAGCACCTCAGATAAATAGAAGGCTAAAGGCTACTGTCTCTACCACCTCATAGATATGCCCAGGCATCCTGAATTTCTTTTACGCTTACCTGAGACCTCCCTCCTTCATCCTATTCACAAAAGTACAGATGACAGGCTCATACAGCTCAGCATCACAATGTCTTCCCAATCCTATTTCATTAATTTCTAAAGAATTACAGTAAAATAACAATCTTCAAAAAGTGCCTATGTCTAAGAACCTCTTTTAAAGTAACTTAATGTTTCTTTCTCTCTTTCCTATACGTGCAACAGGTCTCTACTTTTAAAACTTATGTATGTGGCCGGGTGCAGTGGCTCATGCCTGTAATTGCAGCACTTTGGGAGGCCGAGGCGGGTGAATCGCGAGGTCAGGAGTTCGAGACCAGCCTGGCCAATATGATGAAACCCCGTCTTTACTAAAAATACAAAAATTAGCCGGGTGTGGTGGCAGCACCTGTAATCCCAGCTACTCGGGAAGCTGAGGCAGGAGAATCACTTGAAACCAGAAGGTAGAGGTTGCAGTGATGAGCTGAGATCACGCTACTGCACTCCAGCCTGGGCAACGAGAGCAAAACTCCATCTCAGAAAAACAAAAAACAAAACAAAACAAAACAAAGTATGTATGTGACTCTCTTAACAACGAAACCTCCTCTATTAGGAATCTTACTACTGTGTTACTTCATCTCAAATCTTTTAATTGTCTCCTGGTGACTTTGAGAAGTATCATGCAGAAAACCTCTCCATTTTCACTCCACTTTGAAACTGGTCATGTCTTGGGAAATGACTCATTCTACTAACCATATAGCAAAGAAAAAAAACATAGCTCTTAGTTTAAAACATGAGCAATTGTGTCACACATCTTTGTGTTTTGGTAAATTCATCATTAGAGAGAGAGAAAAAAACATCAATGGAGTTTAAACCCTTTGTCTTGTTAAGTCACAAAAAATTCTTGGGCTAAATAAACCATGCAGTGTCAAGTTCATGCTGTTTCTACAATCTCATTATTTCCGGTTCCTCAATAAAGCAGGGTACCAGTTATTCTAATTTCAAAGTGCCTCCCCACACTCTAACACAGAAAACCTTGGTTAAGAAATAAAAGGCATGCTCTCATTCAGGCACACATGAGGAGGTTAGTCGTTTTGGTTCATTATTTCTAAATAACGCAACAAGCCCGGGAAATTTTTGTAGTTTTCAAATGGTCCTGCAAATCGATGTCAACCTTGCATGTTAGAATCATGATTGCCTGTTGTGTCTCTTTGATTATTTAGGGGAAAAAAAGGTATTGAAATATATACTAATGGATTATTTAGGGAATTAGAGTGTAATGAACATGGGTTAACTTTAGTGCTTCAGAGCAGTATGAGAGCTACACAGTTACCAGCAAAGGATGGGAGCCTCCTGAAAGCTGGAATGCTGCAAATATATCTCATCACCTTCAAATCCTGACCACATTTTTTTCCACATGTATTAATTTAACACATATTATTGAGTATTTAAAATGTGCCATATTCTGCCTACATCTAACGGCAACAATAAAAAATTGTGGTCCTTCCTCCAAAGCTCAAAAGCTACTAGAGACACTGATTTATAAAGAGATCATAATACTCAAATAATATAAAGGATATAAAGAATGTGGATAGAAAGTGCAATGAGAAGTCACCATATTAATACATTAAAGAAAAAATTCTTAGCATCCTCTTCGTAGATGGTAATAAGTCATGTGATGGCATTCAATCTCCTGGCCACAAAAGAGAAACCTTATTTCTCCTAATAAAATACAAGAAAACAAGCAGAGGAGCTTGTTTTCTTCCAGTAAGGTGGGCATATGACAATGTGTGCTTATCCCCTTGTTCAATCAGCTACTGGTTTGCTCTCTTCCCAGGACAGAGGGAGTAGCAAAGCTAATTGGTTAATTGCCATTCATTGAGCCTTGTCAAGGTAACCTCTTGCTTCTTTAGACATTTGGGCTCCCGGGCAGAAATGGTTCTTCTTTCTTCTCTGCTTCTTGTTTCAGCATGGGAAACTTTTCCGAAGAAGGCCTTTCCTAATCCCATGGGTTAAAATTGTCTGCACAATGACATATAGCTCTATGAGCTATATCATAGAGGGTGTTTCAGGTCTTTTGAATTTGATCTTAAAAGCAATAGGAAATCATTGAAGAATATTAAGCAGGGAAGAGGCATGATCTGTTCTGTGTTTTCAAAAGTTCACCATAGCTGCCACATACTGAATGGTTTGCTAAGAGACCAGTTCAGAGGCCTCTGCTTGGCCTTTTGCAGGAGCAATGGATGGAGAAACAAGGATGGTTTCAGGATACAGTTTGAAATCAGAATGCACAGCTCTAAGTAATTGAAGAGTTGCAGAGGACAAGGGAAAAGAAACTGACAAGGATAATTTCCGAGTTTCTGTCTTGAGCAACTGTATGTATGGAGGTGTCCTTTTTTGAGATGGGAAATTCTGCAGAAGGAGCGCACATTCAGGAACCTGGAGGAGGATCAGGAACTCCCTTCTAGACAAGTTGAGATTTAGGAGATATATACAGAAGCTGCTAGCAGTCCAGTTGGATATTCGAGTCTATAGCACACACACATACACACACACACTCTCTCTCTCTCTCATGAGATGACTGAGATGAAAATATAAATTTTGAATTTGTCAACATATATAGATGATATTTAAAGCCCTGAGTGTGAGGTGATCCCCTAGGGAGAAGAAAAAAATGAAAAGAGAGAAGAAAGAGATTGAGAGAATGAGATGTGGTTAAAGGCTATAATTAGCTACTGTTAACTGTCGCTGGGAAGGACTTGTCTTTGAGTACACAAAGAATAATGGGCAGATTTACTTTCCATTAAAATGATAGGATGAAGGTGTCAGGAATGTTTTCTATGATTTTTTCCAGGCCACCCCAGTAGCTGGCCTCTCGTCCCCTCTCCCAATCCCAAATTTCATCCTCAAAGGTACAACACTATGGGATATAAGAAGTCTTGCTAAGTGAGAGTAGAGGAATACTCTTTTTGATGTGTGTTATTTACTTCTAGGTATTAAGTTTTCTCCCCCAAGAGTGCCATCTGCGAATTTGTAGTGTTTGTATTCTCACTAGTTCTGTTAGCCCTGTTAACCAAGTGAAATCTCCATGTGAGAAGCCAGAGGGTAGTTATCAAATCCTACCATTCAGGCACTTTATGGAAATGAACTAAGTAGATTACAAAACGAAGAGCCAAATGCCAAATACCATCCTCCCTACATCAGTCCCTAGGTTGACATTTAGGCAACAGCCTTTGAGTCTATGAGATTTTCTGAGATTGTTCAGAAATCTAGCCAAGGTTACTAAAAACTTCAATTCAAGAACCAGTGGGTCTTTGCCACTTACTTAGTGCTTCATGAATATGCACTTTAGCATGTACCCCTTCCTGTTCTTTTTTTTCTCTTTCCTTTTCTCTGTGATTTTTATACATGATGCCCAGCTCACTACAGGTCAAGCACAAGGAAAAGAGGTATCAAGTGTGAAAAGAATATGTGACAGCTGGTGCCATAGAGCCCCCATCAAGGGAGGGAAAAACAGAATAAGACCAATTTCAATTTTTCCTACAGTGCTTTCAAAATATTACCTCACTTGTAAGCCAAATTTGGGTGTAATCATAGAAAGCATTTCATGGCACAGAATTGTTATTTAGCTAAATGTGCCAAGTCAATTCACTCAAGGTTACAGTATAACCATCCATTTCTTCTTTACTCTTTCCTTTTACGGTTAATGACCCCTCTCAAAATGGGAGCTGGTAGAAAAATACACCCAACTTTCTGCTGTTCATGGTGCTAACACTCAGGGAGTCTTCTATGACAGTGGTCCTAAAATTTTAATAGGTGTAAGAATCACCTGGAGCATTTGTTAAGATAGTTTTATGCACCCCTTCTGATTCAGCAGGTCAGATGAACTTGCATTTCTAACATGTCCGCAGGTGATGCTGATGCTGCTGGCCCTACAACCATATTTTGAGAACCAATTTGTACTCGATCTCCCAGAGGTCCGAGTGGAAATGAGCCCCAGTTGCTCACATAGTAACCTACTCAATAACTCACTCTTTCTTCACTTCTTTCCCTTCCCCACGTGATGTTCCTATTCCTCTAACCAGTGTTTTCTGGGATCATCTCCCAATAAACTATCTTCACTCAAATCTCAGGCTCAGTGACCATTTCTGAAATTAATTCAAACCAAGATAAAGACAGAGCCACAGGGCAAATAAGCAAAAAGGAAAGCAATGGGAAACGTCTCAGCAGGAGGCTGCCCATGCTGCTGTGCAGAGCATTGCTGCAGCCTCAGGGCTCCTGGAAGTTTCAGCGGTATGCTCTCTGCAAGCCTCACTCCAGACTCAGTCTCAGGCCAGATCATTAGGTGGACTAAGCCTTGGACTAATGCTGCTTTTTTGGCTGCCTAAATGCCCAAGTCCAAAATCTTGATATAATCTTGGATTTCTCACTCTCCATTTCCCTTTATCATCCAATTGATCATCACATGTTGCCACTTCAGCCTCTTTACTTCAAAGATGTTTCCTCATCCACATCCTCTATGTCCAGTTCAGGACCTCCCTCATCCTTTTTCCCTTGGCAAACAAGAGTCAAGTGACTGATGTCTCTGTCCTTAGTCTGGTCTCTTTCTTTTTTGAGTCAGAGTCTCTCTCGCTCTGTCGCCCAGGCTGGAGTGCAGTGATGTGATCTTCACTAACTGCAACCTCCGCCTCCCGGGTTCAAGTGGTTCTCCTGTCTTGGCCTTTGGAGTAGCCGGGAATACAGGCGTGTGCCATCACGCCCAGCTAATTCTTATATTTTTAGTAGAGACGGGATTTCACCGTGTTGGCCAGGCTGGTCTCAAACTCCTTACCTCAGGTGATCCGCCCACCTTGGCCTCCCAAAGTGCTGAGATTACAGGCATAAGCCACTGTTCCCGGCCCCCTCTTCTTTACATCCTTAATACTGATGCTAGTATAAACTTTCTAGAATGAAAATATGACCAGTCCCTGAAAACCTTCTGGTGGCTCCTCGGATAAAGGCCGAGATCAAAAAAGGCCATCTATAACCAAATCCCTGCTAAGTTCTCCAGTCTAATCTCTCATTTCTTCCAAGCATACACTGTACACTTAAGTCACGTCAATTTACTTTCATTTCCCTACACAGATGCTCTCTTTCACCTCCATGCTTCTGCTGACATGCCTGGAATTCACTTATTCGACAAATATTATACTCAACTCCAAATCTATGCCAGATACTGCTCTAGATGGTAGTTATATAGCTGGGAACAAACATGATAAAAATTCTGCCCTCAGGGAGCTTCCCTTCTCAAATGGTGAGATAAACAATATACAAAATCAATAAGAAGAATGTCAGATAGTGACATGTGCCAAGGAGAAAGAAGATGCAGTGTGATAGAACAAGTTCAATTTTAAACGGGATATGAAGGGAGCCCTCAATTAAAAAGAATACATTTGAGCAAAATCCTCCTGGAGAGAGGCAGTGAGTCTTGCAGATATCTGAGATAGGTTGTTTCAGCAGAGGGAACAGCAAGGCTGAAAACCCATCCTTGTTCTCCTTTTCCTGCCTGGATTCCCTTATCTAATTCATCCTCCAGGTTGGATCTCTCCTGCTACCTGGAGCCTTGGCTAACTCCCATTGTACATTCTCAACTAAACATCCCACCTCTTTGCTCTGAGAACATCTGGCCATGTGCTTATTACAGCATTTAAAATATTGATGATAATAAATTGTAGTTAACATGTGTAACGTACTTATTGAAGGCCAGGCATTGTGTGGCTTACTTGGATGACCTGCTTTCAATACTCATGTCACTGTAAGAAGTTGTGTATTTATATTATCTCATTTTATTATCTCATCCCTGTCTGCTTTACAACAAGGAAGAAATTGACACACAGAGAAGTTAAGTAACTTGTTTAAGATCACCAAGAATTCTAGACTGGGCTTTTGGATAACAGGGATAATATATAGCTCCCATATGTGTGCCCTTCACAATGGTCTGGCTCTCAAAAATGATCACTAGCTCAATGCTTCAAAAAGACCTTAACATATTCATATAGTAAAATGGAACTTCTCTCTGTATCTTACCAAATCATGATCACATGAATTTATACATGTTTGATGAGTATGTTTGTGATGGTATAACTTAAAAGTGAAATTTATTTGGTGAGACTCTGGGGTCACCTCACAAAGAAAGACTGGCATCTTTCAGAGAAGCTGGTATGGAAATGCAATGCAAAGCTGTTTGGCTGCAAATTGGGAGAGACGTGCTCTATGAATTAAGACTCCATAGACTGAGGGAAACTGTAGTGGTTTCAATGAAAAGCTCCAAATGGAAAATCAGATGTTCAGAATCACAGATGTTGATGTATCATCAAGCCGCTTCTCACATGAGCACCTCCACATTGCTCTCCAGCTGAGTGGCAAGTCTCCGGGTGAGTAACTCCAGGGAGTTATTTATATAATTATGGTCAACAGTTCTCCCAAGCAACTCCATGTGGGCTTGCAAGTGTCTAATATTTGTGAAGTTCTGCCAGCTAATCTTACCACTTCTCAGCTCCAGAATTGTACTACGTGTCTTTCTAGCCTAGTGTTTCCTAAGTGGCAATGATTTTGCCCTTTGGGGGATATTCAGCAATATCTGGAGATGTTTTTGGTTGTCACAACTGGTGGGGTCATGTGCTACTGGCATCTAGTGGTTAGAGGCCAGGGATGCTGCTAAACATCTTACACTGTACAAGACAGTCTCCCACAACAGAGAGTTATCCAGTCCAAAATGTCAACAGTGCCACAGACCTGTCTTGTTGCCTTTTATAAACCAAAGTAGCTCCCTTTGGTTCTCACCCAATGATGTGTCAAGAATATAAGCACTGTCCTTGCTGTTGTTTATTGGGGAGAATTATTGTTGCATTACATACATTTCCTGAAGTTGAATTGGGATGAATCATTGGAGCAAAAATGATTCTCAGGTTGCTGCTTCAGCCTGGCATGCCCTTCATACCCTATCCTTGGGGTGAACACTAACTCCCCTTTAAATTCAGAAGTGCCACTTCCAATATGAAGACTTCTCTAACGCCCCACAGGGAGAAATAATCACCTTTTCCTTTGCAACCCAACCATATCCCGTACATAATTCCAGCAAAGAAACCATAACACTTCATTGTCATTATTGTTACAAGCCTGTCTCCTTTACCACATCCCCATTAACCCTTCACTGGAGCTCAGAGACCATGTCTTACTATTTTTCATTTCCCATGCCCATAGCACAGCACCTGGCCCTTAATAGACATTTAATGCACGTATTTGAAATGAATGCATTTTCAGGGAGAAATCTGGTTCTAGCAGTTGTTCTACATTCAGCTACTCTAATTTTTACCATAAATGTGACTTTCTTCTCCAGTTTCCAAATAGAATAAAAGCCAAGCAAACTACATGGCCCATCCCTTTGCCCTCAGCCTCATGGCCCATATTACTAATGTTCAAGTTCAGAAGACATTTATCCAAAGCCCCAAAACAGCAATATGAAAGTCCTAGTGGTGGTGGGAAAGGATGATAAAAATAGGCTGCTTAAAAATCAAGCACTTTTGCACAGAAAAAAAAAGGAGAGGCAAACAGCCACTGGCACCTTCCTGTGAGTAACAGAAGTTTCTATTTTAAAAGAAAGGCAGTCAAATAACAAGCAACTTTATCACAATGCTGCTTTCCCAGATTTTTTGGCCAAGGCAACACATCAGCCTGGATCAGGCTCTTGGCATTCCATGATGGACCCCGCTCCAGTGATGATTCATAGCAGCCATGTGAGGAATGGAGACTTTCACACGAACTTGCCTCTTAAAAAAAAAAAAAAAAAAAAAGCCAGCTATTGCTGATATCTCCAGATATCAGCCAGTAAATGCAGCTCTGTCAAGCCTGCATGCAGCACTCAGCTTCTTTCCTTGGTAAATGACAAGGTAAGTGATGAGGTGGCCAATGGCCTGGCCTCTCAGTGGTTCCCCATCATTTTACTCTCAGGTAGCCAGGATGTATGTTTCCTCTCTTGGTTCAGTGTTCAAGTATCCCAGAAGTTTCATGAACACAGTGGAAAAACAAATCTAATCCTTGTTTTCTTTCTTCACTCTTAAACTTTCTGTGGTTTTGAGTAATCTGTGTAGCTTTTGGATGACTTTCATGTTAGGAATTTAAAAAAAAAAAAAAAAGTTCCCCTTACATCATTTTGACTTCCAGGTATTAAATAGTTGAGATGTCTAAGTTTGTTTGTGTTTTCATTAAGTTAACATTTCTATCACCGTCTGCTCCTGATAGGCTTCAAGAAAACAATGCTGACCGTTTAAGAATAAAACAACACAGTTCATTGGAAGGAAACAGAAAGGATGAATGCTCCTCGTAGCCTAAACTGAGTTGATTATCATTCTTGGACACAATGTTGGCTTCAAGTTTTCCTGAAGCTAAGCCAGAAAAAAGAACAGATTGCAAGTGTGTGCATGTCAACACTGAGGAATTCGGATATTGAAAAGCGGGGAGGCAGGCCCCCACATCTCTTTCCTGAGAGAGGCTCAGGAGCAGGGGGAGCAGCCTCCTGTCCCTCCTAAGAGTGGGCGGTCCCGCCCTACACAAAGTCTGGCGAGAGGAGGAAGTCACTCTGGGACTTTCCCAATGATAATGGCAACATGTCTCTGGACTTCTGTCTAAATGACGTGCTCAAGGGCACAGATCCAAGACAGAAGGTCTAGAACCCAGAATGAGAGCCTCCTAGGCAGGACAAGCAGGGTGCTTTTTAGGTCTGTGATGCCTGCCTTTTAAAAAGCAGTCCCACCATGGAATTTCTAAAATTCAGTTGATTCTTTCAAAATAGCGAAGCCAGGTTGGTCTCAAACTCCTGACCTCAAACCCTGTCTCTACTAAAAATACAAACAGCCGGGCATGGTGATGGGCACCATTGCCATCCAGCCTGAGTGACAAGAGTGAAACTCTGTCTCAATAAATAAATTAGTTAATTAATTTAATTAAATAGCAAAGCCCTAACAACCCAGTTGCTATTACAAGTATCTGCCACTTATTAAGCATTTTTCAGTCAATCCTCACAATAACACAATAAAAAGAGTAAGGACACTTATTAAGAGCTTCCAGGTAGCAGGCACTGTTCCATGCTCTTTATGTACTTACATACTTTAATGCATTAAACTCTCTCAACAACTCCATGGAGTATTTACTATGACCCCAGTCTTGCTGGTGAGGAAGTTGAGGCACAGAGTTATTTAATGGTGTCACCATCACAGGAGTCCTGACTGGTGGAGGTCCAGTATGAACCTAGAGTTCTATCTCCTAGATCATGCCTTTATTTATTTTTAAATAACAGCTTTATTTCTATTTATTTATTTATTTATTTATTTATTTAGAGATGGAGTCTTGCTCTGTTGCCAGGCTGGAGTGCAGTGGTGCCATCTCGGCTCACTGCAACCTCCACCTCCCGGGTTCAAGCAATTCCCCTACCTCAGCCTCCTGAGTAGCTGGGACTACAGTTGTGTCCCACCAGGCTCAGCTAATTTTTTGTATTTTAGTAGAGACGGAATTTCACCATGTTGGCCAGGATGGTCTCAATCTCCTGACCTTGTGATCCGCCCACCTTGGCCTCTCAAAGTGCTGGGATTACAGGCATGAGCCACCGTACCCTGCCAATAACAGCTTTATTGAGATATAATTCATATATAATTTATTCTTTTAAAGCATACAATTCAATGATTTTTTAGTATATTCAGAGTTGTGCAGACATCACCATGATGAATTTTAGAGTATTTCCGTCACCCCCAAAACAAATCCTCCACACATTACTGATCTCTGCCATACTCTTTCATTAGACCTTGGCAACCACTAATCTACTTTCTGTCTCTACAGATTTGCCTCTTCTGGACATTTTCTCTAAACGGGGTCATAGAATATGTGGTCTTTTATGACTGCCTTCTTTCACTTAGCATAATGTTTTCAAGGTTCACCCATGTTGTAACATGTTTTAGTACTTCATTACTTTTTATTGACAGGTAGGTCACAGGCTTAACTGCTACACTGTGCTCCTCTCTGAGGCTGGTATTATTATTCTCATTTTACACACGAGAAAACTGAGGCTCCATGAAATAAAATAAATGACCTCAAGTCACACAGATAGCCAAAGGTGGATCTGGCATCTGCTAACCCCAAAGTCATGCCTCAAAACTCTGCCCTATTGCCTCCACAGCACGTCCTTCCTTAGAGAAGTTACCTGCACAAGGAAATTTAGTCTCACATGTCCTGAAAACTTTCTTTTTACTTCCATGAAAGGTGATAAAGAAATGATTGAGAAAATGCACTTCAGAATTAAGCTCAGGACCAAGCTGTGTGACTTCAGACAAATCATTTAACCTTTCTACACCTCGATTTCCTCATTTGTAAGAGAAGAATAATGACATCCACATCTTAGAGTTCGAAGACACTGATTGTAAATAGTGTGGTCCAGTGCCAGGTACACAGTAAGGGCTCAGTAAATCCTAATTCAATCAATTAGAACACTGTTCTGGGGCGGGGGGGTAGGCATTGAGGCAAGTCCAGGACAAAGAAGGAGGTTCAGCTGCGGGAAAAAGGAGGAAAAGAGAGAGCGGTAAAATTGTGTTGTATGAGAATACTGTGGTTGTTTTCATGCCTGTGTCTCTAAGAGAAATCAGCAACGTGGAACATTTGCAAGCACTTGATCCACACCAAGACATCTGGAGAGGCCCCAAGGGAGAGCTGCTCCATTCTGCCCTACCTTCAGGCCAGCTGGGGGTGCCTCACTTGTTTCCACCCCTAAATCATTTGTTGCCAAAGAATTCAAAAATTTTGAGTGGGGGTGGAGATTTCAGTTTTTATTCTCTGGAAAGCCAAAATAGGCTAAAACAGTAACCTCAACACAAGCATGCCAATTACATATTCAACCAAATTTATTTCTGCATTCTACTTCTTGCAATTAGAGAAGATAAGTACTAGGTTCAGGATACACAGTAGGTTTCTGAGTTTTTAAACAAAATTATTTATAATTAATTGAAAACTGTCTTTCTCAAAAGCAATGCAAGCCTACTTTCGAGATCTTACTAGCAGGCCCTGTATCAATTTGGAAACTGCAGACATACAACAAGGGATATGGAAAAGACAACAACTAAAATATGCTCTTTTTAAAACAGAAGAGAAAGAGGCAGGCTATTTAATGTTACAAGCTATAAAAGAGCAAGCTGTTTCAATCACTAAATGGATTTAATTTTTGGTTTTTTGCCTGCAAATAAAGCCTTTAATTCGCTTATTCAGGTAATGTGCATCTATTGGTAACATACCGATTCTGCTGCCGGTTTCAGAGAATTCATTCTTTGTCAATAAAATTTTTTAAAAAATAGTTGTTTATGCAGGGGGAACAGGAGGAGGTAAACTGATTTGAGGACATTTTTAGATGGTTCTGTTCATGCTCAAGAAAACTGTACATGTTAGACCTAAATCATTGATCTACCCAGACCTGGACTCTTCACATTAATCTAAAATGTTTATATTTTGGAAAGCAGAGGGTGAGGGAAGAAGCACATTAGCAAAGGCTGCTTGGCACCATCACGGGCTATTTAAAGATCATGTGTGCATTGATTCAAAGAATAATTTATAAGCATCTATTATAATAAAGACTAGAAGCTGGTGGCTGGAGAATTTGCTCTCACAAATTCTCCAGCCACCAGCTGGAGAATTTTTGTTGTAGTAAACCTTACTTTGGTGGCCACTAATAAACCATGCATGCCAGCACCCATGACTGGTGTCATCCCCTCCCACACCACATCCAATGGATCTGGGCTTGCCCATGGGACTGGCTTTGGCCAATGGGATATTAGCAAATATGATGTAAAGAGACATTTGTCTTCTTGGAAAGCTTGTTGTAGGAACAAACACTCTTAAAACCTAGACTCCATGCTGTAAGAAGCACAAATTAACCATAAGCGGGAGATTTGAGGCCCTCGCTGAGAGCCTCAGCTGAGTTCTCCACCAACAGCCAACATCAACTTGCCTGCCATCTTGGAAGAATATCCTCCAGCGCCTATTGAGCCTCCCCTCGTGGGGCATACTAGCCAATGCTACATTGAGAGAGATGAGTTGATCCTGCTAACTCCTGTTCAAATTTCAGAATAATGAATAGAAGAATAAATGTTGTTTAAAGCCATCATTTAGTTTTGCAGCTTTAGATAACCAAAATAGTGGTCTGACCACAGCACCAAGCACAGATGTGAAGTGAACTCTGCTCTTCCAGCCCAATATGCACCTCCTGAACCATCAAGAGGAAGAGCGCCTGCCTCTGACCTACACTGAGAGTTTGAGAAGGCTGGCTTATGCCCTGATATTCCTAACAATATTCTCTTTAATATCAACAGCAAAAGTATCATTTATTCCGCTCTTTTTATGTGCCAGAGACTGCCAAGAGCTATCAATGTATACATACGTAGCATATCATTTTGTCCATATACAGCCTGTGAGAAATGAAATATCTCTATATGAAGGTTGAGGAAACTGAGACTTAACAAAGTTAAATAATTTGCCCAAGAGGTTCCAGGTGATGTTCCAGTAATAAAATTAAGATTCTAACCAGTCCTTTACTGCTAAAGCCAGCTTTCACCCAGGATATGCCTCCTTTACACGAGGAAGGCATTGCTGACCCACTTCCATAGCCTCAGTCTTGCATTCTGTTACCAGCAGAGGGGTAGCTACTAAGGGGGTTCTACTAATCTTACAACACTCTCTAGCCTTTATCTTCCCAAGCATACATTTTTTTAGTAGTTGCCAAACATCAGGCAACTTCTCCCTTCTAGGAGGGGAAAAAAAGGAATCCATTCTTGGCAACATCCCACTCCTCATAGGTGTTCTTATCCCTGGTTCATCTCCAGCCACCAGCCACCCACCTCAGCTTCATTAAAGAGCTTGAATCACCAATGGGGAAACTCCCACCCCTGGCTTGACCTGTCACAACCATACTCCTTGATGTTCTCTAGAGAAATATGCACACAGGGGACAGGGCCAGGAAAAGAAAGTGTTGTTATTGGTTGAATGCTGGACCCCAGATGTTTGTACATGCCAGTCTTATATAATCATAACTTTTATTTGCACTAGGAAACCAAAAAAAATGTTTGTGTGACTTTCTTTATTGCAATATTTGCTTTATTGTGGCTGTCTGGAACCAAACCTGCAGTATCTCTGAGGTATGCGTGTATGTTTCAAATGTTAATAATAATAATTACAAAGGGACAAAAGAAGGACGATGGGAAGAGGAGGAGAATGAAGATGGGTTTATGGGGGAGAAAGACAGGAGTTCTACGGTTGAGATCTACTGTTAACACTCCTTGTCAATACAGCATGCCTCCCACTAATAATAATTATTCATTTTTAAGTCTATTTGACCTGCTAAATAGTGAATTCATTGACAACAGGGATCCTTCATTAGGTAAATTTGTAACTCCATCTTATACAGCACTGACATATACATTTTTAGAATGATGGAGACTGAATGAATAATTTTTCTTAATTTCTACGGTTTTCCTAGTTGCTGGCACCTTGGCCCTGTGTCCAAACTCCTTGTTCCACCGTTTCAGCTTCTGTGGGCCATAAATCATGATATGACAGGAAGACATTGAGAAAATTGTATTTGGCCAAGATGCAGAATCCCAAAGTCTTGAATTATGCCCTCCCACAGACTCCCTTTTCAAGAACCAAAGAAGATATACGCAGAGAAGAACAGTAAAAAACATACAGTTATTACAAGAGAATTTAGCACTAGTGAACAAAGCTGGATGATGTGAAGGCTCTGCCCAGCCTAAAAGCAGACCTAAGCAGGCCTTGCTTCTTTTCCCTCTGGATTCATAGCCACAATGAAGGAAAATGAGTCCTTGGAGAATTCCACCAAGGTCAAGCAAGCCAGAGAGCATTTGCCCTTTTTAGCCGGTCTAGTGGGCAACTGCAGGGCATCCCTAGAGCAGAGTAACTATCAAGCAGGTGCAGCATGGAGCCTATTTCTGCACCTGTCGTGAGGAAGAAAGAGAGAAGGAGAAAGAATGCTCCAAGAGATGACAAAGGACTCCAGAAAAACTGCTGCCACTTGGGACCCAGGGCGGATGCCCCTTACTTATTAGCAAAGTTGTTCAAGCCTCTAGCATTGTGGCACAGTAAATGGCCTTGACCTTAATCCATTATCAGCATTTATCCTTGAGGATACAATTTGGAGCTGGGTGTAGAAGAGGAGATTCCCTCAGAGGCCAGGATAGCTCTGAAGACATGGCGATTTGTTTTTCCTGGTACCTGCTATCTTACTTTGAGCTGCGGTACTTTTACCTTACTGTTTCTTGTTTTTCTACCACATCTTTGCATCTTTGCATCTTTGGTCCCATCTCTCTTGACCTTGAACGCAATGTACACGCCTTATCTCTCATGATTTCTCTGTGTTCGGTCTTGGGAAAAGAGAACAGGAATTTTCTTCCAGTGAATTCTGGAATCTTCATTTGTCACCTTTCTCCTCATGTTTTCCTTGCTGGAAGCTGCACACACATACTCACACAACACGCATGCATCCCTTTGCCTTCTGTGGATAAATAAGATTTTGTGTCTCAGAGCACAATGCTCTCTTGGGCTCTACCTTTTTGTGATATTTTTGAAATCAATTTAAATTACCCTTGATATCCCTTGAAAGTGTTGTAAGATTTAACCCCTTAAGGGAAGAGTCAGAGGGCCTCTCTTTACACCTTACATCCCTCACCCTTTCAACCCTTGGGTAAGAAGAGACATCTGAAAGGCTGAGATGCAGTCTTTACTGTGAGAACCTCCCTCCAAAACTGCTTCAACTGCTGACAGCTCACAAGACAGAGCATGAGTTAATACCCAATATTAAACAAAGTCAAAAATCAAATACATCAATCACCTAACTAAAAGCACATTTCAAAGGAGGACATAGCCAACTGGATGGCAATCCTGAGCAACACTTGCCTTGGCAGATATCTGATGAAGACACTGCTCTGTCTTGCTTCCAAAGTCCTTCTAAGCAGGCAGCTTGGCAGGCCAGTCTTGGATGGAGAGGGATGCCTCCAGTTTCCGGAGCCAGAGCTGAGGAAGGAGAAAGTAGACCACCTGCAGGCAGTACAACACTACTTCATACTTCCCTAATGCCTCACTCACATTAGCACACTGCTCTTGCCTATGACCTTCACTGAGCTAGATCAAGATCCCCATGCTGCAATGAGAAAACAAATATCCATTGTCTACTGATGCCCACTGGGTCACTTTTGCTTTTGAATTCTTGAAATCTGGATTCCCTCTCAGTGTCCTCTAGGTTACCAGTACACTTATCCCCTCCAAATCAGGGCATAGTTGCAACTAAGCAATTAAGAGAAGACTGGAGACCAGTGGGATTGGAAGGTAATGGTGTCACTGGAGTTTCTAGGCTTTTATCTATCCAGACCTCTCCAGTGTCTTGTCACGTATCAATTCTCTCATCAGATCTTTTTGGGAATGCCCTCATCCTGGGTTGCCAAGGAGCACCTGAAGCAGAGGATAAGTGAATGCCTTTCTCAAGGCACAGGGCAAGACATTGGTGGTCTTGATTTGCTCCATCAACCCCGCCTCCCAGATTTATGTTTCAACTGTTTGATCCTGGTGCTCACATGCAGGAACAGGACACTGGAGTGTGAAACGACAAAATATACCTCTTTCCTAAAGCAAAGCAATCTATCTTGATCTCAAAGCTTGTCATGACACTAAAGTAAATCAGTGTAAACAAGGGCAGAGATGAGAACCATAATGAAGAGTTTGAGAAATTGTAAAGTGGTCCTGAAAGGAAGTGGTACCTCTTGAGAATAGTCCTATAAAGTGTATACCTGTCACTAAAAGATGCCCAAGATACTGACCTTAAGCCAATTACCATGTGTAGATCTGCTGTAACCAGAGAAGGTCACAGATATTCGATTCTGTAAAAAGCAGCTTTTAAAAATAAAATTCAATTCTTGGCATGTGTTGCAATACTTCCCCTGTTCCAAACATAATACTGAAGCCACCCACAGGACCGCTGTCTTAGCCAAATACAGTAAGGAAACAAGCCTTCTCGGGAAAGGCCCACATGAATAGTATCCAAGGGCCAAGGTCAGATATCAATGCAAACAGGCTACAAAATCTCTTCTTCTAGCACCACTGGGCATACTGTAGCTGAGTAAGCCAGGGATACTCTGTCCAGCTTTCTCAAAGTGCTGCTCATAAAGACAATTCCATAGACTACAGGGACAGATGTCCCCTGGCACTCAGAACTTCAGACTCTGGGGAAGGTCCTGCCCAGTTTTTGCCTGTGAACTCAGTCTCTATAAAACAGAGTGATGGCAACTGAGAAAAAGACCTCTCGTACAGTCTCCACGTAATCCAGAGTATCTGCTTTCTGAAATAATTTACTAATCTTTTCCCTATACAATTTTTTTTTTTTTTTTTTTTGAGACAGGGTCTCACTCTGTTATCCAGGCTGGATGGAGTTCAGTGGTGTGATCACGGCTCCCTGCAGCCTCAACCTCCCAGGACCAAGCAATCCTTCTACTTCTTTCTCTCAAGTAGCTAGGACCACAGGCATGCACCACCATCCCCAGTGAACTTTTTTATTTTTTGTAGGGAAGAGTTCTCCCTATGTTATCCAGGCTCGTCTCAAACTCCTAGGCTTAAATGATCCTCCCACCTCGGCCTCCCAAAGTGCTTGGATTACAGGCGTGAGCCACAATGCCCAACCCTATAATTCTTATTGTCATAGCTAGATCATTACTTGCAGGAGGGCAGAGACGATTCAGCTCTAGAAGCAACTTTAAGCCATTAGGACTGACTGCTTCCCTCCAAACTTACCACACACTTGGGTTCAAAAAAACGGGACCATATTTCAATGTTTTGCATTATTCATGCCATAGTCCTGAACTATTCACTTTAATTCATCTCATTTCTTGCTTCCTGCACTACTTTTCCTGGCTTTTAACCTTCTAGTCTGTCTTCTGACAGATGATCTTTCCTTGCTTCTTGAATTGGGTCCTGAACCTGAGACCTTCTTCAGCAGTGGATAAGAGAACTGGCTTTGAAGCCAGTTTTTCTTTCTTTCTTTTTTTTTAATTATACTTTAAGTTCTAGGGTACATGTGCACAATGTGCAGGTTTGTTACACATGTACACATGTTGGTGTAACGCATCATTTACATTAGGTGTATCTCCTAATGCTATCCCTCCCGACTCCCCCACCCCACGACAGGCCCCGGTGTGTGATGTTCCCCTTCCTGTGTCCAAGTGTTCTCACTGTTCAGTTCCCACTTATGAGAGAGAACATGTGGTGTTTGGTTTTTTGACTGGATTAAGAAAATGTGGCACATATACACCATGGAATATTATGCAGCCATAAAAAAGGATGAGTTCATGTCCTTTGTAGGGACATGGATGAAGCTGGAAGTCAGTTTTTCTAAATTCAAATCCTGATGCTGTCATTTATTAACAGTATGATCCTGGACAAGTTATTTTAATTTTCTAAACCTTAATTTTCTTAACTGTAAAGTGGTGCTCATAATAGCACCTACCTCTTAGTCTGCAGTCCAATGCTCCTGGCCAGGTGCGGTGGCTCATACCTGTAATCCCAGAACTTTAGGAGGCGGAGGTGGGTGAATCCACTGAGGTTAAGAGTTTGAGACCAGCCTGGCCAATATGACAAAACCCCATCTCTACTAAAAATACCAAAAATAAATAAATAAATAAATAAATAAATAAATAAATAAATAGCCACGCATGGTGGTGCACACCAGTAGTCCCAGCTACTGGGGAGGCTGAGGTGGGAGAATCACTTGAACCCAGGAGGCAGAGGTTGCAGTGAGTCAAGATTGTGCCACTGCACTCTAGCCTGGGCGACAGAGCAAGACTCCCTCTCAATAATAATAATAATAATAATAATAATAATGATAACAATAATGGCACCTACCTCTTGGAATTCTTGAGAAGATAAAATGGTTTATATCCAAAACAATTAGAACAACAACCCAGCACAGCTGAATTGCTCAATAAATGCTAGCAGTTGTAAGGCATTTTTCAGCCACCTCTACAGCCATGTGGACACTTTAGTGAACCTGGGAGAGTACCCGGTACAGGTCATCTCCCAGATACTTTATACCTGATAATCCATGCCAGGTTCACTCCAGCAAACAGAGAAGAAAGCATTTATTTCTATTTGCTCTAACACAGAGCAAAGAAAGCATTATGATAAGAGCTAAGATTTTCTTATCCAGTGATTAATTTCTTATTGGATCCAGCTATTTAAATGGAGCTCCACAGAGAGTTAGTTAAATTAAACACAAAATTTTTCTTTTTTTTTTTTCGTCAAAGAAACACTTGCCTTGCTCTTCACTATATAGTAAAACTCATTAATAAACCACAACATGTCTTATATGTCCATTCCTGATATCCATACTTGAGTGGTCACCAAGAAAGTATTGTACATTCAATCCATAGCATTTAATTGCCATGGACCCTGCCTTTAACTGGTTATTATCTGGTTGTTAAGAGAAGACTAACACATAAGACATTATCAAAGAACAATAGAAGGTATATAATTAAGCACTGAGCCAAGTAAATGGTGCCGATTATAAATTCAGTAGTTCTGGAAAGGACATATCAGGTAATGGGTTATAGTAACTCACCTATTCACTCAACAAACACTTACTGAGTACCATCCAAGTGCCAGTTTCTGTGCTAGGCTCTGAACATAGGTGGAGGACATTGGGATCTTTCTTCCCTGCAGTCTTCCATTCTTTCCTACGGCACCCCATGGTGTAACCATCATGCAGGTGGGTCATTCATTCTTCTGAGCCAAGCATGGTAAATTCATTCACCTTGCCAGTGAGTGGTTCCTAAATGACCATTGACGTTGAGAAGAGTTGGCTTGAAGCTTCTGGGAAAGTTCCTCCTTGGTCTGAAGAAACTATCCCAGGAAGACATACGTGTTTTCCCTTGGTTGATGCCAAGCATGGATGTGAAGTCCTTAACTACCACTTACATCTTGCCACCAGCTTGCAAATAGAGAAGCAAGGGGAAAAAAAAAAAAAAACTATAGAAAAACAGAGTCAGTGCCATTAGATTAAGTCAAGTTTTCATAGAACCCTACTTTTGGGCATCCAGTAAAGGAATCCAGTACATTTCCTTATTCACATTAGCTTAAGTTTTGCTTTTTTTTCCTGTTATTTGCGGTCATACACATTCTAACTTACAGAACACATGAAGAAGACAAATGAAATACAATCAGTTCTCAAGGTGCTCACAGACTAGTGTTGACAAACATGTAATCCTGCAGCATTGTAATTTGTTAGTTAAGTACAATAGAATAATGGTTCAGGAATAAAAGTATATCAAAGGAAGGAGGAGTTGGCAAGATCTAAGAGAGGTAGCTTTACCAACTTTAATTAGTCTTTGAAGGGCAGTCAGCGAATAATGATAAAACAGTGAGTAATTGGCAATACCCCGGCTTATTACCGCAAAAACTGGCTTAATTCCTATTGCTTTGTCAATTTCAGTTGTTATTACTAATGTCTTAAGATAGGGAAAGGAGAATCTCTTCCCAGAATTATAAGCTAAAGAATATGTTCCTTTAGTTTGATTCCTGTTTCTGGATTCAGTCTGGAAGTTTCTGTTTTCAAGGCTTTTTTTTTTCTTTTCTTTTTTTCTTTTGAGACAGAGTCTCTCTCTGTTGCCCAGGATGGAGTGTAGTGGTGTGATCATGGTCACTGTAACCTCTGTCTTCTGAGCTCAAGCAATTCTCACGCCTCAGCTTCCCGAGTAGCTGGGATTATAGGTGTCTGCCAGCACGTCCAGCTAATTTTTTGTATTTTTAGTAGAGACAGGGTTCCACCATGTTGCCCAGACTGGTCTTGAACTCCTGACTTCAAGTGATCTGCCCGCCTCAAACTCCCAAATTTCTGGGATTACAGGCGTGAGCCATCATATCCAGCCTAAAGGCTATTTTTTATCTCTAAAGATGAAATTGGCTTCAGAATTATAGAAAATCAGAACACTTTACCCAGTGTGCATAAGTTTTCGTAATTATGTGCATGTAAGGAAAAAAACATTTTTTCTGTTTGATATCATTAGATGGTTGAAATTACACTTTCATTTATCTTTCTCTACAGAAAGAGATTTTTTTCTGCCAGCTAAAAAAAATCCAGATATTCATTGACTAGACTTGTGATTATCTATTTTACATAAGACTTGGGCTTCATTGTATAACTATAATATTGAAGATTTCTAAATTAAATTTGGGAAACAATGTTAAAGCCTTGCTAAGATTGTGGTTAGGAGAAGCCGTAGTATAGAAGCTTTATTTAGTTGAGCTTCAGATGCTCAAATTAATTTCCAGCATTTTCCAATGTTTATAAATAAAATCATTGCTTGTGGCAATGTTTCCATGATGGGACTTTCTGAGGAAGTCTCTCAGGAGACCACCACTCAGGTCCAGAGTTGGTTAGCAGCTCCCTTCATGCTGTCTGGTGTGCTAGGAAATAAATTTACAGATATTAAAAACCTGGATTTTAGAATCAGACTGACCTGGGTTCAAATCCTGGTTCTGTACCTTATTAGTTGTGTTATTTTGAGCAAGTTACTTAGTCTCCCTTGTCATTGTGGTAAAATAAAAACAAGCTAAGATTATTTTGAGAATTAAATGAAATAATATAGTCAAGTTTCTTAAAAGAGTGTCTGACATTCATTGTCTCTGAACAAATTTATTGAACTAGAGACATAAGGCAGACAAAAGTAACCCCCACGAGGCTTCTGTAACAAATGCTCAACAAATAATATCCAAATAGCCATTATTATTTTTAATAAGATCTGTTTATTTCCTGGGACATAACCATTATCAAGTGCTCGGAGAGAAAAATCAAAAAATGATCATAGATTCCTCCGTTGCCTCCTGCCTCCCAGCCCATATCCATTCTATCATGTCATGCTTTGAGAATGGGTCTTCTTCTCCACTTTACCTGCTGCCATGCCGGTCCAGGACTGTTATGCAAATCATAGACCTTTTTTTGAACTTCTTATGACCATCTTGGCCATCCATTCTTCTTACATCCATTCTGCATATACTGGTTGCTGATTTTTTTTACCATTAACATCATTGATTTTATTTGCCCCAAACCTTCAAATGACAAACCATTCCACATGAAATTAATGTCAACTCTTCCCACGTTTCTTGAGCGGGGTGCTGCCTTACCTCTTCTTAGCATCATGCACCCTGTGTAGCACTATTTTCTAGACACCCTAGCCTTCCTGATGCTCCTTCAGCAAACCAAAAGCCGTTGCTCTCACTCTTCTCCCTCCTATATCTTCATAGAGCTGGTCCCTTGTCATGATTCGAAAGTCAGCTCAAATGGATTTCCTTAGGTTGTTCTTCTGCAGCCGGTCTCAAAATAATACCCTATTTTGTCTTCTTCATAATATGAAATGAATTTGTCTACCTATTTATCTTTCTACAACTTCTATAGCTTTCTAGAATGTAAGATGCTATAAAGGCAAATACCTCATCTACCCTGTCAGCTGCTAGATCCCTTGTGCCTTAAAAGAGTACATGGCACATAGTAAGTACAGAATGAATGTTTGTTGACTAGTATCATACTGAGACTCCAAATGCTGCTTCAGTTTATTAACAAGTTTCTCAAGTCATTTAACTTCCTACTTGAGGGGAGTTTAGGCCCTTAGAGTTATGAGTTCAAAGAACAGAGACCCAGGGAGGTGATGAGTCTTACAGAATTAGTTAGTGTTAGAGCCTAGACAAGATCCCTGGGGCTTCTAAGATTTAGATGAGCACCTTGCCATAATATTGGTTTGCTAGGCATGAGTCCTCTGACCCTCTAGATTGTTCAGAAGAAGGCAATGAAGTTTGAAATCACATCAATCACTTTCAATGGAATTAAGACCTGGACTGGGTGGAGGAGGAGAACTATGCTACTGAAACCAAGTAAAGATGGGGCAAGGGCAGAGAAGGCACTAGAGTACAGAATCCCACACACACAAAAATTACTTCTTTATCACCATGAGTGGAAGGACCTCAGATTCGGAGCTACAAGTTGTCAACATTCAAAGCATGTATCAAACACTGTTCTGATTAATAGAATTATAGAATCTCAGCATGGAAAGATATCAACCCTTCTCACATGCTTTACACCATTTACAGTATGTCTGCCTAGAAGTCATCCACCTCACTTTAAGTATCTACAGTTAGGAAGAACTCATTGAATACCAAGTAAGCTTATTCTGTATTTCAACAGCTCTGATTATAAGAACATTTTTCATTAAAGTGGGCTAAAAACCACTCTTGTATATTTTATTGATTCTAGTTTTGCCATGTTGGGTTATCTAAAGGCAGCTATCATGTCACCCCCGAGTTTTCCTTTGTCCAGGTTTTTCTAATACTTTTTCTGTGGAATGATCTTTCATTGACAAAAGGTTTATTTTTGCTGGTCTTTCCCTCTCTACATGGTTGGATATATCAGCATTCCTCATGAAGTAGGTCTTCAGGTATAGGAAGAGCAGTTTAGAAGCCAGAATTTTCCTTGCACTGGAAATTATATTTATGTAATGTAACTAAAGTTATTAGTCTATATGAGTACTTGCAACCACCCCCAAGCCACCTCCAGCCCATTAAAAATAATCCTGCATTGACTTCTAGGTTCCCACTCCCTCCCAGTCCTACTAAGGAAGGATTTTTCCTTGCTGAGAGAGAAGCTAAGTTGACCTACATAATAAAGTGATAAAGGGGTTGTGGCCTGGTTATCAAGGAAGAGTTTTTTTAGAGCTCAAGTTTATAAGAAGGAAACACTAGAGCAACTGCAGGGTGTAAGGGAATTGGAGAGAAAAAGAAAAGGTGGCATTATGTAGCACCAAGGTGGCTTAGTAATGGAATTCTCTTAGATGTTCTCCAAGAAATTCAAGTAGAAATTTCTAGTTCCTTTTAACTGACTTTAGTTGTTAGACTATGTTCCCTTGAATGTGACACACCACTCTATGACAACAGTGGTCACTGAATTTATAAAGTTATGCACATTAAAAATTAATTCCATAGCAATGATAATGATTTGTACTTACAATGATTTCACTGTACTAAGGGCTTGACATTTATTATCTCATCTAATTCTTAGAGCAAGCCTTTGAGATACATGCTATTATAATCCCCATTTTTCAGATGAGGAGACTGTAAAACAGAGGTAAGCAATGGTATAGTTCTCAGACCCATGTATGTCTAACTCTAAATCCCATACATTATGTCTCATGGTAGTCCTTGAGCAGAATGGCCTCAGTGCTTGTCCAGAAAGAAAAAGAGAAACAGCCAGAGGGATGAGCCTGGAATTCAGGAATTATCTGCTGCTCCAGGGAGACCATACTACCTAAACCCTGTCTCAAGGCTGACAGTCCAGCACTGAGATCATTGAGATCAGAAACAAAATCAAACTGATATTGAGGTTTCTGGAACATTCCTTAGAAAAAGATCCAAACTTTCAAAAACTTCAATCTTATTTTCCACAATATTGATGGCACAATTTTAGCCCATGGCTATTTTTTTCCTTCTTGAACACATCAATTCAGAAACTTTAAAGAACAAAATTGTGTTCACAAAAATGTAATTGATAAAACTAACTCTTTCCTAGCTGACTTTTTATGGCTTCAGCTAAAATGCAAGCTAAACTGAATTCCATAATGGACCATACTTCAAAATAATTGTAGTCTATTTGTATGCAAATAGCTGAATGACATCTCTCAATTTCAGACTCTGGCTGTAAACTCACATCAGTTTTGGGCAGATTCTAATTATGAATTTGATATAATAGGTGTTGAATTAATGAGAATCTCTGACACCAGTTTTGAGAGTTAACACCCATTATTCACTATTTGAACCTTAAAAATGGAGTATCTTTATGATAAAATGTATTGGGTGGTACCATTATTTAGTAACTATTTGATCTGAAATGGTTATTTAATTTCTCCCAGACCACAGTGTTAGAAAAATGCGAATAATAATGATTCCATGATAGGATTATTGGATAATGAAATAAGATAATGTATACAAAGTACTTAGGAAAATATTTGTGGATCAATAAATTACAGTTTTTTCTGTTCTCTGTTGCTAGATCACCCTGAAGGTCCCTCCAAGTGGCCAAAACTTAGTAACTCCTTCATAAGGCATTGCCTTGCTACAGATGTCCTAGAAAATCTTCCCTCCGTGACGAGAGCCCAACTTTAATTTGAAGACAGAGACAATCTTTAATAAGAACTGAGGAAGCAGGAATCAAACTCATAAGACAGGGCCAAGTAGACACATAAGTAAGGTCTGCTCTGGGTCAACAATTTGCCCACCTAGTATCACATAACACCCTCTGGCATGAATGATGCCCATCCTGCTTTGCATTTCTGAGGACAAGGGCCATAGAAGGAAGGCAACATTCTTTACAGGAGATGTTTATTTTCCCATTAATAAAGGGAAATTACTTTGTTGGTTGAGAGCCCAGATTTTAAAATTACTCCCATGGCTGTATCTAAAACCAATTCAATGTTTTAAAACTCAAATTTGTTTGGCATAATAGAGTTGAGGCTGTCAGATTTTGTGACATGGCCAGTCATAAAATGTTCCCTGGGAACAGAATGGGGCATACTGGGGGGAGTGGGAAGAGAGAAATCATAATCACTTATGTTCAGAGGGGCATAGTAAATGCCTGGGTCAAACCCAGCTTCTGAGAACAGGAAAAAATCCATCCAAATGGGTGGAAGATGGTTATCCTACTTGTTGGCAGTAGGATTAAAGGACACCAGGCTTTAGAACTGGACAAACAGATCTTGGCTCAAATCCGGGCTCTGCCCTTTATTCTCTGGGTGACATTGGGTAAGTTACTGACCTTGCCAAGCCTCAGTTTCTTCAGTTGTGAAATGAGGATCATAATATTAATTTTTTTATGGGGGCTAGGATAATGTAAGTAAAACACTTGGCTCAATGCCTCATGGATTATCAGGGCTCAACAAATGCTAGATGTTGTTATTGTCATTTTATTGTTGTTGTTTGTGTGTTAGCAGCTATTATGTGCTAGTTAATCCACCTATTTTGTCTCTTATCTTTAGGATAAAACACCCTGTGATGTTACTATTAACATCCCATTTTATAGAGGAGAAAACTGGCTCATATATCCAATACCACATAGTTAAGAGAAAGCAGAGCTGAAATTAGAACCTAGGTCTGGCTGATTTCAAAGCCCATGCTATCTCCGTTGCTTCCATCACCACTGTGGAAGTGAAAAGCGTCACTTGTAAGACGTGGGCTGTAATCTAAGAAAGGCTTTGATATGTGAAAGTAAGCGATAACAGGACATCCTGACAGGTGAGTATGTAGAATCCCAGGGGAAATTTATTCAGAGATCTGGACAAACAGGGCTGTGTTCAGGGATATCAGCAAGGTCGATCGCAAGGGTGGATTCAAGGGCTCAAGTTTACAAGGCCAGACTCAGAACAGAGCTGGCTCACACACCACGGTAGGTGGCTCCAGGTTACCCAGAAGCCCACTAGGGTTTTTAAAGCCCCTGTTGGCAGAGGGAAGAACTAAGTTCAGGGTATGGGGTGTCACCAGCCAATCTACAAGTGGGTCTCAAGTAGATCCAGATGTGGGGAGGAACAGAGGAGAAGCAAGAAATCAGGCAAGTCCTGACATCAGCAACAACCAGTCGATTGACACTTTTTTTTTTTTTAACTTTGCAACAGTTTCCCTGAAATTGTGCAGACAGTCTTAAACCTGTCAATTCTGGAGGCTCCAGATTTATATATGAACACTGCACTGTCATTCTCCAAGTGCAAAACTACAAAATGCAATGTTTCTTTCTCTTTATAGCTATCCATTCTTCCATGACCTTGAGTTTAATGACAGCTGCTTCTCTAGTTTTTTCAATTATTAGGGACCTTCTCCATGAGCATTGGCAATTCTAGAAATTAGGTAACACTCCCTGGCCTATGACTTGCACCTGTGACCCACGATAGAGGCAGAATTCATCTATTGCAGAGTCAGCACCTATGGAAAAATAGATGAAATCACTGCCTTATCCATGTCTCTGAAACATTACTAATCAATCCCAGCATTCTTTGTAATTTGGCTTAGAAAATCTTCACAATTATGCTCCAAATCTAATCAATGGATTAGATTTAGCACATGATAAAACTTACTGACCAGTGAAGCCTAGTGGTTTACCTTTCAATAAATCACTGAATTAAAAATAAAGCTAATAATGGCAGTTTTAAATTGACTTCCTGGTTAATTGTACAAATAAATGTCTAAGTACATTGGAATCTGGACAGAATAAGAAAAGCACAAACAGATTTTTAAAATCCTCATTATAGAAGAAGGAATAAGGAACTCTGAATTCTTTTATTAGCTATCTGACTTAATTCAGCTATGTGAGCTTCTACTATGTGTCAAGCTGTATTCTAAGAACTTTACATGTTATCTCATTTAATACTTATAAAATATTAAATAGATATTTTCATTGATTTTTTTAAAAGATGAAGAATAGAATATTAAAGAGGCTAAATAACTCCATAAAGATCATGCAAGGTCATCAGAGATAGCAATGAGATTTAAATCCAGTCCACCTAATTTTGCAACCAGTGCCCTTAACCTCTACATTCTATACTGTCTAACCAGATATATAAAGGCCAAAAGAAAAAGAAAAAAGGTAAGTTGGCAAACAATGGGTATGCCCTAGATTCAGAATATTCTTAAGGTGACAGGAGTTGCTAAGACAGCAGCAGTTCTTTCAAGGCTTCACATCAGTCTGCCCCCTTGGGGACCAAAGAGAATCAGGAGCCATGGCAGTGCAGGACAATCATGCTCCACAATCCCAATGGATTGGGACATCAGAAAATTTCCCTTTGGGAAATTCTGTTACAGCAGTTAACTAGGACATGAAATAAAGACTACGTGGGCACATGGCCCATGATTCTCTCTGCTCTATCAGGTTCACTGACTTAACAGAATCTCTCTTCTCTCTAGAGCCACATGCATAGCCTCAACAGAAGCCCTTGCCACGAAGGGAGGATGAACTATGACAGTCAATGTCAACCCATCAATTACAATGTAGGGATCAATCCTAAAGGTCTTGTCATTCCTGAAGTCTGTTGTAGCCACCACCTCTCATTTCCTTGGCTTACGAGTAGTTCCAAGGGAGATGGGAGCACAGCTGGGAGCTAGAGGACCCCATTCCTGTTCAAATAGCAATTAAACCCCTCAAATCTTCTCTTGCAGAAAGAAAATTGTGGCCACTCTAGCATGAGCTTCCTCAACTTGTCTCCGTCTCTGTTTTTCTCTATTATCACTTTTTCTTCCTTTTTTGTGCTTTCAGAAGAGAAGCATCTCCTTATTGACCAATGCCGCTGCTACTGCTTCTGGTGCTCTCTTCAGCAGTTTCCCTGGGACATTGCTCTATTGATTCTCTCCTCCCTATCTTAAACAGAAGAGAGATAACCCAGGCAGTCAAAATTTTCCTGTAGCCTGTAAAACATTCTTTCCTTTAAGCCTGCTACCCTGCTATTGCCTGATCTCTTTCTTTTCTCACTCTCCACCAACATTCTTGTAAAAGTAATGTGCGCTCACCAGCCTCTACTTAATCACCACCTCTCACTCTATTACCCCCCAGAATAGCATATCTGTCACCACAACTCCAAGAGAAATGACTTCTTTTTGGTCAACCACATGGATATTTGTATCAGATTGTGCAGTGAAGACTTCCGTTTATAAATGAAAGAAACTAAGTCACCCTATTCAAGACTAAAGGAGGAAGGGAGTGTTTGTTTACTGCTTCACGTGCCCAAACCTTGAAAAGGGCAGGAATGGACCGGGCCAGAGAACATCATCAGGATGCTCTGTGTGACTGCCCATCTGTCTCTCATTTCTATCGTTGTGTGCCAACAGGGAAATGGGGCCATAGACAATTCTGGTCTCACATTTTTCATTGTGTTCCCCAGTTTGTTGGGAAAATCCAGAGAAAGGAACCAATTGGCCTGCCTTGATTTGTATAGCCACTTCTTGAACCATTTACTGTGGCCAGAGGAAAGCCATGGCAATTGGATCAGCCTAGGTCCTGCATCTACAAGGCTAGCTAGAAATGGGCAGCGTCTGGTATTAGAAGCAGCTGGGGAACCACATACATGCCTGCTGGGGAAATCATAAACTCTACAGCCACCATGATTTATGTCCACTGAACAGACTTATGTGTACAGTTGAGTATTGTGCAGAATAAAATAATAGATGGTGGAATGGTGGTCATCATCAAAATCACACAGTTATGAAGGCTGAGCAAAACTATTAAGATATATTTGCAATTCTAGCCAAACATGTATTTAAGATCTTGTGTCAAGTAGCCCTAATGCATCTATGGAATCTGAGCTCTTTGACTTGAAGGGACATCCAGTAGGGCCAGATGTCCCAAAATATGAGCTCCACCTGCGTGCTGCTTTTTTGCCTCTGGAAACCCGTTTTAGTTTCAAATTTTCACGATTCAAGTGCAAACCCCTATGAGAGGGCTCCTGACATAGTTACAAGTTGACAGCCCTGGAAAGAGTAGTTCACAGACAAATCTGAACAAAAAGACCCTGCAGCAACAGAACCCGAAAACTCCTGGGAATTTTGGGACAGTGGAAAAAGGAAGTGGAGCTGCAGGAGCAACAAGTCTTTCCCAGCTTGAATTTAGCAGACAGTAATATCATATGTCAGGAGAGTGCTCTGACATTTTCTAAACATTATTATCCCCCTCAACAGAAGAAAACAGTGAGGCTGAGAAAGATTTGTTGAGGACTTTTCTTGTGTCAGGTGAACTAAATACTGCCCAGGATTTAGCTCAACCCCATTGTGCAGATGAGAAAACTAAAGCTGCAAGAACCTGACCACATTTACACAGCTACATAGTGGCAGGTTTAGAATTCACACAGATCTATTTACCTGGCTCCAAAAGATTGCAGATGGGGCAGTGAATAAATATGATAATTGGTTTCAGAAACTAGGTTTTTTGACTTCCAAGTTAGTGCTCTTTCTGAGGAGTACACCGCCTTTCTTATTTAAACCATAATGTTGAACAAAGCATTTCCACAAGAGCAATGTCCTTTTTTCTCTTTACATCTGGGAGGCAGGCAGGAGGTGGGTGATTTTCCCTACTCAACAGCTAAAGGGACCAAGGCTCTGATGATAAACTTAGCCCAGTCAGGATGTCATTCTAAACCCAGCAGGGCTGGGAGCCCTGCAGGCACTTTGCTTTTGCTTTCTGTAATCACCTTCCCCCCAACTCAGCCAATCCTGGAACCAGGGCCAGTCTGGCTGTGTTTGAGTGACCTCATCTCTCCTCGTTTTTTAGCTTCAATTCCTCATGACTGTTTTACATTCTGAGCCTTGCTCTTATTTTCAGTCTTTCATAAAGAAAAGTTGTTACATTAGAATTGAGTGACTGTCTGCCTCGTTCCTCATCTCGAATTGTATTTTTACATTATCAAGTAAATTAAAATCCATACATTACAGAAACTCATTTAAAATTCTGTTTAGCGCACATTTGCAGAACTTTTGCTGATTCAATGAATGCCTCACTTACCAATCATGTGTAAATCAGTGTTTTGCTGTGGGGAACACTTTAGGGCCGGCTGAACTGACTGCATCCGGTTGGTACTTTCTCAAGTTTCAGGTTATCTCTAGCCCTCCACACCTGAGCCTGGGAATAAGGGGGAGCTGAGCCCAGGAAGGCAATGTGACTTGTGGGGCATGTACCCACGACTTCACACCTCAAGAAGAAGGGGGAGATGGCCCATTCTCGGTAGTGGCAGCATCTCTGGCAGAATCACCACTATTATAGTAACACTACCAATAGCCAGAACTGGCTTCCTGGGCACACTACCTGTGCAGTCATGAAAAGCACAGTGATGAAAGGGCCCCATGCTTAGTTTAATTATCTGCTCTTGCCAAATGAAATACTTGATCATTTTTTTAGCAAAAGTCTCTCATTTTCATTTTTGCAGTACACATCACACAGTCAATTTTGTTGACAGCTGTCACTTAGTGAACATTTTTCTCCAAGTTAGACCTTGAGCTTCTCTTGCATCATCTAATTTAATACTTACAATATTCAGTTATTCAACAAATATTGAAAAGGACATTATTGGGACAAATGGAGAAATGTAAATGGGGTCTGTGAACTTGATATGGATTTGATGCTTGTAATGTAGAAAAGATAATCTCTTGATTATAATGGTTATACTATGGTTTATGTAGGAAGAATGTCTTTGTTTGTAAAGGATATACCTCAAAGTATTTGAGGGTGATGGGTCAGCCACTTACTGTCTAATGATTTAGGAAAATAACATTCTTTGCATTGTACTTGTAATTTTTCTGTACATTTGACAATATTTCAAAATTTAAAAAAAGTTTTAAAAAATAACCTCTTTTATGACTCAAAAAAAAAACAAAAACAAAAACAAATATTGAGCCACTCATTAGGTACCAGGCACTGTGCTAAGCCCCAGGGATGCTAGAATAAATAAGACAGGCGTGGTCTCTGCCTTCATGGAACTTACATTCAAACAGTATAATCAAAAATAAATCAAAATTGTAATAACTGTTCTCAAGGAAAAAATAATAATAAAAGACCAAAGTAAATATATTAGAAAGGGTTCATTTAAAATAAAGTGACAAGGAAGGGCATTTCTGAGAGCCTAAGAGGTAACAATTCTTGTACCCATTTTACAGATAAAAAAACTGAATCTCAGATAGGTTAGGTGACTTAGCCAGTCATAGGGCCAGATAATGGCAGTGGCAAGCTCTGAAATCAAGTCTTTCTGACCCAAGGGCCAGTGTGTTATAACAAATCTTTTCAAACTTCAAATAATAGTAATCACTGGGGATTGTATTAAACTATAGATTCTGATTCTTGGATGGTGCTGATACTGCTGGGCCCAGAACCCCACTCTGAGTACAAGGCCCTAATCCCTGTGTTAGTGGACATGGTTGGGTGGCTGCAGACAGAACTCCAGGGCACTAAGCCCTGGAAAGGTGGTTCTTGCCATCAGAAGTGGTAGGGCTCAGTACCAGAGGGGCAGAGTGGGAACTCAAGGGCTGCAACTCCTCGAAGATTTCATGAATTTGCAAAAACCCTGGGGAAAAGAATGCAAAGATCATCCTAAGAGTTCTAACCAAGAACTTGGAAGAGGGTTCACCTACAAGAGAAGGAGTTTTGCCCCCCTCTACAGATCCAAAAGCCTAGGTATATCACCTTGAGTGCTAAGAAATGTTTCTTTCTTATGTCCAACTACAATCTCTCTTATTGTATCTTAAGCTCATTTTCTTTTGCAAATTTCTTTATGAAGAAAGAACACAAGCAGTTAGCATTTCCACATATTGAAGTTAGTTTCAAGTCATCTCTTATGTTTCTAAGTCCAAATCTAAATACCTCATTGCATTTTATTTTTGTCTTTATAGGAGTATGGGAGTCATTTTTTAAAATCTCTACAATAATCTTTTTTCTGATTCTTCTGCAGTTTTTATGAGCCAAATATGACATTATGAGATCTGACTAATTCATAGCAAAAATAACCACTTCCCAGCCCTCATAAAACACACTTCTTTTTTCCCCACAATGTATTAAACTTATGGTCAACTATGAATGCCAGGTCTCTTTCTACTGTTTATGTATATGTTGAGTCTCTGTTCTCTGTGTTTGTCTTTTTTGTTAAGTACTGAAACTATGGCGATTAACACAGTATCTGGCGCGTAGTAGATGATTAATAAATATCAGTGAAATAAACGTATAAATAATCTTGAACTAGTTTTTGCTGAATTATAACCTGTTTTTAAAGTGTATTTCTGTGCTCAAATCATTAGGAACCTCCCTGAAGGGGCAAGTGACCTCACTTAGAGCAAAGACATAAGTGTAGAATTGCCTGGAGGCATCTAATAAATATTTTCCATGAGTGATGGTTGACCAAAGAAAGAGCAGAGTCTGTAATTTTTGAGATGATATAGAGAAAAGAACGACAAAGAAAGACTATTGGACTGGGAATCAACCAGCCAAACTTCCAGCATTTGCCATACCCCAAATTAGCTGTGTGAACTTGAGGAATTCATTAGACTTCTCTGGGCTTCAGGTATCCTAGCCAAGATACAATGGGTGGAATGAGATGATCTCTAAGTTTCTCTTTAGAACTAAAAATCTGTGGATCCATATGAACACTTGTATCAGGGTTTAGAAAATAGAAACCAGTTGCCGAAAGACAAAGATTTGTTTAGAAATGCAAGTATCTGTCAGAGGATCCTTGGACAAAAACAACTCTTGCTTTCTCCTTTGGAGTCATATTTTCCACCGTTGTGGCTTATTGCAATGGTCTTTAATGAATGCAGTTTTCTCTGTGACCCCTTTCAGTTTGTCATGCCTAGCTAGATTTGTGTGGTGCCTTATCACACCATTTGGCTCTGCGTCTGCCCGTGTTTGGTTGCAAAGTTCACAGTACTCCTTGTGGTGTGTTTGATTTGCCCTCGAAACTCCCATTGACTTTGTGTACTCATTGCCTGATCAGGCCCATTTAATCTGCACAACTATTCAACACAAAGATGGATAATTAAACAGTCTATGGATTTCAGTCTCATTCTCCAAGATGTAAGGGGTTTCCTGGCAGCACTGTCTGCCTGAATCCCCTGGAGCTTCCTGAGAGCTCTCCCTTCATAACCTACAGATAAATCACTCTTCTTCCCCAGAAACACAGCCACTCTCTCTTTCCTAAGGGCATCTACATCATTTGTACCTGGGCCATGGTTAGGATATTTCAGGTAATTTCAGCTCCAGGAGGGCAACACTGCAATATCAGTTGGCCTCCATTTACCTCTGTTCCTTTCTGCCTGCCCTCTACTGAGGGCCTATTTTTGCCAGAAAATTTTGTTTTTGTTTGTTTCCAATCCAATACACAAGCTTCCCACAGGTACCTAATGTTCTATCTGCATTTTAGCAAATATTATCTCCTCATTCAGCCTGAATCAAGGGCTTTTCTCTTAGCATCTGGAATTTGTAGGTATGCTGCATACATTGGCAGAGCTAACCATGAGTGGAAACAAAACAGCATCTGTGAAATGGGATAATATAGGGACAGAAGCCAAGGAACTTTGAAGTAAGCAAAAGAGAAAACTCCAGCTGTATTTAAGGGAAAGTTAATCAAAGCAACATGTGTTGTGTATTTTAGACCTACTATGTGCCTAGCAATGTGCTGAATGCTTTTAATAATGCCAACTACTCATCTCAATGTCTCCATATAGTATTAGTTTCAACTTAGAAGAAGTAAGGCCAGGAGAGAAAAAAATAACTTTCTCAAAGTCAAGCAACTAATAAGTGGGTTCAAATCTAGGCTTTCTTTTTTTTACTTTGTGTAAATGTATTGGGAAGAACTGTAATTTTGTTACATGCATAGATTGCGTAGTGGTGAAGTCAGTGCTTTTAGGGTATCCATCACTCAAATAACATACATCATAATCATTAAGTAATCTCTCATCATTCATCCCCCTCACATCCTCTCATCTTTCTGAATCTCTGTTGTCCATTCCACAGTCTATGTCCACGTGGACATATTATTTAGCTCTCATTTGTAAGTGAGCACATGCAGTAGTTGCTCTTCTGTGTCTGAGTGGTTTCCCCTAACATAATGACCTTCAGTTCCATCCATGTTGCTGCAAAAGACGTGATTTTAATTTTCTATGGCTGAATAGTATTCCATTGTGCATATGTAACACATATTCTTTATCCAGTCTTTCATTTATGGGCACTTAGGTTGATTCCATATTTTTGCTGTTGTCAATAGTGCTGTGATCAACTTACGGGTGCAGGTATCATTTTTATATAATGATTTCTTTTCCTTTCAAATCTAGGACTTCTTAACTTTAAAATTTATGTTGTTTTCCTTTTTTATCAAACTGCTATGAGAGGGAAGAGTAAATGTGAGGACAAGTGCAGGAGAGGAGAGAGAGATACAGGAAAGGAAAGGATGTAGGTACATTCACAGCTGCCTCAAGTGGCACTCAGAGTGTGTCATCGATGCCAGTGATCTGTCATCAATACCAGAAACTACATACACTTTACAGTTTGGTTCCAGCACAACAAAAGTCAATACATATAACTCTCTTCTGAATCTTTCATCATCAGGCTCCTTATTGGGGAATTCTCCAAGTGTGCACAAGTGTCCACATATCCTCATGACCTACTTCGTAGTTCATGTTTGGGGTGCAGGCCACCCATTCTTAGTTTCTAGCCTTTCCCACCCATGTATATGCACTGTGATCTCTGACTGTAAGCAAGCATGCTAAAAATGTAGTAGCCTACAACAACATCATCACTTTGTTATTACCGCTCATGGTTCTGAGGGATAACTGGGCTCAGCTGGATGGTTCTTGCTCAGGGTCTCTCATGTGACTCCAACCAGACAGTGACCTATACTGAAGACATCTCAAAGCCTTCTTCATTTTCATGTGTGGTGGTTGGTTCTGTCATTTAATGGCTCATTTGTGGCCTCTCCATGTGACTGGAACTTTCTCACAGCACAAGGCTGGGTTCTAAGAGAAGCAGCTTGACAGATCCTCTGGAAGCTGGGTCGACTTTTAAGGCCTTGAATGTCTCACAGTATCACTTTGCCATACCTATAGCTCTGTCTAGATTCAAGGGGAGGGAACATAGACCTCACTTCTTGATGAAAGGAGTGTCACTGTCACATAGTAAGAGGAGTGTGTGCAATGGATCTTATCATGACCATCTTGGAAACTGTATTTTGCCAGAATCCTCCCATTTTATTTCTCTCCCATATGTGACATATACTCATCTTTTCTCCCAAGACCACCGTATCCCATACCATTACAGCATCATCTCAAAGTCAGGATCTCATGCACTAAGTAAGATACGCTGTAGGTGATGCTCCTTGGATTCCTCTCCTTGACTACTGTTGCTCTATCTGAAGATGTGTGAACTAAAGGGACAAGTTATCTGCCCCCTAAAGACATCACTTTTTAGACATTCACTCTGTATTGGGCCCTGAATCTGGCATTTAGATGAGTTACTTATCAACAGTCCTGAGAAGTAAGTAATATTATCCCTAATTCCAGGCATATCAAAGTAAGTACCCCAGATCTTGTAGCTACTGAGAGTCTTTAGCTCCCCAATGAGGCTAGTTGAACACACATTATGCAAGACAAATTATAAATACCTTACCATGCAGTTAACTTATATTCAGTAGTATTAATTTATATTCAGTAGTAATTCTGAAAGTGTCCACAGACCACAAGGAGTCCCTGAAATATTTTCAGGAAACTCAAGAGGTTAAAACTGTTTTCATAATAATATTAACACTTTACATGCCCTTTTCACTTGACATTTTCACTGATGGTGCAAAAGCATGAGAGTTAAAAGGAACCAGGCCTTCTCTAAGAAATAGCTGAGCCAGGGACTGGAGCAAAGTCAGTACAAGGATGAGCCAGCAACAATTTATTAAGCCAGAAAGTGAGAAAGTGTTCAAGGAAAAAAATAATGATTGGGACACATCACAGACATAGGATACAGCTTGGAAGGCTCCTCCTGGCCAGATCTGGGACAATTTTAGGACCAAAATAATTAAGTTCTGGGAAGTATTATAAACAATTGAAAAAAACAAATTCATGAGTTTAGACCAATAAAAGATAGATAAATAGATGATAGACAGATAGAAAGATCATAGGAGAAGAAAAGAGGGCTCTTGCTTACAGTAGAATGCTAAGGCTAATTGGCACATATGGAGGGGATGCTGAAACTGGAGAATCATCATTTTGCAATCTCCATAGCTGCAATCTCCAAAGATTGGATCAGGCAAGAACCATCAATGGGTGCTAAATCTAGAAGGAGATTTTTATGAGAAGCTGAATTTGCATGGTCTTGAAGGATCTCACCACACACTACTTATTGTGGTGAAAGAGAAAAATAAAATAAATTTAAAATTAAAAGAGTGGAAAATTAGAGTGGAAAACTCGAACCATGCCTTGAATAATGATCACAGCTAATGTTACTAATGAAAGGCATATGGTGATCATGTGACTTCACATGTGGCTTCTGAGAAAGACACTCATGCAGTATTCTGGCATAGGATGCATAATGTGAACCTAATCACAATGCACCACCAGAAAAACACAAAATGAAGGATGTTCTGTTTTTTTTCTTTTTATAAGTGGATGCATGGAGGAAGGTGGCCTCTACTCTTAAAAAAGTGTCATAAAAAAAAGGTTGTGGAAATGTTTCAGATTAAAGGAGGCTGAAAAGACAAGAGAACTAAATGCAATACTATCTGATGCTGGATCTTGTACCTGTAAATTATCACATTAGGTCAACAGACAATACTGGAATACAGACAATAAAAATGTTATCAATGTAACTTTATAAAGTTGATAACTCTACTGTGGTTATTGAAGAGAAAATTCCTCCTCTTAGCAAACAAATATTGAAATATTTAAGGGTAAATGGCCATGATGTATGTAACTTAACCTCAAATGATTCAGGGGAAGAAAAGAGGTGGGGAAAGAGGGTAAATGATAAGGCAAATGGGGAAAAATTTTAAACCAGTGAATCAAAATAAGGAGTATCTAGGTGTTCCTTGAATTATTTTTATTTTTGAAAATTTTTAAGTTAAGTGTGTCTCCAAACTGAAAATTTAAAATAACAAAAGCAATGATGGAGCAAAGCACTGGTGTTTTCACAAATTGAGGCAGTGCCCCGAAATGGTAGTAGGTGTTGTGGTGTGTTCTTCACCACCACATACTCACAGTGAAAGAAAGAAGAAAGAAAGAAAGAAAGAAAGAAAGAAAGAAAGAAAGAAAGAAAGAAAGAAAGAAAGAAAGAAAGAAAGAAAGAAAGAAAGAAAGAAAGAAAGGAAGGAAAGAGAAAGAAAGAAAGAAAGAAAGAAAAGAAAGAAAGAAAGGAAAGAAAGAAAGAAAGAAAGAAAGGAAAGAAAGAGAAAGAAAGAAAGAAAGGAAAGAAAGAAAGAAAGAATCTGGTTTAATGTTTAAATGTTATTGATGAAATAATAAGAATTATTAACTTTATTGTGCTCTGTGCCCTGAGTACATGTCATTTTAATATTGAGAAGACTCAAATATTGGGAAATGGGAAGTATACATACAGCACTCCTGCTGTGTGCTGGTGTGATGTTGTCTCAAGGAAATGCAGGAAGGTGTGCACATGCTTGAAGGCTGAGCTGCAGTCGCTGCTTTTGTCCATGGAATCCCATTTTGAGTTGAAAGGACAATTGGCAGGCAAACTACAGTTATTCAGACAAATGATAGTTATCAAGCAGACACTCTCTCAAATATGAAGAAAATGAGCCTGTCACTTCAAGGAAAACAACTGACAAGATTTTTTGCTAATAATAAACTTTGAGGTTTCATGTGAAAATTAGAAAACTTAGTATCTGACACTATGACACTTGATAGCTTCCCAATATTTAAATATGTTTCTGATGAGACTGGTAGTGATATTAAGTACTATGATTTTGTATACTGTAAATGAAATGGGTCAATATTTGGAAGATCTGCATTACTCAGTGAACCAATATTTTCTGAATGATCAATGCATGATGATACAAAATTGTGCCTGGGCAAGCCTCATTCAAAGTGTAAGAAATATTAATGGAGTTTAATGTAACTGAGTATAAAAAGTTTATTAATAAGGTTTCACAGTTTTAAGAAACTACTACTTATCGAGTTTTGGTATAGTATCAAGAAAGAATCTCCATAATTATCTGAAAGGCTATTAAAATACTCCTTCCCTTTTCTACCACACATCTGTGTGAGGCAAGCTTTTTTTCATATACTTTAACCAAAATAAAATATCACAGCAAAGTAAATCCAAAAGCAGATATGAGAATTTCTATGTTTTCTATTAAGCCAGACATTAAGAGATTTGCAAAAACAGAAAACAACTTTGCTCTTCCCACTAATGTTTTTTATTTTGGAAAATACAGTAATTTTCATTTTTAAAATATATCATTTATGTTCATATGAATGAGTATACTGTTGTTACTTGTAGATGAATTAATAAATAAATATATTTAAAATGCTAATTTTTAATATCTAACATGGAATCTACAAAAAAAAAAAGCTCTTTGGGATCCTCAATAATTAAGAGTATAAAGGGGTCCTGAGATCATTTTGTGTTCTTAATGGAAAGGGTGGTAAACCCAGGTGCCTGTGCTCCTATTATGGCAGCTGAAGCTGTACTGGGATGCTGCTTCTACAGGTGCTTGCATTAACCACACAGTACAATCAAGGGCAGGCATGTGACCTAAGCTTGGGCAATTGGACTTTTTCTTCTGGCATTTTAGTTATTGAATGAAATGAAACTACAGTAGAAGATATAGTGTATGTTCATTCATTCTAGTTTTTCAGACCATATGGAGGTTCCTCGTTTCTCTCTGTTACAAGCCCAGTTTCTTCAGCTTTCCTTTCATTCTAGCAGGACAATACATCTCTCCACACTCATCACCCACCTCATCTCCATATTTTAGCCACCATAGGATTCTGTTGCTTGCTACCAAAAAATCTTAATAATACATTAATGTCTTGCTTTACCCTGGAAATGACTTCTCCTTGAATTTCCTTCATGCTGCAATTCTGCTCTTTACCTTGAGTGTCTCACGTCCTGATTCTGAAAGCTTTTTGCTCCTGCCTGTGGGTAACGCCCAAGAGTTATAGCCTACTCATTCTAGTCAATCCATTAATGTCTGGAATTCAGGCTTAAAACAACTCACATTGGTGAGAAACATGGCTTCTAAGACAATTTTTGTTTTTCATGAATAAATTTCACTTTGTCTGGAAGAGCCCAGGAAATTTCCTGTTTAGCCAATTAAAGCCCATTTTGTTTGTTTTTAAGTAGGTGAAGATATTTAGAGATCTAATAGGCCCTGTAGAAATAATTTATTATGTTTTTTGTCATGATTATTGTTATATGATAAATGAAGAATCAAACGGACCTCCTGGTGATAAAAATGCCAGATTTGGAATCAGAAAACCAGAATTACAGCTGTAACCTTTAAAAAAAAATGTATTTTCTGCTTATGTATATAGCTATAACTTTTTTTTTTTTTTGAGATGGAGCCTAGCTCTGTTGCCCAGGCTGGACTGCAGTGGTGCAATCTCGGCTCACTGCAAGCTCCGCCTCCCGGGTTCATGCCGTTCTCCTGCCTCAGCCTCCCGAGTAGCTGGGACTAAAGGCTCCCGCCACCATGCCCAGCTAATTTTTTTGTATTTTTAGTAGAGACAGGGTTTCACCGTGTTAGCCAGGATGGTCTTGATCTCCTGACCTCATGATCTGCCTGCCTCAGCCTCCCAAGTATATAGTTATAACTTTTTAACTCACCTAAAGGTATGTCCTTGAGCAAGGACTAGATGATCTCATCAGGCCCTTCCAATTCTAGAGTTATATAATTTAAAGTTCAGCAAAGCTTCACCAACTATCACTTCCTACTCTATCCCTCCCTAGACAAGAATTGACGCCTACCTTTTCTGAGCAGCGCTGTTGGCAGGTAATAGCACAGGCTCTGGATGCAAGTAGACAGGTGCCCAAACCTGGGCTAAGTGACCTCACCTCATCTGAAAAATGGGAATGATGATATTAAGGTATTGTTTTGTGGATTAATGAGGTAATGTGCATAACACATTTAGCACAAAGCCTGTAATAGAACAAATGCTTGGTGAAAGCAAGCCACAATGCTATTATAGCTATAGCTGAACACATTCTTCACAGATTATAGTCATCCCGCCACTAAATACATTTTGCAGACAGCTTGCTATTTCTTCTTCTGTAATTCTAAATGTGTTTTACCTACAACTCAGTAGGAGTTAGGCTAAATTTATCGCTTTGCACGGAATCAGCAAAAACAGTAATAGGGTATACTGTCAGTGAGTAATGGCATATATTTGTAAAGGATCAGTGTTTGCTGCAAAGGAGAGGAAGGATTCAGCACCCCATCCAGAAGAGCTCCTTTGCTGCTGAAATTGAATCTGTATGCTGCTCTTCAGTGCATTACTTTACTGTGAGGTGACTCAGGAGATAAGACAACAGAGCATTGTGGGCAAATAGATCACATTCAGAAGAAGCTGCCTCTTAGCACTTGTTCTTCTTGTGCCCTGCTATATCCCTTTTATGGCCTGAATTGTGTTCACCCAAAACTCATATGTTAAAGGTCTTTAGGATGATTCCCTAATCCAATATGATGTCCCTGGGAGAAGAAGAAATCTGGACACAGACGTACATGAGCAGAGGGAAGCCCATGTAAAAACACAGAAAAAAAGATAGTCATCAGAAGCCAAGGAGAGAGGCCTCAGAATAAACCAACCCTGCTAACACCTGGATTTTGGACTTCCACTCTCCAGAGCTGTGAGAAAATAAATTTCTGTTGTTTAAGCCACCCAGTCTGTGCTGCTTTTTACGGCAGCTTGGGCAAACTGTGTCTGGCACACAGTAGGTATTCAATAAATACTTGTTGGATGAATACAAGAAGAAATGGAGCAGTTGGCAGCTGACACCCAGTTTTAATGAGAGCAAGTCTCAGTTCACACAGTACAAAATAGTCATTTACTGACAGGTGGCTGAAAACAGTCACACAAGCATGTCTGGAAACTCAGAGGACTCTGAGTTCTCTGTCCTTTTTGAAACTCAGAAGATGCTTTGGACAAAAGGTCAGTGGGGCAACAGCAAAAATATTCCAGCAGCAGAATTTGCCTAACATCCATTGGAGTCAGGACTAGGGCCATTAGGAATCAAGAATTAAAAAAAAAAAAAAAAGAAGCAGCTGCTGCTTCTCATCTCTGAAGCAGAAGATGCAAATTATATAGCTATGTCACTGAGTCCTGGCTAACAGAGAAACCTCTCAACCTGTTTAGAAGAATCCGTGGCCATTAGTGGAAATGTTAGTACATCAAAGAGGTTAACTTTGATGATCCCCAAGCAGCACTTGTAAAATTCCGTAGTTTACAAATTTCTCCATTCCTTTTCATTTTTCTCTGAGGTTATTGTGGTGAAGCAATCTGCTTAAGGTCTCAAATTAGTCAGTGGCTGTATCAAGCTGATTTCAGAGACAAGTAACAATTCAACAGCTGTAAACAATTAGGAAATTTACTGATTCACATAACTGCAAGTCCAGGAGTGGTACATAATTCAAGATTTTTTAATCTAGAAGCTCCATAGTGTGCTCCAGAGCTCAGATTGCCTCTGACATTCACAGTTTTAGTATTGCCCTAAAAACAGCTCCCTTAATGGTCATAGAATGGAGGCTTTTTCTTTCACACTCAGTAGACGAGATGGTTTGGCTGTGTCCTCACCCAAATCTCATCTTGAATTGTAGCTCCCATAATTCCCACGTGTTGTGGGAGGGACCCAGTGGGAAATAATTGAATCATGGGGGTGGGTCTTTCACATACTGTTCTCATGATAGTGAGTAAGTCTTATGAGATATGATGGTTTTATAAAGGGGAGTTCCCCTGCAAAGGCTCTCTTGCCTGCTGCCATGTAAGATGTGACTTTTCTTCTCCTTCACCCTCCACCATGATTGTGAGGCCTCTCTCCAGCCATGTGAAACTGTGAGTCCATTAAACCTTTTTTCCTTTATAAATTACCCAGTCTCGGGTATGTCTTTATTAGCAGTGCGAGAACAGACTAATACAGTAGACAAAGAGAATCACTTAAAGAAGTTGTACTTGAAGGGTGAGCAAGAACTTTCTCAGAATCCCTCAGCCAGATCCCTTCTTATTTGTCAGTGGTCCAATTTGGATTCACATGTCCATCAAGGAACCAATCATTGCCAAAGCAGGGAGAAGATTCTCTTAAGTCAATCAGGCACACTCCTGAACCACAAAAACAATATGGCTCCCTTAAGGAGGAAAGCAAAATATATATGGGATAGGAAATCAGCATTGTCTACCATGGTGGTTCAACTGAAACATGAGCCAGGTCATTCCTGTCTACCATGTCATTTCTTATCTGAAAAATCTTTACAACTTACAAGTAATTGACAAAATGGTTAGTCACGTTGTTAAATAGCTGTTTTCCTTGCAAAAGGACAGTATGTTTTCTTTAAATAGTGAACTTCTTACCAGTAATTAAAAGAGGCTACAATATTGAAGGTTCTGATTTTCCTATGACTTTCGATAATAAGTTACTAACATTAAGCCATGTCCTCCTGTGTGAAAATCATCCCCTCCTTCGTTCCAACTTTCAGGACATTAAATATAACTGGGACTACTCCAGGAACACTAAAAGTCACTGCTTTATTACAAACGGTATTTTGCTGCTCGTTAAAGTAGATACATTACACTTAATGAAAGCTCAGTAAGTTATAAGCAAGCATTCTCAGGAGTAAGTCATCATGACTGCCAACCTGGTGCTTTCAGCTGTGGAGCATCCCCAGGGACTAGGTGGAGGAGCTCTGGGGAAGCTGGAGCTCCTTCCTACAGATGTCTTGGCACTGGAGGCTGCTTTCTTTGAGCCTAGCCCTCCAGGCAATTGATCCTGATCCTTTGGCTCACAGAATCATTATCATTTTCAGCTTTGCAGCAGGAGACCAATAGAGACAAATGAAGAAATTAGAACCATACTCAGGCTTCACCAAGTCTTACGGCAGAGCCCAGAAAAGCCCACTGGGAAGGTTCCATAGAGACTCCACAGCACTTAGGCACTGACTGTATCAGGTTAGATTAGAAAGCGTGGGCTTCCACAGGGCAGAGGAATATAGCCCAGGAAGAAGGGGTGAAGCCTCTCTCAAAGATAAAGCGTGCTATAAGGGATCCCAAATCCAACCAAGAACCTAAATCCCAACTCCATCCTCAATGCAGTTTCTCCCCCTCAATTCTTTTATTTTGTTAATGTCTTCATCATCTGTCAGTTACTCAAGCTTGAAGCTTCACAGTTACATCTGACTTCTTCTCCCTTATCCCCCATTTCTGATCAGCTGTCAAGATCTGTCAGTTCTATCTCCTTTACTCCTTTTCTTTCTGCCTCTTCCTCCCCATTCTATTTGCTGTCAGCCTAATTCAGACCCTCATTAACTCTTGTTGGATTATTAACATGGCTTCATCACTGGCCTATTCATCTCCCACCCCTCTGCTGTCCAACCACTCTATTAATTGCTGAATTGATTTTCTTTTTTTTTTTGAGACGGAGTCTTACTCTGTCACCCAGGCTGGTGTGCAGTGGCGCTATCTCGGCTCACTGCAAGCTCGCCTCCCGGGTTCACGCCATTCTCCTGCCTCAACTTCCCGAGTAGCTGGGACTACAGGTGCTCGCCACCATGCCCCGCTAATTTTTTGTATTTTTAGTAGAGACGGGGTTTCACTGTTTTAGCCTGGATGGTCTCGATCTCCTGACCTTGTGATCTGCCCACCTCAGCCTCCCAAAGTGCAGGGATTACAGGCATAAGCCACTGTGCCCGGCCCGCTGAATTGATTTTCATAAAGCACAGCTCCAATTCTGTCACTTCCCTGCTTACTGAAAAACCTTAAAAGTCCACTTTCCCTACAAAAATACATCACAATCCCTATCTTAGATTTAAGAACTTTTGTGTTCTGATATCCCCAGCCTTATCTTCTAACTCTCCCCTGAATATTCTCATTCACGCAAGGCTTCTCAAAATTCCCCATATATACCCCACGTTTCCTTCTCTGATTCCTGTCCAAGAGTCACTCTGTACCTGGAATCCCTCAAATCTCCATTTCCACCTACCATTTATCCTCTTAGATCCAGCTGTTATGTTATGGCCTTGGAGGACATACTCACCTATTGCAATCTATCCATCTTCTGAAAATCCAGTAAGTATTACCTTTCTGCTGTTGCACAAACATCTCTATTTTTCAAGTATAAACCATAGCTTTCCCACTGTATTCAACTCATTTTATACATTAATTAACAAATATTTATTGAGTGGGGTATTATTACTGCTACAGGCACTAGAGACATCATAATGGATGTACAAAACAGACTAAAACCCCCACTATCTTAGAGTTTACATTTTATTAGAGGAGAAAACAATAAGATTAAGAAGAAAAATCTGTAATATATTAGGTAGTGGTGAGTACAAGAGAGGAAAGAAAAAGCTGAGAAAGGGAAAGGAAGTGTTAGCACGAGGGGTCTGACATTTTAGATGCAGTGGTCAGGAAAGCACTCATTGAAAAGATGACTTGAAGTGAAATTCTGAAAGAAGTGAGAGAGCCAACCATGCAGATATCTTGAGGTAAGAGTACTCAAGGCAAGGGAAACAGAAAATGTGAAGGATTTGGAGCAGAAGCTTGCCTGGTGTGCTCAAAGAACAGGAATGGGACCTGCATGGAATGAACATAACAGAGTGTCCCTGGATGTAAAGATTGTAATTAAAGACAATGATGGCCATAGAGTAGAATATCTGCAAAAGCAGACATAAAATAGTATCTATTGAAATATTGAACATTTTAAATATATTTCTGTGCTTTTATGTTGATATGGTTTGGGTTTATGTCCCTGCCCAAATCTCATTTCAAATTGTAATCCCCAATGTTGGACAAGAGGACTGGTGGGAGGTGACTGGATCATGGAGGACAAATTTCCCCCTTGCTGTTCTTGTGATAGTGGGTGAGTTCTCATAAGATCTGGTTGTTGAAAAGTGTGTAGCACCTCCCCCTTCTCTCTCTTCCTTCTGCTCCAGACATATAGGACATGCCTGCTTCCTTTGCACCTTCTGCCATGATTGTAAGTTTCCTGAGGCCTCCTCAGCCATGCTTCCTTGTGCAGACTGAGGAACCATGAGCCAATTAAACCTCTTTTCTTTATAAATTATGCAATCTCAGGTAGTTATTTATATCAGCGCAAGAATGAACTAACACAGAAAAGTGGTACCAAGAGTAGGGTACCTGAAAATGTGGAAGCAATTTTGGAACTGGGTAATGGGCAGAGGTTGGAAGAGTGTGGAGGGCTCAGAAGAAGATAGGAAGATAAGGGAAGGTTTGGAACTTCCTAGAGACTTGTTAAATTGTTGTGGCCAAAATGCTGATAGTGATATGGACAATGAAGTCCAGGCTGATGAGGTCTCAGATGGAGGTGAGGAACTCATTGAGAACTAGAGCGTCACTTTTGTTAAGCATTAGCAAAGAGATTTCAGCCCTTGTGCCATGCCATAGAGATCTGTGGAAATTTGAACTTGAAAGAGATGATTTAGGGTATCTGGTGGGAGAAATTTCTAAGCAGCAAAGTGTTCAAGACACAGCCTGGCTGCTTCTAACAGTGTATGCTTATATGTGTGAGCAAAGAGATGATCTAAAACTGGACTTATATTTAAATGGAAAGTAGAGCATGAAAGTTTGGAAAATTTGCAGCCCAGTCATATGGTAGAATATTAAAAATCCATTTTCTGGGGAGGAATTCAAGCTGGCTGCAGAAATTTGCACACATAAAGAGGAGTCAAATGTTAATAGCCAAGATAATGGGGAAAATTCCTTGAAAATTACAAAGACCTTCACTGAAGGCCCTCCCATCACAGGCCTGGAGGCCTAGTAGGGAAGGATGGTTCTGTGGGCCAGGCCCTGCTGCCCTGCTGCCCTGCACAACCTAGGGACACTGATCCCTGCATCCCAGCCACTCCAGCTCCAGCCATAGATAAAAGGGCCTAAGATACACCTTAGGCCATTGCTCCAGAGGGTGCTAGTTGTAAGCCTTGGTGGCTTCCACATGGTGTTTAGCCTGCACGTGCACAGAGGGCAAGAGTTCAGATTTGGGAGCCTCTGCCTAGATTTCAGAGGAATGTGTATGAAAATGCCTGGATGTCCAGGCAGAAGTCTGCCGCAGGGGTGGAGTCCTCATGAAGACCCTCTATTATGGCAGTGCAGAGGGGAAATGTGGGGTTGGAGCCCCTACACAGTATCCCCACTGGGGCACTGCCTAGTAGAGCTTTGAGAAGAGGGCCACCATCCTCCAGACCCCAGAATGGTATATCTACTGACAGCTTTGCACCATGGAAAAGCTTCAGGCACTCAATGCCAGCCCTTGAGGTCAGCCATGGGAGCTGAGCCCTGCAAAGCCACAATGGTGGAGCTGCACAAGACACTGGGAGCCCACCCCTTGCAACAGTGTGGCCTGGATGTGAGATATGGAGTCAAAGGAGATTATTTTGGAATTTTAAGATTTAATGGCTGCCCTGCTGGGTTTCAAACTTGCATGGGGCCTGTAGCCCTTTTGTTTTGGCTGATTTCTCCCTTTCAGACTGGCAGTATTTAGCCAGTCCCTATACTCTCATTGTATCTTGAAAGTAATTAACTTTTTAAAAATTATTTTACAGGCTCATCGGCAGAAGAGACTTGCCTTATCTGAGATTAGACTTTGGATTATGGACTTTTGAGTTAATGCTGAAATTAGTTAAAGGACATGAGATCTGGGAGGATACAGGACAGAATGATATGATTTGGATTTGTATCCCTCCCCAATCTCATGTCAAATTGTAATTCCCAGTGTTAGACAAAGGGCCTTGTGGGAGGTGATTGGATCATAGGGGTAGACCTCCCATTTGCAGTTCCCAGGATAGTGAGTGAGTTCTCATGAGATCTAGTTGTTTAAAAGTGTGTAGCACCTCCCCCTTCTTTCTCTTCCTCCTGCTCCAGAAATGTAGGATGTTCCTGCTTCCCCTTCAGGTTCTGCCATGATTGTAAGTTTCCTGAAGCCTTGCCAGCCATGCTTCCTGTACAACTTGAGGAACTGTTAGCCAATTAAACCTCTGTTCTTTAGAAATTAGCCAGTCTCAGGTAGTTCTTTATAACAATGCAAGAATGGACTAATACACATGGTTACAAACAGAGTCATTTTTTTTCTACTTAAGAATTCTCATTCCTTCTTTTCATGCAGGCTTACTAGAAATTGACTTTCACAGTGTTTGTTTGAAAATGTCTTTATTTCATCTTCACTTGTGAAAGATAATTTTTCAGGGTAAAGCATTCTATGTTGGCATCATTTTGCTTTCAGAAATGTAAATGTTCTTTCCATTGTTTTTTGTCTTCTATGTTTCCTGGCTTCCTGTTCAGAAATCAACTGACTATCTAATTAGAGCAAATTTATAGTTTGATCCTTTTGGGCTTGGTTATTTTTCAAATTTTCTTTTCCTTGGTTTTAAGCAGGCTTATTTTGAAGCATCTCAATGTGCTTTTCTTGTATTTGTTTTGCTTGGAATTCATATGGATTTGTGTATGTATGGTTTGATATCATTAATCAATTTGGGGAAATTCTCAATGATTTTCTATTCATATATTGTTTGTCCATTTTTTTCTTTTCTTATAAAACTATAAATCTACATATATTTGGTATTTTTATTGCCTCATAAATTGTTTATGCCCACTCTTTCTTTCTTTCTTTTTCTTTCTTTCCTTCCTTCTTTCTTTCTTTCCTTCCTTTTCTTTTTTCTTTCTCTTTTTCTTTTTTCTTCTTTCTTTGTTTCTCTTTCTTCTTTTTCTTTCTCTCTTCCTTCCTTCCTTCATCTTTGCTTTCTTCCTTCCTTCTTTCTTTCCTTTCCTCTTTCCTTCTTCTTTCCTTCCTATCTTTTTTGTTTATTTCTCTCTATGCTTAATCTGGATTTTTCTACTTTAGATTTTCCAGTTTAGTAATAATCTCTTCATCTATGTTCAATCTGTTACAGTTTCCATTTAATTCTTTGTTTTTAAAACAGATCTCAGATTTGGTGAAAGTTCCCATATTGTCATCTATTTTCTTTAACATATTAATCACAGTTACTTTAAAGCTTATGTCTGACTAACTCCAATTTTGTATCACCTGTAGTTTTGTTCCTATGATTTATTTTTCTCTTTGTCTTATTTTTGATAGAAATTATACTTTTTGATTGAGTGCTGGATATTATATATGAAAAACTATAAGCACTTCCACTGATGTTATTTTCCTCCAGAGAAGATTCACTCAATCATATATGGCAGATAGCAAAAATAGGACATGTCTCCATTAATTATTGCTGCGTAACAACATTACCCAGAGAGTCACTTGCATTAAAAAAAAATCATAATCCCAGCACTTTGGGAGGCCGAGGCAGGAGGATCACTTGAACCCAGGAGTTCAAGACCAGCCTGGGCAATGTAGTGAAACCCCATCTCTACAAAACATGCAAATATTAGCTGGGAGTGGTGGCGCATGCCTGTAGTTCCAGCTACTTGGGGGGCTGAAGTGAGAGGATCACTTCAGTCCAGGCTATCAAAGCTGCAGTGAGCGAAGATCATGTCACTGCACTCCAGCCTGGGCGACAAGAGTGAAACTCTGTCTCAAAAACAAAACAAAACTAAGTACTTATCAAGCTTGTGATTCTGTGGGTTAGGAATTCAGGCAGGATCCAGCAGGGATACCTCAGCTCTGCTCCATGTTGTCTATAGTCACAGCTGGGGTGATTCAAATGGCTGAAGACAATTGGGACAACTTAAATAAAGCCATATGTATGGAGCCTCTGTTTTTGTCCACATGGTGTCTCCTGTGGAGCTAGCTCCTTTACTCACATATTTATTCCCTGGGCTGGGATGGCTGGAACAGATGAGAGCTGGCTAGAGTCACTTTCAACACATTGTGGTCTTAAGGTAGTATGAATTCTTCACGACAAGTGGCTTCCCACAGAGTGGGCATGTCAGTAGAGAACTTTCCAAAAGGCCTAAGTGAAAGCAGCAAGGCTTCTTTTAGTCTTAGTCTCAGAAATCCCACAAGGTCACTTTCAGGGCATATTCATACATATGGCAGATTTGGGGAATGAACATCAAAAGAGGAAAAAACATGGTGAAGTAGATCATGTCATTCTAATTAACATATTCAAGGTGGCATTTCAGACTTTGAAAGTTTAGGCAATTTCTGTTTGCCTCCAGTCCTAGAGTTAGCCTTTCAGGGGTCACGACTGAGTCCAAGGTACTTAGAACTTTTCTTCCTTTGTGGCTGTTAGATTACCATCTGTGTCTCCTTACTACTGGAAAGCTGATGAAACTCCTTTTGATTTTTATCCTATGACTTTTACTCAAAATCTAGGACATTTTCCCTTCTCTCCAAAATCTTCTTTCCAGAATCTTGATTTCTCAAATCATGTCTGCCTTTGTTGTCAAAAATCTAATTTTTATCTTTTCAGCATCATGAGATTCCCAAGGGCTCTGCTGGATTCTCTGCCTCTTGCGGCATTTCTCTGTCCAGCTTCTCAGCCATTCATCTAACAAAGCTTATCAATAGGCAAATACCCCATGGATAAATTGGGGGACAGAACACTGTGCTTGCCTCATTAAGTTCCCCTTTCCTCTCAATAAGTGCCTCAAGTCCTGCATACCTTGAAAGCTTCCCCACTTATTCAAACATATTTTTCCTGCCTTTCTAGTTGTTCTTGACAGTAGGTTTGGTCTACTGCAAGTGACACCACCATCCTCAGAAGTAGAAGTCCATAGCCTTTTATTTGAATGATTTTCACTGGCTCACCACTCACAATAGCTCATGTACTGTTTCTGATTGTCATATTCTCTAACTTTGTGACATATTTTCGCCATATGGAATCTTCTTGGTTTTTTTTACCCAGCTTTCATGGGGATGATGATACCCCTGATCCCCCAGGACCATAATGTCCGTCCCTTGTCCTTGATGCGGACACTGTCTATATTTCTTTTAGATTCCTCCAGATAAATACCCTGTCAGAAGACATCTAGTCACAAGCCTTTGGTTAAGCTAGAGCTAGACTTTTTTTTTTTTTTTTTTTTTTTTTTTTTTTTTTTTTTTTGAGACAGAGTCTTGCTCTGTCGCCCAGGCTGGAGTGCAGTAGCTCAATTTCAGCTCACTGCAAACTCCATCTCCTGGATTGTTCAAGCAATTCCCTGCCTCAGCCTCCCCAGTAGCTTGGCATCACGCCCAGCTAATTTTTGTATTTTTAGTAGAGTAGGATTCACCATCTTGGCCAGGATGATGGTGAACTTCTGACCTCGCAATCCACCCGCCTGGGATTACAGGCATGAGCCACTGCTGGGATTATAGGCGTGAGCCACTGCGCCCGGCCAAGCTAGATCTTAATAGCTTACCCTAGTCTATACAGCAGAACCAGGGTATAAGCCACATCATGTCTTTCACATTCCACTTATGGTAGAATACTATAGTGAAACATGTTCCAGACCTATTTACAAAGCTGTTGTGTGTTCTCATACTCTGATTCATAATGTATTACATGGCTTTAAGGTTGCTGCTTTGCATACCCATTACCAAAATAGAAAAAAATCTAACTTAATAATAATAAATTGGTTTTTTAAAAATATCATCTATACTCATTCCTTCTTCCCTCCAGAGTACAGTAATTTTTATAGCAGGTTGCTAAATATATCAAGGGATAAACCACCACCCATCTGGTGGTATAAAGAAGAAAGTGAATATTAAAAACAAAAATGGCAAAAAGGGCCTCAGCTTCCTGCTTCACCTGTTAGTTTTCTTTCCTGAGCACTGAGCTTGCCAAGATTGACGTCAGATGCAGCCTCAAACTCCCCTGCATTAACAGAAAGCATTAGGTTCTCAGGTGAGAAAGTTCTTCTTTAGTGACAACTCTTGCAGACAAATCCAGTCAATATGCATGTGTGTGCATGTGCACATGCACACACATGCATGTATACTAACAGCCTGATAGATGAGAAATGGCTTTTTGATGATTTTTAAATCAATTTTTATAGTTTAAGGGCTTTGTTCCAAAAGAGGAGAAAACTTTATTTAGGTAGTCAAGTGTTTGAACTTGCTGACAGGCACTTCACAAATAATTTTTGAGTGAATGAATGAATGTGAATAATTGAATGACTGGTGGACTCTTGCATTCCTTCTTCAATAAAAACCAAAAACAAAGCAAAGCAAAACACAACAAACAAACACAGAAATCCAGTTCTCCTAAGACTAGCACAAAAGGAGATCTGCTACTTGGGGAGCATGATAAGGTAGACTATCCATTTTAACCTTCTGCTCTAGATTTCTCACAGCACAGGAAAAACAAGGACCTATATGTTAAAAAGTTATTTCACTTAAGTTGGGGGATAACAAAAAGAAAAACAAAAGAAGCATGAGATCACCTATTCTGTTTGGCAAGACACAATGTTCTCTGTGTTCAAAAATTGAATTCTTAAGAATCACAATAAAATGATACAGGAGCTGACAGACAAAATAGCCTGTATAAAAAAGAACCTAACAAAACTGACAAAACTGAAAAACACACTACAAGAATTTCACAATGCAATCACAGGTATTAACAGCAGAATAGACCAAGCTGAAGAAAGAATCTTGGAACTTGAAGACTGACTCTAAAATAAGGCAGTCAGAAAACAAGAAAAAAGAATGGAAAGGAATGAACAAAACCTCAAGAAATATGGGATTATATAAAGATGTCAAATCAACAAATCATTGGAATCTCTGAAAGGAACAGGGAGAAACCAAACAACTTGGAAAACATATTTCAGTATATCATCTGTGAAAACTTCCCCAACCTCACTGGAGTGGCCAACAGTCAAATTCAGGAAATCCAGAGAACGCCTGCAACACTCTATACAAGAAGATCATCTCCAAGACACAAATTCATCAGATTTTCCAAGGTCAAAATGAAAGAAAGGATGTTAAAGGTAACCAGAGAGAATGCACAGGTCACCTACAAACAGAATCCCATCAGGCTAACAGCAGACCTCTCAGCAGGGACCCTACAAGCCAGAGAGATGGGGGATCTATATTCAACATTCAAGAAAAAAAAAATCTTTAACCAAGAATTTCATATCTAGCCAAACTAAGCTTCCTTAGCAAAGGTGGAATAAGATTCTTTTCAGATAAGCAAATGCTGAGGGAGTTCATTAACCCCACACCCACCTTACAAGAGATCTTGAAAGGAGCACTAAATATGGAAAGGAAAGATCATTAATAGCCAATACAAAAACACATTTAAGTATACAGAGCAGTGATACTATAAAGCAACCACACAGTAATAACCAGCTAACAACACAATGACAGGATAAAATTCTCACATATCAATGCTAACTTTGCAAATGTGTTAAATGCTCCATTAAAAAGACACAAAGTGGCAAGCTGCAATTACATGGAAATTAAACAACCTGCTCCAGAATAACTTTTGGGTCGATAATGAAATTAAGGTCAATAATGAAATCAAGAAGTTCTTTGAAACTACCGAGAATAAAGATACAACATACCAAAATCTCCAGAACACAGTTAAGGCAGTGTTAAGAGGGAAATGTATAGCACTAAATGGCTCCATCAAAAAGTTAGAAAAAGCTCAAATTAATGACCTAATATCACGACTAAAAGAACTAGAGCCGCAAGATCAAACCAACTCCAAAGCTAGCAGAGGACAAGAAACCACCAAAATCAGTGCTGAACTGAAGGAGATTGAGACACAAAAAACCATTCAAAAGATCAATGAATCCAGAATTTAATTTTTTGCAAAAAAAAAAAAGATAGGCCACTAGCTAGACTAATAAAGAAGAAAAGAGAGAAGATCCAAGTAAACTCAGTTAGAAAAGGTCAAGAGCATGTTACCACTGACCCCACAGAAATACAAACAACCATCAGAGACTACTACAAACACCTCTATACACACAAACTATTAATAGAAAACCTAGAAGAGATAGATAAATTCCTGGACACATACACCCTCCCAAAACTGAATCAGGGAGGAACTGGTTCCCTGAACAGGCCAATAATGAGCTCTGAAATTGAATCAGTAATGAATATCTTACCGATCGAAAAAAGCCCAGAGTCAGAAGGATTCACAGCTGAATTCTACCAGATGTACAAAGAAAAGCTGTTATCATTCCTACTGAAACTCTTCCAAAAGAATTGAGGAAGAAGGACTCTTCCCCTACCCACTCTATGCGGCCAGCATCATCCTGATAACCAAAACCTGGCAGAGACACAACAAAAAAATAAAACTTCAGGCCAATACAATATCCTTGATGAACATTGATGCAAAAATCCTCAAGAAAATCTTGTAAACCAAATCCAGCAGCACCTCAAAAAGCTAACCCACCACAATCAAGTAGGTTTTATTCCTGGGATGCAAGGTTGGTTCAACACACATGTATCAATAAATGTGATTCATCACATAAACAGAACAAAAGACAAAAAACACATGATTATCTCAATAGATGCAGAAAAGGCTTTTGATAACATTCAACATCCCTTTATGTTAAAAACTCAATAGATTGGGTACTAAAGGAACATACCTCAAAATAATAAAAGCCATCTATGAGAAATCCAGGCTCAGTGGCTCACGCCTGTAATCCCAACACTTTGGGAGGTCAAGGCAGGCAGACCACTTGAAGAGTTTGAGACCAGTATAGTCAACATGGTGAAACCCAATCTATACTGAAAATACAAAAATTAGCCAGGTGTGATGGTGCATCCCTGTAATCCCAGCTAGTCAGGAGGCTGAGGTAGGAGAATCACCTGAACCCAGGAGGTGGAGGTTGTGGTGAGCCATGCACTCCAGCTTGGGTGACAGAGTGAGACTACATGAAAAAAAAAAAAAAAAAATCTGAAAACAAACCCACAGCTAACATCATACTGAATGGACAAAGGACGGAAGCATTCCCCTTGAAAAAAGTACAAGACAAGGATGCCCTCTCTCACCACTCCTATTTAACATAGTATTGAAGTCTAGGCCAGAATAATCAGGCAAGATAAAGAAATAAAGAGTATTTAAATAGGATGAGGGGAAGTAAAACTATCCCTGTTTTCATACAACTTGATTCTATATGTAGAAAACCCCACAGTCTCAGCCGAAATGCTTGTTCAGCTAATAAAAAACTGCAGAGAAGTTTGAGGATATAAAATCATTGTACAGTGGCAATTCCTCAGGGATCTAGAACTAGAAATACCATTTGACCCAGCCATCCCATTACTGGGTATATACCTAAAGGATTATAAATCATGCTGCTATAAAGACGCATGCACACGTATGTTTATTGTGGCACTATTCACAATAGCAAAGACTTGGAACCAACCCAAATGTCCAACAATGATAGACTGGAGTTAGAAAATGTGGCACATATACACCATGGAATACTATGCAGCCATAAAAAAGGATGAGTTCATGTCCTTTGTAGGGACATGGATGAAGCTGGAAACCATCATTCTCAGCAAACTATCGCAAGGACAAAAAACCACACACCGCATGTTCTTACTCATAGGTGGGAATTGAACAATGAGAACACATGGACACAGGAAGGGGAACATCACACACTGGGGCCTGTTGTGGGGTGGGGGCAAGGGGGAGGGATAGCATTTGGAGATAGATCTAATGTTAAATGATGAGTTAATGGGTGCAGCACACCAACATGGCACATGTATACATATGTAACTAACCTGCACATTGTGCACATGTACCCTAAAACTTAAAGTATAATAAAAAAATTTTTTAAAAAATCACTGTACAAAAATCACTAGCATTTGTGTATACCAACAACAGCCAATCTGAGAGCCAAATCAGGAATGCAATCCCATTCACAATTGCCACAAAAAGAATAAAATACCTAGGAATACAGCTAACCAGGGAGATGAAAGATCTCTATAAGGAGAACTACAAAACACTGCTCAAAGAAATCAGAGATGACACAAACAAATGGGAAAACATTCCATGCTCATGGATAGGAAGAATCAATAGCATTAAAATGAAGATACTGCCCAAAGCAATTTACAGATTCCATGCTATTCCTATCAAACTACCAATGACATTCTTTACAGAACTTGAAGGAATTACTTAAAAATTCTTGTGAAACCAAAAAAGAGCCCAAATAGCCAAGGCAATCCTAAGCAAAAGGAATACCATGTTAACTGGCTTTAAACTATACTACAGGGCTACAGTAACCAAAATCATGGTACTGGTACAAAAACAGACACATAGACCAATGGAACAGAATAGAGAATGCAGAAATAATGCCACACACTTATAACCATCTGATCTTCAGCAAAGCTGACAAAGACAAGCAATGGGGAAAGGACTCTGTAGTCAGTAAGTGGTGCTGGGATAACAAGCTAGTCATATATAGAAGATTGAAACTAAAACCCTACTTTCCACCATATACAAAAATCAATTCAAGATGGACTAAAGACTTAAATTTAAAATGCAAAACTATAAAAACCCTACACGAAAACCTAGGAAATAGCATTCTGGACATCAGCCCTGGAAAAGACTTCATGACGAAGACTCCAAAAGCACTCACAACAAAAGTAAAAATTGACAAATGGGGTCTAATTAAACTAAAGAGCTTCTGCAGAGCAAAATAAACTATCAATATAGTAAACAACCTACAGAATGGGAGAAAATATTTGCAGATTTTATATCGGACAAAGGTCTAATATCTACCATCTCTAAGGAATTTAACAAATTTTCCAGAAAAAACAAACAATTCCATTAAAAAGTGGGCCAAGGGCCGGAGGCAGTGGCTCACGCCTATAATCCTAGTGCTTTTGGGAGGCCGAGGTGGGCGGATCACCTGAGGTCAGCAGTTCGAGACCAGCCTGGCCAACATGGTGAAACCCCGTCTCTACTAAAAATACAAAAATTAGCCAGGTGTGGTGGCAGGCACCTCTAATTCCAACTACTCGGGAGGCTGAGGCAGGAGAATCACTTGAACCCGGGGGGCGGAGGTTGCAATAAGCCAAGATCACACCATTTCACTCCAGCCTGAGTGAAAGAGTGAGATTCCAACTGAAAAAAAAAAAAAGTGGGCGAAGTACATGAACAGATACTTTTCAAAAGAAGACATATGTATGGCCAACAAGCATATGAAAAAAAGCTCAATATCACTGATCCTTAGAGAAGTGCAAATCAAACCACAGTGAGATACCATCTCACACTAATCAGAATTGCTATTATTAAAAAGTCAAAAAATAACAGATGCTGGTGAGGTTGTGGGAAAAAGGGAATGCTTATACACTGTTAGTGGGAGTTTAAATTAGTTTAAATTAGCGGGCGTTTAAAACCATTGTGGAAAGCAGTGTGGTGATTCCTTAAAAAGATAAAAACAGAATTACAATTAGAGCCAGCAATCTTATTACTGGATATATACCCAAAATAATATAAATCATTTTACCATAAACTCACAAGCATGCATATGTTCACTGCATTACTATTCATAATAGCAAAGACATGGAATCAACTAAAAGCTCATCAATGACAGACTGGATAAAGAAAATGTGGTACATATACACCATGGAATATTACGCGCCTTAAAAAAAGAATGAGATCATATCTTTTGCAGGAACGTGAATAGAGCTTAAGGCCATTATCCTTAGCAAAGTAACACAGAAACAGAAAACAAAATACTGCATGTTCTCACTTATAAGTGGGAGCTAAATGATGAGAACACATGGACACATAGATGGGAACACAGACACTGGGGCCTATGTGAGGGTGAAGGGTGGGAGGAGGGAGAGGATAAGAAAAAATAACAATTGAGTACTAGACTTAGCACCTGCCTGATGAAATCATCTGTACAACAAACTCCTGTGACATGAGTTTCTCTATATTACAGATCTGCACATAGTACCCCTGAACCTAAAATAAAAGTTTTGAAAATTCAGTTCTATCAACACATAACCCTCTGAACAAAGTACTTCCAACCACCTACTCTGTTTTCATGTCTTAGACGACATATTCAACCATCCCTATCTGAATGTGCCTTCCCAAGCCTTCGAAATTCTTCCAAGTTATTCAACAAACAATCATTGAGTACTAACTCTGGATCAGGCACTATCTAGTCACTGGCACACAAAAATGACTAAGATACTATCCTTGCCCTCACATATCTCCCAATCTTGTGCCAGAAAGGCACCTAAACAGAAACCCCCACTATAATGTGGTATATGCTGTGAAAGAAATATGCACAGGATGCTATGGTAGAACAGATAAAGGGTATCTGATCTGGTACACCCTGAGATGGCTGCTGGGAAAAATAGACCAGAAATTCTGGAGGCAGTATTGACTGAATTCACTCTTAAATTATCAGTGAAAAATCACCTGGGGTAGGTTTGGGAAAGGAAGAGAATAGAATTCTAGGCAGTAGGGACAACATTAGCAAATGCATGAAGACTAAAAACAATAAAACATGTGCTGATAACCATAAGTAGTTCACTATTGCTGAAAAAGAAAGTGACACTTGGAAGAATAGCAAGAGGCATCAGGGTTGGGATTATGAGACCTAGAAAACCATGTAAAGGAGTATGAACTCCATCTCCTAGGCAATGCAGAATCATTGAGTGCTTATAAGTAGCAGTGGGATGTGGTTAGACTTGTTATTTAGATAAACCATTCCCTATACTTTGTTTTCTATGTGTACATTTGCTATGGTCTGAATGTTTGTGTCTCCCCAGATTTCATAGGTTAAAACTTAATCCCCAATGTGAGAGGATTAAGAGGTAGGGTTTAAGGGAGGTGATTAGGTTATGAGGAGTCTGCCCTCATAAATGGGATTAGTGTCTTCATAAAAGAAGTTTGAAGAAGACTTTTTGCAGCTTCCACCATATGAGGACACACAGAAGGTGCTATCTATGAGGAAGCCCCCGACTCCGCCCAAACACCAAATCTGCTGGAGCCTTGATCTTAGACTTTCCAGCCCCAGAACTGTGAGCAATAAATTTCTGTTGTTTATAAATTACCCAGTCTAAGGTACGTTGCTGGGGCAATTTGAATGGACTGATACAGCCATCCTCTAAAAAATTGGCCCATAGCTTTCATCAGATTCTAAAAGGTATCCATGACCCAAAAGGATCATGGACCTTGGCATGTACAATAATTTTAAATATGACCATTTATCAGAAGTCTCTGTTCATATGTTAAAATAGTCAGATGATAGGACATATCCCATGCCTATTGAATCAGACTTAGGATGTGGGCACAGAAATCTATGTTTTTTAAAGCTCCTTTAGTAGTGCTGATAGGCATACAAATTCAGGAGCCATTGATCAGGACCAAGAGAGCTAGATTTCAACTCTTAACTACCAAGGATTCATCCACATAGACTCTGTCTCTTTTTTGTTTACTTGCATGATCAATGACCTTGTCCCTCGAATGAGGTCTTAACTTCATGTGAGAATGTGTCGTTACTTTTGAAAACTACAGTAGGATAATCATTAAATTGCTGGATAAGGCAACCCCAATTTTCTTGCAGGAGCCATGGCCCACTTTTAGTAATGTAGTTGGGTGATTCTCTTAGATAATCTGTGATCCAGGCTAACTCAAAAAGGTAATTAGCTTTTGCGTGGTTATTTAAGGAGTGGTTTTGTAGCATTCATGTAGGATGCATAAGGTATTCACCTAAATAACATGAGGACAGTTGTTTCCGTAATTAAAGATTAAGTGATATATCGCAGAGTTGTTGCCTTTAAGCAGTTTGAGGCTTTATTTTTATAGAAACTACAAGATGATGGGCGAGGAAAAAAGGGGGCCTCAAAATAAAGTATTTAGACAATGTTATGCAAAAAATAGCTAAAGGAATTTGTTCCTGCCAATTTCTACAAGCTATAAATAAAGAGTTAGGGAGTGAAAAGGAACAAACCAACATGTAATTCTTCTGAGATATGCTTGGCTTAAAGATACTTTTTTCTTCAAAAAGGTTGGAAACAGATTGGCCATAGATATAATATTCAGTGAAAAATCTGAATGTTCTCTTTCTTACCTAAGGAAGGGGGTGGAATATCATACCCATTTGTTGGAAAAACTAGGTCAGATTATATCCATTCATAGATGCTCTAAGTCAGAGCTAGACCAAGGGTTTGGGATCATGAAGAATAACAAAACATATTAGTCACCCGATACAGATAATTTCCCATATCTGTCAAAAATGCAAAATGTCTATCACTCTTAGCCCTCTCTTCCCCTCCCATCTTCAGAAGCCGTTTTACCTGTCATGACCATCGTTTCTACGTGGTTAAATTGTATTATTGATAATGTCAATACACTGGTTGATCCTTTGACTCAAGGTGACTTGGTTTAGAAGTGGGTTCATTTTCCCATTGAGAATCTTCAGGCCAATTAATTCAATCTTATTTGGAAACTACAGGTAATTAATTATTTTTTGTTAACCTTGAGCACTCCCACAAGATAGGATAGCAAAAAATAAAAGATTTGGTGGGATTTCACATGCTATATTTAGTGGAAATGTCATATAAACTGGAGGATGAAATCTTCCTACAAAATCAAAATCCAATATATGGAAAGACTGCCTAAGAAATAGGACTGTCTTACTAAGTAAGAGATAGGCCGTTTCTGCTGTAACTTTCTATGATTCTAAGCATTTAGGAAGGAATTCCTTACCCCAGTATTAGTAGAATCTAAGGAGTCCATGGATAATCTTTAGGGAGTCCATGAAACTCTTTAATGATGTCATATTATGAAATGTCAAATATTGTGTGCATGTGCTTATGTGTATCCCTGGGCCAGAAGTCATAACTTTAACTGAATCTCAAAGAAGTGTGGGACCCAACAAGCTTGAAAACCAATTGCTCTAGCATTTCACAGTAGCGCAAAGCCTACTTTCCTAAGTCCTGAATGTCTCCCTATGGTATAGCCAATCTACTTTTAGGAAAGGTGCTGTGTTGTCTTCTTATTGGCTAATATTTGTTTTCAAAAATGCATTTAGTTTATTGTCTGTGAATTTGCATATTCATAACACATCTTAAATTGAAGTATAAGTAACATAGTAAAGTGCAAAAAGAGAGGTTAAGTACACAATTCCTTGAGTTATGACAGTTACATGTACACTTGTAACCACCTCCCAAATCAAGATATAAAAGATTTAAATTACCCTAGGCACTTCTCTCATAATGCTTTACAGTTATTTCTCACCTCCTTCCCAATGGAGAGACAACCACTGTTCTTATTATTATCATCACAAATTATTTTTGCCGATTTCAAAACTTCATAACAGTATTTTCTTAATGGCATCTTTTAATGAACTTTTCATTGAAAGAAACTTTTCATCAAAATTGTTTATTTTTATTTTTATTCCTTTATTTCATATTTTTTTCTTTAGGATTACTTTTTGTTTGTCCTAAGAAATGTTTTCTTACTCCAAGGTCAGAAAAATAGTCTCCAACCTTTTCTTAAATACCACCGTTTTTGATATGTTGATCTTGTATAGTAAGACCTTCATATATTCACTGATTTCTGTTAGTTTTTTGTAGATTCTTTGGGGTTTCTAAATACTTCTAAATAGAATTGAAATAGCTTTACTTCATCCTTTTCAATCTTTATGACTTTAATTTTTTGTTATTGGTATTACTGCACTGGCTGGGATTCCAGTACAATATTGAAAAGAAATGGTGAGAGTGGACTTTGAACTGTTTCTGATCTTAGAAGGAAAGTACTCAATGATTCACCATTGATTATAATGTTAACTGTAGGGTTAACATGTTGAGAAAGTTAATCAAGTTGATAAAGTCCCCTTCTGTTTCTATTTTACTGAGACTATTTATAATAAATAGTGGTTGAATTTTGTTAATGCTTCTTCTGTATTTTTTGAAATGATCATATTATTTTTCTCTTTGCTAACAATGTGAGTAACCTTGAGTTGACTTTCTGTGTAAATCAACCTTGTGTCCCTGGAAAAAGCTCCAATTGATCATGATGTGTTATCCTTTTTATACACTGCTGTATTCAATATGCTAATATATTTATTTTTTGTGTCTATTTCATGAGGGATATCAGTATGTAATTGTTTTTTCTTGTCATATCTTTGTTGGTTTTATTAATCAACATTATGCTAACTTCATACAATATATTGGAACATGTTCCCTCCTTTTATTTTCTGGAAGGGTTCATGTAACACTGAAATTATTTCATTTTTAAACATTTGATATAATTCATTAAAAATCCAATTGTTCCTTGATATTTTCTAAAGAAAAGGTCATTGCTACAAATTCAAAACCTTAATAAATATAAGGCCATTTACATTTTCTGTTTCTTTTTGTGTTAGTTTTGGTAAATTTGTATTTTTCAAAAAGTTTTTCACTTTAACTTGTTAAGTTTATTGGTATTAATTTTTCATAATGTTCTCTTTTTGGTCTTTAAGAGTTAATTTAATTTAACGAGTGTACATTATTTTTTAAAATAAAAAAGAAAAACTTGAAAATGCAAATTAACAACCACATCCCCATTTGCCCCAACACACTGTAGACCCCATCACAAACAAAATACAGATGAGTGAATCAACAGTAACGTGCTCAGAGCTGGGGCATGTGACTGTTATGACCGAGTTCCGTATTATTGTCTACACCTAATGAAATGGTGCAACAGAGATCCATGTGATGTGGCACTTCACCATGGAAGGTTTTGGAGATTGCTGAATCGAGACAGGCAGTGGAATATAATAGAAAGCACACTCGGAAATAGATTGGTTGATTCGTAGATTTACTAGTAACTATTATGTGACCAGGGACAATCTCTTAACTTCCTTATGCCTCGTGGTGCAGCAAAATATCACAAATCACCACTAATGAACTTACTGATATAACCAAACACCACTTGTTCCCCAAAAACCTATGGAAATAAAAATAAATAAATAAATACACCAAAATGCCTCCATATTGACCAGATAAGGAAACTGAGGCATAAGGAAGTTAAGAGGTTGTCTCTTTTTGGTCTTCTAATACCTTCTAATACCTGTATAGTGATGTTCTCTCTTTTGTTCCTCATATTGGTCATTTGTGTAGTTAAGGTCTGCTGGAGATGAAATTTCTCAGCTATTGTCTGTCTGAAAATATTCTTGCCATTCTTTTGAAGGATTTTTTTTTTTATTATACTTTAAGTTCTAGGGTACATGCACACAACGTGTAGGTTTGTTACATATGAATACGTGCGCCATGTTGGTGTGCTGCACCCATTAACTCAACATTTAACATTAGGCATATCTCCTAATGCTATCCCTTCCCCCTGCCCCCACCCCATGACAGGTCCTGGTGTGTAATGTTCCCTTTCCTGTGTACAAGTGTTCTCATTGTTCAATTCCCACCTATGAGTGAGAACATGCAGTGTTTGGTTTTTTCCTCCCTGAGAGTTTGCTGAGAATGATGGTTTCCAGCTTCATCCATGTCCCTACAAAGGACATGAACTCATCCTTTTTTATGGCTACATAGTATTCCATGGTGTATCTGTGCCACATTTTCTTAATCCAGTCTATCATTGATGGACATTTGGGTTGGTTCCAAGTCTTTGCTATTGTGAATAGTGCCACAATAAACATACATGTGCATGTGTCTTTATAGCAGCATGATTTATAATCCTTTAGGTATATACCCAGTAATGGGATGGCTGGGTCAAATGGTATTTCTAGTTCTAGATCCTTCAGGAATTGCCACATTGTCTTCCACAATGGTTGAACTAGTTTACAGTCCCACCAACAGTGTAAAAGTGTTCCTATTTCTCCACATCCTCTCCAGCACCTGTTGTTTCCTGTCTTTTTAATGATCGCCATTCTAACTGGTGTGAGATGTTATCTCATTTTGGTTTTGATTTGCATTTCTCTGATGGCCAGTGATGAGCATTTTTTCATGTGTCTGTTGGCTGCATAAATGCCTTCTTTTGAGAAGTGTCTGTTCATATCCTTTTTGAAGGATATTTTTAGAGGGCACTTTTTATCTTTGATTCTCAATAACTTGACTATTTTGTGCTCAGGTATATTTTTCTTCATATTTATCCTGTTTGGAATTGATTGAGTTTCTTGGATTTGTGAGTTAATCTAAAGATTACATCCATTTTTGAAAAGTTCTCAGCCATTGTCTCTTCAAATATTTTTTTCTCCCCTATTCACTCTAACCTCTTTTTTGGAGGACTCTAATTACTTAAAGTTAGACCGTTAGATATTATCCTTCTCTTGTGGAAGTTCTGTTTGTGTTTTAAATGATTTTTTTCTTTTTACATTTCAGTTTGGATAATTTTTATTGATAAGTCTTTAAGTTCACTGATTTTTTTTTTTTTTTTTTTTTTTTTTTTTTTTTTTTTTTTTGAGACAGAGTCTTGCTCTGTCGCCTGGGCTGGAGTGCAGTGGCATGATCATGATCTCGGTTCACTGCAAGATCCGCCTCCTGGGTTCACGCCGTTCTCCTGCCTCAGCCTCCCATGTAGCTGGGACTACAAGCGCCCGCCACTACGCCCAGTTAATTTTTTGTATTTTTAGTAGAGACAGGGTTTCACCGTGTTAGCCAGGATGGTCTCAATCTCCTGACCTCGTGATCCGCCCGCCTCAGCCTCCCAAAGTGCTTGGATTACAGACAAGTTCACTGATTCTTTAGTCTGCTACATTCAGTCTGTTGTTAAGCCCATCAAATTATTTCTGATATTTCTATAGAATTTCCATTTAGTTTTTTTCTGTCTTTTCATGTTTCTGCTTAAACTCCTCAGCTTTTCAATAATGTTGTGCATTGTTCTCACTAGATTATTTAACATATTTATAACAATTATCTTAAAGTTATTTTCTGCTAATTCCAACAGTTGGGTTGTATGTGGATCTCCTCTATTAATTTTTTCCTCTTTACCGTAGGTATATTTTTCTGTTTCTTTGTATGTCTTGTAATTTTGTATTCTATACTAGAAATTGTGTATAAAAATGATAGTTATGACTGCAGTAATACTGTGCTCAGAAAATGTCATGCCTCTTCTTCTGTTAGGCTGCTGGTGAGAGATCTCAATCTGATTTGTAGTTGAGCAGGGTCTGGGCTTCATTGCAGCTTTAGTTAGATTCTGTTCACCACTGGCTTCAAACGTTTGAGGATGGGGTTGAGACTTTCCCTTCAGTGGGCTTTGGATCTCAGCACTATCACCACCAGACTCTAAAGGTCTCTACAGCTTACAGTTCAGCTTCTAGAATTCCAAGTACCATGAAAATGCTCTGTGCTTTATAGTTCAGCTGCCAGTTTTTTGGGGAACAGAGAAATTTCCTTTGCTTTTCATCTCTACCCCTAGGTCTCCTTACCTTGGGAGATCTATTTCTCCCCAGGCTGTTACACACTGCTCCCAGCCTTCTGCAAGACATTGCATTGCACTTGATGACAGCACCTCAAGGCATCTATCTCAGCAATCCTGCCCCTTCCCCAGCTTTCATTAAGTCACTACTTTGCATTTGATTAAGGTCCTGTGTACCTTCAAAAGAGACTCTCTCAGCCCTCATGCCTTGCTCCCAGGCTTTAGGGAATTGTTGACTTATACTTGGTGAAGGTCCTGTGAACCTCAGGGTTATTTTTCTTAACTTCCTTGTCCTTGCCCTTGCCCTTAGCCTTTGATTGGCCAGTGCCATGTATTCAGCAGAAGTTCAATATACCTGGGTGGGGACACCTTTTCTGTGTGCTTCAGGGAAATCTCTCTCAACTTTCTTGCTCTTCCCCTGGTCTTTAGTAGGCCACCACCTTGCACTGTTATGGTCCTCTGCATCTTGGAATGGAGGGGATCTTTCTCAGTGTTCTTGCCCTGTCCTCAGTCATTGGTGGGCCACTGCATTTTACCCAGTAAAGATCCAGTGTGCCTAAGGGGGATTTCTCTCGGACCTCCTATCCGGCCTCTAGCATCGAGTATCCTGCTACTTCCACTTGGGGAATGCCCCATGGGAAAAAATTGGCAGGTGGGTAAAGATCAATATTTGACTGGATTACCCTGGAATTTGAATTTCTCATGCCAACCCACTGATGGCCACCAAAAATTTGTTAGCAGTTTACTTGATTTCTCCTTACCCCACTCTATAATGGAGTAACACCCTGGAGTTACTAGGAATGAAAGCAGTCATAGGACGCTTTTCTCCTAGGAATGCATTGTGTCTTCCTAAGATTTGGCTTATTTAAATTTCTTTGCATCTTCTGCTCTCTGCTAGGCTTTAAGTGACCACAATGTTGTAGCCTATTGAACTTGTACTCATTATAAGGATGAGAGTGCAACTCCTGTAACTTTCTACATCATAACCAAAAATTGGGAAGTCAATTATTTCATGCCCAAAGTCTTCAGAGCCAGATCTTCTCTAACAACTTTGAAAATAATATGCTTTCTACTATCCTCCACATGCTTTCTCTGGCAAGTGCAATAGAATCAGATATGACCCACACTTCAGTGTTTTGCACTGAAACTTTTTCATTAGGAGGAAGGAAGATGAGATTCAAGAGAACTATTATTAGTATTACTTAAATTTTTTCTGGGAGTACCTACTGTTAGCCAAGCAGTCATCCTGAGCCCTTCCAAACTGAACCCACTAAATCTTTGTGTTATGACGATGTCTTTCACACAGATTTAGACCCTCACTTTTCTCTCTGCCACGTACTTCTGGTGGAAGGTGTCCATTAGGTCCCTTTGTAAGAAAAAGGTTTACTTCATACCCTTTTCAGCTAGTTAAATCCCTACTCATTTTTTAAGATGTCAGTTAAATGCACATCTTCCATGAAGTCGGCCCCAGCACATCTTACAGCCTTGCTACACTGCTAGTGTAATCCTCACCATTTTCTATTGTGTACATAATGCTAGGGGAAATATGAGACCTCCTTCTTAAAACTGCCCACAGGGCTGGGCGTGGTGGCTCATGTCTGTAATCCCAGCACTTTGGGAGGCCAAGGCAGGCAGATCACCTGAGGTCAGGAGTTCAAGACTAGCCTGGACAACATGGCAAAACCCTGTCTCTACTAAAAACACAAAAATTAGTCGGGCGTGGTGGCGCATGCCTATAATCCCTGCTCCTCAGAAGGCTGAAGCAGGAGAATCACTTGAACCTGGGAAGCAGAGGTTGCAGTGAGCTGAGATGGCACCACCATTGCACTCCAGCCTGGGCAACAAGAGTGAAACTCTGTCTCAAACAACAACAACAACAACAACAACAAAGTGCTCACAGATTATCTAGAATTGGGTTTCCTTGACCTGACAGGTTATTATCTCCCCTGGAGTCAGGATGAGGGGCTGGACTAGCATCTTCCAAATCATAGGTCCTATGAGGGAAAGAGAGGTGGGTTCCCCCAAGAGAAAACAGGCTGCTATTGGCAGGAAAGGGCACTAGCTGCCAAGGGGGTGATATTTAAAATGCTTTAATTAAAATTTAGTTGATATGAATGTTACCAGAAGAAAAAGAAAAAAATTTGAGAGGAATGCTTAATTTTTACGTGTTTCAACATAAAAACAAGACACAAGCGACATGGTACCCAGGAAAAATTTTCCAACATCCAATAAGACAGCTAATATCAGTAAATTGGTCTCTGCAAGGAAATGATAGCCACCTTTTTTTTTTTCTTAACCACTGAGGACCCCTTTGTTAATTTCGCTTCCCTGGACCCCAATTTATTTCAAACACTTTGGCTGCCAAACTGCAATTATCAAAAAAATATTAAACCGCAGACTCTTAGCAATTATAGCTCAGCATTATTTTCCCTTCTTTTTAACTACGTGGCAATTAACCTGGTGGTCAACCAAAAATAAATATACTAATTTCCTTATTTAAATTCCACATAGCTTTTTATTGGAGAAGTTTAGATTTTCTACTAGTAGACTTAATTTTTATTTTTATTTTTTGAGACAGAGTCTTGCTCTGTCGCCCAGGCTGGAGTGCAGTGGTGCAATCTCGGTTCACTGCAAGCTCCGCCTCCCGGGTTCACGCCATTCTCCTGCCGCAGCCTCCCAGGTAGCTGGGACTATAGGCGCCCGCCACCACGCCCGGCTAATTTTTTGTATTTTTAGTAGAGACGGGGTTTCACCGTGTTAGCTAGGATGGTCTAGATCTCCTGACCTCGTGATCCGCCTGCCTCGGCCACCCAAAGTGCTGGGATTACAGGCGTGAGCCACCGCACCCGGCTAGACTTTATAACATATTGAAATATATTGTGAATATGCAGTGAAGATCTTTAAAATAGTTATAACATTTGACCTGCCAATTTCATGTTTATTATTTATCCTAAAACAGTGGTCAGGGATATGAACAAAGATTTATCTTGAGGAATATTTACTACTGCATTCATTACATTAAATTGTTGTTTAAATATTTACCATATAATAGTAAGAAATTACAAAACACCTAAATTTCCAAGAGCAGGAGTGAAAACATTATGAAATATAGGAAATGGCCAGACAATGGAGCGCTATGCAGCATTAACATTTGATTAATAAGATGATTTAATGACATGGAAATATGTTCTCTATATATTAAGTTTAAAAAAACATGTTCTAAAATGACATCTTTGGGGAGCAGCCAAAATAGCCTCCAAGTCTCCTTCTTTATAGCTTAACATTTTTTTCTGCTCTAAGATGGGATGATACGATCCTGTCTGATTAAAGACACATTTTAGGCCTGTTTTACCAGCATATTTGGTCAAGGAAACCAAGTTATTTGCAGTTTAGTTTGGAACAGAAATTCAAACTTGGCAAATAATTTGCATATTGACAGAAGCATGTTTTCTTTCTCTATAAAATGTAAGTCACCAAGAAAGAAACAATAATTGGCACCTAAACTTCATTTCAGTACTGAGCTACCTCAATTACATTCCACTAAGTAGAATGAAAAACAGGCCATCCCTCAAAGGCAGACAAAAAAAAAAATTGTGACAACACAATTTCTGCGGATGGATTGCTGATTCCTGAATGTTATGATGATTTCATGTTAAGAGGCATTAAAACATGATTATAATTGAAAACAAGAGGGACCACGGTTTAATTTGGATTAGTATTGAGGTCCTAAACATTAAACTAAGAATATTTCCTCTTCAACAGGTTAAAATAAACTATTTTGGCAAAATATTAACTATTACTAATCAGTAAAAACTACATATTGCTTGTACCAGGTGCTATTTTAAGAACTTTACATTTATTAACTCATTTAATCCTCAGGAGAACTCTATAAAGTATAGACTACTACTTACCTGAAGAAACTGAGGCACAGAGAGATCAGGTAATTTCAATGAGGTCACAAAACTATGAAGACAAAGAGTCAAGATTCGACCCCAGGTGGTTGAGCTCCAAAGACTGTAATTTTAACCTGTAAACTTGGACAGTTTCATCTGCATGAGGTCAAAAGCTAATAAAAACCTTGAATCCACTCTAGTAGGTGAGTACCTCCACTGTATCCTCTAAAGCATATTTCAGCCTAGAGGAGTACCCAACCTAGTCTAATTTCTCCCCCAATATTTTGAGTTCCTGCAAACCACAGAGGCTGCACAAAGTCAGGGGAGGCTAATGTAGGATGACGCAGGCATCTACACATAACTAGTCGTTTTCTCATCTCATGAGTGGACTCAGTGGAAATGCTCAGACCATAAATCAACACCATCTGTAATTGAGGTTTGCTCAAGGTATCTTTGCATGCTATAGCGTTCATTGAAATATCTGTGAGGTAGGTTGGAACCAAATTTAAAATTTACTTCTCCAACTAGCCTTCTCATTTGTCCTCCAACTTGGGAATGATTCTATCATTAGGCACACCCTGGGGCCAGATTTTACAAGTGGCACTATCATAACATTGTGCCAGCTTAGGACCTGCATTCACCACATTCCTTTCTGAGCCTACTCTGATGATTTGCCTTTGACTGGCCTTGTCCAAGCTCACCTTGACATCTGCCTTGTTCAGTGCTCAGTAGGCAGTTGTTGTTTAGAAAGTCTTTGTAAAGTAACTATTTTAAAGTCACCATTTTACAGATGGACAAAGTGAAATACAGAACACAAAATGTGATTGATGTCATAAAGCAAATCAGTGCTCCCAAATGCAAATTGCCATTTGCTCTCCTGTAAATATGTGAAATTAGTGACTTAATGTTCTTACTGTAAAAATGCCCAAAGAAAGAGAATAAAAGAAGAGTAACAGAGTTGGGGGAGAGCTACCACTGGAATGGAAGGAGCGAGGGAGGAAAATAGGAAAGGAGGAAGGAGTATTGCGAGAACATAAAACCTTACTACAGTGGCCCTGAATCATGGAACTGCAATACACCTGGAGCACTTTTAAATTCTTTTGAGAAATGCCAGCGTGACATACGCCTCGCAAGCTAGCAACTCATGAACTCGATGCAGTAGTTGAAACCAAAGGGGTAATGGCCACAGCTGTCAGGGTCCAGATGCTCTGGGGCTTGGCCCTGCCACTTTGTCCCAGCATTCATGGGAAGGAATGCTGTGAACTGGGCATATCACCACTGTTCACCCTGGCCTGCTTCCAACAGCACTGGCTGCATCTGGCCTGGAAGATGGCCATGGCTGGCGGCCCTATGTTCCCCATAAGGTTGGGCGCTGAGCTGCAGCCAGGCTGCGAGTGCTGGACCTATACCCAGCACACTCTCCGTCCAACCTCATCTGCCTGTCTACCCCAGAACCCCCAAGGAAGCTTGACCTTTCCTGGCACCCAGAATCCTCCTGAGAACTGGCGTCTTTCTGCAGTCAACAGAAAAGATGGAATGAAAACCACACAGATGAAAAGTCATGTCATTTATTAATAATTTCTTTTTTTTTCTTCTATAAATTGGAAGGAAAAAGTCTTTGGTGACACTCTCTATAAAACAATCTATCTTGGATGGCGAAACCCAGACATAAAGTTACACAGGTCAGTGAAGTAAATCAAGATCTATGGCTTTGTATTTTCTCACACGCGCTCTCTCACACATACTTGAGGGCTTAATTATGCTAAGTCATTAATACTCTATAACAAATGGGAAAAACACTTCAGAAAAGACCTGTGGTGACACTACAAAAACATTGGCAACATATTAGAAAACTCTGTCCCAAATGTACATCGTATACAAAATAAGGTATACTTTTGTTTTTTGCGTTACAATTTGCCACCTAAAATAGTTCCAGTTTTTGATGTCTTTCTTTCTGCCCCTCAACATATCCTATACATATTGTTCTCTCAAAATAAGTACACAGGTTCATTACATGGTAACCAGGTCATTTGCATGGCCCTAGTTTTAGTAATAGTTACAACCGAAAGGACAGGGATGTATTCCTGTAGGAGAAGAACAGAAAACTATTGCAGAAATCAAATGGCCTGAGGCCTAAAAGGCAAATCATTACAAAACCAGAGTGACTGAAAGGCTAGCCTGACTTGATTTTAAACAAGGGTGAGACTGTGCTATCCTGAGGGCTCAGCTTTCTCAAGGGTTGCCTTCTTCTCCTAGTTACTGGGCCATGTAAGTTCCAATTCTGGGTAGCTCACTGAGGTTCCTGATATAAAATGTATTGGAACTCTAGACCAGTGACAACTACAATCCCTACTAGGTAAAACTCACAGAGACAAAAGCCTTTGATTTTTGGAAAGGGCAAAAAGCGGATAGATGGTTTTGAGGAGTCACATCCATCATCACAATTATGGTGTAAATAACAGCTTTTTTATCCAAAGGTTCTGTACAGCATTATTGAACTGATGGGAGAGACCACTATCTTAGGGTACTTAATCCCCCAAGCTTTTAAAAAAAAAAAAAAAAAAAAAAAGACTTGGGGCCAGGCGCACTGGCTTACACCTGTAATCTCAGCACTTTGGGAGGCAGAGGCGGGTGAATCACCTGAGGTCAGGAGTTCGAGACCAGCCTGGCCAACATAGCGAAACCCTGTCTCTAATAAATATACAAAAATTAGCCCAGTGTGGTGGCGTGTGCCTGTAATCCCAACTACTAAGCACGGTGAGGCAGGAGAATTGCTTGAACCCGGGAGGCGGAGGTTGCAGTGAGTGAGCTGAGATCGCACCACTGCATTCCAGCCTGGGTGACAGGGCAAGACTCTGTCTCAAAGAAAAAAAAAAAAGACTTGGTGTCAAAGGATAAACTAATCTCTTTATGCTGAAGTTCTAATACCAAGTGAGACAAGTTTAGCACAGTTTGATATTAATGCTTATTTGCTGAGAACTCAACTCAAAACAACTTTGTCCCTGTAAGCATGCCTGAGAAAATGAGGCTGGTAGTGAAAGAAATTTCTTGGTTAAATCTGGCCAAGAATGACAAAACCATCTGAAAGGTTCTTGTCCATAGCCGCTGTAAATGGGAACTAGGTAAATGAATTCAGCAACTGGGGTCCTGATGTACCGGCTGCATGTTGATTATATTCACAAGTAAGAGGCTGGAGCATTTTTATTTGAGAGTTCATGGCAATAACTGCTACTTTTAAATACTGGAGCTCCCAAGAGACCCAAGGGAACACAAGACACTTCCAGGTCTGGGAAGTTTTCTTGGCTTTTGCATCCATAATTCAGCCTTGTCCAGCAAGAATCTCATTCAGATTCCAACCTAGTAAGGCTGTCTTCTCCCTGATCCTGCCCTCTAAACAGGTTTGTTCTTAAATCAAGTGCCCTGTTTGTTTTTTTTTTAATTAAAAAAAATAGTATATAGGCCTATTCACATTCATTCATCTCACCCCTGATTAAAGTTTAGTAACCTTTATGAAAGGCCACCGGCATAATATTCTTTCAAGTCACCAGGTATTTGAGAACCACCAAAATAAAGGCTAACATAGCCTACTGTAACGGAAACCAAAAGTCATTCTAAAAGGGAAATTGAAGGATGCAACCGGATTGATCCTTCTTTGAGCACCATTTGTCACAAGAAGAAATTAAACTGTAATGCACATAAGATTCCAGTAACAAGCTTTCCCTTTTTTCTGAAGCATCTATCTGAAAGTGTGTTGATACGACCAGGTAGGCCCACCTAGCTATACTATCTTCTGTGGTATGACTATCGTGATTATTTCATAGATTTTTCTTTACAGTCTCAATTTTGAGCCATTTTGCTAGCTTCAACAAAGGTGATATGTATTAATGTATTTGTAAGCTTTGATATTTATAACACTTTCATATAAATAAATACATAGCCAGCTTTTAAAAAATTACTTTTAAGATCCTGTGTCTTAATGTGGAGCTGGGAAAAGATGCTGTGTGGAAATCCATAAGTGACTGAGTCCTCTTTGGAATTTCTGCAAGCAATTCATTATGTGTTTGGCACTGTACTCTCGGCCCTTGGCTTCTCTCCAATGCAGCACATGTTAGCCCACTTAGGGACCCCTAGTTATCATTAAAGTTGACCAGGTGATAATTCCTGATACCCTACAGAGATGGCTATGATTTGTCAACCTGTTGCAATGCAATACAACTCTTTCTTAACAATTAAAATTACATATTACTGTCGAGCTTCACTGATTTGTTAAGCATTGTTCTATTCCCAGCCTTATATTCCAAATGGGAGAAGAACACGCTAGCTCACATCCCAAAGAGATTTGCTCAGAGAATGACATAAAATGAAACTGTGGAGATTTAAAGTGGACGAAAGGTGTGTTATATCCTGTTCTTATTTATAATTACCATTTTTCTTCACATAACACATGTTGTTTGTGGAGGATATGTGTTGTGAGCTTGATGACAGGTCAATCTGGCAAGGCAGGTCCTTGAATCCACTTGTGTGACTGACTGGTACAATTAGTGACATTGCTTTGCAAGCCAATATGACCACCTAAGTTTCAAGTTGGTTTTGGGGTCATTGAACAAAATATCGCATTTATTTTTTTGTAAAGGAGAAACACACAAGAATAATTTGCCAATCCTGAAAAAAATAATTTAAATACAAATTCACAAAGGCCAAATGAATAAAGATTAATTGCTAATCTTTTAACTTGCTGAGAAGTGCAGCTTAAATGACACGAAACCTGTAAGACCAAACATTTTATAGAAAAACACAAGTGTAAGTACCATGGACCTAAGAATTATTTTTCAACAAATGCATAAGAGATAATCACATCTACTTAGGGGAAAATGTCACATGTTTGAGAATGGACTATGGATGGGTCCAATTAGATGAGAGAGGTATTTAGGGAGCTGTTCTGAGTCATGAGGCTGAGGAGAAAAGCCTCTCTCTAATTGAACTTCACTGTCTACGCACCTCTCAAAACACCATCTGGATATGTGGGCTGTACTCCTTGTTCTGCAGCTAGGTAGCCTGTTGAGTCACCTCTCTGGACTTCCACAAACACTTTCACTCCTGTTTATAGCACCATCCCCGTGCTATCATTACAAGTTCCTCTTCCTCTCCCAGAAGTCTACAAAGAAAGGATGAGGTAAAGTCCAATGGACTTACGGTTTCCACTGACCTAAGATGGCCACTTGAAATTATCAGAACAAAATTCTCTGATGAACTTTTCTTCTAAAACAAAACTGAAAATAAATGGAAAAGAAATATGAAATGTATGAGAGTTTGAGGGAGGGACTCTAAAGTGCTTATTGTTTATCTGACATAATAAGTGGTCAAACTCAATAATGTCTTTCTCTTCCCTGTTTTCTCTGGCCTCTTCCAAGTAGAAGAAAGCACTTAATATCAGAAGTCTCCATCTTTCATAACAGAGTTAGGGATATGTTTTTTTTTTCAGTTTATACTTGGAGTTTAACAATAATCATAAGCCCAAGATAGCATTTTCAGGGATAGAAATGTTCTTTTTAACAAGAAGCATAACTAAACTTTTCCACAGATTTAAAAATTAAAAGTAAATGAAACTGTATTCGCATTTGTTGTTGATTATTTTGCTTGCCAGATTCTTGCTCAAAACAATGTTTGACCAAAAATGGCATTAGGGTCCCAATGGTGAGACACCTCCTCAGTTACTTTGCAGCAATCCTCTTGTTCATTGGTGTGAATTTCTACCTTATTACCCCTTTTTCTTTCTCAAAAGAGAAACTCTGAAACTTGAGATTTTCACAAACATTAAAGAGTTCATCTTGTAAATAATTTGTTCTCCCCAATATACTCATTCTTCCTTGGCTTCTAAACCAAAGCCTCTTCCCAGTACTACGCAGACTTAGGTCAATGGTTGAATCTATAACTGTGCCCCCACCCCTGCAAGTATTGGGTTACTGTTGTGGGTCTGTATTTCCATCTCACTAACATGCTGGTGGGTTATCTGGATAGTTCTTTGTGCAAACTGAACATTTCTTAATTATACTAGTATTTTCTTAGTACTAATTCCCCCCACCCCCCAATGAAAAACGATTATCATATGTATCTATCTCAAACATAGAGATTTCAGTTAGAACTGCCCACCTGGAAGTCGTAATAATTTCTTTCATGCAGCGACATTTTAGAGATAAAAGTTCAAGTGGATGTGAAGATTCGAAGTGGAAAACAATTTGCACTGGCAAAGTTGAATAACGAAGTTACAACTTATGCTCAGTTATTTCTTGATAATGGGTAGAGTGACTTATTGTGTTTTCCATGAAGTTTGAGCTTTTGAAACTGCAGGGCACCCTACATGGCATGACAATGATGTCTGTGGGAAAAGGAATAGCAGCTTTGAAATATTCACAACCAACACAATTTTGATTAAACAAAGAACTCTGGTTTTTAATAGTTTTGATCATTAAAAAAGTTTAAACCTGCATAGCAATCATTTCAAAAATAATTATTTAATGTTCCATAATTAAACTGTACACAACCTAGTCTTGGGACACAGAAGCCAGTGAGGTGAGTTTGGAGCAGTCTGGTGCAGTCCCAGGAGCCAGGAGTTGAGTTCTCATTGGCCTTTTTTTTTTTTTTTTTTTTTGTCATTCTGCTCATCTAAGTTTTTGGATAGTTGGCACAATCTGGCTCTGCTGATGAGTGGATCTGCACTGGGAAGAGAGAACAGCTTGACCCCTGTCCCTTCTCGCTTCCCCTCCCTCACTCGGCCAGATTCCTCAAAGTCGCTCAATGTCTCGGTATTTCTTCCTCAAAATAGAGACCTGGTCTTTAAAGAGGACGGGGTCGAGCCTCATCTGAGAGTGGATCAGCGGCATGTAGCCAAACCAGCTGGCAAACGTATTCATGCAGCTCTGTCGCTGGGCAAAGTGGTCAGGGTCAGCCCAACGGGAAGCCCGAGAAGTCTAGGGAGAAGGAGAGAAACAAGGATAATGATGAGAGAAGTGCAAGGTGAGATGGAAACATTGCAGAAAATGGAGTCAGGCAAATAAGCAAGCAGCAGAGCTCGGGGTCTGGCCTGGCCACCAAGTCTCACCATCTGTGCACCTGCTGAAAATGCCATCGCTGATACTGGTTTTTCCCAAGGTATGCTACGTTCCTCAGTGTTAAAAGCACAAAAACAAAGATTCATGTTGACTTTAATTCTCTATAATTTATTGACTAATTCTCTGGTCAGTCCACGACTTAGCAACTGAAGCTCAACTACTACAGTGACTCAATCTAAAACCTCTCTTTGCACTTGGGACCAAGTACTAAGATTAACGATGTGTTTCTGCTTTCAAAGAGTTTTCTAAATCCTTCCTGTTTATGTAGTTGATTTAGAAATACAAACCAACTTTTAGAAGTCTATCTTTCTCTCTATCCATCACTTCCTTCCTTCTACTATCTCTTTACCTTTAGAAGGGTCCTACTAAATCCTTTGTTAAAAATTCACATATATAGTTGAAGAAGAACAAAATAGTGCCTTTTACACGTCACTCAAGGCTAGTGTTATGCAGCATCTAAAACTCCATTTTCTCTTCTGTAGCCTCCCCATTGATGTGACTCCATGAGGATGAGAAGGGGAGATTCAGTGGTATATAGGGCATGTTGCTGTATGACTAACTTTATACTAAAATCTCAAAATTCTGTTCTTCTCTTAACCCAAGAATTGTTGGCTTTCCCACTCGACTAAAACCCCCAAAGGTTACTTTTTAAAGGGCAATCAGCCCTCCAAAGAATCACTGCTCACCCAGAATAAAGATTAACTCTCGACAAATAGAAAAGATGGCTACCATGTTTTTAGCTCTCTGTGTTGCCCCTGAAGTTGGTTAAGTATTTTTAGATCATGCAAATGATTGGCATTTGATTTAAAAAGAATGCCTTAAATGACTGGAGTGCTGAAATTTAAGTAGAATGACTAAGCACATTGTCTTTCAATCCCTGTTTTTATGAAATATGGAAAAGATGGGCTGCCCAATTATGGGGGAAATCCCCACAAGCCCATTTATGTCAACAGGCAAGTCTTTAATGATGTATATGTATGCACGTGTGTTCAGTGTATTTGTTGTACTCACAGTTTTAGAAAAATACTTTCGTGGGAAGATACATTTTAGTGTGAGAATCAGTAAGAGTCACTTTAAAATCATAGTGTCAACATGCTCGAAAATAACATTGAAGATAAACACAAATGTCAAGTTATCTCTGAACAGCAGAATAACAACAAAACACTATTTGTAAAGTGTTTTCATGGAGTTCATTTGAATCTCACAACAATCTGGTGAAGTATCTACCCAGGTAATAACATCCCCATTTTATAGCTGAGGAAGCAAGTTCAAGAAAGTTAGAGTTATTTGTTCAAGGCTAGAGGGGGGCAGAACTCAAGCTTTATTCTTCAGCCTTTATATGAGGGGAACTCTACTTGATAAATCAGAGAAAGATATCAAATGGAGCTGACTGGTTGAGTTCATATCAGAGTAGACAGTCCCAAATGTAACTTCTTTTGACCCTAAATGGATATGAGTTTGTGGGCCATTTTTTTTTTTTTAAGGCAGAGTCTCACTCTGTCACCCAGGCTGGAGTGTGGTGGCATAATCTCGGCTCACTGCAACCTCCACCACCTGGGTTCAAGTGATTCTTGTGCCTCAGCCTCCCAAGTATCTGGGATTACAGGTGCACACCACCATGTATGGCTAATTTTTGTATTTTTAGTAGAGATGAGGTTTTGCCATTTTGCCCAGGCTGGTCCTGAACTCCTGAGCTCAAGCAATCCGCCTGCTTTGGCCTCCCAAAATGCTGGGATTATAGGCATGAGCCACTGTGCCCGGCCTGTGGGCCATTTTTGATTGGCCCACTCATTCCCAAAGGGTGCTGTACCCAGGCAAAATACTCATATATACAACTAGAAATACTGTCTAGAGTTTACACTCATTCTTATTCAAAAAAATTTTTTTTAAGTTCAGTTGGATCATTCAGGTATCGTTTTGCTTCCAGATGTTAACATTTATTCTGAGTCAACCAACATCTATTAGAAAAGATGCCTTTCTTATGTAATAAAAGCCTAATCCTAGAGGATGATATCTATTTACTTTACTGGTCATACAAACATTCAATAAATTAATGTGTATGATGGAAAGAAGGGGGCAAATATAGTACCTGAATACACCTAGTTAGACCTAAGGTTAAATTTGGATTTTTTTGTTAAAGATGTATGAATTACTAGAAATACTGTTTGGTAGAATTAGGCTCATCTATGAAAATAGCACAAATCCACCCCCTAAGGAGCCTTGTATGACTAGAGTTCCCCACTTAGTGAGTGTTCTGAAGAACTCTGAGTAAAAAACATTTTTAAAATGTCATGTCCCTAAATGAGATAATATACAGTCATGCACCACATAATGACATTTCAACCAATGTTGGATCACATAGGTAACTATTGTCCCATATACTGTAATATCATATTTTTATTGTACCTTTTCTGTATTTAGAAATATTTAGATACACAAATATTTATCACTGTGTTACAACTGCCTACAGTATTCAGTACAGTGACATGCTATATATGTTATAGCCTAGGAGCAATAGGCTATACCATACAGCCTAGGTGTATAGTAGGCTGTACCATATAGGGCTGTGTAAGTACACTTGATAATGTTTGGATAATGACAAGATCACCAAATGATGCATTTCTCAGAATGTATCCTCATTCTTAAGAGATAAATAAAAATATAAATAAAAATGTTTGGGCACATAATAGACAACACATCTTGCTTGAATTCGAATATTCTCTCAGCCTTAAAAATTTTTACAAATCCTCTTATCTGTTCTTTCTGTAATTAGAAGGAAACAGAATTTTCTGCCAGACTCTTTGCTAAGGACAGCTCTTTCATCATAATCAATACCTAGAACAGTGCCTGGTAACATGCTCAGTAAGTACTAAATAACTTTTTATAAACTTTAAATTCTTTATAAACTTTAAATTTTTGCTTACTAAATTTAGTGAATGAAAAACTATCAGCTTAACATGAGGCCTAGCTAAGATTTCCTTTGCAAAAGCTAGATTTGTATATGTTTTCCAATGCCTGTTACAACAAGGCATATGCAAAGCCCCTCAAAATTGAACTAATATAACCACGTTAAAGTATGTTCATTCAGATTAACCTCAATCCTGTCTGATGCTCCATGATTTAACGTGAGTGAATCTTAATGCTCTTTCTTAACGTTTTTTATTTCTTTTTTTTCTTTTGTTTTGAGACAGAGCCTTGTTCTGTCACCCAGGCTGGAGTGCAGTGGCATGATCTCAACTCACTGCAACCTCTGCCTTCCAGTTTCAAGCAATTCTCGTGCCTCAGCCACCTGAGTAAGCTGGGATTACAAGCGTGCACCACCATGACTGGCTAATTTTTCGTATTTTTAGTAGAGATGGGGTTTCGACATGCTGGCAAGGCTGGTCTCAAACTCCTGGACTCAAGTGATCTGCCTGCCTCGGCCTCCCAAAATGCTGGGATTATCAGTATGAGCCACTGTGCCTGGCTAAGATTTTTGATTTCTTAACATATAGTAGGGGCTCTGCTCAAGATGAATAAAGATAGATGAAATTCAGCATATCCAGGTGGACCTGATACCAAGATGCTGGGGTATACAAGGACAAGCAGTGGAGTCCACAGACCCTGGGATTCCATTCCCAATTATGTCTCTAACTTACTGGGCAACTTGTGGCAATATGCTTAAATTCACTAGGTCCTAGTTTTCTTACTTGTAAAAAGAAAATGTTGGATTCTATTTCCTTGAAAATACCTTTAATACTAAAATTTTATAACTCAACACAATATTTTACTTCACTTTTATAAAAGCTTTCAAACATATTATTCAATCCTGTAAGGTAGATTTCACCATTTCCATGTTAAAGATGAGCCAACTGAGTTTCAGAAGGTAACTGACTTGCCTGCATTTTAAATGCTGATTCTAGAACTGAAAATTGAATATTGTGACTCCTGTTATGTCACCAAGACACAATTCAACTCAACTGCAAGCACCAGAAAACGGTGTTAAAGAGTGTATGGTTTGCTAGACATTAAATAAGGTACCTACAATCAACTTTCATGAGTTACTTGTAGGGCTTTAATTCTGCTGAGGGCTGAATGTTTGTGCCCCCTAAAATTTATATGTTGAAGCTTAATTCTCAATGTGATGATATTTGCAGGTGAGGCCTCTGTGGGATGATTAGGTCATGAGGATGGAGTCCTCACAAATGGGAGCAGTGCTCTTATAAAAGGGACCCCAGAGAACTCTCTTGCCCTTCTTTCTGCCCTGTGAAGACACAATGAGCAGAGGGCTGTCTATGAATCAGGAAACAGTCTCTTGTCAGGCACCAAATCTGCTGGTGCCTTGATCTGGGACTCTCCAGCCTCTAGAACTATGAAAAATAAATGTCTGTTATTTAAGCCACCCAGTCAACGGTATTTTTGTCATAGCAGCCCAAATGGACTAAGACAAACTCTAAAGACATATCTTTCTCATGTCACCTTAAAGATTATAGGAGAGTTTTATATCCTTGGCATAAAGATACTCTTAACTTGTGTCTTCCTAATTATCCCTGCACCAATCATACACTCTTTTCTAGCTTTCTGATGTAGTTCATTCCTGGTTTCTCCTCATTATATGCTCCTGGGTGGAACACCTAGAGGAACATGAGTCCTCATTACCTAGGGCTGAACCACCAGTGAGTGAAGCAAGGGAAGAGGGCTCTTCTATACTTACCTGTCCCATCATTGTCTCCTTATACTGCTTCTTCTGGGTCACTTTGATTGGAGGCAATTTTGTCACAGCAGACACCAGGAAGTTCATGAGAATGTCCTCACAATTGGCCAATTGGTCCACCATGTTCTTCAGGCTGGCTGGCAGGTAATGGGAGTACAGGTAGTGATAATATCTGTAAAAATCAAAGATGGGTTTCACAGGGGGCCAGTATCACATGATGACAAGTGGACTTCTGAGACAGCAAACACATACCCATTCTTTGAATCCCTAAACATGTCATGAATGGTGATGATAATGATGATGATGATGACGATAACTATCACTTGTATGGTACTTGTTATATACCAGGTATTGTTCTAAAGTGTTTTACAAGAAATGCTTCATTTTAGTCTTCATAAGGAGCCTACAAGGCAGGTTCTATTATTACTCCCATTTTACAGATGAGGAAACAAGGCACAGAGATACAGACATTGCTTGCCCAGTCTAACTCTAATATCAGACTGGTGAGTTAGAAAGAAAAACTAAATACTTAGATGGCAAGATAAGTTACTTACACATGATCTATATATTATAAAGCTGCTAACAATTTTAATCATTGGCTTAATCAGAACTGTATTCAATATTATCCCTTGACTCTGAGTCCAACAATAGACTGTTCTATATTTGTGCCCTATAAACCAAATATATTTCAATCCTGTTAGAGCAAAATCTGAATTAATGGGGTGGTCAATCATAATAGAAAACCCATAATTAATTTGAATTATTTCTCATCCTACTGTTTTTAAAATGTATTTATATACATATAGCATATATTTATAGGAAAAATCATTCGAGTGAATCAAATTCTTAGAGTGATGGTGGCAGAAGCAATAGGAACAATGAACTTTCAAGAAGTGAAATCTTGAGACCAAGAATCAGTCAGCCTAAATGTTTATGCCTTGAGCATTTCCAAGCTATCCCTGAGAGAGCAAAATTCCCTATTCTTTACTAAAAAGACTAAGGCAAGATTGGTGTGTTCACCTTTATTATGACAGAAGAGCGGGGATTTTGTTACTGGTTGAGTGGGGAATGTTAGCTACCTACCCTCACTAGTTTGGCAATCTTACTCCAGTCCCCTGGCTTTAAAGACCAAATATATGCAAACAACTGCCAAATTTGTATCTCCAACCCTGAGCTTTTTCCATATATCCTTTTGGATGTCTTAACATGTCCAAGACTGAACTTCTATATTTTCCCTCATACTTGTTCCATCTGTAGTTTTCCTCATCTCTGTTGATCAGCCCTCTCATCTTCCAGTGTTTCAGGTCAAAAGACTTGGAGTCATCAAACTCTACATCCAGACTGTCTAGGCATCATGCTAAAGCATCTTCAAAACAATCTGATCACTACTTACCACGGCCACCATTCACTTCCTGGTCCCAGGATCCCACCATCTCTTGCCTAGATAATGTCAATCACCTTCTAATAGGGCTTCCTGCTTCAACTCTGGGTCTGTTATAGCCTCTTCTCAACATAGAATCCATAGTGGATGCATAAAAGAAAAGCCAGATTTCTCCTCCCTGTTCAAACCCTGCCCTCCTCCCCTGTCACTTAGAGAAAAAGTCAAGTCCTCATGACGGACATCAAGGTCGTGCATCCATGCCCCCTGACTTTTCTGACTTCCTGTCACCCATTCCACCCAGTCACAGTGGTCTCCTCGATGGTTCTCCAGTATTCTGCCTCAGGGCATTTATTCTCACTGTTCTCCTGCCACAACACTCTTGGCGCACATATCCTCGTGACTTCCTGTCCTTCAAGTCTCTGCTCAAATCTCATCTGCCCAATCAGAATCATCCTGGACACCCCCAATCTGCCCCATCTCCACCTTCAGCACCCTTGATCCTTTTCTATACTTTGTCTTTTTGTTATATCACTTATCTCCTTAAGAAACTATGGAATTATTATGTAGACTGTCTTTCTTTGTTAGAATATAAGACCTGCATTGGCAAGGAATTTTTTCTGCTTTACTCAATGATGAATCCCAAGCACCTAGAACAGTGCCCTTGGGTGCTGACTTAGGTATTTACTTTTGTTGCTGTTATTCTAAATATTCAGTTACCTAATATGCCCTGAGTGTATTTTCACACTTCAGACCAACTGAAAATGTTACTCTACCATAATTTCTGGAAATGAAATATGCCAAGAGGTTTCACTGGTTTCAAAAACATACATTTGACACATTAGCAAAACTTAAGTGGGGATACAGACTAATTTTCCTTAATGCTGTTAACAAGATTCGGCCTTAGTTCCTATTTATGCGGCAGCCAATATAAAAAGCTATGTAAAGTCTGTAAGAGACATGTCCAGATTCCTCACTTGTGGTAAATAGCAGCTCCTGTCAACACCATGGAGTAGTCGTTCGTCCACTTTGATGTGTATCCCCACCGCTCCTTAGAGTTATCCCAGAAGTGGCTGCGCGCGGGGTACCCCACAATCCTCTCGGGGAAGCTCTGCCACACTGTGAAGGCGAAATCCACCTGCAGGCAGAACACAAACCAAACAAGCAATCAACAGTGTTAACAAATGTCAACAAAACATTACCTTCTCCCCACTAATTCATAATGCAAAATCCAGGGACTGTGGCGAAACATTAATTCTATGTATTCATCAGCAAATTAAACTGACTGCTTGACATTTTGCCCCATAATTATGCACATTTTAATGTTTTCTGTTAAAGAAACTTCAGATTAGTGTGGAAATGAAAGGAAGAAAAAAATTTGCTGATATGCCCTTTAAAAATCCAGTCTGTTCGAGTTAAAACATAAGTCGAAAAGGAAGTTGCTTCTTTGCCCCCTTCCTCAAAGGTGCATGTGCCTTGATTCACATGAGACACAAACACATCTGTTTTATAAATGAGAAATTTCCCATGTATATCCAAAGAATGAATATACAACATATATCATACCCAGCATATATCAAAGCCAAAGTGCCTAAAATAAAAGCACCCTCTTAAGAGTGAGAGAAATGACTTTAAAAAAAACCCTACAAGTTCTAACAGGAATACAGAGCAGGTATCATAAAGAAAACATAATTCAGGCTTCTTAGGTTTGAAGATGCACAGTTTAAGAGACACTAGAAGAAAGCATCAACAGTGAAAATCACTAAGAATAAGTGGGGACAAGAACAACTGAAGCCACAGAATTATTTTAAAGGAAATGCAGCTAAATAAAATGTCTCTCCAGTGCTTATAGTAGCCCAAAGCAGGTACTTCTGAACCTGCTATGAACCAGCACTTATAGTTAGCAAGTGATCTGTTTTCAAATGCATAAACTCACTTCTGATTTCTATGATCATTTGATGAATGGTAAATCAAAATAATAAACAGAAAATAAAAATAACAAAAACAGTGACAGCAAACAATCATATAATGCTTATAATTGTGAAATGCTTATAATACAACAGGTGCAGCTATAGGTGCTTATCCATTTTAACTCATTCCATTCTCACAGTACCCCTGTAAGGCAGGGGCTTTTACATTCTTCAGTTTACAGAAAGGGAAACTAAGATATAAGTTCAAGTAATTTGCTGAGCTAATAAGTGGCAGAGCCAAGATTCAAACTCAGGCAGTCTGGTTTCAAATGTGCTATGTACTTTATCATAACTTCTCTTTTGGCTCTGTTACTCCAGTGTTAAAAGCAATTTGTCTCTTATACAGGCTAAGATTCACCTCGTAATCTTTGCCGAATCTCTTCTGGATAAGCAATACAAATGGAAATTTCATCTGTTTCGCAAATATTTTGAGTCCTGGTGCTGTGATAGTAGCTGGGGGACTGAGGGATGCTGCTAAGTCCAGGTCCTGCCCTCTCAGAGGTTCAAAAGCAGGACCTGTGATGGTTAATTGTATGTGTCAATGTGGGTATACCATGAGGTGCCCAGATTAAAGATGATTTCTGGGTGTGTCTGTGAGGGTGTTTCTGGATGAGACTAACATTGGAATCCACAGGTTCAGTAAAGCAGACTGCCCTCGCCAGTGTAGATGGGCAATATCCAGTCAATTCAGGGCCTGAATACAAAACAAAGGTGAAGGAAGGAGGAATTCCTCCCCTTTTTCTTTTTGCCTGCCGGCTGAGCTGGGACATCGAACTTCTATTGCCCTTGGACTGGGATTTACATCATTGGCTCCCTGGTTCTCAGGCTGTAGGACTCTGTCTAGAATTACACCAGTAGCTTTCCTGGGTCACTAGCCTGCAGATGGCAGATCGTGGGATTTCCCAGCCCCCAGAATTATGTGAGCCAATTACTCATAATAAATCTCTCTCTCAGTGTATGTATGCATGTATGTGCATGTGTACATATATATATGTGTGTATGTGTGTATAAATAAATATACATATATATTCTATTGATTCTGTTTGCCTGAAAAATCCTAATACACTGCCCTATCTTAAGATAAAGAAGACTTAAAAATATGGCTTGTTCCCCAAAACTATAACATCTATAGGGGGCCAGGCACAGTGGCTCATGCCTATAATCCCAGCACTTTGGGAGGCTGAGGTGGGAGGATCACTTGAGGTCAGGAGTTTGAGACCAGCTTGGCCAACATGGTGAAACCCTGTCTCTACTAAAAATATAGAAATTGGCTGGGCATGGTGTTGCACGCCAGTAAAATCCAGCTACTGGGGAGGCTGAGGCATGAGAATTGCTTGAATCCAGAAGGCGGAGGTTGCAGTGAGCCGAGATGGTACCACTGCCCTCTATCCTGGGCAGCAGAGCAAGACTCCATCAAAAAAAAAAAAAAAAAAAAAAAAATCCAGAGCAGGGAAAAAACCCGGGTGGTGGAACCGACATTAAGAAAGCTTGGTAGGGAGCATGTTATCTCAAAGTTAAAAGATAGCAAGGGATGGTGAACATCTGCTAGAAAATTGAAATTAGGTTGTGATTACCTACGCCTTTTCACTAGTGGTCAATACTAATGGCGCCAACTGATGGGATAGTATATTATGCAGCCTGTTGTCAAAGGATCAGCCTGGCTGTCAGCACTCTTTGGGGTTTTCTATCATTCTTTGAAAAGGAAACACATGCACTAGCAACTACTACAGAACCCAAAGGGGTGTTCTCGTCGCATGAATTTCTTACTATCTTAAAGCTGTTTCAAGTCATTTCAAAGGAACTCAAAAGTAAATTCAGATAAAACTATGATTCCTGCGATAGCTCTGCTTTCACGCAGATTATTAACACATCAAAGAAGGCAAAGGTCAGTTTAAGGCCCTTTCTCTCAAAAACCAACATCTGTTTTCTTTTGAGCAGCGTCTGAAGCAATCCAGATAAATGTAAATAACTATAAACCAACTATAATGCCCTTTATAGGATGCTGTTTAAAAATCTATCCTTAATGCTGCAGAGAGACATTTAAACAATCTGAGATCCTTAGAGAGGAAAAAAAAAGTGAACCAACATCTATCCACCTAAAAAAAGAGAAAAGAGAAATCCTTGCCCAGGACCATTTTAGGCAACACAACCACTCCACTGATCAGCAGGCAAAAGCAAACCAGACTGCCAGCCTCTTAGATTTACATATCATTTTCAACCCACGTTGACTTCTAATTACTTCACATACAACACATGTTCCTCCCAGCATGCATTGAGTGGTTGGAATTGCTATTCTTTGAAAAGAAATTCACCAGCATGAGGATGCATCACAGCAGTTGGAAGTTATTTCACCATAGGATAGGGAAAAACAAATCCTAGAGTGAGACTAATTGCCTTGTGCCCAGGGAAAGATAGAGGATGAATCAATACTTCAGATCACAGGATGATGATTAAGGTACATGCTGTAGTTGTCTTGACCATTTGTTGCACCATGGCGGTGTGCTGCTTTGCCTGTGTTTGCCCTCCAAAATCCACTATCCACTCTTCTTGTCCTGCCCTGTGCCCTCGGATAATGGACCCCTATGGACTGCATCACCTGGTTGGGTGAGGTCAATGGGAGTCACCAGCAGGAAAATCGAGGCAGGACAGAGAGAGAGGTCAGTGTATCTCTTCTCTGCTCCCTCTCTCCTTTGCCATTAGAGTTCTGGCAGTAGCCACGTCCTTCCATGATCATAGCACTTGTAGAGCAGCCTCTCCATCCTAGTGCCATCTCTCAGGGCCTTTGAAAGAAGGAGTTCCTTCTCTCACTCCTTCAGGTCAAAGGGAGGAGCTGCTTCCTGCTGTCATTACTCACCAGGTGCCTCATTCTCTCTTAAGGGGTCTTTTAACCCCATCTACACCTCCCTAAGGAATCCAAAGTTCCTTCATTTGAATCATCTGATTCGAATTCAGTTTGTTGCCAGGACTCAAATGGATATAGCCTGGAACTGTGTAACTGAAGTACCTGGCATGGAGACCAGGACAAAGAAATCTCCAATAAATACTTGTTGAATGAATGTGTTCCAGCTTCCCTTGCAGAAAGTGGCAGAAAAATGCAAGCCAGAGTGACCTGTACCCTGTATTCCATAGCTGTCTTCCCTTTGAATGTTAAGCTTATCAACATCCCTTCCTCCTGCCAACCTACACATGACACAATTGGCGGTGTGTCCACCTGTAATCCCCAAAGCATGCATTCCCCCCAACTTGGCCCAACCACTCATTCAACAAGTATTTATAGAGTTTCGGCTGCATAGAAAGCATTTTAACAAGGTGAGGTCCAGGACATTTTGTCCTGGGATTATTTAGGTTGCCCTTTGAATAACACCTATGCTACGCAACTCTATCTGATGGCACCTTGAAAGCACCTGTGGAATTTTTTTTTTTTTTTTTTTTTTTTGAGATGGAGTCTCGCTCTGTCACCTAGGCTGGATTGCAATGGTACGATGTCAGTTCATTGTAACCTCTGCCTCTTAGGTTCAAGCGATTCTCCTGCCTCAGCTTCCCGAGTAGCTGGGACTACAGGGGCCCAGACCACGCCTGGCTAATTTTTGTATTTTTAGTAGAGACGGGGTTTCACCATTTTGGCCAGGCTGGTCTCGAACTCCTGACCTTGTGATCCGCCTGCCTCAGCCTCCCAAAGTGCTGGGATTACAGGCGTGAGCCACCGCGCCAGGCCGCATCTGTGGAATTTCAAGAAGGAGACACTGAGTTCACCTAGGCCAACACTGAGTCCTGGCTCTGTGGGCAGCAGGCCATTAGAACTACATTGGTGTCCAGGAAAATGCAGGTTACACTGAGGTTTACATTAAAAGGAAAATAATTGTGAACAAAAAGGAAAAAAGACAGGTAGGGGAAAGGCATAAGTAGTTATGTCTCCATGCTTTTCAGTAGTTGCCATTAATAATGTATTTCTCATATACTCCATTTGTACATAGCTGTCTTTGGTCCCCCGCATGGTTTAAAGGAAGGTTTCAGAGATCAATACTCATTCGAGTTGTAAAAATTGGTTTTCTACCATATCTATCTTTCCTCCTCTCTCTCTCCTCCACGCGCATTCTTTAGGCAATCTTATTTTTGGCACAACTACCTGAACATCTGAAATAGGAATCTCCATCACAACCTTAAAGTGAAACCGTTTGCTCTTGTATAGGTGAAAGAAAATGAGCTCTTTAAACCAAGACAGAAAAGCTGCCTTTAGAGCTCCATATAGAGTCTCCTAACTGAGGCAATAGGATACGTGGAGAGGAATGGGATTGTCTCCTCTGGACAGCATGGTTTCAACATAATGCAGAACACGCACCCTCCCCCTTCCCCTCAGTTCTGCGCACCTGCCCACAACTGTGCTGTTTAAAAACAAAGAAGGAGGGCAGGCCTGGGAGGAGGGGTGAGGCCCAGTTATGCAAATGAGGAGCCAATTAGCAGAGACAACTAAGGGGAGATGCCCGCCTCAGAGTGCCAGGTGGCAGCAAGGTGCTAACAGGAATCGGGCTGATTAAAACCAGCGCTGTAGGAAGTTTTGAAAAATGTTTTCAACTTCTGCCAAGGCACGGCTAAAAGGAGCACTAGCATCGTGCAACATGAGGTGACTGCCTGAACAGCCCACCTGCTGCTCCTCAGGCATGGGTTCTTACCTCTGTTGTTGAAAGCACGGTGTCCTCGTCAAGGCTGAGCACGGCGTCTGTGATGATGTTGTCGTAGGGCAGAAAACGGCTGCTCATAACCTGGTAGGAAGTAGAAGTAGGCAGTGGGGAGGGAATGAGGGAAAGAGGTAACTTCAGAGTCTTGTTTTCAGGACAATTCTCTCATCCTCACCTGCATAAAGAATGTGCTACTATCATGTCACCCCTCAACACCGAAGGAATCTCATTTCCCACCAATGCAGATGTATTTGTTCAACAAATACCTACTGTGTAGGCACCTACTGTGTAGCAGACATCTTGCTTGCCAAAGAGGGTACAAAGATAAATCAGACATGTTCCCTGTCTTTGAAGAGTTCATGGTCTGTAGAGGAGACCAAGAAGCAGATGACCAGTCTTTGCTTGATACAAAAAATGCCAGGAGACCACAGGATGGAGAAACTAGCTGTCTGGAAGAGCAGATGAAGGCCTCATAGAAGAAGTGACATTTAAGCAGGACCCTGATGGGCAGAAAGAATTCACCCGGTATAGATAGTAATGAAGTATTAAAGACAAGACTTGGCAGATGCAGAGGCATCAAGGAGAGAACCTGCATCCTGACACCCACTCTTCCCAACCGAAAGAGTGAATGAATGGAGAAGTGATTCCAAGTGTGGACACAAACCAGGGGGAGAGCAGATCACTGTAGAAAGTGCTGCTTTTACAAATTATAAACTTTTACAAATTAAGATATATATTAGCACAGATTAGAAAAAATATATACACATATATTAGCAGCTACAGCAATCAAAGGTAATATTAAAGTTACAAATAACTTCATTAAAATGAGAAGTATACTGATTTAAAGAAATATATTAGGCCAGGCGTGGTGGCTTATGACTGTAATCCCAGCATTTTGGGAGGCTGAGGTGGGTAGATCACTTGAGGCCAGGAGTTCAAGACCAGCCTGACCAACATGGTGAAATCCTGACTCTACTAAAAATACAAAAATTAGCCGGGTGTGGTGGTGCATGCCTGTGGTCCTAGCTACCTGGGAGGCTGAGGCAGGAGAATCACTTGAACCCGGGAGGCAGAAGATACAGTGAGCTCAGATGGTGCCACAGCACTCCAGCCTGGGTGACAGAGTGAGACTCTGTCTCAAAAAAAAAAAAAAAAAAAAAAAAAGAGAAGAAGAAGAAGAAAGAAGAAGGAGAAGAAGAAAGAAGAAGGAGAAGAAGGAGGAGAAGGAGGAGAAAGAGGAGGAGGAGGAGAAGAAGAACAAGAAGAAGAAGAAGAAGAAGAAGAAGAAGAAGAAGAGGGAGAAGAAGAAGGAGAAGGAGAAGAAGAAGAAGAAAAAATATTAAATAATAGCACACATGATCCACGGATTTAGAAAAATTGTGAAGGTGGTATATGCATAAAGTTTGGGCAGTTCTGGAATACGGAAAGGTGGACTACGTGTGCACACACAGTGGTGTGTGTGTGTGTGTGGTGGGGGCTTTGGAGATTTTGGCATCAGTTGGAAAAATTGAGGGTGGAGAGGTTACCCTGTGATAGTCACAACTTAAACCTTTGTGTTGAATGTACCATAGAGGAACTAACCATAAGAATGCTGACACCATAAGAATAACATTTTTTGAACATTTACTGTGTGCCAGGATATGTTCCAAGTCCTTCATATATATCATCACGTTTCATCTTTATAACAACCCCATTTTACGGGGAGGGAAACTGAGATACACAGGTTAAGTATCTTGCCCAAAACGGACCCAGGATTTTCCCCCAGATGGTGTGACTCTATAGAGCACCTTGGCCACCGGGCTGTATCTGAATGGAAAGGATCTCAAAAGTGAATTTAGGAACACATATGCCAATCACATGCTCACCACCTTCTTCCAGAAGTTATAGTAATGATGATGACATCCTCTCTGAAGTCACGCCTGCCATCAACTTTGAAGAGACAAAGGCCAGGGAAAGAAGCAACTTAACACTGCAGACAAAGGGAAAGAGGAAAAGGGAGGTACCTAGCCAGCTGCCAGAGCTGCAGTCTCCCCAAATCTGAGTACCCCTAGGAGCCAGCTCATCTGCAGGCCTCATCTCAAACTCGGTTTCTTTGCCTGCGAAGCTACCAGAACACCTAGGACTTTAATCAATGCACAGTGCCCACTCTAACTCATCTCCAAGAGCTCAAGGGACATATCTGTAGCATACATGGCTTCAGGGGTTGCTCCTACACATCTGTCAACTGGGTCAGGTTTTTTGTTGTTGTTGTTTTCTTTCTCAGGCTTTTGAAATAAAACACAAAGTGATCAGCAACCCCATAGACACAGTGCTCAGAATTCTCAGCCTGAAGCAATCCTCCTGATACTGTTTACATGTCCACTGACTAACGCAGAAACCATTAGCTGCCAGCTTAGCACTGCCCTGACCTTTCCCTTGTTAAGCCCACAGGGGAACACTGCAAAGACAAGGTCTATAAATTCAAAACAGAATTTTGCAGCCAAAGCAGCAAACATATTACTTTTAAATTCATGGAGATAGAGATTTTAAAATGGAGAATGAGGAGGATGTAGGGCTTCTTCCACATCATCTGCCCAACCACAGGTCTTAAAAGGATCTGTTTCCTTTTTTTCTGAACCTGTTTTATCAACAGAAGTAAAAAGCCCATAAGCCATCCACTTTCGAATTCTCATGCAGAAATGAGAGGCTTTTTTTCAAATATGTTGCCTCTACAACCTTCTTAAATGGATTAGCATGAGAGAAACTAATGTACTTACAAAGTTAAACCTGAGTGAACTGGGTTTTCCTTGTTAGTTCATTTAAGAAAGATTTAGCTACCATGTGAAAGCCCAACTCCTTTAAAATGAACAAACATGTTGGCTGTGCGCAGTGGCTCACGCCTGTAACCCCAGCACTTTGGGAGGCTGAGGCGGTGGATCACCTGAGGTTGGGAGTTTGAGACCAGCCTGACTAACATGGAGAAACCCCCTCTCTACTAAAAACACAAAATTAGCCAGGCTTGGTGGCGCATGCCTGTAGTTCTAGCTACTCAGGAGGCTGAGGCAGGAGAATCGCTTGAATTCAGGAGGCGGAGGTTGCAGTGAGCCAATATCACGCCATTGCACTCCAGCCTGGACAGGCAACGAGAGCGAAACTCCACCTCAAAAAAAAAAAAAAACAAACAAACATGCCTAGGAAATGACCAAGACTCAAGAAGTTTACTGTCTTGTAGTGTGTGTGGGGGGGGTGGGGGGGGAGGGGGGTACATAAGAAATGTACACACATAATTATATAAAACAAATAATAGTTGATTTATTGAGCATCCACAGTGTGCCCACACTTCTCAGTAAATTTATTTATATATCTCATATAATCTGATCTTTTTGGCTACCTTATTAGTTACATATTATGACTCTTTCCATTTATTGAAAGGGGGCATCGAGACACAGAGGATTAGGCAACTTGCTTTAAGTCACACAAAAGTAAGTTTGACTTTAGAGCCCATAATACAAATCATAACGTTATGATGCTTCCCAGAAGAGGAGCTAACATTTATTGAACCCTTGGTGCATGTATAATAGGCATAGGACTAAGCACCTGATATGGAATGATCTCATTTAATCCTCAAAATGGGCCCATGTCATAGCCCAGGTTTTCTAGAATATTGAGCCTGAAGCAAGACTTAAGTGCAAACGCTTCACTCTGAGGTGCAATCCCAGGGCACTGAGAGTCAGGGAAAAGACATACGAAGCACCCAGCCCACTGGATTCAGTGCCCAAGGTGGAGGCAAGGACTGAACAAATGCCAGGGGCCTGAATATAGATGCAGCTGGGAGGATCTGAGGCATCTTGTAAGAGACATCTGATAAAGCCCACGAGAAAGGTACTATTATTGTCACCACCATTTTATAAATAAAGAAACGGGGAGTTTCTTTTCACTGAGAATGAAAATATAAAATCAATCAGTGAGTCAGAGCATGAAAATGCTATACTACCTAAAGAAATCAGAATGGCTCCCAGACAGACTGGATTGTGTCTGAATATCCTGACATATCCAAAGAAAGACATTAACCACCAGAAGCAGAGCTGGTTTCCTTGACCCACGGAAGCATACAAAACAAAGAATCCCAAAGTTCAACATTAACTGCCTGCCTCTGAGCACTGTTCATGGCTTCAGGCATTGGAATTGGAATACTGCCATTTCTATGATGGGCTATTCTATGGGGGGATGCATATAAGGGCCTGCATGAAACCATGCTTATGGTGAGATGGATTTGTGAGAGAGGCATGTGATTATTCCAACATCCACCTTTTCTCATTAAATGCTAACAAGCAGCTCTCTAATAAACCGGTTGCTTGACTCCAGCCTTATGAGAGCCATGGCTATATTTGTCACATTCCCCACTGTGTTCCAAGCCTGTTACACGGTGCTCAGCACACAGTAGGCACTCATAAATGGGAACTGAATAGATAATGCACTGATCATCTTGTCCGTGTGACAGTTACAATTGCATTATGTCAAACCATATGAAATTGCCATTTTTAGTGAGCCAATGATGATATCAAATGGTTCAGCCTAATAAACTGATTTTGTCATTCTGGCGCAAAGGTGTGAGCCACTCTCTTATGACCTGACCCCTTGGGGACTGACGAGGAAAGTTTTTTAGATGTCAGTGCTTCACTAATCTCAATTTCATTTAGTAGTGACTATTTCCTTCACAATAGGTAAGATCTATAAGAAAGTAACAACCAGAAGCTAGAGAAAAAAATAGCTGGCTGCTCTTTAGTAGAAGAAATTTCAAGGAGGAGGTAGCACGCAAATGGGGGCTTAAAGAATATATGGGAATGTTGACAAGCAGAGATGATGAGTTGAGGAGGGGTGGTCAAGACTTACAAACGGCAAAGTCAAAATTAGAGGTAGGAAGAGACACAGAGCAATTCAGCTAATTATAAATGATCAAATGTGGTAGGGGACAGGGTCTGTAGGGGAAAGCAATGAGAGAAAAGATTGGAAGGCTGGCTAGGGCCAGGTTATACATGGCCTCAAATGTTAATTGGAAGCACTAGCAAATGGAGACCCTAAAAGGCCAGGAGATGATCAGAAAGATAGTTCAGCTCTAGGCAAAGTGAACTGGAGAACAGAAGAGAGGCCAGCTATGCAGCACTCATGAGAATCTTTACAGGCAGATGCCAAACAAAATTAAGGTGAAAATGTCCTTTTTAAAGTGAATGGGAGAAAGAACCACCATTCTGATAGACATAGCTCATTCAGATTAATCAGCCAAGCAAACCTCATGCATCACCACCACCGTCAGCTTTATCTTCATCCTTGTCATTTACAGAAAGATAACTATTGCCAGCTCCTGACTTTATTTAATCCTAACAGCAACCCTACAAGGTATACATTATTGTTTCCATTTTGTAGATGAGGAAACTGAGACTCATAGAGGTTAAGTATACACACAAGGTCACAAAGCTACAAAAAAGTTGGTATTAAGACCCAGGTTTCCCTGATTTGAAAGCCTATTGTGGTCAAAGCTGAGAATATTCTGAGAAAAGTACAGTTTTAGAAAAAATAATCCAGGAACAGGGAGAAGATTCTAGGGCCAAGACCCAAAGTGCCCCATGGAGAAACCAAGGCTCCACAGTTGTTCCACATATGGGTCCTCTTCGAGTCTTACCTTGCTCTCTCCTTCAATGACGATGACAGGCACAGCAGTGGCAGGCCAGCGGTGTTTGGCTGGTAGGGGCTTGTCACAATTCCATAGAACTATGATCTGAAAGGGATGGGGCTCATTAGATGGCTGGGGTAGGCTGTATTTATGTAGGCTTCCAACGCAAAGCCTCTTCTCAGAGACAGAAAGAGAAAGAGGAGCTGGAGATCTCAGCAAGACAGAACGGCAGACATCAAAACTGAGTTTTAAAGTGAGTCCATTCCCACACAACCTCAGAACATTATTACCCCGACAACTGGAGAGCGGACAGAAAGAGCAAACAAAGAAACAAACAAACAAAACCAACGTGTCCAGGAATAGGGGAAAGCTGCAGGAAAAAGAATTTCAAGGTGGCTGGAGCTTAAGAAAGTGGTTTCCTAAATTCTGATATCTTATGATGGTGTGTGAGATAACAACTCTGATCAAATTAAATAAAAATGTATACTGAGCATCTGAACATCTGCTCTGAACTTGCACTACACCAGGCAATGTGGGAAAAATAAAAAAATTCAAGCTAGAACTAAGATGAGCTCATGTTTTGCATGCTCTAGAATGGTTGCTGATTTTATGTGACTTTATAATTTCCAATAAAGGCATTTAGTTCAAAAATGCATACTTCCTTATTGAATTCTTTCCTGGTTTGTAAACCTTCTTGTATAAACTAATTCACAAATCAGAAAAAACACCGTTCAATATGGGAGCAACACTGATTTGGAAAATATTGTTACCATAGACATAATCGTCTGCTCCCAATTTTATAATTAGTCATAGTTGCTATGAAAAGAAAAGTTGACGCTTCATGACACCAACAAGTCGGCTTCTTCTATTGAAGCTTAGTTGTCTGGGTCCTCCCGGAGGCTTTTTGGATGTTACTTTATCATTTTGACATTTAAAAACAAAATCATGTGCTTATATCTTCTTTAGAGAATGTGTTGGTGTATGTATATATACTTTTTAACCCTATACCAGTGCTAAGGTCTCTCTGTAACCCACCCCCTCCCTGTGCCAGATTTCACTTCCAAGAATTTCTAAGTGGATGAAAAGGGTGTAATGAGGCAGGATGAATGAAAGGGAGTAGCAGGGTATGATGTTAGAGGAGTCCCGGGGAGCCTGGAGAGCCCGGGGGATAACAGGTAAGGAGGGAGGAGTCTCTGGTCTGGAGCTGAATCAGGCAGGGGCTTCTCTGTCAACTTCCCACTCACCTGGGCACAGTACTGGGACTTGGCTGCAGCCACAAGAAGCTTCAACACTGGCTGGGACTGAGAGACCAGGGGGGTCACCGCATGGATGACTGCAGTGAATTTGGAGGGGGGCTTTAAACCTGAAATAAAAAGGAGAGTAGAGCCTAATGAAGCGCTGGAAAACAAGACTTAGAAAATTGCTCCTCCTTGCTCCGCTGCCTCACGCTGGAGCAAATGTTCCCTCCTGGATGATTTCTCCTTTTGCTTCTTATGTCCTGACAGGACAGAAACAAGATGAAAAGCTGCTGGTTAGTTACTGCCTGAGTCTAGAGACCTCAATAAATTCCAGATCAATGTCCACTTCTAGGTTCTTGCTTTGACATCCTTTGCCCCTCTTGGTGATGTTTCTGTGATGTCCCCTTGGCTTTTTAGGTACCCAGTGTCTAAATACAGACACCACTCACCACCCTTCATGTGCTGTCTCTCCCCCGGTATTTGCATGTGTCTGATTTGTAAATATTTAATGAAAGGGTTCTACCTGACTAATAGTACTTCAAACAACTAGCTAGTGGGGAAAAAAGGTGAAAGGAACAGTATCCAGGGCCTGACTGTCTAGGTCTGAATCCCAGATCTACCACTTAGTGGTGGTGGGATCTTGGAAAGATTACTTAACCCTCTGTGTTTCCACAGCTGGGAAACAGACCTGACAGTAACAGTGGCAAATATGGGGTTATCTTGAAAATTCAGTAAGTTTGTCTGGGCACGGTGGCTCACACTTGTGATCCTAGCAATTTGGGAGGCTGAGGCGGGCAGATCACTTGAGGCCAGCAGTTCAAGACCAGCCTGGCCAACATGGTGAAATCCCTTCTCTACTAAAAATACAAAAATTAGCTGGTCATGGTGGCATTTGCCTGTAGTCCCAGTTACTCGGGAGGCTGAAGCAGGAGAATTACTTGAACTCCGAAGGCAGAGGTTGCAGTAAGTCAAGATTGTGCCATTGCACTCCAGCCTGGGGAGCATAGCAAGACTCCGTCTTAGGAAAAAAAAAAAAAAAGTTAATGCATACAAAGCACTTAGAACAGGACTTAACACATGACAAGTACTCAATATATGTCAGCAGCTATCATTATCATCACCCTCACCAACAATATTATTTTGGAGAAGAAGCCTCCATATTCCCAGAATCTCTTCTTTGTGTAGCAGTGATAGAGCTGAGAAAAAAAGTATGTGATGCAGACTTTTGCCAATTGTGAGCTCTGAAACCCTAGGTTAAAAAGGATCATAGATATGCAAAGCAACCACTGTCACCGAAGAGACAGAAGTGAGATGGCTTCCCCCCAAGGAGTTTTCCCATAAGAACTCACTAAGAAATTAGAGACAGGTTAAGAGCCTTTTAAAACTTCATGAGTTTAGACCCACTAATTTGGCACTTTAGTGGCTTAACTGCGAGCAACACAGTGTAGGGACATTCAAGTTACGCTTTGATACTGATGGGATAAAGGCTAGAATCAGACTATATGTGTATTACAGGATTATACAAAGGTTTTGTAGAGAAAATTATATCATCCAGTAGCACTTTAATTGTATGTTAGAAAGAAGTTAATCTTCCCAATATCTAGATACACTTTCAAAGTTTTGCCGAGTAAGAAGAATAAGCGTGATTGAGGGATTGCCTTTTAAACAGGAATGACAAGTCATTGCCTTTAAATTTTCCTGCAATAGTTTAAGAAACATCATTTACACACCTCTAATGTGCTAACTCCAAATGAAGATCTAAATATTGTCAAGAAATATACAGAAATTCTTGTCAACCAGTGCCTTAATCTGACAATTTCTAAATTCTAATTATGTTACCCAAATGTCAACCATACACTGAATTAGAGATGGTTCCCATAACAGGTTTGGTTTGGATTAAAAGGTGCTTTATCACTGGTTGATGCTTCAGGCCATGAATTTCTTTAGGTTTCATCTCATCAGTATCAAACTAAACATGTACAACTTAAAAGGGTGAGGGTGTTATGGAGAACAACGGCATTGAATGGAAAATCTTGTCTTTTTGCTGTATCAGCTTGGAAGATGTTTTCCTGTCCTAGGCTTTCTCAAGTTTAGAACTGTAACTGATGAGAAATGTTCATGATGCTTCTAACATGAGAGCAACTGGGGCTCCAAATACATAAATGTCTAAGGCAATAACAGTAGCCAGTGGTAGAGATTTATCCCTCTGCCATTCCCTTTTCCCTACTGTGATTAGACTGAAAACCGCTTGAAAGCAGAGATTGTATCTTATTTGACTTTTTATTTCTACTACCCAGCAATACATTAGCATAGCACATAAAAGGAGCATAATAAACCTTGGAAAAATGAATAAATTTGTGCTTGTCACACATTCTTAGTTATTTCTCCTTTCCTCTTTTTCAGTTTTTCTTTGGTACAGAATAGAGATGTTGGGATTGTGAAAAAAAAAATTGGGGAGAGCTCTCCTACTCCATTTTATATATGATGAGGCTTAAAATGATAGCTAACCCATTGCCATGTTCAAAATGATCCATAATTTGGGGAGTCTATTTCTCAAAAAGAAATTACTAAATATGAAGTAGAGCTGCACAGATAAGAAGTTTTTCTTTTTTTTCCATTTTGCAATGCTCTGCTCTGTTTTTGAACTTGATGTGTCACTTATAACAAGGCTCCAGAAAAAGCAATCTTCAATGCAGGGTGTTAGACGGACCCCATTAGAGTAGAAGAATAAAGGCCTTTAGTTCTGTATGACATCTTCGGGGTAAACAAGGGCAACTCCCTGGAGGAAATTCACTTACCTAAATTAGCATAGTAGTAAGGAAAATCTCCCAGATAAGATGAATACTGTGGTAGTACGAACAATCCTCCAGGATGTTTGTTCCATATTAAACTGTTACGTGATATGTGCTTGAATATTCTGTCCTGAATAATCTAGAAAACAAAACATAGCACACAGTGAGGATGAGATCCTGATGATATTTGGAAAGGATGATGCTCAATCCAAATTTGAAAGATGGTGGCAGTCAGAGTAGTGACTCTACCCTCCCTCCCACTCTAATTCTCCAGATAAAAATGTCTGCAAGACAGAGAGAGTAATGGAGCAATGAAAAAGAGTAAGAGAAATATATGAATTATAGCCAATCAAATTTCCTAATTAAACTTCAGTTAAACCATAAATTCTATCTTGTCTTTGTATAATAATGAGTCCATGCTCATTCCAAAATAGACTACGTGAAGCAGTTAGTCTTTCCCTGATGGTTAAACTTCTAAGAACTAAGACAGGTTCCAGGCGCCTATCAAGATCTGTTCTCAGAGAACAGAGAGGTCAATGTAGGCCTGTAGACGCTGAACGGAAAGCATATTCAACACATGACACATTCTAGAAGCTATCGAGGTTTTCAGCTGTTCCTTTAATTCAAGAGGTAGATGTGTTTGCTTGTCATATTTCATTTTCCTTTCAAAGTCAATTGGAGGACTCTGGGTACTGGTTACTGAAGTTTTTCTATATTTCATCTCGAAAAGTAGTGAGTTAACAATTGCTTAAAACATCCTACATAATAGGACAAGAACCATGGCATATGAAGACTAATAATAGCCAAGCTAGTTCATTAGTTTCTTTGGACTTTGGGACCTTGCAGATCATTAAATTCTACATTTAGAGTCAAATATCCTCCCATCCCGAATCATTTGTCAGTTGAATGTGATTAGTCCACTTTATAGCTTTCTCTCTGTGACTTTCAAACTCTTATAATTATACCATCCACTCATTAGAATATGATTTGGCAAATAATTAACTTGGTACAGAATTTTATGTTTTCAGCAATTTTTTTTACATTAAAAAAAAAAAAAGAAAAAATCCTGCCGTAAGTTTTAAGAGATTTAAGACCCAAATCACCATTTTCCACGTCTCCATTTAATGCAATGTGATTTTAAGTACAGACTATTTTAAACGGGGTTTTATTATTTGCTAAGGTTATTAACACCCTCATCTCATTCCACATGGTGACTAGATAAGTAATAAAGTGGGCTACATTTATCTTTGCAAATCTTATGTTTATTTTCCTAATGACAGAGAAGGAAGGAAGCAAGGAGGAAATTCAAAAGAACTCAAATATCTTAGTTCAGTGATTTCTGCATCTTATCTTTTACCCAGATCAAAATTGCTAATTTTATATGGCTGGATAGAGGTTTCTAATTTGGTGGAGATTTTAGGGACCTAGTGAAAATATTTATTTTGACTTTTTGTGGTACAACAGGGATGTGTTAAAATGCTGTTGTCTTGGCATTAATTATGAGAAAATTGTCATAGTTGTGAAGGATTTTTTTACATGGTTAGCAATTTCACTTTGTACAACATTTATTCCTGTTTTTTTATTATTTGTACTTTCCAAACGTACTGTCTATTTATTTCCTTTTTATAGTTTCTCTTTAGATCCTCCTTTTTTTGTTTTTTTCTTTTCAAATTTATGTACCTTTTAGGATGTGGTCACTTAAATAAGTTTGGATATCAAGACAGAAAATAAATTGACAATAGACAGCATTATAAATCGAACCTACAGACAAATGTCATGGAACTCAGAGCTGTCACAAAATGGGTCATCCTTCACATCAGGTCTTTGGATGGTATGCTTGTCACTGTCATAGACTATCTTTTGGTTCGGTATCACAACATTGTTATCTTTTAAACTTCAAGGATATGATAATAAGGTATAGCACTCTTCTCAAATAACAACAAGCATTTTATACTGTCTTCCAACGGATCTTGACAGAAAGATATAGGACAGGTATGAAAGCAGTAGCAAATGTTGAATTTAACCTGGGTCAAGCAATTTGCCACCTCTGTGCATTATTTTCCTCATTTGTAATAAAACAATAAAATACCACATTAATTATAACAACGTCTCAGAATTTAAGAATAGCTGCCTAAGTTGTTATACTTAAGGCTTGATTTTTGCCTTTAAAAAGAAACTCACTCCTGTGTTCGTTTTCTAGGCATTGGTTTTTCCATTTATTACACAGTGGTAATAGTATAGATATTACATATTACAGCTATTTTTCCATATTAATAGTATTCATGATTCATTATTCTTAATGACCAGTTCAGCAATTTTTTCCATGCAAAGCAATGAACATATTTATGAATAAAATTTTCCACATTTAGGATTGATTCTTCTTCTTCTTCTTTTTTTTTTTTTTTTTTTTTTTTTTTTGAGACAGGGTCTCATTCAGTTACCCAGGCTGGAGTGCAGTGGTGTGGTCACGGCTCTCTGCAGCCTCAAACTCCTGGGCTCAAAGGATACTCCCGTCTCAGCCTCCTGAGCAGCTGGGACCACAGGAGAGGGTCACCACATCTAGCTAATATTTTATTTTTTTTTTTTGTAGAGATGGGGTCTCACTATGTTGCTCAGGCTGGTCTCAAACTCCTGAGCTCAAGCAATCCTTTCTCCCTGGCTCCCAGAGTGTTGGGACTACAGGTGTGAGCCACCACTCCAGACCAGAATTGATTCTGTAGGGCCTTTTCAAAGGGTATAAATACTTTTAAGGCTATTCATAAGTATCATCAAGTGTCTTTCTAAAAGGTTTATATCAACTTGCCTTCTAAAAGCATAAAGACATATGGATTTCATTTCACCATATAGAAAGATCATTTTTTTCCCTCTGCAATTCTTCCTATCACTACTCTGGATAGCTCCCAGAATCTTTTCATGGCACTTAGTGCTTACTCTTTATTGTTGTGGAAGAAGACATCAGATTAGAGGTTGGATGCTTCTTTGGCTATAAACAAAATCAATACACACACACACATACACAAACACATAATACAAGACTTTTTTTTGTTATGGTCCCAGATGGCCCCCTCGATAAGGACAATATTTCTAATTGATGTGAATTCAAAGGAAAGAATGACAGGCTCCTTATTTTTCTTTTTATGTATCCTCTGTTTTCCAAATAATGGACAATTGGTTACAGGTTAAAGTCATTCTATGTAGCCCTTCATCTTTTAACCAGAGCACTGTAGCCTAAGACACACGATGCCACCATATGCCACCTCGCTTGAAGCCAGATCAACTGTCTATTTCCATTATCCCATTGATTTTTAAATATCATTGTATGATAGCATCAGCAATACTATGGTTCGGATGTGCATGGTTAGATAACTGAGGAGGAAAATGGAGCATACTTCATAAAACTCCACTAACTATATACATTCCTAGCTACCACTGGCTCTTTTCATATATTATCATAATCTCAGGCACTTTCTTTCACTTATCTTGATTATGACTAAGCTCCAATGATTCAATCCTTAGTGCAGGTTATTGTGCAATATTCTGACAAATAATGGAATCCATGAAGGAGCACTGTTTTTGCAATGTTTTATCATTGTCCTCATTGTTACTTCTCAATTTTCACAAAAATACTGAGCTCTACAGAGCCTAGTTTGATTAAATAGCTCCTTATTACCAAGATGCAGCATTAGAAAATTTCGGTCAAACTGGAAAAACTAAAAGAATCCTAGACAGAGTTCTGTACAATGAAATGTACTAACAACTTTACCCTGGCATTAAAGAGAAAATGAGATGTCCTGTTTTCAACTGAGTCTAAGCACTCTACTTACAACTCTAGGGCTCATAATGTCTGAAGACCCCATAATCCCATTCCCATGGCTTACAATATAGCAAGCAAGGAGAAAGACCTAGAGTCTGAGTACAGAACATCCTTAGCCCAGGATCTTCAAGTCTATGCTGTCACTGTGAGTAACTGTGAATTATTCTCACACCTTAGTAGCTCCAGCAGGGACTAAATGAAGTATATTATCTAAGTTCTCAGCCAAGTTCACATTTTTGATATGTCATACTTAAATTGTTCTTATAAACACATTCGCTGTGTTATTTGTATCTGTGGATGGCATTTTCTTCTATTTCCCCTGATTTTTTGATTATGTTGAATTTTGGGGTAATCTGAGTTATGAAGTATTTTGGAAAACTGGGTAGTACCTGTCATGCAATTTGGTTGAGAGGTCAAACTGTTACAATCCAATCTTGGAACTACATAAAGAGATTTGACAGTTGCTATAAATTCGAATGAAGTATATGGTTTTTAGTGTTTAAAAAAACCCCAAAACTGTGTTGATTAAAAAAAAAAAAAAAAAAGCATGGTTTAAATACAAAGGGGAAAAGGTCTTTTCAGGTTCAGAGATGAAAACAGCTTGATCTTATTTTGATCCTATTCTGATGAATGTAAGACATCCAACCGTTACAATAGAAAAATTGAGAACTGCTAACTTAAGAGGTGAGAGACCATATTCATGCAATAAACCATATGCAAAAGACATGTAATTAATGAGATACCATCTTTCATCTGGCAAATCAGCAAAGTGGTAGATGTGTGTGTTTTAATTATGGATCTGTAAGGCTGACAAGAGCACAGCAAAAGAGGGTCATGCCCAGACAGCTTGTGAGACTCCAGGTGGATATAATGTTTTTGGATAATAATTTGGCAAAATATATCATAAGCCTTAGAAATGCCTAGACTCTTTGGCTTATTAAAATCACTTCAGGGATTCCATCCTAAATATATAGAGATGTAGTTTAAGATACATGTAGAAAGTCATTGCTTGGATAAAGATATAGTTATCTATAAAAAATAAATAATTAAAAAACATTAATAGTAAATAATGGCATACTGGTTTAAGTAAATCGAAGTTCACAATAGGATACATAATAGAGTAAAAAAAATTAAAACACTGAAATGTGGTCTGGATGTATTAGAGGTAAACAACTAATAGGATAGAATTGAAAGGCCAGAAACAACCCAAAGATACATAAAAACGTCATGAGAAAACACTGAAGAAAGAAATGTATTGGGGCTGGGCATGGTGGCTCATGCCTGTAATCCCAGCACTTTGGGAGGCCAAGGCGGGCAGATCACTTGAGGTCAAGGGTTGGAGAGCAGCCTGGCCAACATGGTGAAACCCCATCTCCATGGCGCATGCTTGTAATCCTAGCTACTTGGGAGGCTGAGGCCTGAGAAATGCTTGAACCCAGGAGGCGGAGGTTGCAGTGAGCTGAGATGGTGCCACTGTACTCCAGCCTGGGGGACAGGGTGAGACTCTGTCTCAAAAAAAAAAAAAAAAATCTTAGCAATTGGCCTATTATTTGAAACAGGACTTCAAATTCAAGGAATTTATCCTAAGGAAGTAATATTGAATCTGCACAATAATTTGACCTTGAGATGATTTACTGCAATGATGTACATAAAGAAAAAAAGCCAGAAACAACTGGAATCTACCCAAATTGGGGATTAATTTAATAATTAGGTGATATCATAAATGGAATATCATATAGTCATTAATTGGAGAAAAAATGTAATAACATGAGAAAACATTAACATTATTAAGCAGAAAAACAGGTTATAATGCAAGTATATAAAGACTCCTTTTTAAAACTAAAAGTACAACAAATTTTAAATTTACGTATAAAAATGAATATATATGTTTGTGGGTATATATATATAAATAGTGGTTATATTTATATATATATAAATAGTGGTTTTGCATGAATGAATTATATTTTATGCTTTAAGTATTTTCTATTAGTTTCTAAAATGAATGTATACTTCCTTAATAATAACTCCTATAATCCCAACAATTTGGGTAGTCGAGGCAGGAGGACTGCCTGAGCCAGGAGTTCAAGACCACTCTGGGCAACATAACGAGACCTTGTCTCCACACACAAAAAAAAAATTAGCCAGGCACAGTAGCTCGCACCCATGGTCCCAGCTACTCAGAAGGCTGAGGTGGGAGGATTGCTTAAGGTCATTCCAGCCTGGTGACAGAGTGAGATCCTGTCTAAAAAAAAAAAAGAAGGCACTCTGCACTCCAAAAAGGGAGAAACAATAACATTCGACATTCTTTAAGAAGAGCCTAGGAAGGAGCTTAGATGGAGGACAGCATTAAAAAAGCAAAGGGTAACTCTATTAGCTACTGTGAACAGAGGTAACAACTCAATTGATTTTAATTGAGGAGATTGCTTTTGGAGGGATAAAAGTTTGCTTGCAGGAAGGAAGCCCTTGGAAGTCATTATGATCCTGTCCCCTTCATGAGAATGGGCCTGGGTCCTAAACAGCCCCTTTTACCCAGTTCCAGGATGAAAAAAATACACACTATGCCTAAGAGGACACTGACCAGAGCTCGCCCTAGGGTGGGAGCAGGAGCCCAAGCTCTGCGTGGGGCGGATAAATGCCCTGGTGTGCCTGGAGCATGACCAGCACTGGCTCTGATAGTCAGGATGGCAAGAAAACAGCGATGTGGACCAAGTAGGGTGACTTCAGTTTCTTGGTATTACTCAGACTTCTCAGTGTAGGTTCCACATTACATTAGCTTTTAGAGCAGTCATCACTCTTCCAGAGTGAATTCTCCAAAAGGAAGGCCACAATGCCCCCACCTCATTTTGGGACACCTCAGAATCACCTCAACGAAGATCTCTGCTCTCCTTCCTTCAAGCCTGTAATGCATGCGTGTGCAGTTTCCTAAATCTTTTCCTAGCTCTTTGTGCTACTTTGGTGTAGCCTCAGGCCAATGCTATCTGCTCTATTTCCAAAGGTTTTAATCATCTCCATGCTTCCTTTTTCTTTTTCTGTCCTGCCTTAAAAAAAAGCAACTTGAGGATGGGCACCCATCTGCCTAAAAGATTTTCTGCTTTCACAAATTTAACACTTTCTGTGCCACATGGGTATGATCCTGATTCTCCTCTTAACACAACTTTGCCACATTGACGCTGGTTGGCTGGCTTGCATAAGTCTTGAGAATTCTGCTGTCCCCCAATGCCATTGGACTGTGGTGCCCAGAAAACTACTCATATTTTTAGAATGGTAGAGGATTTGCCCTTACTTGGCCATTACATATATTTTTCTTTTTTTTTTTTTTTTTTTTTTTTTGAGATGGAGTTTTGCTCTTGTTGCCCACGCTGGAGTATAATGGTGCAATCTCAGCTGACTGAAACCTCCACCTCCCAGGTTCAAGCTATTCTCCTGCCTCAGCCTCCCAAGTAGCTGGGATTACAAGCGTGTGCCACCATGCCTGTCTAATTTTTTGTATTTTTAGTAGAGACGAGGTTTCACCACGTTGGCCAGGTCTTGAACTCCTGATCTCAGGTGATACACCTGCCTCAGCTTCCCAAAGTGCTGAGATTACAGGAGTGAGCCGCTGTGCCAAGCCATTAAATATTTTTTTCTAAATGAACTCTAGAAATATGTCTTCAAAGGATGCCATTGAGTGTAAATGACAAGACAGTCATGATCCACATATCCCTGAAATGATGTAAGACAGAGTCAATCTCTGTGTCAATAAGTATAATTTCTCCCCATGTAGGTTTTCCTTTGTGGAGTTTGTCAGGAATGAGAGTATTTTCTTGGGCATGGCAAAGCAGGTAAAAGAGGTTAACCAATATATCCAAGTACAGGAATCTGGTTTTGCCCCATTGGACCAATCACACATCCCTAATAGCAAAACAGAAGGCTGAGAGAAGTATATAAAGGACCATTATTCAAGCCCAAGAGCCAAGTGGTCTCACTTACCTCTAGTGTAGTTAATACAATCTTCTCAACTGAAGAAAAATAAGCCTCCCACAAGAATTGTGTCTGCTGTCTAAGTGCTAGGATTTTATCCTGATGAATAGACCTGATTGTAGAAGGAATCTGTAACACAAGGTGAACACATAGGAATTATAACTGTAAAACAAAGAGATGCACTTGATCAAAATAACCCAACTGGGTTAGGCTTTTATTCTTCACAGCATTCGGCTTCTAGCATGTAGATCTACTAAAAATCATCAACTCCTAAGTTGAAATGACCTTAAGAAGTGTCAGCTACAAAGAGCACTTACTGGGAATCCACCCCAATGGCCTTTGATGTATGAAAGTTACAGTTCACCTCTAAGATTCAGTAGCAGCTTATCAGTTGCTTAGGTTAGTCTATAGTCACAATTGCTGTTTCCAGAAATCCTCGACCTTGCACATGAACAACCAAATTTTATAGAGGAGTAATTACAGGTCTTGGGGAAAGGCCAGAAGACTTTATCTCCCGAGCACTTTGTGATTGGTCACCCCAGGAACTATAAAATATCTATAAAAGGACTTTTTAGAGAATGTCTATGAGCCTTCCCATCCAATCTGAAGCTAGGGTCTGTCACTTTTATGTGCACATACCTTCTACCTCACCTTTGAGCCTTTCTGCTCCCTATATCTCTCTTTCTGCCTTCAGCCCTTACCCAAGTCTAACTGGATCTCTCAACTGTTCATATATGTTTAGCCATCACTGCTCTCTTCCAGGGTATACAATTTTAAAGGAAGGACCTATATCTTGTTATCCTGCTACACATTTTCAGGTTAGCAGAGTGGCTTTTATATAGTAGTTATTAAGAAATAGGAGGTGAATATAACCATCTGAAGCCACCACAGGGACGTCATTATTTTTAATGGTAGTATAGCTGAATGGTTAGGCACAGGAGCACAGGAGTCAGAAAGATTAAGGAAGGAGTCTTGCCTCTACCATTTACTACCTGTGCTTTCTTGAATGAGTTAGCTGATTTCTCAGAGACTCAACTTCTTTACTTATAAAGTGGGGATAAAGTACTAAGGTTTTAATGATGATTATATAAGTGCTTAGTACAGTGTCTAAAACATGGAAAACTTAATTAATGTAACTTATCACTACTATTATCATTATTGGTATCAGGGTGATGCTATTAAAAGTTGGATCAATTGCTTAATGTCTGCAAGGGAACCTGCTTGGGTCTGGAGCTCTGAAATGTACTTCCTGAGTCTGGTAAGTTTTCTGGGCTTGTTCCCTATTTTCACCTACAGTTCAAGGTCTGTTTCATTTACAGAGTCTATAGTCTTTAGGGAAGATTCCTTGTGATTAGCAATTGCCCTTTTGTGCTCACCTCTTTCTGCATGCTTGCCTCCATAACATATGACTAATCTGACAGACATGGGAGTCTGGGCAAGAAGAAGAAATGCTCCGTTAGCTGCTTTAATAGGAAAGTTACCCATGGCATTTGACTAAGACTGTAACAGAGTTTCCATTGGAGGGGAAGGAAGTGGTAGCACATTTTTTAATTCAACACTCCCCTTAGGAGGAGCAATAAAACACAGTTTCACAGTAAGAACAGAAGGAAAAGCTCACTTGGTTTGGCAATGTCCAAAACCAGATACTAAATCTGTGTCCCAAAGTGTATACCTGGTTTTGCAACACTGAAGAAACAGAGGCAACATGTAAAGGAGAAACACTGGCAGGCAAATATTAGCCTGTAATCAGAACTCAAGGTCAAATGGAAATAAAACATTCTTTGAGAAGGTAGAGAAATCATTCATATCATAGAATCTTTATCAGTCCAAGGAAACTTATTTTTAGTTACTCACTGAGAAAGTTACCTAGATGGCCAAAGAAAATTAGAAAAAAATTATCCTGTTCAATTTTCACAATCATACCCTCTTCTAAATGTCAAGAGGTAACTGCTAAGAGTTATATAGGTTGGCATCACTGTTTTATCGTGGCCACGAGGAAACAGTCTATTAGAAAAATGCCTAAGGCTGGGCGCAGTGGCTCACACCTGTAATCCTAGCACTTTGGGAGGCTGAGGCAGGTAGATCACGAGTTCAGGAGTTCAAGACCAGCCTGGCCAATATGGTGAAACCCCATCTCTACTAAAAATACAAAAATTAGCTGGGCATGGTGGTGCGCACCTGTAGTCCCAGCTACTCAGAAGGCTGAGGCAGAAGAATTGCTTGAACTGGGAAGCAGAGGTTGAAGTGAGCCGAGATTGCACACTGCACTCCAGCCTGGGTGACAGAGCAAGACTGTCTAAAAAAAAAAAAAAAAGAAAGAAAAGAAAAGAAAAATGCCTAAAGCTATCATTGCTATATAGTCTCCAGAAAATTGAGTCTGCTGTGGTTATGAAAGGAGAAAAGGAATATCACAGACCCACCTACCAATGCTGTTCACCTCTCTTAAATAAGATGCATCTTCATCTTACTACATCAAGTACAATGTATTCTACCGGCTTGTGATATGATACGAGTGTCTGACAGCACTCTGTAAAGTGCTCTGGAAGACAACTCCAATTGATTGAAAAGACAGAGTTCCAAGTTTTAATGGCATTTGGCTATTGGTTATTAATCTGCTTGTCCTGAGAGACAGGTATGGGAAAGTGATAAATTAATTCCAATTTGGCTGGATTGTTTTGGAAGTTGCCGAGCTCAATGAAGTCTTAATAAAAGGTCATGTATGGTAGCAAAACAAATGGAATGCACCAGAATAGATACAAGAAAGTCACATTAAGCTCTCTTGGTGACATGATGACAAGAATATATGCAAATAAAAACATCCAGCTGTTCTAAAACAGGAAATGAAAAATTGTAACACAACAAAAAAACATTTCCCAGAGCAGACATTTGGGCTGGGTGCCAACTCTTTAAAACCATTGTTAATGATAGTACACAGTTGCTGCTCAATATGGAGGAAGCTGTGCAATGACAGACTGAATATGAGAGGGGAAAAACACCAGCAAGTCTGGCAAGTCTGGGTGGGTGGGGGTGACAAAAATCAAAATCTTTAGAGTCAAGCCAAAAAGTTGCTTGAGAAGGTGAAATGCCCATCAAGTTTGGTGAAATGGTAGAAACTGGACAAGTGGCTGGGCGCGGTGGCTCATGCCTGTAATCCCAGCACTTTGGGAGGCTGAGGCAGGTGGATCACGAGGTCAGGAGTTCAAGACCGACCTGGCCAACAAGGTGAAACACCATCTCTACTAAAAATACAAAAATTAGCCGAGTGTGGTGGCAGGCACTTGTAATCCCAGCTACTCGGGAGACTGAGGCAGAAGAATCGCTTAAACCCGGGAGGCGGAGGTTGCAGTGAGCTGAGATCATGCCATGGCACTCCAGCCTGAGTGACAGAGCGAGACTCCATCTCAAAAAAAAAAAGAAAAGAAAAAGAAACTGCACAACTACAATTAAGTATCCTAAAATGCGCTCCAAACCAAAGACAAACTTTCAATTTGTTCACATCAAATTCATGGAAGCATTGGTATATAAAAGGAAAATTATGGGCGGTGTTTTTTATTCCCTTTATTTCTCAAATTTCTTTTAATGATCATGTATTATTTTTATAACACTTGAAAAAGTGAGAAAAAAGGCTACATGGACAAGCACGACATGCATCACTCTTGTTTGGCTTTTCACGAATAAATGATTTTGGCATACACTATCTCTGCATGGGGAAAACTCTTCCTCGGTGTTTCTGCAAGGATTTCTTTTCCTTAAGGAATCACAGTGGGAAATCATTGGCATAAAAGTGGCCCTTTCACAAAAACTCCAGACCCCTTTCTCAATGAACACCTAAGAAATTAAGTTGTATTCAGGGCAGAATAACTTATCCCCCAAAAAACAGATTCTGTCACATTCCTCCTTTGTTTCTGAGATCCTAGGGACTATGGAGATCACAAACTGAGTACCAGACAGAAGTAATGTTTCAGGAGCTGTGGTCACTTTAGTTTGCTTAACCCATGGGTCTCTCAGTTACAGTTAGTTCATTTGTTATTTTAGGGCAAGTGCTGTATTACTTCACCAGTCAGCAAACAACAGACCTAGAGGCCAGGTGCGGTGGCTCATGCCTGTAATTCCAGCACTTTGGGAGGCTGAGATGGATGAATCACCTGAGGTTAGGAGTTCGAGAACAGCATGACCAACATGGTGAAATCCCATCTCTACTAAAAATACAAAAATTAGCCAGGCATGGTGGTGTGCACCTGTATTCCCAGCTACTCGGGAGGTTGAGGCAGGAGAATCGCTTGAACCTGGGAGGCGGAAGTTGCAGTGAGCAGAGATCACACCACTGCACTCCAGCCTGGGCGACAGAGTGAGACTCCGTCTCAAAACACACACACACACAGACTTAGAAACTCAATTTAATGAATATCCAAAAACCAAAAGGGCAAAGACATTTAAAAAAATTCTACAAATATTTGTGGTAATTCAAAGATAAAGTGTATGGTACAATAAAAGAAAAACATTAAATTCTATAATTTTAGGAGAAAAGAGCACGGCAACTTGTGTTGATCCTAAAATATGAATATACAAGGGGCTTTAGAAATCCTTAGGAATTTTTTAAAAAAATAATACATGATCATTCCTGCCCTCAGATTTCTCTGTGAGTATAGTATCCCCCTCCCTAGGCAGCTCTTGAGCAGTTCAAACTTTTATTAGGGGCTGCTCATTTAAATATACATCCTAAAGATAACACTCGCTCAGACACCCAGACTGGATCATTTGAGGAATGATAACACTAATTACAAGAACAAGCCCTAGAGACCTCTCTCTTTCTGAAAATTAATCTGAAGGCAAGTGCAGAAATAGAGGAAAAGAATATGAAACAGTAGGGTAGAATAAAAACTCTCTGGTAATATTTCTAAAAATTCTGAATATTGAAAGGGGTGGAGATCCACTTCTTCTTGAAAATCAAAGCTCCCATTCTTTACCTGCAACTTCTTTTCAGAATATATTCTGGGGACCTGGGCAGATTTTGTTGGAAAGTGAACAATGTCATACTAAATGACTTCATATTCACCATGACACAGGTAATTTTCTCCTGATAAAATTTCTTTTATAGAGCTGACCTTTTGGATTCATCTTCTTTGAAAGTTTGGACGGGGGCAGCAATAATCTGCTGATGTGTTGAAGGCCACAGCCCCTTCCTTACCTGTAATAACAATCTCTCATCGCCTATGACGGCAGCTTGGTTCCAATTAATCACTTCAGAGAATGGCAACTCCCATCCATTGCTGAGCATCACAGGGACGCAGGCAGCCTGAGCAAAAAAGGGGACTTCGTGAATGTGAGGAAAGCGACAGCAGAAGCTGTTCCAATCAGAGGTGAAATCAGTACAAATTCAATGACTGGCATTTTTGACACTGCATGAATCCTGGACTGCCTAGGCCAGAAGGAAAGGAAGCTTTTATGAGTTATCAAGTCACACGTAGGTTGTACGTATCCAGACTAGATTTTAATATTTGCAAGTCTTGCCCTAGAATGCTAAAACCCCATTTCTATTCCAGTGCATGGCTTGGCTGACCTTACTTCCATAGAGACGACTGGCCTTGCTGGAGAAGTTTTTATTGACGTAACAAAAGCTCGCACCAACAAAATCTGAGTATAGAACCAACCTTGAATATAAACAGTCTGGTCAATGTAACTCCCAAAAGTCCACATGCAAAGTGGTTTACCCCAATGTCATGAGCAACAAAGAGCAGAATGGAGCTCAGCATTCCTATGTAGCGGTTCGTGGACTTAACCAGTATAGAGTGTTCATTCACATTTCCCTTGCTCTGCAAATACCTAAACCAGAACTTTGTTCCGTTCGGTGTGGAGTGATCTAAACCACAGTCATACCAATTTATGGTCTGCACCGGGAAATAAACAGCCAAGAAACACTAGGTTAATGACAAAATACCGATTCCAAATAACTCATAATCCAAATCAGAGAATAATTTTTCTTTATGCAACATCCCAGGAGGCTACAAGAACATTAGTGATGGCATGCTATGCAGAACACACACAGAGAGCAACTTGGAAAAGACATTCCAGAGAAGGAAGCTCTTCTGTTGGAGGGCATGACAGAACGATTTGCAGTTAAGATGGCAGAGATAAGAAGTTATGAGGCACTGCAGCAAAAGCACAGATTTAGGCATGGTGCAGGGCATAGAGGAGGAAAGAACATAGCAGCAAAGGGTCAAGGAATGGAGGATGACAGAGGTCAAGGGCATGCTTTCTCTCTGCAATCAAAGAAGGCTGGTTGCAACTTCCAGGTGGGAAATGTGGATGACTGTCTCAAGAGGACATTTCTGCAGAGTGAGGTTGATGAGCTGAGAAACTCTCACCACAAAGGCTCCAGGGCTGGAGCCAGGACCTCTGAACTGCAGAGCCTTGGAAGAGCTGGATCATCTGAGTAGTACCACCATGCTGGGGATCATTCTCAAAATTTAAAGGAACTGAGAGACAATGAAGATGCAGGCAGAAAAGATAATTTTGCTTTTAGAGAGTAACACGAATAAAGGGAAAGTGTAGGGCTGCTTTTTAGAGTCCAGCCAGGCTGCCTAGTAGGCCAAGTTGGCAATCAGATTTGCCTTCTGTTTCTAAACATGACCCAGAAGAATCCACCATTTAATTTCTTACATCTAAAATTACTGAGTAAATCCTCCCTCCACCCCCCACTTGTCAAAAATGTTTTAGATTTTCTTGAAAATATTTTCAGATCCTCAAGGGAAACCACACCTTCTCTTTAGCTATCCCAGGAGAGGTGATCATGTTAAACCCACTTAATCTGGCTTCGGTCCTCAGCCCTATTCTGGGAAGGCTCCAGGGCCTCTTACCTGCAAAGCCTCCAGGAATCTGAAGGACCCAAGCCTGCGACCACGAGGAACCAGACAGAAAGTGGCATTGTGCAGCATTTCCCGATAATCATACCTAGAAAGAGAAGAGGAGTAATCAGCAAATGAAGACTCATTGCGAATGTGGGGATATTGACCATAGGTGGGCGCCCATGTGCGTGAATTTACGCAAAGCAACTCGGGAAAGCCACCAGCAGGCAGCTCTCACTTTTCCGTTTTGGGGAAGGAGGCTGGGTTGCTGCATGAAGAGCAAACATGAATCATCATGTTGGACAAAGCAATTAGGATCCCTTTTGCAAGCAGTATATATAAAGACAAGTCTGATCGTTCTGGCAACAATTTGGTTTGCCCAGTCTTTGCTTCCAAAATCAGATTTTTGAGTCTTGATAAAATATGTTGCCCCATAGGCTCAAAAAGAAGAAGAGAAAATTACTGCTGCTTCTCCTTCTCCTTTAACAATATGGCATTCAGCAAAACTAAGACTGTTCTTGTTCCCCACCCCTTCAAAACCATGCTATTAAAAACTATTCAGAAAATCTCAATCACAAGCACAAAACAACATTTGTCTTCTCCTTCAAGATGGAGTTTCTACACTTAACCAAGAACATTCAGTTACCTAGGAAAAATATTCCTGTTTAAGAATGGCTGACATAACTTACAGGAGAAAGAGGAGGTGAGAGAGAAGGATGCTAGCCTAAGAAAGGGAAAAAAAGAATAACGAGAAAAGAAAAAAAAAAACTGAAATAGTAGGGGGTACGGGAAACTGGTCTACAGAAGAGATGAGTTTATTTTACTCAAATACCATTTAATGATATTACATTGTTTTTGCTTTTTGAAGAAACATACAAAATATGAGTGTTACCTGTCTCTTTATGCCAGTGAAGTTTAAGAAAGATAAAAAGCATTTCATTTTGTTTAGGACTGTCACTTTTAAAGTGATTACCACAAACACATTCCTACATAGGCAGTTTCAAGTACATTATGAGTTTAAGAAAACTTGGGAAAGTAGAGATGGCTCATGTCCTGTAAAGGCCCCGATTCTTAGAGCCAAGATGAAATCACTCTCATTTTTCAAGAGCTTCCAATGCTGAGCAGACAGGTGTGACTTTGACAGCAGCATATGTCACCACCATTTTCTGACTCTAATAGTCTAATTTAATCATAGCCTAAAGGCACTGAATTCTTCCCTCTTCTTTTTGGGTATATTGGTATATACATTTACATTTTTAAAGTCCACATCTATTTTTATATTCTCATACAAACTAGGCATACAGGAGTAAGCCAATTTTCAATTATAAACCCGTCATTAAGAAGAGACATCATGCAAAGGACCATTTGCTTAAACAAGCGTGTACAACTAATTTGCACAAGAAAAGGTCACCGTGAATGGATTAAGATTATCTCCATTGAGAGTAAAAATTTTCTAAAACCCTTGCTGCATTAATTAAATTGCAAAAGAGACTTCAAAGTAAAAAAGATTTTTAAGAAGGCTTGAATTTAGTTAAATATAAAAAATAATAAATTAGATGGTAGTGACTTCTTCCTCACCAAACACAGGAAAATGGTTGACGAATATCTTCAAGTTCAAATGTTGATAACGTTTTAATCTCTGCCTAATAGATGGAGCAGAGAGAAATATGTACACACACACACACACACACTCACAAAAATATATGCATAAAGTTTAAGCTGATTTTTTTTTAATACAGAAAGGTCGAATATACTTCAGACTACAGCAAGGTTTAATAAGTGCCCAGAATAGAAACCCCTGAGGGACTAGCACAGAAGGTCCCACATCCTCATCATTAGCCTACTAGAAATATAAAATCCTATTAATGTTCTGCATTGTAACAAGTTTCAAAGTTCCTAGTTGCAGAATTTACTTTAGGGAATGTGTGGAGGAAGAGGAAAGGCAGAAAACTTATAGGAAAAATTCAAATGACAGTTATAGTGGGTTGCTTAAACGGTTATATAGAAGAACTATTTGCTGATATAGCAAGTAAGGTTGAAATGATCAAAACTTGTATTCCTTCACATAATAGGTAATAGGAGCTGTGGGAAGATTATCCTTGCAGGAGTTAGGAAACCACTAGGTAGCTGTGAGACTTAATAAAACCCATGAGTTTTCTATCTGTTTCCTCATCTGCAAAATGAACTAGTTGGGCTAGATGACTATAGATTCAGTTTTAATACTTGATTATTCTTTATCTTACCATTTTTAGGTAAGAAAGAGGAATGTCCTTTGAGAATATCCCACTGCTTAGGTGTCCATATCCACTATATGTATATGTATATGTGCACAATTCCTTACCCATATATGTGTGTATATGTATATACATACATATGTGTTCATATGTATACAGTGCATGTCTAACATGTGTGTGTATTCACATAGAGGCTCATACAGAACACATACACTCATACCTTAGAACAATGATTTTCATTCAGATTTCTACGCATGCTCAGCCTGCGAACCAGCCTCTCTTCTGCTCTCTGGACAGTGAGTCTATGAATTACTAACATGTTCTACCTGAAGGAAGAATGATGCCCCACAAGTGGGCAGACAACAATTCTAGTTTGACCACGTGCTTGGTCCTCTCCTACTCAATCCATTGTGATGCTCTTTCACACTGCACATCAACCTCCTTGTAATGCTTAAATCCACTCATTTATTCATCCTTTCAAGAAATACTATGTTTCAGACACTATCCCATTTCAACAGATGGAGTCCAGAGGAGGTCTTCTGTAGTGGCTGGAGCTACCAAAGGAGCACCTGACAATGAGAAAATGCTGATGAGATGAGAATTTAAGATATAAACATCTCCTGGGAGTATCTGCATTACAAGAGGAGATTATAGAAGGCCCGCCTTCCAGAAGAAACACAAAGAACTCTGTGGCCACTCTCCCCAGCAAAACAACAATTTAGTAACAATCATAAAAACATTTTAAGTCTCTGAGAATTGTCCTAAGGGGATAATGACAAATAGGGAAACAGTCATCCAAGAAAATCTACCAAATCTTGGCAAGAACCATGAGAGTCTGTGGCATCTGGTCCCTGACCTGTTCCATGACCAACCCCTACTAGCTCTGCCTTACAGGAACTTTACTCTGGGGCAGTGCAGTCAGGAAGGCTGGGCTCTCCATCCCCCCGGGTCCCATCAAGAAAGTAAAAAAGAGCCTACAGAAAGAGAGAACCACCGGGCATGGTGGTTCATGCCTGTAATCCCAGCACTTTGGGAGGCCGAGGTAGGCAGATCACCTGAGGTCAGGAGATTGAAACCAGCCTGGCCAACATGGTATACCCTCATCTCTACTAAAAATACAAAATTAGCCGGGCATGGTGGCACATGCCTGTAATCCCAGCTACTTCGGAGGCTGAGGAAGAAGAATCACTTGAAACTGGGAGGCGGAGGTTGCAGCGAGCCAAGATAGTGCCATTGCACTCCAGCCTGAGCCAAACTCCATCTCAAAAAAAAAAAAAAAAAAAAAAAAGGGAGAACATATTTGCCAATCATATATATAAGAGATTTTCATCTAGAATACATAAAGAACTCTTCTGACTCAACAACAAAAAGACAAATAATCCAATTTTAAAAGAGGTTAAGGATTTGAATAAACATTTTTCCAAAGAAGACACACAAAGTGCCGCTATAACACATGAAAAGATATTCAACATCAGTAGTCATTAGGGAAAAGCAAATCAAAACTACAATGAATGAGATACCACTTTACACCCACTGGGATGGCTATAAGCAAAAGGACAGATAAGAGCAAGTGCTGATGAGGATGTAAAGAGATTAGAACCCTTCATACATTTCTAGTAGGAAGGTAAAACGGTGCAGCCACTTCGAAAAATAGTTTGGCAGTTCCTTTTCAAACTAAAAATGGACTTACCATATGACCCAGTAATTGCACTCTTGGGCATGTATCCCAGAGAAATGGAAACTTATTTTCACGCAGAAACTTGTCCACAAATGTTCACAGCAGTTTCGTCTGTAATAACCTCAAACTGGAAACTACCCAAATGTCCTTCAATGTGTGAATGATTCAACAAATTGTGGTACATCCATAGCCTACAATACTTCTCAGCAATAAAGTGGGACAAACTATTGATACACACGACAACTTCAAGGAAATTATGCTGCATTAAAAAGTCACCCTCAAAAGTGTACATATTGTTGAATCCCTTCTATATGACTCATGAAATCACATAGTTATAGGGATAAAGAACACTTAGAGGTTGCCATTGGTTGGGGGGAGGGGGAAAGACAGGGAGACTTGACAGGTCAAATGGGAGGACACAGTGTTTTAAGATGGACTAATTCTCCCTCGTTTCTTATGTTTAGAAATGTGAATCACATAATCACACACTACTTAAAAGAAACATATGATATCCTAAGCAAGAAGGTAAGTAGGTGAGGGAGACAACTAACCCCATATAATTCGCCACTCTAATAAATGGTTTTGCTACCCTTTTCAGATGGGCATTAAGTTCCCCACGCGTAGGTAAAGAAGGACAAAAGGTAGAAGAGTTTTCACAAATGACTACAAAGAAAAATGCAATAAAAATGACATGACCTTGAATTTAACCTAGACACTAGTACCACTCTATGGCCATAATAATTTTATACTTAAAGTTGTATTGAACAATGTATGGGATGCACCCCATTTAAAACGGACTATGTAATAATGCACAATTGAAGTCCTGCCCCTCTGTAGGAAACACATTTTTGCTGGCAGCCATTCTGTGCAACTGGGAAAGATGGGGGAGTGTAGCATAGAGCAGGGGTTCTCAAAGTGTGTTCTCCCAATCAGTGGCAACATCTGCATCAACTGGGAACTTGGTAGAAATGTAAATTCTCAGCCTCACCCAAACCTGCTGACTCAGAAACTCTGGAGGAAGAGCCCAGAATTCTGTGTTTTAACAAGCCCTCCGGATAATTATGATGCACCCTAAATTTTGAGAACCACTGGCACCATAGTTAAGAGCTTAGTAATTAAAAGCTTAGTGGTTAGGCAGCTTCAGACACAGCCAAACCTGGGTTCGAATTCCAGCTTTTCAATTTATAAACTGAGTAATCTTGGGAAAGTTATTTAATTTGTTTAATCCTAGTTTCTTGGTTGGCAAAATGGGGATAATACTTATACTGTGAGGATTAAGTGATACATTTTAACCAAAGCACGAGCATATTATAAGCAAACCATAAAAGGTAGCTATTATCATTATGACTGAAGGAAGATAACAGAACATAATGGAAAACACAGCCAGCTTCAAGTTAGAAAATCTGGGCTAAGGAATTCGGGTTCTTGATCTACCACTTCCTGTGTAACCCCAGCAAATCATTCAACTTCTCCAAACCTCAAAGTTGTGAAGATCAAATGAAATCATGTACATTGAATATAAATGGCAAAGCACTATGCAATTGCAAGTTATTATGGTAAATTATATCAGAATAAGAGGGATATAAACATTTTTTTTAAACCCTAGTAACAATTAAAAAGAATGAAAACTACACCAGTATCCCAAAGACAGAGCCAAGAGACAAATGTGGAACAGACCCTTTAAAGTAAAATGAAAACAGAAGGTGTGAATCACAACAGAACAGCAGCTTCTAATTGAAGGCTTTTGCCTTATTATCAAAAGCTACATAGACAAGGATGTTGCTGGTGCACTGTGCTCACAGGTCCTCCTGTGGCTCCCACAATCTCTCTGCAGCACGCATATTTGCCAAGTGAACCTGCTTTTTGCTAACCAGAGACCATAGGGAAGAAACAAGTGATCCAGCCTCTCATCTCTGTACTCACACAATTCTAGCCTCCCCATGATGTTGTCACAGTTTGTCTCAAGTATTTATTCACAAAGTAACTTAATATCTACAGCTGATCTATTCCCTCCAGTCCCCATCCTCATAAGTAATTAATCTTTGCTTATACCAAGTTTGAATAATATCCCTTAAGAAAAAAAGAAAGAAAGAAAATAAAAATAATTTATGACTGTTGTAGTTCTCCAAAGTGCATGGGGATGAGAGAAATGAAATTAACATCCTTTGAGCACCTCCTTGCGCCTTTTTCATTCATTCACCAAGCATTAGTTGAAAGTCTACCATGTGTCAGGCACTCTTCAGGGAGCTCACTGCCCAGAATAAACAACATGTGTTGTCAAATGATGATTAGTCAGTGAGAGGAGTGCTAGGATTGGACATGAGGTAGAGGTGGGGGTTATACAGAGAAGAGAAGCAATGGCCACATGTAGGCAGGGAGGCCTCCTGGAGGAAGTGAGACCCTGAGCTAAATCTTAAAGGATGTACAAGAAGCAACCAGGCACAGGGGTATGAGGAGGTGATGGGAATTTCTGGGGATAGAGATAGCATAGCAGGAACAAAGGCACCAAGGTGAGAGAAACCACCCAGTTTGGGGAGAGGAAGGTATGGGGGTGTGGGCTGCTGTTACTGGTGGGTTCCCACTAGGAAGGCTTTTTATGACATCTCCTAGAGCTCAGAGATGATCCCTTGCAGGTGATTGGGGTGTCACTGAAGGGCTTAAGCAGAAGAATGACATGTTACCAATGGTGTGCTCAGGACTTTATATAACCCAACTTCATAGAGAAGCAATTAAGTTCGGAGACCTCAAAAACCCTTCCAATGCAGGTCACAGCTAGGACCAACCAGCCTGTGTTCCAACTCCCGGATTTCTCATTCTAAATCCCATTTTCTTTTCATTACATCATATTGCCTCCTTGGTCAGCCCATACAACATGCAGTGTCTAAAACTGACATGTCTTATGAAGCCAGGTCCTAAGCAGTTCACCTAGTTTCAAGCATGGGCTATTGGTTGCCAATTTAAAAGGGCTGTTTCTCTCCCACTCAAAACTTCACCCCAGATCACTACCAGGAGTTCAGTTTAAGAAGGTACTCTGTCATTTATTTGCTAACCATGTTGCCTTAGACCCTTCCTTGGCCTTTACAGGTTTAACAGTTTAAAATTTCAATTACTATTATTATTATTATTATTTTGAGACAAGATCTTGCTCTGTCACCCAGGCTGCAGTGCAGTGGTGAGATCACAGTTCACTGCAGCCCCAACCTCCTGGGCTCAGGCAATCCTCCTGTCTCAGCCTCCTGAGTAGCTGGGACTACAGGCATGTACCACCATGTCAAGTTAACTTTTAAACTTTTTGTAGAGATGGGGTCTCACTTTGTTGCCCAGGCTGGTCTTGACCTCCTGGGCTCAAGTGATCCTCCTACCTCAGCCTCTCAAAGTGGTGGGATTACAGGAGTGAGCCACCATACCTGGCCTAAAATTTCAGTTATTTTTGAGAAAACTCTGAAGTTTACAGCATGCAATAGTACAGAATTGCCCAAGGCAAAGATTTGAACTGAGAAACATATATAAGTGGGAACCAATCTTTTAGCTGGAAAATGGGTCCAACTGGCCACTGTTCCATCTCAATTAGGAGACTTGAAAACATAGAATATGGAAAAGTACAGGTCTCTGGTGTCTTTGAGAATTCTCTGGACTTAAGGAGCCACAGTTTCTCCATGACACCTACTCACACAGAGTCTCCGTGCACATAAATGAGCTGCTATAGTACAAACGAGCTATGCAAATGCGCAGTGCTAGGCTCTGGGACTGGCTGACCAGGTTGGCTGCAGCTTCAGGGATGCTTGGCGTCCCCCAGCAGGAAGGCACTCGCTATTTGGAGGTGGTACAATTCCTTACTCAAGACAGTTTTTTGCGTTGAGCATTGCCTGCTGTTAGAACTGCCACACCGCTCCCCACCTGCCCAGTCATGCCAAGGATTAAGAATTTATTTCCTTGTGACGCTCCTCAGTCTGAGGCTGCTGATCCCAAGCTGTCCACTGCAGAGAGCAATGCGCGGCTAAAACCAGGGCCAGGAATTTATATTCACCCTTTCACACTTCTTGGCTTTCCACAGAAGACAGTCTCCTTTTCATGTCCACTTAAAATCCATTTCAGCATAGGGAAGGGAGGCAGATAACATTTTGTGGGCTGGGGCTGAGGCGTAAAACCCCTATGGGAGGCATTCACTCTCATATCCATGATCTCATGACAGCCTCACAACCACTGGGGACATGGGGAAAGATACCCCTGTCTTTCACAGGGATGAGGGAGTCAGAAGAGTCCTTGGACTCAAACATCTTGACTGAACACACCAGGTCATAATCTCTTATCAACTCTAAACTCCACCCCCCATCCTTAGGCTAAATGTCTACTGACAGTTCAGAACCTTAAACTTAGCCCAAGTGGCAATTGCTACCTGTGTATATTAATGAACACAACATGTACCAGGTGTAGCTCATACTTCAAGAGGGGTAAAAGATGACCATCTCAATTCCTGCTCATTAAATAACAGCTCAATGGCTAATATATAAAGGTAAGTAAAAAAAAAAAAAAAAAAAAAAAAAAAAAAAAAGATAGCTATTAATAACAACTTTTTAAAAACTTTTTTTAAATTTTAATTTTTTATAGAGATGAGTCTTGCTATGTTGCCCAGGCTGGTCTTGAACTCCTGGCCTCAAGTGATCCTCCCACATCCTTCCCAGTCCCCAAAGTATTGAGACGACAGGCATGAGCCACCATGCCTGGCCAGATATAAATTATAATAACAACAATACCTCCACTTTTTAAGCATTTCCTGTGGGTGGGGCACTGAGCTGCACAATCTGTATTCTTTATTGTGCCTTATTTTTACAACCATCATGGAGAATAGGTGCTACTGGCCCCAGTTTACAGATGATGAAGTAAAGTGTCACAGGTTTTGTTCGGTTTGTGCAAGGAGGACGGGATCCACGACCAGCTCTGTCATCTCTCAACCTACCTAGGAGGAAAGAGTAACGAGGTGCCAGCAAAGGTGAAAATAAGAGACATTTAATACATCGTGCCCATGACATTAATCTCAGGAAGCTTTCTGAAAGAGGTGAGGTTTTGCAGCACCAGCTTTTTCTTTCTTCCCCCCTTTGAGCAGAGTCTTGCTCTGTTGCTCAGGCTGGAATGTAGTGGCGTGATCTCATCTCACTAAAAGCTCCGCCTCCTGGGTTCAAGTGATTCTTGTGCCTCAGACTCCCAAGTAGGTGGGACTACAGGTGTGCACCCCCATGCTCAGTTAATTTTTGTATTTTTAGTAGAGATGGGGTTTCACCATATTGGTCGGGCTGGTCTTGAACTCCTGGCCTCAAGTGATACACCTGCCTCGGCCTCCCAAAGTGTTGGGATTATAGGCGTGAGCCACCGTGCCTGGCCAGCACCCGCTTTTATACACAGCAATACCCACTTCCAAAACTCTTCTCAGAGAAATGCAATTCCAAGACACATGGGCCTAAATTCTCTGGTTCAAAACAAAACGTTTTTGAAAATGCTAAATAAAGGGCTACCTGAGTACAGTGGCAGGGAGGGGGTGCAGGGGGAAAAGAGGGGATTAACAATAAAAGAGCCAGCAGCAACAGTGACCTCAGATGGATAAATGGGTCCAGAAGAGGCACACACAGGCCCAATGGTGATGGGGAAGCCTGAGGTCATTATCTTACCATTAACTCCTTTCACCAGGCTCTAAGCCAATGGGACTGGTTAAGTGGAATGGGGCCATGAAATACGGACCGCAGCCCGAGAAGACCAGGATAGGGGTGGGCAGTGCAGTGTGTCTGTTCTAAGGGTGCCAGCTCCCCACCTAGGACAATCTGAGTCCCAGGAGGCTGGCTGTGGAGGAAGCACTTCTTCCCAACATGCCCCTCTTTCCTTCTTTTTCTTAACTTCCACTCCTGCTGCCTAGAGGAAGCCTTCCCTGATCCCTGGAGTTTGGGCACCCTGTGCTAACTCTCTATTGCTCACTCTGTATTAAGTTGCCCATTTTTCTCATCTTCCTTCCCCTGGATTCCGGGACACAGGACCTTGGTCCTACTTTCTGTTGACCAAACAACTACCTTAAGGCCCGGCCTACTGTAACCACTCAAAAAAAGAGTTGTTAAATGAATGTAAGGTGCTCAGTGTCCACCAATTTGCATTAAAGTGTACAGGGGCTGTGGAAGCAAGAAGATAACAAAGATAAGATGCAAGCCCTTCATTACAACAATGTCCACTTTAACAAACACATGCCCAACTCTTGATTTATGCTGGGTTCTTCCAAGGATGAGTTCATTCCTATGCTTACACCAAGCCCAATTTACTTGGGGAATGAAAAATCGTGTTATTTATTTAGTCTTCCTTTTGTACATTTTAAAATCCCTTCTCTGTTTTTATTTCTACAGGTCTGGCAGCTTGTTAAAAATGTCATCTTCTCCCTGCACGCTGACGAGGGTGGAAAATTTGTGTTTCACCAGCCCTGATAAATAGCATTATTTGTAAATCAAGTTAAATGCATGCACAGTGCAGTTCAAACTGAACCTTTTCCTGGCCTTCCTCCATGTCTGAACTGAAGAAAAAAAAAAAACTGTAGAACCTCATCATGGCTTCTGCAATGACAAACCCTGCACCAGTCCAAAAAGCAATGACTGCCTCCTGCTGCACAGAAAACTGAGCTCGAATCAATGTCTGACCACTTCCCTTCTTGATCCAAGATATCCTTTCCAGCAAGGCCAGCCTGGATCAGGCCTCGGATTAGGAGGATGTTTGGCATTCCTACTGTTCTCACCCCCAGGGCAGGCACTGTGCAGAGCCTGTCCCGTGTCCTGCATTCTTGTCAGTGTTTAATCCTTTTGTCTGGCCCCTGTGCTTAAGTGATTATAAAATATCTTGAGAATCCAATGACAGTTTGTGGAATGTCAGCTGGTGCCACCAACCTCACCTTCTCATTTCCTCTCCCACCGTTGCATCACTAGCCTCTGCCTTGGGACTTTGACAGTCAGGGCTGCCACCTCACTCCTGAGCCTTTGGTACCGAATACACAAACAAGACCTCAGAACTCTGTGTAGGCTGACATAGCATTCACAAAAAATTCTAGAACACCCAACTTACTATGAATGCTGCATGAAGCTAGTTGTCTATGGAAAGTTTAATCATTCCCATCCGGGTATGTGAATGCATAAATGTAGAGATACATGGGTGTATCCATGGGACATAACATTTGGGTTATGGTTGAAGATTTGATGCCACATATTATTGATTTACAGGATTATCTTTGCATGAAGGTTGGGTCCTTAGGGATTAGAGAGGCCCACAAGTCTAGATTCTGCCATTTCCTTAGGCAGAAGTACAACAGTGCCCTGGGGAAGATGGTCTGTGGAGCTGAGTCAGCTCTCCCTCCTCCTCCTCCAGCTGGCCATGCTTCCCACAGTTCCTTTGAGAAGTAGACAGAGCTAGCTAGCTCCCTGGCACTCTCATTCTGGAAAGAGGCTGTGGGACAGGAAAAAAATTTAAGCACTGGATTGAGGAGAGGTGGACCAGATGGCCCAAAGGATGCCTTCATGCCCTGATATTTACTCACTGGACAAAGGAGTATTGAGCAGGCCCTACATGTCAGGTAGCACTATGAGCACTGGGACGCCACGAAGCAAGAGTCCTCCAGGAACTGCCCATTCATGGATTTTGCAATTCAATGACAACCAGAGTCTCCTCACACCCTTATTCCTATACCTCCTTAATCCCATTCCTCCTTCAGCTCAAGCGTGCGTGAACAGAGCAACAGAAACCATACGCTGGTTCTTACTAGTTTTAAACAGAATGAGTTCAATCGTATCTTCCTACAGTCCATAGTCTATAGAGCAGCCAAAGACACCTTTCAAATGTCACCTCCCCAGCCTGAACACCCTCCAGTGGCTCCTCCTGGCACTTAGAATAATAATCATGCCCTACACCTTGGCTGACTGGGTCCCATGAGAACTGGCCTCTGCCCACATCTCTGACTGCCCCATCCTCAGTCACCATCTACAGCTACAAAGTCCTGCTCTCAATTTCTTGACAGAGAATGCTAACTTCCATCTCCTGCACTTGCACTTGCTGTGCCCTCTGCCTGGAATTCTTCTCCAGGATCTCTCTCAAGCTGCCTATAAGTATTCAAATAGCCCCTTCTCAGAGAGGCCAGCACAGACCAACCTGTGCTCCTGGCACTCCCTTTCTGTTGCCCTGTTTCATCTCTGTCCTGGCATTTACCAAGGTCAGAATTCACACATGTATTTGTTTTACTGGCTTACCGTCTTTCTCCCCAAATGTAATGTATACTGCATGAGAGAAGGAGCTTTCCTGTTCTTATTCACCACTGTGACCCCAGACCCTGTACTATGCCTGGCCCACAGTAATCTTTTAGGAAATATTTGTTGAACCTATGTCAGATTATTCAACACTCACCCCATTCCTCATGGGTTTATAAAGCCCAGGTTATAAAGTGTCTGAACTGCTGGCAATGTTTGCAGGGATAATTCATATGACAAGTTTCTAAAAGGATATAGAGAAGTTTTCTTTCATCTTTGTTTTATACAACGCTAGCTTTCTCTCTCTAGTTACTGGTATGATTCGTCAAGTTCTCCAAATGCCATCTGCTATGAAAGCAAGAGCCCATTAAAAATGTCTGTAGAAGAAATTTCTTAAAGAACATCTTTAGAGATGTTTATGTAAAGTGATACAATGAAACCCTGCACAAATTAATAACCAAAGCATTTATGAATATTAGAAAGGATGAGGCCAAAAATTTTCTTGGAACAGTTTTTGTACATATGAGGTAAAATGTAGAAGATGTCAAAGGCCTGGCATTGTTATGTTTCTTTTGCCTTTTCTTTGCATCCCAAATTATTATGGCATATACCCAAAATCCATCTACTGCTTCAGAAGTATAGATCATTTTCCAAAAGAAGCATCTGGAATAGCTAATTTGTTACCAAAGCTGGTGATTAAACACACATGATACTGTGGGGCTGAATGGCCGGCCATGAGTCCCAGTTTTCCATTGTATTGGGTTTCAGCTATTAACCAATCAGTCTGTTTTTAAAGTATGAATTTGTAATGTAGATGGCTCAGAACTCTTGGCTACGGGGCCCTTAATGGGAGAGCATTTCTGTCACATGGAATTCTTGTTGCTTGGTTTCCATTAAGGTATCTTGGCTTTTAAATAAACTGTCAAGTAAAACTTGGCATCAAAACACAAAGTGAGTAACTTCCTTTGTTGAGTCGCTGACAGCTCCGCTGTGTGTCAGATAGATAGCTGCTAAGAGTCAGCTCCAAAGGCGACTGCAGTCTCTTTGGAAGGATGCTGGTATCACAAACCGCCTTCCTCAGGATTAAGGCTAAGCAAAATTTAGGGATAATCTTTATGGAAAGTTAACCCAGCAACGGCCAGTCGACCATATCCCTCTCCACAAGTGTTGGTTTTGGAATTATAAAAGTTTTGGAGGTGCGAAAACATAATTGGAAAACTTTTTTTCCCTGCTTAAAGGGCTAATTGATTTCACAGGTGTTTAATTATCATTTGCTGTGAGATAATACTTTGTAGTGCCATAAAAAATGGATTTAATTTTCGAGTGCTTGCAAAACCATTTCCAAAGCCCAGTCAGAGCTAAAGCTAGATAACTATTCTATAAATCAAACACACTGCCTCCTTTCTTCGAAATTTTTAATACTTGGGGATAATGATATCTGACAACCTTGAAACTAACATGAAAAGGATTTTTCTGCCAAGTGCCAAAAGTCAACCATTGGAGCGTTTCAGGCAGTTTGGTTCATTAACAGTGACTTAGGCAGCCTCAGGACCCTGCCTGCAGGCTTCCAAAACACCCCAAGGGTAGACCATTGGTGTGTGTCAGGACACAATATTATCTACCAAGACCAAATGGTCATATATCCAATAAGGTCTACAGAAAAACAGAAATAAAACCCAAACCACCCTTAGCACAAAAAACTGCCTGGAAACAACTGTAACTCTCTAAGCTCAAACTAAGAGTCCTGGAACTTAGAAAGTAGAGATGTTTCAACTTGATCAAGGGATACTTTCCTATCTTATACTTAAGGCACAACACTTGTGCTTTCTGTAATAACAAGGGAGGGAATCATAAAATCAAACAAATGTTAACAGCTGGAAGGCACCACAAAGATCATCCAGTCCAAATATCCAGATGAAAAAAAGCAGCCAGGAGAGGTCAAGTAACTTACCCAAGGTATCACCAGGGGCAGAACCAAGATAAAAAGAATAATTCTGAGTGAGCAGAGAAAGGAAAAGAAAGCTTGAAAATAGATTTAGAGTCCCATTCTCACCCAAAATCTAAAAATACAAGGAAGAATTTTTAAAAAGACAAAAAAAAAAGTGAGGTTTCATTCTGTAAGAGGAGTGGCTATTTCTTCAACGGACCCAGTTTCCACAGAAGTGCTTAAGCTGCCTTAAATAACTACATGGGGGTTTTAGTTGGTGCCACATTTCGGATTTTTTTTTTTCTCTCCAACTTCTATTCAGAAGCTGCTGAAATCCTACCATGTTCCATTAGATTAAGTGTGCTTAAATGATTTAAGAAAGCAGTGCAATTTAGCTGGACACACACACACACACACACACACACACACACACACACACACACACCATTATTTAATTTATTTAATGCCTTTGTATGGAGGGTGCACATACCCTAAACCACTATATGACAAAGATTTTTCAGGCAGTTCAGGTTGGCCTTCACAGTGCTGGATAAAATAATATACAGCAATATGCAGTATAGTTGGTGCCATTCTTGGACACTGTGTTTGGGTCCTGGTAGTAAAAGTCTGGGCCAAAGTCATGTAGGCTGAAAGGGCAGGGGACAATGTGGGCCCCAGTATAGTCTGAAAAGGGTTGGAATGGAAGGGCATCCATAGGGACTGGCTTGGGATTGCAATGAAACTCCTTCAATGAATAAAAATGGTGGTAATAACTCCAGCTAACATTTATTGAGAACTTATTACATGCCCAATTCTCTGCAAAGCACTTTATGTCCATCTGGCCATTTGCTCTTCCAAAAATCCTATGAAGTAAGTAGCATTACATCTCCCATTTTGTAGAAGAGGAAATTGAGGATTACACCTAATTTGTCTAAATTCACTTAATAAGCAGGTGGGTATAATTTGAACTGAGGCATTGTGACTTCAGGACCCAAGTTATTGTACAAAATTGCACACTGCCTCCTTTCCATAATGCTTTTTGGAGATGTTCCATTGGCTAGCTAAGTGAGCTCTGTCATGAGGGACACCATGAGAACCACTGTGAAATGCACTGGACTAATTTATGTCTTCTAACCAAAGATGTGCCTGACATGGGGAGAGAGCTTTTATGTGGCTCTGAATAAGAGATAATATCTTTCCCAGGGTCGGCCCCATCTCACACACTACTTCCAGGTTTTGGGGATTTGATCGAACAGGTGAGAAATAAATGCCTGTTCATTTGCTATATTTATCTCAGCCAGGACCACCAATGGAACATAGAAATTTCAAGGCCTCTTCCTAAGACTTTATATGACTCTTAGTTTCCCAATCCATCGTGAGGCTTTGGTGCCAAGACCCACAACATGACTTTTAGTTCCCTAATAAGCTTGTGGAGTCTCTAGTATGTGTGCAGGTCTTTATGGACAAAATTGGGAAGAGACATAAAACAAATACTGTAGGAGACAATGAGATTCCATTCATTCATCCATCCATCCATTTACCAATAGCACTTATTATGTACCCACTAAGCACCAGGCATTCTATTGTCAGGATACAACAGTGGGCAAAATAAAAAATCCTGTTCCTTTACCATTCAGAATTATGGAATTCACTGTCTTGTGCAGGGAGACTGATAGTAAATAATTAATCATATAATAAAATCAACAGCTATGGTAGTTCCAAGGAGAGACTCATGGTTCTGTGAGAGCACACATGGGAGAGGAACTTGACCTAGTCAGGCGGTGGGGACTAAGCTAAAACCTAAGCGCTAAGTATCCAGCAGGACTGGGGTTCAGAATGCAGTGCTTTGAGCAGTGTTGACAGTAGATGAAAAGTCATCAAGAAATTTAAAGTACGTTTGGGAAAACGAAGTATGCGTACCATAATTAGTCATCTCAAAAAGTCAAAAATATTTTGCTGTGATGTAGACTAAATCCATAGGATGGTTTGCAAAACGAAGGTTAGGACTCCATGCTGCCTGGAAAAATGAGTGTGATTAAAGACTGGATGTCTGAGGCCGGGCGTGGTGTCTCATGCCTGTGATCCCAGCACTTGGGGAGGCTGAGGAGGGCAGATCATTTGAGGTCAGGAGTTCAAAACTGGCCTGGCCAATATGGTGAAACCCTCTCTCTACTAAAAATATAAAAATTAGCCGGGTATGGTGGTGTGCACCTGCAATCCCAGCTACTTGGAAGGCTGAGGCAGGAGAATCACATGTCTGGATGGATAAACACTTTCATTCAGTTAAACACGTTGATCATATCAAAGCATTCCAGATTCCACATACCTGCTAAGCAATAACTAAGTCAACAGACGTTGACCCATGTTACAGATAGTAAAGCTGTGTCAGAAAAGAGCCTTAACAACTTGATTAGAGTTAATGAAAGATACTTCAAGTTGTTCTAGTTCATCTTATCTGCTCTTCCCTGGAAACCTGGCAACTCACGTTTTTAGCACTTATTTATAAGCCCCTTTCCTATTGCCACAAAATTCTACAGGCTCTATAGAAATGGGGCTGAGTCTCTAAATAATCCATTTTCATGGTAATTAAAAGCCAAATTCCCTAACTCCCTAAATGTTATGAGCAGTTCGAATGCCTGTGTTTTGTCCTAACATTGAGCATCTCTAGGATGAAGGAAAACCATGATAGAAAATACTGAAATGACTTAATTGCAGAAAGAGGCAGCCTTATGATGAAGTAGCAGTGAGCTTCTGCTGGGATGGCACACTCAGGGGAGGAAGCTGCTCACAGGAGGAATGCCCAGGAGCCCTGGCCTCTGCCCTTCTTCAAGTATTGACTGCTATGAGGCCTGGGCTGAAGTCCTACAGGCCAGGAGAAGCCCTAAGATGACATCTTTCTGCTATGGAGACAAGTCCTTCCCGTTGACTCTAATAGTTGTTAAGGTAAGAGAGGTAAAGAAGGGAATTTCAGTTATTAAGGCATTAGTTTGGATTGGAGCTGGGAACAAAGGAAAAGCCACAACTGGGCTTCATCCAGCAAAGACACTATTTTCATCCATCTGCCTCCTAGACTAATTTAGGGATTACAGGACCTACCCAGGGACCTCCAATGCAGCAAAGTAAGGATCATATTGTGAGCGTAGACCAGGCCAAACCATTGCCACCTCTAACTTTAAGGCTGCTAATCTCTTAGAAAAAAACTGGAAGAAAAAGTTGGAGAGGGCAGTAGGGGGAGAAAACACACACACACACACACACACACACACACACATACATACATATTTAAAGACCACCAAATACATTTTTCATCTTTAAATCAAAGTCCTGAATAGAAAAAGAAAGCTGCTGGTAAGTGTTAAAGGAAAGGCTTGTTGCCAATCATATAAAACATGTTTATAAAATAATACCTTAACATGTAGAAATAACAATGATAATGATGATATAACAGCCACACTGTTGAGAGCACACTCATGCGCTGAACGCTATGCTAATTACATACAGTATCGCATTCTAAGTGTCACAATCTGCAACACTAATACTATGGTCCCATTTCACAGCTGCACACCAAGGCTGACAGAGGTGTGATAATCTGCCCAGAGTTACATAGCCAGAGAAGCATAACTAGAACGTGAACATAGCCCTCTGAATGTGAAGCAGATGCTGCTGTACTTCGCTTGCATTTTTTTTACCAGCAGTTTTGATGCCATACAGAGAAATAGGTATAAATGAAATCTTTCAAAGCAATGAGCACTGAAAAGATTTTGGTGCCCGTTGCAATGAGTAATTCAAATAATGAACTACTAAACCTTAAAATGCAGAACTTATATGTATGCTATGCTGACATTAAAATGGCTTGTTTATAGGTTTTCTGATTGCTGCATTCTGGATAAGACAAAGCAGTCATATCCTCTCTCCCCTCTGCTTTGATAGGATGCTAAGCACATGTAAAGTTGTCGGAAATCATCTTGAACCTAAAACACCAAACTAAGTGGCAGGTCTGCTCAGCTAGTTGTAAATATGGGCATAGCTTCAGTTTACTGCACTTTGCAGATCTTGAGTTTTTGTTTTTGTTTTTAACAAACTGAAGGTCTATGGCAACCCTAAGCAAGTCTATTGGCACCATTTTTCCAACAACGTGCTCAATTCCTGTCTCTGTATCACATTTTGGTAATTCTCATAATATTTCAAAACTTTTATTGTTATTGTATCTGTTAGGGTGATTTGTGATCAATGGTCTTTGATATGTTACTACTGTAATTGTTTTAGGATGTCACGAAACTCACCCATATTAAGACGGTGAACTTGAAAAATGTGTGTGTTCTGACTATGCTACCAACCAGCCATTTCCCCTCTCTCTCTTTGGGCCTCCTTGTTCCCTGAGACACAAAAATATTGAAATTAGGCCAATTAATAATCCTACAATGGCCTATAAGTGTGCAGGTGAAAGGAAGAGTCACACGTCTCTCACTTTATTTATTTATTTAGAGACAGAGTCTCGCACTGTCACCCTGGCTGGAGTGCCATGGTGTGATCTCGGCTCACTGCAACATCCGCCTCCCAGGTTCAAGCGATTCTCCTGCCTCAGCCTCCTGAGTAGTTGGGTTTACAGGTGCCCACCACCACGCCTGGCTAATTTTTTGTATTTTTAATAGAGACAAGGTTTCACTATGTTGGCCAGGCTGGTCTCGAACGCCCAACCTCAGGTGATCCACCCACCTCGGCCTCCCAAAGTGCTGGGATTACAGGCGTGAGCCACTGCGCCCGGCCGCATCTCTCATTTTAAATCCAAGGCTAGAGATGATTAAGCTTAGTGAAGAAGGAATGTTGAAAGGCATGACAGGTTGAAAGCTATGCCTCTCATGCCAAACAGCCAAGTAATGAATGCAAAGGAAAAGTTCTTGAAGGAAGTTAAAAGCGTTACTCCAGTGAACACATGAATGATAAGAGGGAGAAACAGCTTTATTGCTGATTTGGAAAAGTTTTAGTGGTCTGCCTAGAAGAGCAAACCATTCACAACATTCCCTTAAGCCAAAGCAGAGTAAGGCTTTTTCTTTTTTTTTCTTTTTTTTTGAGACGGAGTCTCGCTCTGTCACCCAGGCTGGAGTACAGTGGCGTGATCTCTGCTCACCGCAAGCTCCGCCTCCTGGGTTCATGCCATTCTCCTGCCTCAGCCTCCTGAGTAGGAGGGACTACAGGTGGCAGCCACCACACCCAGCTAATTTTTGTTTGTTTTTTTTTTTTTTAGTAGAGACGGGGTTTCATCGTGTTAGCCAGGATGGTCTCTATCTCCTGACCTCATGATCCGCCCGCCTCGGCTGCCCAGTGTTGGGATTACAGGCGTGAGCCACCGCACCCGGCCAACGCTTTTTCAATTTTATGATGACTGAGAGAAATGTGGAAGCTGCAGGAGAAGAGTTTGAACCTAGCAGAGGTTGGCTCATGAGGCTTTAAAAAAGAAGCCATTTCCATATCATAATAGTGCAAGGTGAAGCAGCAAGTACTGATCTAGAAGCTGCAGCAAGTTATCCATAAGATCACTGATGAGGTGGCTTTACGAGACAACAGACATGCACCGTAAATGAAATAGCCTTAGATTGGAAGAAGATGCCTTCTATGACTTTCATAGCTAGGGAAGAGAAGTCAATGACTGGTGTAAAGGTTTGGAAGGACAGGCTGACTCTCTTGTAAGAGGCTAATGCAGCTGGTGACTTGAAGTTGAAACCAATGCTCATTTACCACTCCAAAAATCCTAGGACCCTTAAGAATTAACTTAAAAGCTGTATCTTTAGCTTTAAAGCTAAATCTACTCTGCCTGTGCTCTATAAATAGATGGAACAACAAAGCCTAGATGACAGCACATCTGTTTACAGCATGGTTAACTGAATATTTTAAGCCTACCATTGAGACCTATGGCTTAGAAAGAAAAATTTCTTTTAAAATATTGCTATTCATTGGCAAGGCACCTAGTTACCCAAGAGCTCTAATGGAGATGTGTAAGATTAATGTTGTTTTCATGCCTGCTAACACAACATCCACTCTGCAGCCCATAGATCAAGAAGTAATTTTGCGGCCAGGCACAGTGGCTCATGCCTGTAATCCTGGCAGTTTGAGAGACCAAAGTGGGAGGAATGCTTGAGGCCAGGAGTTCAAGACCAACCTGGGCAACATAGCAAGACCTCATCTCTATAATCAAAAAATTCAGCCAGACCAGGCATGGTGGCTCACACCTATAATCCTATATAATCCTAGCACTTTGAAAGGCCATGGCAGGTGGATTGCTTGAGCCTAGGAGTTCGAGACCAGCTTGGGCAACATGGCAAGACTTCCCCCCACCAAAAAAAACAAAAGTCCCACATGGCAGCATGCCCCTGTAGTCCCAGATATTCAGGAAGCTGAGGCAGGAGGGTCACTTGAGACCAGCAGTTTGTGGTTACAGTGAGCTATGACAGCACCACTGCACTCCAGCTTGGGCAATAGAACAAAACTGACTCAAAAAAAAAAAGTAATTTTAACTTTCAAGTATTGTTATTTTAAAAATACATTTTATAAGGCTATAGTTGACAGAGATAGTGATTCCTCTGATGGATCTGGGCAAAGTCAATTGAAAATCTTTTGGAAAGGATTCACCATTCTAGATGCCATAAAGAACATTCATAATTCATGGGAGAAGGTCAAAATATCAACATTAACGGGAGTTTGGAAGAAGTTGATTCCAACCTTCATAGATGACTTTGTGGGGTTCGAGACTTCAGAAGTCACTGCAAATATGGTAGAACTAGCAAGAGATCTATAATTAGAAGTGCAGCCTGAAGATGTGACTGAATTGCAGCAATCTTATAAAACTTGAATGGATGAGGAATTGCTTCTTATGGATGAGCAAATAAAGTGGTTTCTTGAGATGGAATCTACTCTTGATGAAGATGCTTTGAACATTGTTGGAATGATAACAAAGGACTTAGAGTATTACATAAACTTAGTTGACAAAGCAGTGGCAGGGGTTGAGAGGACTGACTCTAACTTTGAAAGAAGATCTACTGTAGGTAAAATGCTATCAAACAGCATTCTCTACAGAGAAAACGATTCTTTCACGAAGACTACAGGGAAGTCTTTCATGAAAGGAAGAGTCAATCGTTGCGGCAAACTCCACTGTTGCGTTATTTTAAGAAATTGCCAGCCAGGCACAGTGGCTCACGTCTGTAATCCCAGCACTTTGGGAGGCTAAGGCAGGCAGATCATTTGAGGTCAGGAGTTCGAGATCAGCCTGGCCAGCATGGTGAAACCCCATCTCTACTAAAAATACAAAAAAAAAAAAATTATCTGGGCATGGTGGCATATGCCTGTAGTCCCAGCTACCTTGGAGGCTGAGGCAGGAGAATTGCTTGAACCTGGAAGGCGGAAGTTGCAGTGAGCTGAGATTGTGCCATTGCGCTCCAGCCTGGGTGACAAGGGCAAGACTCTGTCTCAAAAAAACAAAAAGAAAGAAAGAAAGAAATTGCCACAGCTACCCTCACTTTCAGCAACCACCACTTGTTCAGCCAGCAGCCATCAACAAGGCAAGACCCTTCACCAGCAAAAGGATTATGACTCACCAAAGGCTCAGATGATCACAAGTACTTTTTTAGCAGTAAAGTATTTTTAAATTAAGGTATATATATTGAGGTTTTTTTAGACACGTTATTGCATACCTAATAGATTACAATATAGTGTAACTATAACTTTTATATGTACTGGAAAGCCAGAAAAAATCATGTGATTTGCTTTATTGTGCTCTTTGTTTTATTTTCGTGGTCTGGAACCAAACACACAATATCTCTGAGGTGTGTCTTATAACTTAGTGTTCAAAAACAGAGGCACAAAACCCAGCCACTAGTTGAAAACCTTCCCCTTGGGAGGCTAAGTGGAGACTGTAGAATAAAAATGCGGAAAAATAAGTCAGCAACTACACAATATATATGTATTTTTAAAAGAAGAAAACAATAATTGAGAGATGGTTTCATGATCTTCTCACTACTCCTGATTTGGAAATCTGGAGAGTGTGGTATGGGTATGAGGGGGACTCTTCTAGATGGATATGTTAGGTGAATCCTTGTAGGGTAGTGCAAATTAAAGATATAACACACCCAACTGAATGTACGTTCATGGTGTATACACATATATTGCTTCTGGGTTTTTCTATCAAAAGCAAAAGCCAAAAGAAAAATACTCAACAATGAAATGTGTCCAGTAACCTTATTCTTCTGAGATATTACTGTCTATTGTGTTACTTTGGAAGCTTTTTGGTTTTACTGAACATAATATTTTGATTATATGCATATACATACTATTTAACATCTTTTCAACATGAAAAGTGTCCATCAATGGATGACTGGATTAAATAAATCGTGGTATGTATGTATATACCATGGGATACTAACTCAGCCATGCACACACACAGAATGAAAATGAGGCTGGGCACAGTGGCTCACGCCTGTAATCCCAGCACTTTGGGAGGTCGAGGTGGGCAGATCACCTGAGGTCAGGAGTTTGGGAACAGCCTGGCCCACATGGTACAACCCCGACTCTACTAAAAATACAAAAATTAGCCAGACGTGGTGGGCACCTGTAATCCCAGCTACCCGGGAGGCTGAGGCAGGAGAATCGCTTGGACCTGGGAGGTGGAGGTTGCAGTGAGCTGAGATCACGCTACTACCCTCCAGCCTGGGCAACAGAGCAAGATTCTATCTCAAAAAAAAAAAAAAAGAAAGAAAGAAAATTAAATCATGCCTTTTGTAGCAACATGGGTGGAACTGGAGGCCATTATTCTAAGTGAAATGACTCAGAAAGAGAAAGCCAAAAACTGCATGTTCTCACTCAGAAGTAGGAGCTCAACAATGGGTACACATGGACATACAGAGTGAAAGAACACACACTGGAGACTCCTTAAGGTGGGAGGGTGGAAAGGGGATAAGAGAAGAAGAAATCTACCTATTGGGTACAATGTCCACTATTCAGATGATGCGCAAACTGAAAGCCCAGCCTTCGCCACTATGCAATATGTCCATGTCAGACAACTGCACTTGTGCCCCCTAAATCTATTTCAAATAATTGGTGATTCAGTATGTCCTTTGTAAAGAAAAGAGTATCTATTACACAGATAATCGTTGCCAGGGACTATCTGCGGTTGCAAACCGGAGAATCACAAGCAGTATCCTTCTGGCAGATATATTTGGTTTAGTCCCTGTTGAATCTAAACATTTTTCTTAAATTAATTGCCAACATTTTCAAATCATGAGATTTCATGCCAAAATCCAGATTTCAGGCATCTCATGAAAAATGGGAAGATTTGGCAGCACTGAACCTGCTGTACTCCCTCACGGCAAATTAGCAGAAGCTGAGCTGGCTTGATTCATTTATTACATCACTTGCCTGGCCCCTGTAGGCATCTGAGTTAGTAACCCCTGGTCTACAGGTAAAGGGGCTAAAGGTCAGATATAACTCATCTCAGATGCTGGAAGCAGCTTTCTTAGTCGAAATAAGCAGCTGTCATTAGTCCAAACAGGGACTAACGATTTGACTTTAATATGAAATGTTTTATGTGGGCTATAAAATTATCCAAACTCGACACAGGACATTTTGAGCTTATTTCCAAATCATCTGGCCTTCATCTACCCACTGGAACTATTACTCTGCTGAGTCCTCATGGAAACATATCTTTCAGCCCTAACAATGAGACTACAGACATCTACATCCCCAACACAACAACAGCTAAAAAGCAGTACAATGTCAGAAAGGCTATCCACTTAGCCCTTGGCTGACAGGCCCCACTGAGCATCCTTTGAGAAGTCCATTTACTAGCTAATTCATAATTTACACAAGGCATTCAGACATAGAAGCTAAGATATAAAAAATTTATCAACACAGGGACCAGTTTGTCATTTTAAAATAATTATGTTTAAGTAAGCCGATAAAGTCTATCTTCTCCAATTTACTTATTGAGCCTTATTATGCAATTTAAGTCCCGATTTTGGGGGGTATTATGAAAGGAGAGCATGGAAATGCCATTTGCTCCCTGAAGTTTTTATCTTTTTTTTTTTTTTTGAGACAGAGTCTTGCTCTGTCACCCAGGCTGGAGGGCAGTGGCATGATCTTGGCTCACTGCAACCTCTGCCTCCCAGGTTCAAGTTTTTCTTGCGCCTCAGCCTCCTGAGTAGCTGGGATTACAGATATGTGCCACCACACCCAGCTAGTTTTTGTATTTTTTAGTAGAGATGGGGTTTCACCATGCTGGCCAGGCTGGCCTTGAACTCCTGACCTTAAGTGATCTACCCACCTCAGCCTCCCAAAGTGCTGGGATTAGAGATGTGAGCCACTGCGCCCGGCCTTGAAGTTTTTGTCTTAAAAACCCAGATCCTTAAGAGAAGACCAAAAAATGGTTGTGGTGCTCATATCTCCGAGACATCTTGCAGAAAAGGTAATCCCTAAATGACACAAATCTGGTGAACATAATGTACACAGGGGACAAACCAAACGGTGAAAACTGATGTTAAACTATAAATTTTAAGCCACGGACATTAGTGTGAAACTTTACAGCTTCAAACTTTCGAAACCCACACAATAGAATTTGTACAACAGTGATGAAAATTTAGACACTAGAGATACTCAATCATGCGCTCTGTAAGCAAATCACACTTCATGGTTAATTTTGTTGCCAGCAGGATAATAAAGTGTGATACAAACTCTAGCACAGTCTCAGCTGCTGTTAAAGAGTCTGAATGGACAGTGTTAACTGCGCAGGGCATTGCAATCATTAAGAATGCAGCCACGCTATTCAACCAGTAGATGGGGCACGTCCACATGGCAAGTGTCCTCATTGAACCAGTCAGGTTGGAAAGAATAGGCCCTGCTTCCTCCTCTATAGCCCCCTACCAAAGAGTTAAAGAGATAGCCAAATGCAGAAGGTGAGGCTGCACCTCATCTCTAAAAGAAGTATTTGATTATTTCTTTAACTTCTCTTTCATTCCTATGACAACGTAAATAAAAGGGGTGGAGACTGGTGGGATTAGGAGGGATCAGGGTTGACCACCTCAGAAGAAAGAAATATATTGAATCCACTCTATAAAAGCACCTCCTTCAGTAGTCAGTGAGTCACTTATTCTTACTGTGGACCAATGTTTACTGAGTGCTCACTCCATCCAGGCAGTGCTGGAATTGGATGTTAGATCTACAATGGGGAATTAGACATGAATGGGATGTGGTCCGTGGAGACTGTGGCTTCTGACACTGAAGTCGTGCAAATGCAAGTCACCTGTGGCTACAACTCGTGACAGGGAACTAAACAGGTGGGCGTGAGAATGCTTATGGGTGGATGGTGGCATCTCAGTGAAGATGGGGTACTCAGAAATGTCCTCTCTGAAGAAGTGACATTGAAACTGAGGGCTGAGGACAGAGAGAAGCCAGCTCCCTAAAGGGAGCTGTGGGAAGAATAATTCGGGAAGTGGAAAGCATGTATGCAGAGCCCCAGGTGGCAACATTCTGGACACACTCAAGGAACAATGGAAACTAAGCCAGTCCGGGTGGGAGTGGTGGAGGTGTTGGCAGAGGAAGGAAGAGAAGTGATATGGTCAAAGGTATTTGACTAACAGGGCAGTGGGCATTGTTAGCTTTGATGCATACTCAGGTACTCCACAGAAAACACAAACAAAATTATATGGTGCTTAATTTTCCAGACGCTATTTTAAACTTTTTACATATATAACCTTCACTTATTTCTCACAATAACTCTAAAAGGCAAGTACTATTAGTATCATCCTCTTTTTACAGAGCAGAAAACAAGTACAGAGAGAGGTTAAGTAACTTGCCCCCAGACACACAGCTACTAGGCACTAGAACCAAGATTGGAACAGTAGTGGTCTGATTCCAAAGTGCATGCTCTTAACTTCTATATTCTCAGAAGCATTGCTTTATTTCAGGTGACTCTGTATATTTTGATATCACTATGCTAAGTCTAGGGTTTTTTTTGGTTTTTTTTTTTGCATTTTTGTTGTTTGTTTGTTGTTGTGACACTTTTGTATTGCTTTGCTGGCAGACAGCTGATGCGGGCCAAATAAGAAATCTACAATCTGGCACAGAGTACACGACTAGACAGACTTATCATATGTCCTGATAATCAAGCACAATTGTGTACCCCAACCTTTGCCAGATGCCGGCTTCCTCATGAATCTGGGTTCTGTACATGGACTCCCCAAAGGACAGTAAATCAGCGCACTAGATACCTCTGCAAAGTTTCCAGCAGATGCTTGCCCTGTGCTTACCCTGCCTGGCTCCACATCCTGCTCCTTCCTCTCGCAGGCACTTCAGATATGTCAGCAACGCAGGGTGAGGAAGAAGGTGGAAGGAGCAGAGCTAACGTAGTTCTTTAAGAAGCCCCACAGAGCCCAGAGGTATTTTATATATGCATATGAGGAGCCCTAAGCCCAGTCAGCATAAATCACTGCCAGCTTTTACTACCTGGACCCGATTTTCAAAAGGATGAAGTTGTTTACATATTGCAGAAAAGGTTTCTGCTACCAGTTAACCCGTCACCTGCTACAATTCATTCCAACCTCCTCCATAGGCAACAGGTTGTATGGAATTTTTCTGCACTGACATATTAGCAAGACAATTCTATACCTACTCCATCCTCTGAAAAGGGAGAGAGCAATGCTGAGAAACAGGTCCCAGCAAAAAGATGTTAAGAAAAACTTCTTAAAGAGTATATTGCAAATCAACAACAAAAACACAAAAATCGGAAAAATTTTTAAAAAGACTTCATTCTTCCCAGACTAAGGAACAGGTTTACACACTTTTCTTTCTCCCTAAATTAAAAGTATCCTTGACCTTATCCAGTGATTTACACACACAGCACTGTCACTAAGTTTTGCATGACTTTTTTTGGGACAGTCTAGACCAGGGTGTCCAATCTTCTGGCTTTCCTGGGCCAGAATGGAAGAAGAAGAATTGTCTTGGGCCACACATAAAATACACTAACACTAACGATAGCTGATGAGCTTTAAAAAAAAAATCATGATCAGGAGCAGTGGCTCAGGCCTGTAATCCCAGCACTTTCGGAGGCTGAGGCGGGCGGATCATGAGATCAGGAGATCAAGACCATCCCGGCTAACATGGTGAAACCCCGTCTCTACTAAAAATACAAAAAATTAGCCAGGTGTGGTGGTGGGTGCCTGTAGTCCCAGCTACTTGGGAGGCTGAGGCAGGAGAATGGCGTGAACCCGGGAGGCGGAGCTTGCAGTGAGCGGAGATAGCACCACTGCACTCCAGCCTGGGCGACAGAGCGAGACTCCGCCTAAAAAAAAAAAAAAAAAATCGCAAAAAAAAAAAAATCTCATAATGCTTCAGGAAAGTTATGAATTTGTGTTGGGCCACATTCAAAGTTGTCCTGGGCTGCATGTGGCACAAGGGCTGTGGGATGGACAAGCTTGGTCTAGATAATCCCTACTTCCTTCCTCTTCTCCAAAGATACACAGATTTTTCAAAAAAGTAGAAGCTGTTTTTTTAAAAAAATAGAGTTCATAACACTAGTATTCATTTATCTGCATCAAAAATTAATTGCCATGACAGAAGCCCAAATGAACATCTCAGAGCCAGGCGTGTTTGAGATGAGCTGACTGACTCCATACAAACACTTGTTGATTTTGCTTGAATCCTCTGTAAATTTCACTTCCCACTTACTAGATTTTCACAGAGGACAGAAGACCCAAATAAAATCTCCTTTACTTTTTTGAGACAGGGTCTTGCTTTGTCGCTCAGGCTGGCATGCAGTGGTGCAATTATGGCTCACTGCAGCCTTGATCTCCTGGGCTCAAGCAATCCTCGCACCTCAGCCTCCTGAGTAGCTGGGACTACAGGTGTGCACCACCAAACCTGCCTAATTTTTTAAAGGTTTTTTGAAGAGATGAGGTATCACTATGTTGCCCAGGCTGGTCTCCCTTACTTTTAACCAGTGGTAAAGAGAAGCCTATGAGGTCATCTTCCATTCAGTGGTATCTAGACTTTGTGATTATAGAGCGAGAATAACATCCAGTGGGCTTACTTAGAAATGACTTCCTTTTGTCTTATACTTACTGAGAGCTTTATTTCTTTCATCCTTCTTGTAATCTGGGGGGGCTGGAGAATTTCACATGCATCGTTCCCTATCTTCCTCATTCTACAGACAAATGTAGTTATAGATAAGATTATTTATTTCTGACTGTCAAGACTCATAGCAAAACTTGCTTGTATTACAATATTCATCCTGTCTGGAGATGACAGCACTAATCGTATAAATCGTGTAAATAACCAGGTGTCTTCACACACCGAAAGTCTAGAAATGCATCTAGGTTGACAAATATTTACACCGAGTTATATTGCTTTAATTTACCATCAGTTGAAGGGCGAAGGGGGTGAGCAATATCACATTAATAAAGGAAGAGGGTATTAGAGCTTATCATTTCATGGAGGCTTGTCTTTATTGTGTAAATTCTCAACATACAAGAAGTTAAGCCAGGAGTGGTGGCTCACGCCTATAATCTCAGTACTTTGGGAGGTCAAGGTGAGTAGATCACTTGAGGTCAGGAGTTTGAGACCAGCCTGGCCAACATGGTGAAACCCCATCTCTACTAAAACTACAAAAATTAGCTGGGCATGGTGACATGTGCCTGTAATCCCAGCTACTTGGGAGGCTGAGGCAGGAGAATCGCTTGAACCCGGGAGGCGGAGGTTGCAGTGAGCTGAGATTGTGGCACTGCACTCCAGCCTGGGCGACAGAGTGAGACTCAGTCTCAAACAAACAAAAAAAGTTAAACTATTAAAATCTGAAAAATACTAAAAATATTTTTAATTCAAAATATAATTTTCAATTAAGCAGAGACTTTACCTCAGAGATAACTGATAAAAACTGAGGCACAGAGAAGTTAAGTGGCTGACCAAGGTGACACAGCTGGTGAGGGACACAGCCAGGACTCTAACTAGCTCCACATCACAAACGTGTTGTAATAAGCTACTGGCTGCCCAGCCAGCCGACTGAACAGGTTGTTTATAAAATGGAGCAAATGCTATCAATCCCACTTGCCCTTAGAAATGCCCAGAGAATTAACCAAGCTCAAGGACAGTGGGGATGGCACAGAACTGAGTGTACAGGTGTAAAGTGTAATGATTTATGCAGGAACCAGCTATCAAAGTTACGGAAACCTAGAATTTTATCCATTGTTGGGTATTTCCCAGTAGTGCATGATTAGCCATTCTTGGCGATGATTCTGTGAGCTGTTAGAAGTTTTTGTGTGTCAGATCTGTCTGAAACTATTTTCAGGTTTTATGAATCTTTGTCTAGGAATTTGCTTCCCTGGCCTTCCCCCCCAAAAAAAAAATATGAAGTGCATTTTGTTCTATTCACAGATAGCTTTCTTGCTTGCTACTCTTGGCCATAAGACCAACTCTAAAAACATTGGGGGCCCTGAAAATGTCTCAAGGACATTCAATTTACTTTCCTTGCCTCTAAGCCACTCCTTCTTTTAAAAAAGAAAGCTTGAGGAGGCTGGGTGCGGTGGTTCACGCCTGTAATCCCAGCACTTTGGGAGGCCAAGGTGGGTGGATCACAAGGTCAGGAGTTCAAGACCAGCCTGGCCAACATAGTGAAACCTCGTCTCTACTGAAAATACAAAAATTAGCTGGACATGGTGGTGCGTGCCTGTAGTCCCAGCTACTTGGGAGGCTGAGGCAGGAGAATTGCTTGAACCCAGGAAGCAGAGGGTGCAGTGGGCCGAGATTGCACCACTGCACTCCAGCCTGGGCGACAGAGCGAGACTCCACCTCAAAAAAAAAAAAAAAAAAAAAAAAAGCTTGAGGAAATTTATAGCCCAGGAAAATGAGTGGGAAAAGGATGCTATTTAAATGCAAAATCACTCCTGCTAGAGGTAGTGGTGGGAGTGGGAGAGATGAAAGAAAGGGGTAGGTAGAAGAAAATGTCCATCCATGGGCAATTCCATTTTTGGCTCTTCCATGGAGACAAGCCAATTGGTGTGGATTTTCAAGGTGGTTTGTGTGAACTGGCTACCTGCCCATTATGAATTGGACTGGGATTAACTAGCTCATTCCAAACACTCCACCAAACAGTAAATGGTCACAGGAAAATGATTTTTAGTCACCAACAACCTGGCTGGATTGGAAACTTGGAGATGAAAGCCTTGATAACCTCCTACCAATCTACAAAGAGACTGTGACTCCTTCAGATCTACCCACTTCTAAACACCTTTTTCTCCCAGCCCTCTCCATTCCTTGCTTTTATTCCTTAAAAAGCTCTTTTGCAGTTCGGAGGCTGTTTGTTTTTCTGAACATAAACATACCTATCAACCAACCAATCTGGTAATGGTCAATGTGTATGAACACCACCATTTATGTGTTTCACCATATGAGCTTGCATGACCACCTCATCTATAAGTTTAATTCAACCCCCGGTTCTAGAAACCAGTTTACTTCTAATAGAGAAGCCCTGAGAAACTTGGGCTCAATATTGAGGGCTTCAGCACATGACTAATGCCATAAGCCCTTTTAATTATTTGCCTCAGCTTCTTACAGCTGGAATTTCCCTTGTTCCAGACACAAAGTCCTTAACTTTATATTCCAGGCTCAGAAACTTGGCTCCAGGGATCACCACCAGCCACCAGCATGTTCATTCATTCTTTTCTCCAAGCAAATGATCCCTACACCAGGGTAAACAACCTCATCAAGAGAGGCTAAGGCAATTTCAGCTGCAACCCTCTGTATGTGGCCTCCCTGTGGCTTCCTACCTTAGATAATTGCTATCCTCCTTTCCCTCACCTATTCCCCTATGGGGAGCCACTCAGTCCCTTTGGCTTAGGTGGGACTGATCACCACTCCTAGGGGGCAGCATGTGATCTAAGTATAAGCCGCAAGCACATCATCATATTTCCCAGGCCACAGTTTTTCATGGATGGTGTTGGGAATCATTGAAGCCAATATGGCTAGTCAGCTTCGTTAATTTTAATTTTAAAATGTTTGTTTGTTTTTGAGACAGGGTCTCATTCTGTCACCCAAGCCAGAGTGCAGTGGCATAATCATAGCTTACCACAGCCTCAACCTACCAGGCTCAAGAAATCCTCCCACCTCAGCCTCCTCTGAGTAGCTGGGACCGCAGTACATGCCACCATGCCTGGCTACTTTTTTATTTTTTGTAGAGACGAGGTCCCACTATGTTGCCCAGGATGGTCTTGAGCTCCTGGGCTCAAGCAATCCTCTCACCTCGACCTCCCAAAGTGCTGGGATTAGAGGCATGAGACAAGTCAGTGCCGGTAGTATCTGCAGTAGAGGTGGGAAGAGGCTATATATATTCTTTCACACAGCCTCATGACCAAGGGGTATGTTACTATGAAAATATGTCGCAGAACAAATGTTGAAGTCCTGCCAAAATTCCAGCCCAGAGAGCAGGGCCTGATACCCACTTCCAGGCCACATTAATGCTGATGTGGAGTAGCCAGCCCTCAACAGGCTGCCTCCTGGACTTCCTCCACTCACCTGGCCTGGGGCCCCCAGGACCTCCCCGGAGCCAAGTGCCTGCCAAAAAATCTCACTTTTTGCACAACTCTACGTTCCCTGCTGTGTGTGTTCTGCCTGGCGGGCTGGACTTCCCACCAGCACCCACAGGCCCCCACCCAGTGTCTGCCTCACTTTAGCAGATGAGGCTTCTCTCCAGACCCACGTCCTCCAGTTTGCTCTGTGAACCCCAGTGAGCCTGCCCAAGCCTGCCTCCATATCCACCATGAGGAAGAATTTAATGAAAGGAAACCAATGTGCCAATCTCTAATACTGGAACAGAAATTCCAATAGGTGGTGAAGCTCAATCTTGCCCATAAATAGTGATTTATTTGTTTGGCGCAGAGGATTGGAAGGACAAACTGTAAGCTCAGCTTCAACTGAGAGCTGGCTAAGGGGCTGGCAGACAGGTCAACTCTCTGAGTCCAGGATGCACAGGAATGTTCTGGTCTCAAGTGCATGATGAAGTCAATTACCAGAAGTTTTTTAAGTCCTCCAAAGTATCTATCTCCTTGTCCTAAACTATGACTGGAAATTCAAATAAAACACACTTAGTAAATTTCCTTCTTTTTCTGGCAATACTGGCTTTTACTGAAGGATGATGTAGCAGGAACAAAGCTCATTCTCAATATAACTTATCACTTTATACTATCTACATCTTAATGTCAAATGCAATAATCACTAGCATATAAATGCTATTCCTGATTTTAAAATAATCCTATTTCATTAAGCTATATTTTAATGGATTCTATTTGAAAAGGAAGGGTGGAGTTCAAATTCTCTAGCCATAAACATTCATTTTCCCTCATATTTATATTCACACACACACACACACACACACACACACACACTCACACATATATATCTCCTTGAAATAAGGTAATGTCAGGTGAGTAGTACTTTTAATAAATGTAGTTCCAAAAAATAAAATCAAATAGTCCTTTGGATCATGAATTACTTTGTAAGATTCAGAAAAATACTCATTTTACTATGAGAGACAAAAGAAGAAAACAATGAGGTGATGTTGCTACCCCTGTTGCAAGAATCAATGTCCCCCAACCTTGAAGCACTACTGATTTCAAATGAAAATGTTGTTTCTGTACTTTTAAGACTTTGCTCCTTACTTTACAAAAAAAAAATTAGGAAAATGAAAAAACTTCATCTAAAGATGACCAAACTATTCATCAATCATTTCCGCGATGGCTCATTTCTCTTAACACATAAACAAAACTAAAACTGAAGGAATTACATGTGATAATGACATATCTCTCAAATCTCATGGTAAAATTGGACGCTCAGTGACATTAAAACACATCTCCCACCAATAACTTTCCTCTATGATTGCCAAGGTGTAGGTCTCTCTTATTCAAACATCTGAGAATTGTTATGTCTGAGCATCTGCTCACATTCAACATTTGATGCTAGTCTGTTATTTGCTAGGGACTTTCCTAGGCACAGGGGATACAAAGGTGATCCTCTGAGAGCTGAAAATCAGTGTATCAACGGGCATTAAGTAGAAGGAGCAAGGAGGGGTCTGATGTTGATCTTAGGGTCTGATGTTGATCTTGGGTGCACCATTTGTTTCCAAATTCTAGCAAGTTGTCCATCAGCCTGTACTATTTACCCTAGAGTGAATTGTGGACACATGGCTCATTCATAATCAGTCCTTAGCTCCATCCACATTTATTTTACTGTCATGCAACTTGCTCCAGAGTGGGAGGCCTCTTCCTACTCCAAGTGTTAGAAAATACAGATGAACTTTACCATTCCACAAAGCATAAAGGGATTGGGAGCCTGTTGAAAGCAGGGACAGTATCACTCTACTTGGTTTCCTGTATCCACATTAGGACTCAGTGGGTATACTATACATGCTTTGTCACACACACACACACACACACACACACACACACACACACACAAAGACTGAAGGAATAAAAAATATATTTTTTAATGATCCAATTTAAAAAATCACCTTAGTATTATAAACAGCACTCAGGGGAATACCAACTGAGTTTCTATTCTGCAGAAGGGTAAAGCAATAGAGAGAAAAAAGGTTAAAAGAGCAAATCTCTAGCCGATGTAACTGGGAAAAAAATGTAAAAAGGGCTGATCTCTAACTCCAAGTCCTGAGCACTAGCTTTGGCTGTTGTATAGAATTTTCCTATGCATTGCCTGCATCTTACACAAGTATTTAAAAGCATTCCCCAATCTGCCCTTGTTTAGTTTTAGCTGTATTCTCACATGGTTTTCTGATATAATCAACAAAAAAATCAACCCTAATAGTGTTTTCATTATTTTACAGTACACTTATTTTGAGAGTATGGAACCTTCTGAGCATGTTCCTATAACAACTTCAAGACAAAAATGCAGTACCATTTCTTTCGACATAAATGCATGTACTGGAATACTCTGGCACCAACAATAGGATCAAATGATAGAACTCTTCCTTCAGAAAGCCTGTAAGAAGACTTTATCCTCACCCCCATGAGGGGCTTTTGCACACATCTGTTTCAGCTCAGTCCCCTAGAGATATCTAAAATCTAATTAACCAATTAATTTGCAAATATATTCTAATGTATACAAGGCAGATTTTCTTGGGTGTTAAATTATCTGACACTGAACCATATACAGTACACAAGGGCGGGACCTCACTGAAATACCACAAGTTACCCCAATGCAAGAACGGCTAGGTGGGCTCTGGTCCACAAGCACTTCTATCCCCTAATGGGAAAATGAGTTACCATTGTCAGGTTAGGTTGTGTGTGCTTCAGTAAGGTACTGCTAAATGCATTGGTGAGAGAGAGGGGTCATCAGGCACTCTGAGGCTTGTCTTCTAAAACTGCTTCCACAGTATCCCCTAGGGTAGGGCTGGGGTGGGCACGGTTGCCTGGGGCCAAGGAATTGGAGAAAAAATAAGCCAGCTCAGTGGCTCATGGCTGTAATCCTAGCACCGTGGGAGGCTGAGGCAAGAGGACTGGAGTCCAGGAGTTTGAGAGCAGCCTAGGCAACATAGCGAGACCTTGTCTCTGCTAAAAATAAAAAAATAATAATTAGCTGCATGGGATGACGTGTACCTGTAGTCCCAGCTACTTGGGAGGTTGAGGTGCAAGGATCTCTTGGGCTCAGTAGCTCAGTAGATAGAGGCTGCAGTGAGCTATATCACACCACTACACTGTAGCCTGGGCAACAGAGTGAGACCCTGTTTCAAAAGAAAGAAAGAAAAGAAGGAAAAGGAAGGGAGGGAGGGAGGAAGGGAAAGAAAAAATAAGATGAAGACATGTATTTCACTTAGTCTGTTTTCCTAGGGTAGATGAAGGCAAGTTTAAGTTATGGGAAGAGTATGCTCTATCATACTGGGAATTACTAACTGCTATTAATTTGCATGCAGAACTCTGTTCTTCAAGAAAGCAGCCACAGCAGGTAACATTGTTTACTCAGACAATCAAGTTGTAATTTACTGAACTTGTGGATTAAAAAAAAAAAAGGATGTTCTTAATTGCTACATTGCAACAATTTATCCAGCTCAATGACTGTATAGCTACAGATAAGAACTGAGAATAACACTATCAAATGTTAGGGGGATTACCTAATTTACAAAATGATGAGTATCTCAATGCACAGTGTGTTGTTACCTAGAAATACGGAATGTGGATTTTAATATGTTTCTGATAATATGTTTGGATAGCTGCTAATTGTGCAGCATTAAAGCAAAGCTGATTCTGTTATTTATCTTTTATTCAAAAGACAAATTATTATTTTGATTATTCACAAAATGGAAAAGAAAGAAATGGCAATATTATACAATGTGTTTTGGTATCTTATTTCTATGATGTAAATTTTTCTACTATTCAATCAGTTTCAAAGATCTCCAAACACATATAAATCGAATATTGAAGCAGAGAAAAAAAAAAAAAAAGAAAGAAAGAAATGCATGTCCAGTTTAGGGTTGAGGAAGCCAAGATGGGATTTTTACATAATAAATAGATTCTAAATTTTCTTCAAGGGTTAGGGAGAAGTTAAAGAGAAAAAGTGTTCATATTTGCTATGGTCTGAATGTGTGTCTCCCACAAATTTCATATGCTGAAATCCTAACCCAAATACCGATGGGATGATGATGTGGAACTTTTGGGAAGTGATTAGGTCATGAGGGTGGAAATCTTTTTTATAAAAGAGACTGCAGAACGATTCCTCACCATCTCAGCCACATGAGAATATGATGACAAGCCCACAGTTTGCAACCTGAAAGAGGGCCCTCACCAGAAGCTGACCGTGTTGGCACCCTGATCTCGGACTCTAAGTCTCCACAACTGTGAAAAATAAATTTCTATTGTTCATTAGCAGCCCAAATAGACTGAGTTCTTATAGTTAAAACTTGGATTGGTCAATTCATAATAGTTGCCTAAAAGGGTAATCTATACATGCAAACCTCTTTCTGACAACGAAACTACAATTTCCCATGAAGTTGAGAGGGGTTAAGAAAATGGAGAAAATTAGCAAGTATGGTTAAGACCAATGTTGTCCTCTGACTTTTTTTTTTTTTTTTTTTTTTTTTGAGACAGGGTATTGCTCTGTCACCCAGGCTGGAGTGCAGTGATGTGATCTCGGCTCACTACAACCTCTGCCTCCCAGGTTCAAGTGATTCTTGTGCCTCAGCCTCCCGAGTAGCTAGGATTACAGGTGCGTGCCACCATGCCTGGCTAATTTTTGTATGTTTAGTAGAGACAGGGTTTTGCCACGCTGCCCAGTCTGGTCTTGAAATCCTGGCCTCATGTGATCTGCCCACCTTGGACTCCCAAAGTGCTGGGATTACAGGCATGAGCCACTGCGCCCAGTCTCACTTTTAAGAAGAGAGTTAAAGTGACATCTAAAGATATGCATCCCAATAGGATTGGGGTGATTTTCAACATTCATATAAAAAATGAGTTTATCAACACTCAAAAAAGATTTATTTGGTATTTCTGGTTTAAAATGCCACCAAAACATAACATACTATGGCTATCTTCCTCCATTTGAAAAGGCAAGTAATGTGGTAAATATGCAACAAAGTGGCCTAGGAGAATTTCTTAGGTATCTCCTTTGACTAACATACTTTAATCCTTTTCACTCTTGTTAGCCTCAGCATTAGTTTAGGTGCAAAGCAGCTGGTGAGTAAATTTGGGTATAATGAGCCAGTCTAGTTCATTCTAACAATGAGAAATTCCTAATTTTAAATAGTCATTTCTTTTTTAAATAGAAATGAACAGAGAGGTACAAAAAGGCTTTGGTAGAATATGTCATAATGCATAATTATGAATATATATTGTCAAGTTTGTATGACAATTTAGATCTTTAATGTTTTTTCCATTATATCTTTTAAAAGGGAACAATCCTGGCCAGATGTGGTGGCTATAATTCCAGCACTTTGGGGAGGCTGAGGCGGGCAGATCACCTGAGGTCAGGAGTTTGAGACCAGCCTGGCCAACATGGCGAAACCTAGTCTCTACTAAAAATACAAAAATTAGCTGGGTGTGTTAGCACACGCCTGTAATCCCAGCTACTTGGGAGGCTGAGGCAGAAGAATCGCTTGAACCTGGCAGGCGGAGGTTGCAGTGAGCTAAGATCATGCCACTTCACTCCAGCCTGGGCAACAAAGTGAGGCTCTGCCTCAAAAAACAAACAAACAAAAAACAAACAAACAAACAAACACAATCCTTTTCCTCAATTATCCTGGGTAATTTGATAGATGAGCTATCATATAGTCCCCTCAATTGATCTGCTCTGTTACTCATGTGTCCATAAAAATCTAGGCAGCATACTACTGACAATATGAGCTTCAGAAAGTCTTTCATCCAAATGGATTCCAATACCAATGATAGAAGAAACTAGTAAATATATTCCTTTTCCATCTTCTGTAGTGTCAAAGCACAGATACAGGTGACTGCATCTTAAACACTGCCCAGTTTTCAGCACTGTTTCATTTCCTGAATTCCTTCTTCCTAACTGTCCATTAGTGGTTTCGACAATAGTGTTAGCCAGATAGTCTCCTTTCTACACATATAAGGTGCAAAAATAAAAGACTTTAAACTGCAGCTTGAAGGAGCAAAGTATTGTTATGTTGGTCAGGTTTTCTACGGATGAGACGTTAAAAAACAGTGGCAATAGAAATATTGGTACTCTTCTCTGTGAGTTGATATGAAGGCTGGAAATCACCCACCTAAGATGATCATTTAAAGGTAGGGGATGGAGCCGGGCGCCACGGCTCACGCTTGTAATCCCAGCACTTTGGGGGGCCAAGGCAGGCAGACCACTTGAAGTCAGGAGTTTGAGACCAGCCTGACCAACATGGTGAAACCCCATCTCTGCTAAAAATATTTAAAAAAAAATTAGCCAGGCATGGTAGTGCACACTTGTAATCCCAGCTACTCGGGAGGCCGAGGCAGGAGAATCGCTTGAACCCGGGAGGTGGAGGTTGTAGTGAGCCGAGATCATGCCACTGCACTCCAGCCTGGGTGACAGAGTGAGACTACCTCTCTAAATAAATAAATAAATAAAATAATAAAGGTAGGGGATGGCAAAGGAAGAAGCCTTAGTATTTGCCCCTTCTAGCCTCTTGTTTCTAAAATAACAGGTGTAATTTCAGAGCCCCAACTGCTAATTCCACATGCAAAATTGTTTTAGGCAATCCTCCCAATGTATTCTAGAGACTTTTCAGGGTCATTTTTATTTGCTATATTTCCATGATATTCAAGTTTCTAAGTAAGCAAAAATTATCAGTTGCCAAGTACCATCTTTGGGGAGAGGAGTTGAGGGAAGGAGAAAAAAAGGACAGAGAAGAATATAAAGAAAAGCTGAAAAAACATAGATCAGGACCCAAGATTCCAGGTTTCCAGATGAGCAAATGCCCATCTGGCCCTTCTCCCCATGCAAGCAGTGGGCAGTGACCGTGGGTGCTTACTGCAGTGGGTAAAACTAGGTTCTAAATTCAAACCTTCCAGGCAGGAAAGAGGGCAACTGGCTAGTGAAAAGAGAAATGCTGAAGACTGAAAGCTGATCTGAAGCTTTCCTTAGAACCTAAAGAACACAAATGAATTCATGCAACAAATATTCTGAGCACCTATCGGTGCCAGAAACTACAAGAGATGCCCACTATGTAGAAATAAATAATATTCAGGTCTTGGCCTAGGGGCACTAAGAGTCTAATAGTCTAACCATTAATCAAACAGCAATAATAAAGGGTGATGAATACTCTATGTGGAAGTGTACTCAGAGTGTATCGGGGTATACTGGGACAGAAAAGCATCTAACTCACGAGGAATGTATCCAGAGGAAATGACACTTGAAATGAATTTTAAACGACAGGACTTAGAGACAGAGGAACAAGGAGTACTTGTGTCAAAAGAGAGAATGCAAAAGAGCACGCCATAATGCAGAACTTTGCAACAGAAAAGGCAGAAACACAGAGCAATTTATTTCAGAAACACCCAAATTTATTTTAAAACATACTAGACTCCAGACGCAGAGAGTAAGGATGGATGCTTATAAAACTGCTTTTTAAAAATGTTCCACATATGTGGTCCAAGGAATTTTAAGAAATGCATTCCATTCCTTGTTGATAAAATAGAATTTGGGTTATTTGCTATTTTTAAAAAAGAATTTTCTACCTGCTAGAGGTAAGGACATAGGATAAAATAAATAACAATAATAATGATAATAAATGGGAGATGTGGGGCATGACATAGCATCTATTTGTAAAAGATCTTAACACTTTGTGTTTTCTCTCTCTTTTTTCCTGATAGGGTACCTATCAGGCAGGAAAGTACTGAAGACTGACACAAAATTAAACAATTACTAGTCACTAGTGATTGGAGAGTCATTTGTTTACCATTCAGTCTTCCACAAATATTTATGGAGTGTATATTAAGTCGGAGGCCATCTTTCTAAGGTATTAGAACTACAACAGTAAACAACAAAATTGTAAAGGAATGTCACAAGTAAGCATCCATAGACATTTCAGCTCCCAGGCTGTGGGAAAAAAGGATGACATTGAAATAAGAAAACGATATGGCCAGCCAGGAACCCGCTTTGCAAACAGAGAACCCCTGGATGTGCCTCAAAGCTAACTAAGGCTCTGGTCATGTGAGGCGTGATTAAACCAGCCCGAATGACTGAGTACCTTGAAGACTCTGGATGTTAATGACAGAGTATCTTCAGCACGCTGCTTTCCTTTTAGTCAGTTCATCTTTACCCAGTGCAGACTTTAATGTTTGCAAAAACCGGAGGCCGGCACAACTGAAATGGTCAGGCCTTCCCTAGCCTCATGAGAGAAGTTGCTGAATTAATGAGGAACCAGATGTAGGCTCTTCATAGTTGGAGCCACCACCCCAAGAAAAGCTCCAGGGAGGGGAAGGGAAGTAAGCAAGGGCCAACCCAATAGGAAACCTTCACAGGGAGTGGAGAGCACTTGCTGGCCAGATTCTGTAACACTGAGACTTGTTGTCTCCACTGTAGCACAACTACAGCCAAGCTGAGGTGAGAAAAAAATAATTAGGTCCCAAATCTGCATTAAAACATTTTTGCAGGGTTTTGTTCTTGAAGTGGAAAACTGTTCCCACAAGGTCTATTTTTAACCATTTTATTTTAAAGAGATCACAAAGCCACTTCATGTTGAAATTTCTCAGTGGGAAATTTTACAGTAATGCTACTTAAATCCAACCTAACGATGACAAAGCAGAGGAAATGAGTGAATGGGCTAAGTCTGTGGAAATATAGCAGCCCCTCCCACTTAAATCAATGTCATGGCTCAGAGAGGCCGTGAGTACAATATGGTGGTATATGCTTCTTTTCTGACACAATTCAAAAGCCAAGCAGAATCTTGAATTTTAGGAAAGTACTAGTTCACAGTCAACTTTTTCTGTTAAACAACAAGTTTTAATGTTTTTTTCTCCCTAAAATGATGCAAAGACTACTAGTATTTCAAGTGATTGATGACACCTTGGTTATAATAAACTGAGGCTATGCCCCTTGGTGATTTAACTTGTGGTGTCAATTTATTTAGAGAAATAAATATTCGGCTAGGTGCGGTGGCTCACACGTATAATCCCAGCACTTTGGGAGGCCGAGGTGGGCGGATCACTTGAGGTCAGGAGTTCGAGACCAGCCTGGCCAACATGGTGAAACCCCCATCTTTACTAAAAGTACAAAACTTAGCCAGGCGTGGTGGTGGGCGTCTGTAGTCTCAGCTACTAGGAAGGCTGATGCAAGAGAATCACTTGAGCCCGGGAGGTGGAGGTTATAGTGAATAGAGATCACACCATTGCACTCTAGCTTGGGCGACAGAGTGTGAGACTCCGTCTCTAAATAAATAAACAAATACATATTCAACCTACTATCCAGAGTCAGATTTTCTATTAGAGGCAGAAAAAGGAATGTGATTATCCTGAGTATACACTTCACTAAAATCAAATCAAAGGGAAAACTCATTGAAAATAAATGACATAGCACATTCATAGACCAAATATTTGGTGGTCATCTACTGTGTGCCAGGCACTTGAGATACACCATCAAGAACAAACCTCTGCCTTCATGGAGCCCTTATTTTATCATTAAACACACAAACCATGTTGTAGAAATTAGATGACCTGGCATAAGGATGGCCAAGTTGCTTGTGATTCAGCTTAAAATCTCTCAAAGGGCTGAAGTGAGGAGCATTAAAGAAGGAGAAAGATTTCTAGAACAACCAATCTCTGCAGATAAGAATATCCAGTGCTGTAAATGCAACTACCTCAATGCCCTTTGTTATTCTCATAATCACCACAAGTCCAGGTTTAGAATCTTCCAGTAATTCCATTCTAGAACCTGAGAACTATAAACAGGCACAACAGTACGATGAGGATGTCATGCCAGTGGGCTATGCTGCAGTAACAAATGACCCCATCATTTCAATGGCTTTCAACAACACATCCATTGAGGGTTGGCTGTGGGCTACGCTCCACTTCTTCATGGTGAGACCCATGCTGTAGAGCACCTGGCCTCTGAGACATTACTGTTTTCATGGCAGAAGGAAATGTGAGAATGGTGAAGCCATAAAATGGCTCTTAAAGCTTTTCCTCCTAGGTGGCACAGGTGACTTGAGCTCTCATTTCATTGGCCAAAGCAGATAACACAGCTAGAGGTCAACAGCTCAAGAATATATCATTCTACAGGCAGCAATAGCAAACAAAACACTCAATGATGGATAGGTTGTAGCATTTATCAGAATGCAGGTGACTACCAAAAAAGATGTGGAAAATATTTCGAACCCTTCCATTTTCCCAGACATGTGATTACTATTAAATTGTGAGCGAATCTTCAGAAGGGAAATTACTCCCTTTCATGTCATAATTGCTCCCCAGACCAGTAGCACACAGGACGTAAAGTGAAACAAAAACAGAGCCTGGAGAAGTTAGAGAAAACGAATTTTTCTTTCTATGGTTAGATGTCAAACAATTCATTTTCCCCCTCAATCATTCCTTTCCACATGAAAAAAAAAAAAAAAAAAAAAAAAGGAACTCTATAGTGTGGAAGACTACATTCTATATTTTATTTTGTAGCTAGTAAATTCTTCCCGAGATCCACATGGTACTTTATATAGGCAGGAGGAAGGAGACAAGCTAAGATGACACTAACCTCTTGAATTTTTGTTATGCATCAATTAAATGAAATTAGAATACAGGAAAGACATACCTTAGCAACTGCAATGGGCATCACTGGCCTTTGTTTCAAAAGTGTGACCAAGCAACTACAAGAACATGCACAATCTAGAGATAAGGAGTATTTTTTGCATTTTCCCCCCAAAACACAAAAGAGAACTAGAAATAGTTCAGATCAGTCTCTGGTCACTCCTAAAAAGATGTGGTCCTAAAACAGATTTGAGTTGGTATTATTTCAGCCACCTTGGAAACAGCCTACCACTTATGATTCAAAATCCATACACCATATAAGGTGTGCTTTGGATGAGTCTTTCAACTTTTCTACATGTTTAAACATTTGTGTTAATTTATAAATAAAATATTAGGGGAAAATAATGAGTAAGCCTGGACCTTCAGTAAGCCTGAAAATAATGAGTTAGCCTTTGAACTCCAGGAGCAATAATTCTCTATGCATAATCATGAATGAAATTCCCTTACCATGTGGGAATTTTTGACAACCTCTATAACCTAAACAATAAATTCCATTCTACTAGCAAGTTTCGTCCCAGGCATGTATTCGGCCATTCATCCAAAGAGCATTTTAAGTTACAACATGTATGTAGAACTCTGCTTACCAGTTCTAGATTCATTTGCTTCAAGCAACATGCCAAGCTACCAAATCAACAAATGGTCAATTCACCAAAGACAGCGTGCTGAATGACCAATTTTCTAAATTCACCAGGTTTATGAACTTGTTCCTTTAAATTATTTATGGAGTTTGCAGTAGTTTGTATATAATGGGATGGAGTGTTCTTAAAATTGTTAGATTTCTGAAGTTCATGACAGGTTTTCCTACTGCCTTCATAGTATTAAAGGAATGGTCAACTCATCAAAAGCTAAAGATGATTTTCTTTTCTTATGAATGTTTAAGATCTAGAAAAATGTATTCCATAATTAGTAACCAATGAGTCACCAGAAAGTTTTAAAATATATATTGCTATGTTTTGACTCTTTTTTTTTTGAGACAGAGTGTTGCTCTGTCACCCAGGTTGGAGTGCAGTGGTGCAATCTCAGCTCACTGCAACCTCCGCCTCCCAGGTTCAAGCAATTCTCCTGCCTCAGCCTCCCAAGTAGGTGGGACTACAGGCGCCCACCACCACGCCTGGCTAATTTTTGTATTTTTAGTACAGATGGGGTTTCACCATATTGGTCAGGCTGGTCTTGAACTCCTGACCTCAGGCAATCCACCCACCTCAGCCTCCCAAAGTGCTGGGATTACAGGTGTGAGCCACCATGCTGGGCCTGTTTTGACTCTTTTATGAACTCTTTTGTTTGTTGGGTTTATCGACTTATTAACCTTTTCAGGATTTTTTTACCTTATGCATCTTTTAACACTTTTGCATTACTCTTGTTTTGGATTAGGTGTAGTATTTAAGAACATATCTTCCTTATACAATAAAGCTATCTAGTAGAAATCAAGTGCAGGTGACTGGAATGTATGCTCAACAAGGGCAAGTTATGGTCTAGTTCAGAGGTGGTAAACTATGGTTCATGCATTGCCTGTTTTCATAAATCAAGTTTTTTTAAAAAACGCAGCTTGAACTTGTTTTATGTATTTCTGTGGCTGCTACTGCACAAAAAGAAAAAATGTCACCATTTAATGGTTGCAATAGAAATGGTGAGGCCTACAAAGCCTAACATATTCACTATCTGGAACTTCAAAAAAAAGAATATTTGGGACTAGGGATCTAGTTTATTACAGTATCCACAGCTCCTGGAGCAATGCCTGACTCATTTAGGAGGGCTACATAAATACTAGTTGAATGAATGAATAAATGACTCCTGGTTTTTAACAAATGGCTGCCCCACATTCATCACTCATTTCAATGCTCACTGTCTCACAACTCATGGGCTGGTGAGAGGTGTTGGTTCTTCCTAGTGACACAGAAATTAGGCAACTTGAGTCAACGGGTAGAGCAAACCACCTCTGTTGTTCCAGGACTAAGGCCAATTGTAATGCAGATGATTGGTTTGTAGCAATGTAAAAACCAACTCACATTTCTGCAAAGACTATATTGGGAAACTCCAAACACAACTAAGCCGGCTGGTCTGTAAAAACTCAAGTCACTGTTTGTCCCTAAAAAGAAAAGAAAATGTAGGTTGGCCAATCCTTCTTCCCTCTTCTGAAGGTTGGCAGTGATTTTTGTGGTCGAAGTGATGAGCTACCCTGAAAAGTCAGAAGGAAACCACAAAACCCACGCCCATTGCTCCTCCTAAGCTACAGTTGCTGCTGCACACAGCAGAAATATTTATATTCTGCCAGAGATCCCCCAGGACTATCCTGGATAGAGTAGCTTCTACAAACGTTATTCTGATGGGAAATACTATGAAAAAGTCAAGTGCTGATCAATCTATTGGGAATTTTCTGCCATTTAACACCTGTTAAGGAACCTGTAACCAGACAAAACCAAGTGAGCTAGAATTTTGTTGTTGTTTAATTTAATTTATTTATTTAGACAGGTTATCACTCTATCGCCCAGACTGGAGTACAGTGGCATGATCTCAGTTCACTGCAGCCTCCGCCTCCTGGGTTCAAGCAATTCTCCCACCTCAGCCTCCTGAGTAGTTGGGACTACAGGCATGCACCACCAGGCCCAGCTACTTTTTTGTATTTTTTGGTAAAGAAAGGGTTTTACCATGTTGGCCAGGCTGGTCTCGAACTCCTGACCTCAAGTGATCCGCCTGCCTTGGCCTCCCAAAGTGCTGGGATTACAGGCATGAGCCATCACGTCCAGCTTGTTTAGTTAATTTTAAATGGCAAGTGGCAGGATGGTTGATTGGTTGGCTGAGAGGTGTCTAGCAGTCCTACTTTAATTTCCTCTTGCCTGTTAATGCCACTATGATTAAGGCTCCTTTCCTCCCCATCCCCATACTAATTCCTAATTCATCTCAGTAAAATTCCCCAGGGTAGAAAAAGGACACAAATCATTACTATGAAGCTGTAGGGGTACCCTAAGTCAACTCATTTTCTCCAAAGCAGGAACACTAAATCAGTCCTTGGTGCCTATCACTGTTTTCGGTATTCTGGGTATAAAAATATGATAATGGTGGCCAGGCGCAGTGGCTCATGCCTGTAATCCCAGCACTTTGGGAGGCTGAGGCAGGTGGATCACTTGAGGACAAGAGTCTGATACCAGACTGGCCAACATGGTGAAACCCTGTCTCCACTAAAAATACAAAAATTAGCCAGGCGTAGTGGTGGGTGCCTGTAATCCCAGCTACTCAGGAGGCTGAGGCAGGAGAATCGCTTGAACTGGGGAGGCAGAGGTTGCAGCGAACCAAGGTCATGCCACTGCACTCCAGCCTGGGCGACAGAATGAGACTCTGTCTCAGAGAAGAAAAGAAAAAAGAAAGAAAAAAATGATACGGCATCATACTTTTGTTCAAAGAGAATTTGTTGTCTGGGAGAAAGAAAGGCCTAAGCCCATGTAATATCAAGGTTGAAAAAAAATGAAAAGAAAGAAATCATGTTCGAATACTAATGCATACACAATATTCAGTGAAGGGTTCTAACCCGGTTAGCACACCCCAGAGGTATAAGTCTTGTCTGACATCACTAATAAATAAGAGGGTTCACTTATGTGATTTGAATTTTTCTTTTAAGTACCGGAACATTTAAAACTAGTTCTGGACACCCAGCCTTTGAGGAGGAAAAAGTCAACTTTTCAGGTTCCATTTGTTTGACATCATCCCCTAGTCAACTTCTTGTAAAACTTCTTTGGCCTCTACACTGCAATTCTTGAGATTACAACTTATTTCTAAGTAATTTCAGGAACCATCCGACAAGGCTTATCCTTATTGCCCTGGATGGTGCTGCCAGGAAAAGCAACAATAAAAGCTCATCAAAATCATCACAGCTATGAAATAGCCACAGACAATTCCGAAAGGCTGGGACTAATCCTTGAGTCCACTCAGTCTCTCTCCTAAAGGCACATCTGTTGACAACTCTTTTCTTTCTGGCTTTCTAAGATCTCTCAATACCTTCATAGCAGGCAAATAGACAAACCCAAACTAGAGCTAATGTCAGCAAAGTCCACTAGCAAAGCAATCCTTGTAACGAAGTGCACCTGGAGAGCCCTTTGGAGGGGTAGGGAGCTATGCAAGCAGCTTTGTGTAGCTGTCTTTTCAGAGACCACAGATCAGCTGGAGCTTAGACTAGGCAGCCGTCTAACAGCATTAGCAGGTAAACTGCAGTCCGACTTGAATGTACATTTTAAAAATTTGAATTACACAGTGTAGTTCCTCTGTAAGAAGACTTCAAAGTTTTCATGCCAGAAAGGTGCAAAGTGACTTCTGCCTTCACATTTGTGAGCTTTTCACTCTCTCAACCAGCTTATGAGTGTCACTTGGGGATTTGGAGAGAGTCGGAGGGAGGAAGGAAATCTTTTCTCTTTGTGTCTTCAAAGAGACTCAGGAGATTCTTCTTATGTACGTAGAGGTTAATAGTGACTTTAATTGAAAAATGGCCATATACTTGAAACAAGATTTTGCTCTGAAAAATCCTTCGATCTGTTTAAGCATGAAAAGAAGAAAACTAAATATTATCATACCTTCCTCTCTTTTCTCCACGCCATTCCTTGGCATCTGCTACTCCATCCCAGACAGCAAGAAAACAAGGAAGAGTCTTCCATTCCCAAAAGCCCCCAAAGAAAAATGAAGGGGGAAAGGGATTGGCAAATATCCCTTTGGTGTCATTGCTTGGGAAAGAGTAGAAATCTGTGACAAGTCAAGTCTACTTTCAGGCTGTCCAGCTGTTAAAATCTGCAGCCACTTGGAGGTGATGGAGGTAAGTGAGCTTTTTCTTAGATGCAATCATTACTGCCAAATGTAGAAGGTGGGCAGTCGGCTTCATACCACCCAAGGATAAACAGCCACTGATTACAGTAAACACACACGGCAAATGCACATCAAACACATCCTGCTTCAAATTACCGTTGTATCATTAGTGTGCAACAGTCTCTATACTTTTCTTAACAGCATGCTAGAAAAAGCCCCCCGCCCCTCAAATTCTCTTCTATTCTGTCCATTGCACTGAAATGAAGCTGGTGAATCCCACTAACATTTAAATATTCACCTGCTGTGCTGCTTTATTAAACAAGCACTTAGGAGAGTGGTTTGTTGGGAAAGGGGTGGGTATAGGACCTGGCTACATGCTGTAGGATGAATGAAAAAGGAACTTGCCATCACATCCCTTCTTCTCTCCAGCTTTCTGTAGCAGCAACCTGGCTCAATTTCCCTTGATTAGCACAAAGATTTAGATTCACTTTTCAAAAAGTGCTAATCAGCTTTAGTTTAAATGGATTGAAATACAACATAAAAGTGGTTTTCTAGTTAATACAGGCCTGCTGATTTTTTCCCACGAGTGCAGCATTGGAGATGAATCTAAAAACACAGCTACAAATAGGTGTTTATTTTGAAAACATCCAAAACATCCAGCTACCATACACCGTTGAAGGTGAGAAAATGGTGTCAAGGTACAGCCTACCTATCAATATACTCTTCAAGATAAATAATTACTTATATAATAACTTCCTTCTAATTCATTTCAGGACAAAAAGTATTAGGTACTAAAGAATAAAGCAAATAAATCAACACTCATCTTAATGCATTCCTTCCAAGTGCCATGTATACATGTGAAAGTAAATATTTTAAGTAAATATCAAAAGATGGGAACTTGCCTAGAGATTTACATGTAAATTTAATAGCAAAATCAAATTGTCATATTAAGCCAATGTTTCTTAATATCTAAAGTCTAAAGTTGTTCTGGCAATATTAACTAGTGTACTGGCAGGGGAGGAGAAGGAAACCCTAAAATAGATTTTTTTTTTTTCCTGAAAAAGTAACAGACAAAAAAGAAAGAAAGAAAGAGAGAGAGAGAGAGAGAAAGAAAGAAAGAAAGAAAGAAAGAAATCTAGAATGTCATCTTTGAGACACAGTGATGAAGACACATGTCAGTGCCTCCTACAGGTACAAAATGGTAACATACCATTAGAGGATGGGAAACTATTTCTTGGCTTAAAATGTGATACTGAAGTTCTTCAAGAGACTCCTACCAACTTGTTCCATCAAGACTTTTCTTCCTGTCCTGTCTCTGTATTTTTGATAGCCATTCACATATTCTGAGGAAATTTAGAGCTTCTCCCTAGTAGATATCCTATGAAAGAATTCATTCATCTTTTTCCTTCTCTCATATGTCACTGTAATCCACATGTACACTTGGGGCCTTCCTAACTCCATTATCTCTGCAAAAGCCAGCATTTCTGTGGACTTCTCCAGTGGACATTGGCCCTTTGACCTTTAATCAAGGGCTGGCAGGAGATCCTAGAGTATGGTGGAATGAGCTTAGAATTTTGAGACTATTGAACCTGGTTTCAAATACCAGTTAAAAGTTGCATGACTGTGTGCAAGCCAATTGTGTGACCTCTCCCTGAATCTCAGTTTTAAAATGTATACAATGGATCTAATAATAAACACTTCACGAATGAGATGGATATATTTACTAAATACCTGACATATAAAGATAGAAAAATAGCAACTGCAGTATATATAAAATTGTATCTTGTAAATGAGCTGGCTTCAGAATAAAGTTTTTTGTTTGTTTTGTTTTTTGGTATTTCAGGAATTAAATCCTCTTTGATATAGTACAAAATGGAAACCACCTTATACTGCACTGAATTCAGTCTCATGGTGAATGCTATTCACTAGGGTTCCAGTGTTCTGTTAGTTTCTTTCCATTCCAGTGGGAGCTCTACTAGAAATACTACTACACAAGTGGCATGCCAGTCAATTTGATGCCACAAATACTTGGTGCTACCTGCTATGTCCCCCAAATATAAAGAAGCATGAATACTCCTACTTTCAAAGACAAAGCAGCTAGGTTGTTGACTGAGTAAATAGCTACTAAAACAAACTGCCACACTACTCAACTTACGTGACGGATGATTCTCCTGCAAGTTGGCTAAGCACCAAAATGTCAAATTCCAAAGAAAAGCTACACTTTAGAGATAAAAACTAGATATTTACCCAGTCATCAGCCACCACTGGGCAAAACCCTGCAGAAACTCCTAGATCTCTGCCATCTGCCTGTTCATCTCGTTCCATGTTCAAGGCAATTATGTCCATTCCCATTTGTCAATTTCAGAAGGGGTGGTTCCTACCTGCTATGAAGTGGTGCTTAAATGGGCCAAATTATTCAAGGGCTTCAATCTTCCTAGCTGGAAAACCCAAATAATATAGGACAGAGGTTAAAAGCTTAATATTTAAAAAAAGAAAAAAAGCTTAGAATCTGAAGTCAGATGGCCAAGAGTTTGAATCCCAGTTTTATGAGTTCCCAGCTAGGTGACTTTCGGCAGGATAATTGATCTCTCTGTACCTTAATATGCATCTATATAACAGGAATGAAATAAATCATAGTAAGCATGCCATTGACAATACAGCCTCTGTTTAACAGTTCAACCAAGAAAGCTTTCTTGTCATAAAATGGGATCACCTTTGTCTTTTCTTTGTAATATATAACAAATATTGTTATGTTTATGTTCTAGACATACCTTAATTTTCTAAGATATCTATTGGCCAATTATTTTTTTAGGTAGGTCTTTCAGAATAGTATTTAAGTGACTCTGAGATATTTCCTTCTCCTTGATTAAGGCAGGAGAAATTTTCCAAAAATATTTTGTAAGGAGTTCGTATCAAGCAAAACATGTTTCCAGGAACATCTTCAACCCCTTTTTCTTTTGCTTTGAGACGGAGTTTCACTCTGTCACCAGGCTGGAGTGCAGTGGCGCCATCTCATTTCACTGCAACATCTGCCTCCCGGGTTCAAGCAATTCTCCTGCCTCAGCCTCCTGAGTAGCTGGGACTACAGGTGCACGCCACCATGCCAAGATAATTTTTGTATTTTTAGTAGAGATGGGGTTTCGCCATGTTGGCCAGGATGGTCTCAATCTCTTGACCTCGTGATCTGCCCGCCTTGGTCTCCCAAAGTGCTGGGATTACAGGCGTGAGCCAACATGCCCAGCCCCCTTTCTTACTCTTTCTATTCATTAGTTTCTCTCTTTCTCATTGCTTATCTGACCTCTCTTTTTGATCAAATATCCACAATTTAAAGGATTATTATCAAGAAACTGATAAAATACAATAAGACTATTATATTTAAATATAATGCCTCTTCTCAGGCCTGGCACAGTGGCTCACGCCTGTAATCCCAGCACTTTGGGAGGCTGAGGCGGGCGTATCACCTGAGCTCGGGAGTTTGAGACCTGCCTGACCAACATGGAGAAACCCTGCCTCTACTAAAAATACAAAATTAGCCGGGTGTGGTGGTGCATGCCTGTAATCCCAGCTACTTGGGAGGCTGAGGCAGGATAATTGTTTGAACCCGGGAGGTGGAGGTTGCGGTGAGCTGAGATCACGCCATTGCACTCCAGCCTGGGCAACAAGAGCGAAACTCCATCTCAAAAATAATAATAATAATAATACTAAATAATAAATACATAAATATAATGCCTCTTCTCAGACCACTAATTTTTAACGACATAGTAAAAGCAAAAAGTCTGCAGACTTGCAGAACCCAGACAAACATACGCAGTTCATAGAAATATACATAAAGTCATTTTCACAGAGGTTACCATTTTATGCTGTAATGAACTGTCTCAAGACTATGGTGATAATAAAAATAATAGATGATATAATAATAGATTAAATAAAACAATTACATTCATATAGATTCATGGTCCTTGTGGATGGAGACAGCATGAGTTTCAGACCTTCAAAATTGGTTGCTTAACAGCTTGGGAAATCGGCTGAATAAAGTAATATAATAGTTCTCATTCTGCAAAACCCCAAAGGCCATTGCCACATAGAGTCACACCACTCTCTCTCTCTCTCTCTCTATATATATATCCTAGAAAGGAAAACATGGGTTAGTTAAGTGTTCTATAAATGGCCTAGAGAAAGCTGAATGCTTGCTGGACACCCAGGAACCTCACCATTTTCTGATCTCAGATTTTAGCTAAATGCCCTTAAAACATGGCATCTAAGGAAGCCAGAAGCTGATATTTCTCTTTACGGTGGACTCTCTTGGGGTTCCCTATTTCTCTGCTTATTCAAGATCTGTTCGAGTTCCACCTCCTCCCCATTTGCCTTCCTTATCATCTCCAGCCCCTGCTATCATCCTTTGTCTGAATTCTGCTAATACATGTTGTCATTTAGCACTTACCTTCTGCTCCCTTAACTATTATAGTAAGTAATGCTGCCTGTCTTCAAACCTCAGCGTGCCCATGCCTGTGCTCTTTCCGCTATTAATGACTCAATCTTTTTCCCTGAGGCGAAAACCTAATATGATGATATTCCTACGGTCAACCAAGCACATTCTGAGCCCTGATGGTGGTTCACCAGGAGCTCCTGCAGCCATATAAGAGGGTATAGAAAGTGTCATTTCCAAGGGAGAGGCCCTTCTCCATTCCTTTGCTATGAGATGGAATGCAGTTGTGATAGCTGGAGCTAGGGCAGCTATCTTGGACTCCAGCATGTAAGATATGTGTTTAAAATGGTGGAGCAACAAAGCAGAAGGAGCCTGGATCCCTGATGATCACGGAGCCTCCTTACCAGGCCTGAGCTACCTAAATTCAGGTGAGTGAAAAATAAACTTCTATTTTGTTTGAGCCACTATTTCCTTGAGTTTTCTGTCACTCCTAGCTATTTATCACCCTAATCCACACTGTAACTAATTCGAGCTTTTAAAATATACACCGTGAGTTAAAACACATTCAACAAATTTAGCTCAGGGACTCTCTGCTCTATAGCCTGTAATGGTGTTAGCATTTTTTTTATCTATAAGCACTAGACCATATTTTCCTTAAAGAGGTAGAGTTGTTTTTCATGTGATTTCATATCCTAGGGGACTTGTACAGAGCCTGGATCAGGGGAGCCCAATAAATCTTTGATGACTATAGAAGGATATGTGTTTTACCTCCACAATGATATGCAAGTACCTAAAGGTCAGCAATTTTAGTCATCACCATGGCTATACACAGAAAAAGTGCTTCATATACCTGTTTTGATATTGCTGGCAGATTAGATGTGTTCATCCTCCCTTTCTATCCTCAGAAAACAGTATCCAAAAATTATTTTGCATACAATGGCACTATATTATGGACGGAAAGCAATGTGCCAAAGTTATAAAATCATCGTGAGATCTAACTACATAGGAAAGTTCGAACACCTCCATTATTTCGCTTTACAGCATAGAATAACCATGCGATTTAATTACTCTGCCAACTCTGAAAAACCTATAGCTGGGTTCTGGCACACAATGTACAGTTTTTGTATGAAAAAATGATAATTTCCCTGACAAAACCACTTAGAATAGCTTTCAGAAAATATATGATCAAAATGCATGAAAAATTTGTCCCCCCAAATTTACTATAAAACTGGCATTGTTTCTTTTACATCAACATGCAATACATACTGTCTATGCTGGACAACAGAGTAAGAATAGTAACTTATTTCAGTGGTTTCTGTGCTCACTTACATATAGTAGAGATTCACTAAATGTTTTTTAATATATACCAAAAGTCTGTATGATTCAAAAGTTATTTGAATAATATCAAAAGTTATTTGCAAGTGATAATGTAAAGTTTAGATCATTCAATAGTAGTGGTCCTCAACCAGGAGCAATTTTGCTTCCCAAGAAACCTTTGGCAACTTCTAGAGATATTTTCAGTTGTCACAACTGGGGAATGGGTGGGTGCTTCTGGTATCTAGTGGGTAGAGGCCAGGGATGCTGCTTAACGTCCCACAATGCACAGAAGAGCCCCCACAACAAAGAATTTTCTGGCCCAATATGACAACAATGTCAAGGCTGAGAAACTCTGGTCTTACATTGGCTTGAAGCAATGCATATTAAACTCATAGTAGGCAGGGCAATGTTGACTTTCCAAATGACATAGCACCTCGAGAGTTCAATAAAGATGAAGAGAGTCTGTAGTTGTCGACAATGACAGTATTCTTAGCTTCTTAGCATAGGGAAGCAAAGAATAAACTGGGTATTCCCAGGTTGGGGTCTCTTGATCATTCAATTAATAACAATGGTCCTTCGTTTCCACCAGTGAAGGTAAAGGTGTGAGCAAGTTCAAGGTAGCAGGTCCTCCAAGATCTCATCCCATCTTATAAGATCTAAAGATTCTATAAAAGCACTCAACTTTTCTTTTTAGAGATTTTTTTTCCTTTCTATGCAGCTGCTACTACAATAACTATCACTGTTAGCTTGAAAGAGAACCAGACATAATGGAGGGCAATTATTTTCTCCTCTTTTACCCACAGCTCTCCTTCCTCCAAACTACTCCCAGTGCCATGCTATACACCCCCACCCTGTGACCAGGCCTGCAGGCCCTTCTGTTCCCACAGACTCTACCAAGTTTCTCAGGGGATTTATGGTGACTTATTTAAATGCAATTGATTTGCCCACAAGGACCAACTCAAGTAAAATAATTTCCATCAGCCCCATCTTTCCTGAGCTTTGTACACAAGAACACCAAAAGGCCTTTCTTTCTTTGGAAAATAAGTTCCTTTTCCTAATTGGAGTCAGTTTTACTAATCAAGAGTACAATGAGGCTTTACAAGCAACGTTGAAGAAGGGAGCATTTATGCAGGTCAGTAGGGGTTTTCCTAAACATTTTGATTACAACTTAAACTGCTCTAAAACACATGTAAAACTCCTATCATTAAATTTAAACAGCCTGATGATATGCCAAACAAGACTATGAGAATGGCAAATAAATTGCTGTAATCTGCCATACTGTCACTTACCCTGCTCTTGAGCAGCTGTAATTGACTAATAGGATAATAAGGTGGCAGTTTACAAATCTGAAAGCTATACTCCTTTGTTGAGAATGCCCTTGAATGAAGAAAAAGGCTCTAAGTCAGGAAGACAGAGTGGGTGTGATCAAAATCATGGCCCTGGATTCAATATATGTAAATATGCTTTTCCTACGAACTCAAAAGAAGTCACTGAACACAGTTGTATGCAGGGGCAGCACCACTTGTCATTGTGTTTATTGAACCTTTTATACCTCCTCACATAAAAAATATTCAGAAGAGTTTTCCCCATTCTAAGGACCAAGGTTAAAGGCAGCATCCTAAGCAGGAGTGAGGGCAAGAAAGGTTTTCTTTTTCTCTTTTGAGACAGAGTCTCACTCTGTCGCCCAGGCTGGAGTGTAGTGGCGCGATCTCGGCTCACTGCAACCTCTGCCTCCTGGGTTCAAGTGATTCTCCTGCTTCAGCCTCCCGAGTAGCTGGGATTACAGGCACAGGCTACCACACCCAGCTAATTTTTGTATTTTTAGTAGAGGCGGGGTTTCACCATGTTGGTCAGGCTGGTCTCAAACCCCTGACCTCATGATCCACCCGCCTCGGCCTCCCAATGTGCTGGGATTACAGGCATGAGCCACTGCGCCCAGTCAATAAAGGTTTTCTTAGCACCAGTCCACTGATGGTAGAGGCTGGCTCCATCCTTCTTCTGACAGTGGTTTGTGTTTCCAGTTTACCTCCTAAGCATTGAACATGCAGAGGAAGATTCCAACCACCCCAGAACTACACAGGCCACTGCTAAGTGTTGCTTAAGGACTTGTCAGTAAAGGCTCCAATGCATTCACCTAGGACAATACCCAAAGTCAATGATCTCACAAGGATACATATGACATGAGGATTCTTGCCAGCAAAAGCCAGCTTGAATCTGGTAAGAAAACTGCTGCTACTACTTCTGCTTCTACTTCCACTACTGCTGCTGCTGTTTTGAGAATACTTGTCAACTGGGAGACGGCTGAGGAAGAAGAGGGTTGGGAGGTCGCATCAAACTACAGAACCCTGTATGTCACAGTGAGGAATATGGACATTACTGTGAGTGAGATGGAAAGCCACAGAGGATTTTGAGCAGAGGAGAGATATGAGCTGACTTATCTTTTAAAAGGATTCCCCTGGTGGCTACTGTGTGGAGAAGAGTTTGTAGTGGGGCCAAGGTGGGAAATGGAAGCAGGGAAGAGAGTGAGAGGCTATTGCGATGGTCCGGGGAGAGGTGACTGCGGCTTGCACCATAGAAGCAGCAGTGGAGGTGGTAAGAACCAGTTAAATGCTGGATATATCTTAGAGCTACAATGAACAGGATGTGCAGATGAGTTGGCTGTATATGAGAGAAAGAAAAGAGTCAAGGACAACCGCAAGGTTTTGGCCTGAGCAACTCAGAGAAAAGGCTCGCTTTTTACTAAGGGGGAAAACTGCAGAAGCGACATATTGGGGAGGGTGAAGAGACAGAAATCAAGAACTTGGTTTTGAATGTTATTCCAAAATATCAGCACGATCGTCTACATTTAAAATTGTGTTTACTGTTTCATTTCTAAACATTCCTGACAGAGTAGCTGACACATTACAGTACACATTATATATGAATGTATAGGTATATGTGCGTGTGCACCAAAGGCAAGAATGGATTGATGGATGAATAAATGGTATACTCTACTTTCTCTTTCCTTGAACTTATTTCTTTCAGAACAGAAATATCCACGATACGCCATCATCTTCCTTTTCCAAGTGAACTCTCTGCTAAATAAATAACGAAAATATTCTAAGTACAATCAAGTAAAAGGAAAAACATGAGCATTTTCCAATCTATCAACAGATTAGGCACAGAAAAGCCATTTGGACAGAAGCAAAGGTCTCCAAGAACAACCAAAGCCACACTGTTAATACCACGGGATTGGATAAACCTGTTCCATGCCAAGGCCATATGGAAAGCTTACAGGGAGAATGGCACGAAGAAACAAAAGGCCTTTGGAAACCTCTGAGGATTGCTGGGTGAAAATGGAATTTGGGCAGTGAGGCAAGAAGGATCCAGGCTGACCTCCATAGGGCACAGTAACATCAATTCAAGATATTTACACTCAAGCAGGCTGCTAAACCCCTGTGATGCTGAACACTTGAGCTTGCCCCAATCCCTGGTGCATTCTGCCTTTCACTGCAGCCTGGACTAACCACGCTTTGAGCAAGTGAAACACTTGCCACTTCTGAGTCACTGAGATGAGACAGTGACCAGTAACAAGACTCCCTCCTTGATTAAATGAAATCAGGTTCCTCTAAGTCCTCAAGGCCTCGATCTTCCAAGTCCCTCCTTGCCAGACCCGTATCACCTAGTTTTAGAAAAAATCTTGTTACATCACTTTAGAAAGAATCCCCACCCTGCTTATCTCACCGAATTCATCATCTCTCACCATTCCCTCAGTGAGATCTGATCATCCTGGCCTGCCTTCAGCACGACTCCTGTTAGGGCTGTTTAACAAGAATCGTCCTTACTTCTGATGCTCCCTTTTAGGGGCTATCCACCCACTGACCCCTAACCCTGCCTTTAGGCTACATATCCCCACTTGTTCAAGTGTGTTCAGAATTGGGCCCCTACTGCAATAGTTCCTGACTAAAATCTGTTTTTACTACTCTAATCACTCTCTGGTTTTGGTTTTTCTTTCTTTTCTTTTCTTTTCTCTTTTCTTTCACTTTTTTTGTTGTTGTTGAGATGAGGTCTCGCTATATTGTCCAGGCTGTTCTTGAACAACTGAGTTCAAGCGATCCTCCTGCTGCAGCCTCCTGAGTGGCTGGGATTACAGGTGTGTTTTTCTTTGACACCAGCAGAGTAAATACCCCTTGGAATATTTCCCTCCATGCTGTTCCTGTTGGTGTTGTGTATGAGGCTGGTATTTGGGCAGCAAGGGAGTTGATTACAGCACAAGCTTCCTAATCCCACCTCTACTTCACAATGCTGTTAAAATGAACAGAATCCGTCCAAAGAGAAAACAATGAAAACGACAGTCTTACTTGTACCTATATTCCTAGTATCACTTGATCCCCCAACACCACCCCCATCAGCTCCCTGCCTTTAATTCCTTTTTAAGTAATCCGGGAGAAATATGTCCCTTTGGGGACTGAATTTAAAGTGACTATGAATTAGTTATGCCACATCCTTCCAACCGCAACCAGGCCCTGTTTAAAAGCAGAGAATGGACAGTGTAAGTGCCTCTTCCCAAGACAGCCACCTCTGCCACTTGTAGTTAAGAGAGGCTGTGACTGATCTGGACTGTGGCAAATTAAATGTGTTATAAGCAACACACTCTAAATAAGGCCGCCTCCCTTCTCACTATGTCCAGTTTAGACCTGGCACCTCATTTGAGGAGGTGAGGAACAGCAAGAGGAAACGAGAGGAAGTGATAAAGGAGCTAAAAATAAATATGGAAATGTGTAGATATGAGAGTTTCACTGAATATAAATAGGCTGATTAGATTAAGCATCAACTGGCAAATACAATGTCTATAAGCTTCTGGGTTTGCTGTATCAAATTGTCACAACCTCTGATGGGTGAACTAATAATCCACTGTCGATTCAATCATGATGTCATCTTAGATGACATGATCAAAATGGTCGTGAACCAGGGAAGGCTGTGAAGTTACAGTGAGTGATTTGATAACATCTGGCTTGCTTGGGCTCGGCTCTGATAGGGTCTCTGTGGGGTTTACCTCTGATTTGGTAAAAGCATTCTACAATCCAAAAATATCAAGCGTTGTCTACAGACATAAACCAGTTATGACCACAGTAGTTATAGACAGGTTTCAATGTTTTAGTTGACAAATGCTGCAATAACTTCTACACTTTACTGGGCACCTGTTCTGGCCAGGCATTAAGCTAGGACAGAAAGAATGAAGACAATTTGACTGGCATGGTCAATGCAATTATATTATAAAACATAGCAGGGCCAGCAGAGTCCACTCACAGCCAGAACCCTAAGTAGTTTCAAGCACTCAAAAATCAAACAGTAAACAACTTCACGCAAGACTGAAGGGAAGTCATTAAGACCCATCCAGGTCTGAGTGTTATATGAAAATGTTACTGTCGTTAATTACCTTCCAATAATAATGCCAATTACGGAAAATAATGAGAATGTTTACCCACCAAACTAATAGGGACTGGCATTTCAAAGTCTACCAGAATAACCTAGGCAACAAGAAATGTTCTGATTCTCCCATGTCTGGCTGCTTTTGCTTTTTCTTCCTTTCCTGCTGACCCACTTCAAAGGTTTCATGCTGGAAACACTAATCATGTCCTCCTTTGCTGGAGTAAGTTACCCTCCTTTTTGCTTCCTGCTTAGTGCCTCCGTTCGCATCCAAAGTAACGCTCATTACCTGCAAACTCAAACTTCCAGCAGCCCACATGCAGATCCCAGCACACAGATATATCATTCCACACTGGCCTACCTGCTTGACAGATCACATGGGTTTCTGAAATACAGATAAACGGGCACTTGGGGAAAGCAGTAATGTTGTAAAACGTAGAGAAGTTCATGCATGTATATTTTACCTGGAACCTCACAAGAATTGATAACATTTGTTGGATTTCATTTCTAACTACACAGAAAACACATATTCTAAGGGTTTAAACTTGAAAACTCACATTCAGGCACACATGCTTATGCCTGTCTATGCATGTGTGTGCATGTGTGCACATGCATGCACAAATCAAGAAGAGTTTCTATTTAAAGACAACTTGCACCAAAAAAATCCAGATTACTTTATAATGCAAATCATCATCTTTTGTATTTTATTACAAGGCTTCCTTTAGTATATTAATTTCTAAGCATCTTTAACACAAATCATCATATACATACAACTCTTTCAGATTCAGAGAAGGAGTTAAAAATCAGCCAAAAAAGAAAGCAAAAAACAATGAAGATAGGGGAGGAGGGAGTGTATATGGAGCAAAAGGAGGAAGCCAGCTGGTTAGCTGGCCTTTTAAAAGGTATCAGGGAATTAGGCCCAAGGCCATTAATCCTACAGTTTTCACTCCTCTGCCAACTCTCACGGCTTACATTACCAAGCCATCATCCAGATTAAAAATGGGTTTCCATAAGGGTTTCTGCTTCCCCAGGAACCCTCCTCTCTACCCTCCCCGCCTGCTGCCCCTTCACACAGCAGCAAAGTGAAATCCAAAAGAAAAATATTAAAATCAAACAAGGCTTTAGGGATCTGGGGAGGTGGATGGAGGGCAGGTTCTTATCTAGGCTTTAGCACAATATTCCTTCTTCAAAGTCTTCTTAATTACATTGAGAGAAAGAACAAGCGACAAGCAGAAGAGCTGCCTTCTAAATTCAGTGCCCTTCAATGAAGGGTTCAGGTTCACAGGTTCTAGCCCTATGGGAGAATGATGATCTGTGCTCAGCTTCTTGCCACCCAGGGTCCCAGCCCCCCAGCCTCTGCCTCCATGTTTCCCTTCACCCCCACTTGCTCAGCATCCTCCCTGCTCTAAGAGTGCCCCCACTTGCCAGCTATTCTGTCCATGGAATTTCCCTGGTTGGCACCTACATTTTATTTTTCAAGTGGAAAGAATGCAAGGTTAAGGGCTGTGTTTCTAAGATCCCAAAGCTGCAGACAGTTAAGAACTGAATAATTCAACCAGAACTATTTGTTCTGTCCATACTAGCTGCATGTGGCTTTATCCCCCTGTAACCTAGAGCTTGTAGAAATGAGAAAATTAAACCATACCCAGCAGGGCACAAAGCGTGCACATTGTCCTTCTGAGTAGATTCAAAAGGAGCTGGTAGTTATGCATCAGATGGTGTAGGAGTCTTACTGCTAAGGGACAAGCTAAGGGCTGACTGCTCTCCCCCATGAGCGGAAGTGCCAAAGTGGGTTTATCTTTACTGCAGGACTCCTGTGTGCCGGAATCTGTGCGAGGCACTGTTGCTGCGTTATTTCAATGAACACTTGTAGCAATCTGAAAGGTCATATTGGCTAAGGACTTGAGCTCTGGATCTAAAGCAGGCCTTGCTTTCAGTCTCAGATTCAGCACTTTCCAAGAGTGTCTTTGTAGCCCATTGCCGGGCTTCTTTTCTCTCTCTCTCTCTTTTTTTTTTTTTTTTTGAGACAGAGTCTCGCTTTATCGACCAGGCTGGAGTCCAACGGCCCGATCTTGGCTCACTTCAACCTCCGCCTCCCGGGTTCAAGCAATTCTCCTGCCTCAGCCTTCCAAGTAGCTGGGATTACAGGTGAGCACAACCACGCCCGGCTAATTTTTGTATTTTTAGTAGAGACGAGGTTTCGAGGTTTCACCATGTTGCCCAGGCTGGTTTTGAACTCCTGGGCTCAAGTGATCTGCCCTCCTCAGCCTCCCAAAATGGTGGGATTATAGGCGTGAGCCACCGCACCCAGCCCCCTGGCATTTTTAAGCCTCAAGTTTGTTCCACTGTGAATGCAAGAAGCCACCTCATAGCTAAGAATATTATTGAACATAAGGCTTGACACAAAACACTTTCTAAGTGATTATTGTTCTTGTTATACCCATTTTATAGATAAAAGATAAAGTCATTTGTCCAGAAGGCAAAGCCAGGAGTGGCTACTTAATTTTTCTTGACCCCAAGGTGTACACTCTTTCTATAACTTCCTGTTGTCTCCCATGGACCTACCTCAAAATCAGAGGTGTCACAGTGGTGATCTAACAACCAAAGCTTCAAATTAGCCATATACATTCTGGGGGCTTCCAAGATCCCATACTGGGGTCTCCACCCTTATTTCCTTGCTCTCAGAAGTAATGTGTGATGAACCTGTTCTTTGGAGGAAGTACCTTCCTGTGGGCTGGCTGGCACACTGTCCCAGGCAAGGCCAGCCTGGGGATGTTCTAGACATTCACCCTTTTTTTCTAGTTTCAATCTTGCAAACTCAGTGGATAGAAGGAGCTAGGGACTTGAAAGCATGAAAGCATTGGATTAGACAGAAAACTACAAATGCAGTCTGTGTAGCAGAATCATGGTATTTTCATATTGTGAAGGCTCTTTTTGATTCAGCCATTGTTTAGTTAGACCTGTACAAGTTGAATTCGAACTTATTTTCCCACTGTTACTTTTCTAGGTTTGGTAAAATGTGTGAATGGCTGTGGATCCCATGAAGGTTTTTAAGTTAGAGCACAAAACATCCTAAAAAGCACATGACTGGCGTTGCCAGGCAGAGCAGGATGTAAGGAAAAAAAAAAACAGAAACTCAGGGAAATGCAAGCATAGATTCCAATTCTATTTGTTATCTTGCAGCAATTTATTTATGGTAGATGGTTTCCACATTACCTACTAAACCCAGACTGCAGGAAAAAAAAAAAAAATGAATGAACACAGCTCTTCCAAGCTAGGAATATGACTCCAATCAGGTCAGTAAATAGTCAGGAAACTATAGTTTTATCAATTCCTGATTTGTTTTGATTCAAAACACTGACCCCCAAATGCTTCCTTTTTTTACCCTCTGAATCTGAAGCTGGTGAAAAACGAAGTGACTGATAATAAAGCTTTCACTACTTCCAAAAGAAAAAAATAAATGAAAGCAATTTGAATAAAGGGCCATTTACTCTCCTATTCTTTGAATACATTTATATATACTGATAAGCACACATTTACGCTAGAGAGAAGATGGTCTTCAGAATAAGCACTTACTAGGATTAAATTTACATTATCTGTCTAAACGCACACACATTTTAGACTGGCAGTAGTATATGTTGTGCTCACATTTTGCAAACACTGGAAAGGTGAGTTTTTAAAAATACAGTTTTACAACTCTAGAAGTTGGGAGAAATATAATTTCCTAATAACTAGCTATAGGAGGAAAACAGAAAAGTGATCTACTTTAATGACAAAGCTTTCATAATATATCTTCCCCGTACTTAAGAACCAGCTGAATCTCAGCCCATCACTAGAAAGGAGAGAAATCTGCGTGTATAAATAATTAGGCAATCTCAAAATGAGTCTGCAGATGCTCTGAGATGAGCCTGCTGACAAAGTCACAATGACAGCTTGCTAACGTGTTCACAGGACATCAGCTTCTCTTAAAAGTTGCTTTCGGAACGATCAGCTGGGTTCCTACTGAGTTAAAACACAAGCATTCGGAGGCAGCTTGTGTTCAACAGCTACATAAATCTATTAATCCAACTACGGGGTGGGGGAAACTGAAGATTACGTCTCAAAGGCCCTCAAGGCCTGTGTTTCAAGGAGCAGCAAGATAAATGCAACCAATATAAAATAAAGCTTATCAGCTGTCGGTGTTTTAGATGATGCCACCTTTCAGGGCTGGGGAGTCAGGAAAGTACATGTCTGAGAAAAATGACCATATGTGGCAACTTGAGCACTGTTTGCCACTGGGCATCAAAATATCTTACCATGTGCTCATAAGAGTGGATCTAAACTCAAACTGTAGTTACATGAGCAAGAGAGCCCCCTGATGAGCTGGTGAGGTTCTCTGTTCAACTACAGCAAAATGGACTGAGCTCCCACCACATTCCAGGTGTTGGTCTAAGAGATGGATTCGCCGAGGTGACTACAGGGAGATCTCTGCCTTCAAGGGGCATGTGCCACAGTGGGGAATCCAATGAGAAAACAGTTCACTTCCACACAATGTGGTGGGTACTTAAAGAGAAGTGTTCTGTGGGAGCCCAAAGCAGAAAAGTCCTGCTTAGAGGTCAGGAAAGATGACCAGAAATGACACCTGAGCTGACTGATGGTCTGGAAGCACCCAGCAAAGAAAAGCAATGATGCTTGCTAAGGCAACATTGGTACTGTTTCTCCCCTAAGGCATGGGATTTTATATACACCACCTGCTTTTCGTATAGAAAACTCATGAGAAAGCTCCTCACATTGTTTTTAACAACAAGTTCAAAACAATCTTATTATATGATTATTGTCTACCAGAGAACACCTGGGCATGAATGCTTCCTGAGTTCATTCCAATTCATGATTAAGAATGGTGGGATACAGCACAGAGCCTTAGGGCTGATGTCATGAAATAAATTCATTGTTGGAGGCTGCTGACCACCCCAAGTCTAATTCTGGGGTAGGTCTCCATTCTACTCTAAAATCACTCCCCTCACTGACAAATGGGCTAAGCTGCTATATTTGCCAGGTTGCAGCTACCAAGGTAAGTGAATTCAATCCTTGGGCTTGGAGTCAGCAGAGGCATGGGGCCAGCCAGAGACCCAGCTTCCATAGCACAGGTTGCTGTTCCTAAGCCCTCTGCTCTCACAAGCCTGGGTGCCACACATTCAGCAACAGGAAATTTGGTGGCTCCTGGGACTAAGGGTAAAAAAAGGCTGAAGAAAAGGGAAAATTAATATTAGCAAACTAGTAGCTACCATTTATTGGCACTTCTTGATGCTAAGTGTTTTACATTCTTTTCCTCAAGTAATCTTGACACATCTAGGGTTCAAGCACTAAAAGCATTCTCCGATTCCTACCAAGGTAGATACTTGGGTAAACCCTGTACAAAGTCTGTCTTATATGAAGCAAAGAGGACTCAGTAAAAAGTTCCAGTAAAGCCAGCTTTCTGGTCTGCAAGAAATGAGATCTAGAGTATCAAATCCATCGTCTTCCAGGGACCAGAGCACTCTTTAGAATACAGTCATGAGTCACTTAACAATGTGGCTACGTTCTAAGAAGTGCGGTATTAGGAGATTTTGTTGTTGAGTGAATATCATAGAGTGTACTCACGCAGACCTGGATGGTATAGCCTACTACACACCTAGAATATATGGTGTAGCCTGTATCTCCTAGACTACAAATCTGTATATCACATTACTATAGGCAGTTGTAACACCATGGTAAGTATTTGTGTATCAAAACATATCTAAACATACAATAGGTACAGTAAAAATAGGATATAAAACATAAAAAAATGGTACACCTCTGTGGGCTACTTAAAATGAATAGAGCTTGCAAGACTGGGCACTGCTCTGGGTGAGTGAGTGGTGAGTAAACGCAAAGGCCTAGGGCATGACTGTACACTGTTATAGACTTTATAAACACTGTACACTCAGGCTACACTACATTTATTTTAAATTTTTTTCTTTTTTCAATAATAATTTAGCTTACTGTAACTTTTTTACCTTAGAAACTTTTTAACTTTTTGACTCTTTTGTAATAAAACTTGGACTAAAACACAAACATATTGTATAGCTGTACAAAAATATTTTCTTTCCTTTTTTCTTTTTTTTTTTTTTTGAGACAGGATACCACTCTGTCTCCTAGGCTGGAGTGCAGTAGCACAATAACAACTCACTGCACCCTCGACCTCCCAGGCTCAGGTGATCCTCCTACCTCAGCCTCCCAGGGAGCTTGGACTACAGGCATGCACCACCACACCTGGCTAATTTTTTACATTTTTGATACAGATTAGGTTTTGCTATGTTATTCAGGCTGGTCTCAAACTCCTGGGCTCAAGCAATCCACCTGCTTTGGCCTCTCAAAGTGTGAGCCACTGCGCCCAGCCTATAAACTTTTTTCTATTTTTTTTTTTTTTACTTGTTCAACTTTTTTGTTAAAAGCCAAAACACAAACACACACATTAGCTAGAGCCTACACAGGGTCAGAATCATCAGTATCACTGTCTTCCATCTCCACATCCTGTTCCACTGGAAGGTCTCTAGGGACAATAACAGGCATGGAGCTGTCATCTCCTATGACAACAATGCCTTCTTCTGAAATATCTCCTGAAGGACCTGTCTGAGGCTGTTTTACAGGTAACTTAAAAAAAAAAATAAGTAGAATGAGTGCACTCTAAAAATAACAATAAAAAACTATAGTATAGTAAATACTTAAACCAGTAACACGGTCATTTATTGTCATTAGCAAGTATTATGTACGGTACATAATTGTATGTGCTATACTTTCATAAAACTGGCAATACAGTAGATTTGTTTATACCAGCATCACCACAAATGCATGAGTAATGCATTGTGCCCAGACAGTATAACAGGTATGATGCCACTAGGTAATAGGAATTTCTCAGTTCCATTAAGATCTTATGAGCCCGGCATCTTCTATGACGTCATTGTTGACTTGGCCATGCAGTGTTACGATAATTAGCTCACACCAGCACTTTTATGGCTTCCCAGGCAAACAAAATAATGGCAAAACATATTAGGAAAACAATATGATGACCTGCTACAACCTCCAGTAACCCTGGGCAAAGAGGAAAGAGGATCCAACAGTGAAACATTAACATATTAGGCATCTTCTTCCATTCATTTTTTTCCCTTTCTCCTCTATGCCTGCCAAGGAAAAACTCAGGTTCTTGATTTAACACACATTATCTTCAAATAGAATCCTTATCATTGTCAGACAATGAGAGGAATGTTGCAAATACACCCAACAATCTGGGTGTAAGGAATTTCTTTCTTTAGCTCCTTAGATGTTCTTGATTTTCCCATCAAATCTCTAACCTTACAAAGAAAAGTTGTTTTCTTTTTATTCCACGGACAGGCATGATTCTGAGATTTCTGTGTATTACTACCAAGCTCCACAACCTACACTGTCATAAATCATTCATTCACTCCATCTGTATTTATTAAGCTCTTAATATGGACACAACATTGTTTTTGTCTAGATCTGTGCCCAGCCCAAGGGAAGCATGAGACCATGCATCTGGTCTTTCTGGTACTTCCCCATTTGAGGAGCATTTTATTACATCCAGCTATATTTGAAGGTTCAAACTAAGAAGACGAAATAGCAAGTTGCTAAGGTAAAACCCCCAATGCCTTTGAAGACTTTAAGGAAAAGAACAGGGAAAGAGGAGGAGTGTTACTTGACTCTAATGGCAGTTTAGCTCCATGGATTGCCCAGACATTTGCAGAACACACCACTTTGGTGAGCCAAAACTCCCATGTAAATGAAGGGAGAAAAGAAAATACTCTCATTTTCCACTTAAAAACTCTATGTTTATTGTTAATGTATTAAAACGTTTTATAAGTTTCCCAAAGTGGCAGATCACCCCTGAGTTAGAATCAACTCTTAAAATAAAACACACGCACATTTAAAGATTTATCATGGATTCAACTAAATATGAATTAATATGGCATTCCAGAAAGGAGTCAGACAGTATTAAAAATTATTTTCAGTCTCCAATGATTAAACCCCCATTTTCCTCCTTTTTCTTCAGTCTCTTGCCTGCCCAGAGAAATTAGTCCTACAATTTCTAATCTAATCAGGAATGTACAGACAGGCTCAATACCAACATGTTAGTGTTACTGGGTTTGAAAAAGCATGAGAAAGAACTAAAAATAATGAATCAGGCCTTCAGCCAAAAAATCCAAACTATAAAAGATGTTCTAATGGCAGAAGCTGGGAACAGTCAAATTTTTAGATGTACTTCTCTTGAACTTCATTTGTACCAATTCTCAGAGAATTTGTAAAGTATTTCTTAGGCACACGGGTTACTCAAGGGACAGTAACTGACCTGAAGTTCTTAAAATTTGTTCTTTAATTAACTAGAACATAAAGAATGTGACTTATCTTCAGGAACTTCTGGTTCTGCTAAGAAAATCAGTTGCAACAGCTTCAAGCTAACACTGATACTAAACATGGCTGCAAAGACGAGCTCTTAAGGATAACTGGAAACGTGAGAATAACTTCTCAAATATGAAACTTTGTCCTATTTCCAGGACTACAATTATCTGGAATCCGAGTTCTTTTTCTAAAAAAGAAAGGGAAATAAAAAGCAGTTCCTATAACAAACCTGATGTGCCTATGTCCTTCTTGGTTTAGTTTTATTTTTAAGCATGCAAACTTATGTTTAACAAAGAATGAAGGTAAACGCAGGCAGCTATGGTGTATTTTAAGGAAAAATGGATGAGTATAAGGAAGTCTACCATTTACTAGATTGTATATTACTTTAGGTAAGTCACTTTAAGGCATAAACATATCCATTGCTTTATGTGTAAAATGAGAATATTTGTGAAGATTAAAATGGGTATGTTCTTTAAAATATCATAGAAGCTGGTACATTCTAGTTATATATGATAAATGCTAGGATGTGACTTAATATAGAATTAAATTGACACTCATGATTCATGTCACTCTTACATTTACTCCCTTATAACTCAAGTGATTCCCAGAAGAGGGGTACCTCAGGGTACTACCTGCCCCCCAACACCAGGTGGCTTCATGAAAGTTCTTGGGACTAAATTATATTATCAAGAAGTCCAAGAGAATGCTTTAGCTGGAAAAAGTGGGGTGGTGGGGAGAAAGTGGGGGAGAGGGAAGTAGGAGAGAGAGAGAAAGAAGGAGAGAGAAATAGGAAAAAAAAAGTGTGAAGAAAAAAAAAGAATTACCCTGTGGTTAGTTTCTACTCACTTTAAGAAAGTCAAGGATATACTCTAGGAAGTGGTAACAAAGGGTGTGCTCACTTTGTGAAAACTGGTCAAGCTGGACATTTAAGATGTGTGGACTTTTTTTGGATATATAATGCCTCAATTAAAAAAGCTGACTTTAAATGTATCTTTCAAAAAAGAACTAAAAGAACATTCCATTTCTAGCTCTGAGCAAAGAAAAAAATTAAATCAAAAAGACCTATAAATATAACACTTGATCAAAGTGTACTTATAGGAACTCTGGTGAAAAGAAGCCAGAATTCCAAGTGGGAGAGACCTAGATTCAAATCTAGCTCTGTTGGCTGACCGTGGGCAAGCTGACATTCCTGAGCCTTGGTTTTTCTCTTCTGTATAATGGAGTAAAGAGTAACTTCCTTCAAGAGGCACGTAGGTACCAACAAGTATTATTCCCTGCCCCATTCCCGCTCTGCTCTGAAAAATCATCAACGTCAGAGTCCACACCAAGTCCTGTCATTTTAATATGGTGCCTGGCACATGGCGGGGCAGCTTGATAAAACTTTGTGGAAGGGGGAGGCGGAGGTTGAAGTGACCTGAAATCGTACCACTGCACTCCAGCCTGGTGACAGAGCGAGACTGTCTCAAAAAAAACAAAACAGGCCGGGCGTGGTGGCTCAAGCCTGTAATCCCAGGACTTCGGGAGGCCGAGGTGGGCGGATCACGAGGTCAGGAGATCGAGACCATCTTGGCTAACACGGTGAAACCCCGTCTCTACCGAAAAATACAAAAAATTAGCCCGGCGTGGTGGCGGGCGCCTGTAGTCCCAGCTACTCGGGAGGCTGAGGCAGGAGAATGGCGTTAACCTGGGAGGCGGAGCTTGCAGTGAGCCAAGATCGCGCCACTGCACTCCAGCCTGGGGGACAGAGCGAGACTCCGTCTCAAAAAAAAAAAACACTTTGTGGAATGAAAGACCAGATTTTTACCTTCTAGGGACCTATAATCTCGAACGGAGTCAGAAGAGAAAGATCATGAAAAAAATCCATCACTTCCAAGCCCCTCCGCTTGCTGGTGGCTCCCATTTCTCCAAATCACAAATAATCTCTCCCAATAGGCTGTGGTACTGAGATTTCTTTAAAAAGGCTACACTTCCTGCTATTTGCTTTTGCTTACATAAAACCAACTCTGCTTCATCATTCTTTAGTATCCCTGATTTGCATGACTCTTGGCTTGGTATTCTATCCCTCGTAATTCTTACAGCAGTTGTTTGACCATTCCTCACCATTCAAGGTCTTATTTCACTTAACACTTTAACTTTGAACATGTGTTATTTTCACAGCATCTCTCACAAGGCAAGTGCTCAAATTTAATTTTGATTGATTTAATTCTTGGAACACAAGTTCGGAACCCATCTAAATACGAGCTTATGTTAAGTCTCTACCCAACTAGTTTCACGTAAGAAGAATATACAAAGCAGGAATAGCAATAATGATAGTAAGACTGATGGCTGTGACAGACTAAAGTAATAGATTTATTTCCCATTCAATTTAGGAACCCTTAGAATTCTTCTAACACAGCAGTCCAGGAAGCCACTACCAATCAATCTAAGTTGCCATCAGTTGAAATCTATTAGTCATTCCCAGGAATAAATATCCTCCAGTATGACAGCTCTCCAACACCTTATGACCTCAGAAAACATATCCAAAATCTGTCTTAACACATGCAATGTTTCCTACGAAATTCCTTAAAGCACAGAATTCGTACCCTGTATGTTAAACTTCTAACACACAACTAGTATACTCAAAACCGAAAGATGATGTACATCATGAGCACTTAAAAAACTCACGAATTAAAAATGGCTTACAGGGAAAGCAGTTGTCTCCTTGGGAAAGAATGATGTATGGTTTACACCTATTTTAAGGAGAATGATGGTGACCCGAGCAGGTGTCAGATCTCAGAGCAGAAGGCAGAGGTCTTGTCATACAGGTCTTACTCCACCCCACAAACCCCATCCAATATTGCTTGACTAATTTGGAATGGCTATTATTCAACATTTGGAGAATCAGAATTCCAAGCACAGAAAGCAAACAAGAAAAAAGGAACAGTTTGCTGCAGCATATCTCCCTCACCCCACAGAATTAAGATGGCCCAAACCATGGCTGACCATGCACATTCACTCACATACAGCCCTGACTTCTCTATAAAGGATGTAGCTTTCCTCAAGGAATCCCTTCTTCCTTTTCTCCATCCCCCAAACAATTCTCAGATCAAACAACAAAGCTGCCTCTGCAAAGTCTACTAATATCCTGATTATTCTCCAAACATAAAAAGGTGAAAATGAATTGTTAGTCTTTTAATAATGAATGCAATCAGTCCATCTAAGTGTTTAGCAATTTTCCCTAACAACATATTTCTCTCCACCCTCACTCTTACTTTCGTGAGCTTTCAAACACTGTGAAACATTTGCTCTAGGTACCTAGCATCAGAGCCTTGCACAAAGGGTTGGAGAGAACAATCGACAAAGCCTCTGTTTCATCATGATGGTTTCCCTTACTAATAGGAAGTGTGCTTCCTGTCCATCCTTTGATTTTTGTTGTTAGTGGGAACCCTATTGCCTTAAAATAACATTCTGAACTCACCTGCTTACTGCTGAGCACGCTAGCACTTTCAGTAGTGACACTTAAAAATGAAAAGCTCCATTAATTATTAATAATGGAAAATGAGATACTCTGAATTAGGAATATGCTCTCACTTTGCTGTTTATTGTAGCTATCAGTTCTTCCATATTATATATGAATTCATAAATTATGCTGTGAGATTTACTGTCATACCACATTGAACTTGGTAAGAATCTATTCTAGGTCTTCCTGATTAAATTCACATTTGTTAAAAAAATTAATAGGTAAGTATTTATCCACTATTAGGAAGCTCTCACTTTTTGAAGCAATCTATAAAGTCTAGTAATCAGCCTGTGAGCAAGTTCAGGTATTTATAAGCCTATAAAATACACCTGCCACATGTGGGTTTTTACACTTGAACAGGAAGACGGCATTGGCTCTGCAATATTTTTGAAAAAGCCAAATACCTACCTCTTCATCACTTGTAAAATCAAAGGGCAATCATAAACATTGGATACATTTCTATTTCTTAAATAGGATCTAAAGTTCAAAGAAACAGCTTTCTGGCTCATTTTAGCTAAACATTAAAGTTTTACTAATTTAGGTAACATTCATTTGGTATCCAAAAATGAGCATAAATACTGTGTGCTGGAAAAAAACTCTTTCTGTATCTCTTACAAATCAGTCTCTTAAAAACTCATTTTACAATAGGGTCAGACAATGATAAAAACTTAGAACTGCTGGGCATGGTGGCTCATGCCTGTAATTCCAGCACTTTGGGAGGCTGAGGCAGGCAGATCACCTGAGGTCAGGAGTTCAAGACCAGCCTGGGCAACATGGTGAAACCCCACCTCTACTAAAAATACAAAAATTAGCTGGGCATGGTGGTGCATGCCTGTAGTTCCAGCTACTCAGGAGGCTGAAGCAGGAGAATCGCTTGAACCTGGGAGGCAGAGGTTGCAGTGAGCCAAGATTGTGTCACTGTACTCCAGCCCGGGCAACAGAGCGAGACACCATCTCAAAAAAAAAAAAAAAAAAAAAAAAAACAAAAACAAAATACACACACAAAAAAAACAACTTGGAACTAGTTAGGTAAAGAATATAGTGGCCTAAGGAAATAGTTATTAGCCCCAATTTATAAACAATTAAGTTGATGACAGAAAGAGGAGCAGGTAATTCCCAGCTTTCAGATCCATATCTGGCCTTCCTTCTCAAGGAACCCTTGCTCAGCTTAAATCTGCTTGTACTGTAAACTTGAAATAAATATAAAACAACATGGGAGCAAAAAAATATGTATTTTTGAATTTATTCATTATTCACACGGTTCACTAAATCAAACTAGCATAATATCTGCTGGTCCACAAACAGGATCACATACATTTATAGTTTTAAAAAGATGTTGGTTCTCCTTTTATTAAGTACTATTTGATCTCTTTAAACTCCAGTGTTCTCATCTACAATATGGCCTAATATGATGATAAAGATAACATGCTAGAAGTGTATTTTCTTTCTTGTAAATGAAAAAGATAGTTTTAAATTTCCAATTGCAACTGAATGGCCTGATTTGGCACTTCTCAATGTCTTACTCTTAGTTTAGAATAGGTTACAATTACTATGTACATGTTCTCTTTTAGCCATGACACCAAGTTATTCATCGATAGCAGCTTCAGGAAATCATACCAAATGGGTTGGCTAAGTAAACTTCATAAAAAACATATTAAACAATGAAAGCCTGACCAAGTCTCACATATAACAACAGCCTGTCATCCAGGTCTAACAATACAAAGTGTTGCCTGGGATGGGGCACATGCCTAAAAGGAAGCTCGCTGCCCGGTACTTCTGGCTGGCCGGTCCTCAGGAGCCCTTTTTCCTTTCTTTTGATCTGCTGGTAAAGGCCCTTTCACTGTCCCTCAATTGCCCATCCTATGACAATGGACTAATAATGGGCCTGTCGAAACTACTAGAAATGTGTTTAAACCATGGCATTTTATTATCCTTTAAAGAATCTAATTCGACCCCAAACTTTTAGCCAAGAGGTGTCCTACCGTAGCACCTTTAAGAGAAAGAGAGTTGGGGAAGAATTTCTCAATGAACAAGACACACCAAAGTCCTAGTGGCAGAGCTGAAATTAATTTAAGTGCCTTTGAAATGCTCATCCTTGAGTTCGTGTCCTTTGCAGGGACATGCATGAAGCTGGAAAGCATCATTCTCAGCAAACTATCACAAGGACAGAAAACTAAACACTGCATGTTCTCTCTCATATGTGGGAATTGAATAATGAGATCACTTGGACACAGGGCAGGGAACATCACACACCAGGGCCTGTCAGGGGGTGGGGGGCTGGAGGAGGGATAGCATTAGGAGAAATACCTAATGTAAATGATGAGTTGATGGGTGCAGCAAACCAACATGGCACATGTATACCTATGTATCAAACCTGCACGTTGTATACATGTATCCTAGAACTTAAAGTATAATTAAAAAAAAAAAGAAGAAGAAATGCTTATCCCTTTTTGCTATCTGTCCCTTATGCTACTCAAATGTGATAGAGTATGGATATGGGTCCCCTCTGAACTCATGTTGAATTGCAATCGCCAGTGTCGGAAGTGAGGCCTGAGGGGAGGTGACTGGGTCATGGGACAGATTTCTCATGAATGGTTTAGCTCCATCCCTTTGTGCTGTCCTCGTGATAGTGAGTGAGTTCTTGTGAGATCTGGACATTTAAGAGTACGTGGCACCACCTCCTCCACCACTCTCTCCCTCTTGCTCCTGCTTTTGGCATGTGACGTGCCTGCTCCCCCTTAGTCTTCCACCATGATTGGAAGCTTCCTGAGGCCTCCCCAGAAGCAGATGCCAGTGCTATGCTTCCTGTACAGCCTGCAGAACTGTAAGCCAATTAAACCTCTTTTATGAATTATCCAACTTAGGGTATTTCTTTATAGCAGTACAAGAACAGCCTAACACAAAGTTAAAAAGAGAAAAAAGGAGGCAGGATAGCTTTAACACAAGCGCTATTATGATGCCAAGTCCCAAGGCACCTCCAATAAATTCTTGTTGAGTTGGTGTCACAGGGCAGATTTCTTCTCAAATGCTTCAGAATAAACGTAAAGGAAGCTTTCCTTTTCCTCTAACCAACTTTCTCAGAAAATATACTCACTCAGTCAACACATATTTATTGAGCTACTTCCCTGGGGTCAGGCATGGTTCTGGGCCTTTGGGATGCAATTATGAGCAAGAGGATGTTCCTACTCTCATGGAGCTCACATTCTATTGGGAGAGTGAGACAAAAAACAAGTGAGAGATAACAAAGAAAACAAATAAGTGTGGCTAGCAAATATCCAGCCAATAACAAGAGAAATAGAAAATGGTGGAGACACAGTGGTGGTAGGGTTGGGTCAGACTAAGCCTGGATCTCCAAGGGTCTTGTAGACCACGGTAAGGTGAGATGAATGGATTTAATTTAATCCATTTGTGTGATGGGAAAATTTTGAAGGTTTTAATGAAGGTTCTTAACCAAACTAACCAAACCCTGAAATTTACTGCAGACAGAAATTCCAGCCATTTAATATAGCATACATTAAAAATTTCTTATGATGGGAGGCTAAGGGAAAAAATGTAACTACAGGCTGGGTGTGGTGGCTCACACCTGTAATCCCAGCAATTTGGGAGTCTGAAGTGGGTGGATCACCTGAGGTCAGGAGTTTGAGACCAGCCTGGCTAAGATGGCAAAACCTCATCTCTACTAAAAACATAAAAATAGCCAGGCGTGGTGGCATGCACCTGTAGTCCCAGCAACTCCAGAGGCTGAGGCACGAGAATCGCTTGAACCCGGGAGGCTGCGGTGAGCCGAAATTGCGCCATGGCACTCCAGCCTGGGTGACAGGGTGAGACTCTGTCTCAAAAACAAAAAAACAAACAATCAAAACAACAACAACAACAACAAAAAACAAATTAACTACAGTATAGTAATAATGACTGTAAAAGAAATATAAGAACTGAATAGAGCATCAAATTAGTAATCAGTGTCAATGTCATGAGCTAAGGAAAGACTGAGGACTGTCAAAAATTGGTGCATACTAAGGAGACACAAAGAGGAAATGCATTGTGGGATCCTGAGGTAGATCCTGGAACAGAAGGGCAGTAAAACAACTGGTGGAATCTAAATAAAGTCTGTAGCTTAATCAATAGTATTACACCAATGCTAATGTGCTAATGTCTTAGTTTGAATAACTATACTATGGTTATATAATATGTTAACTGTAGGGGAAGCTGGGTGAAGGGTGCCAGAGGACTCTCTATACTATTTTTGCAGCTGTTCTATACGTATAAAATTATTTCATAATAAAAAAATGAAAGACTGATTGGCAGTCATATAATTACTGGTGATTTATTCCTCTTAAAAGCTTATTTTTATTTCTGATTTTTTTTCACTTTATGCTATTAATAATTTGAAAAGAAACAAAATCATATTTGGATGCTACAGGCATTTGCCATCATTCATTGTCATCATTCATTGCCACCATTTCCCAGTTCATTTCCTGGAAATCCTGCTGCAGAAAAGGTTGTAAATTAATTTTTTTTTTTTAGATGGAGTCTCATTCTGTCACCTAGGCAGGAGTACAATGGTGCAATCTCAGCACACTGCAACCTCCACTTCCCAGATTCAAGCGATTCTCCTGCCTCAGCCTCCCAAGTAGCTGGGATTACTGTTGTGCGCTGCCACGCCCAGCTAATTTTTGTATTTTTAGTAGGGACGGGGTTTTACCGTGTTGGCCAAGCTGGCCTCAAACTCCTGACGTCAAGTGGTCCACCTGTGTTGGCCTCCCAAAGCGTTGGGATTACAGGCATGAGCCACCGCACCAGCATTAATTCTTTTACAAGCTGTCCGGGATGGGCCCTAATATGCTGTCCCCATGATAAGCATAACTTGCATTCCATTTCCTTTAATAAGGGTGTCTCCACAGTGGATTAAATGCCTCAGCCAGATGCACAATAGACTAGTCATCATTTTCACGAGCTCCAGTTAAACCATACGAGTAAGGACACAGGAGATCAAAGGGGGCTGCTGATGATGAAGAAACTGGGCTGCCAGGAGGAAGGGAAATAAGACCAAGAGTGTTTTCCACTAATAGGTCACCTTACAGATACTGACACATCTGTCTCCTGGCTAGGCACTCCTTCCTCTCCACCACTCCAGGAAAGATGGTCCACCTGGTGTGGGATCCAACCACAGCTTACAGACACAACAAAAGCTCCCGTTGAGAGCTTGAGACTGCGGAAAACACATCTAGTTTTGCTTTATTCTTGCTACTTGGAACTATAGCCTGGGAACAGATACACTGAATTACTGCGACAGCGAGAGAGAAAATCAGGAAATAGGAGGAGGGAGGAAGAAGAGTCAACTGGGAAAAGGGAAAGGAAATTAAATGAACAGAGAATCAATTATATGTGAGCCTGTCTCTGCTTCATATGTTATACAATTTAAGCACCAAGTGTCATTGTCCTCATTTCACATATGAGTTGACGGAAGCTTAGAAAAGCCTAGCAACAGGACCAAATGCTTTGACTCTACTTTGCAAACTCTTTCCACATAATCATGGCAGGAGCCGCATGATCCTGAACTAGAGAAACAATATAGTCAATTAATGCTCTGTATGTGTCTCAGAAATAGCTTTGCTGCTGGGTGCCACTGGTACATGCAATGTAACCACAGACAGGCCCATGAGGCCTAAATCTGTTAGATGTCGGGCTGCAGAGATGGATGATGCCAGAAGGATCAAGGTGAAGGGCGTGAACTCTAGAGTCGAGCTGTCCAAGGCTGATTTCTGACTGCAAGACTCACTGGCAAAGTGACCCTGACAATAACATGTGCTCTCCAACCTTCAGCATCCTCAGCTGTAAATGGACTAACAGCACTTGCCTCAGGTGCCAGTGGGTGTTTAGCCCGGTGCCTGGCACATGGCAAGTTCTTTAGTGTTATTAAGGAAGTTCTTTGATAATTAAATTTCCCCAGTTGTGTAATTAAGCCAATGGCAGGAAAAGATCATAAATATAGATAAGCTCCAAATAAACCTTGGCACAAGAAGAGGCCTCCTGTCTCCTGGTATGCTGTAGGGTGGCAGGAAGCACATTACTCTAACCATCACAAAAAAGCAGAGGCTCTGATAAGTGATTACTCCAATCACAATAACCCAAGAGATGAAACTCCCTCATTCTGAATGGCCTGTTCAGATTCCCTATCCAATGAGCAACTGAGTCTAAATCATCAATGAAGCCTATAAAAGGGACAAAAGTCAGCAACTAACATCACAGCTCACTCAAGCTCAGAGAGCTGCCCTGCTCACCAAGAGAAGGCAAGTCAAGAGCTAAGGGCAAATGGGGAACCCTTTCGGACTGGCCTCGGAGAGAAGGCCAACAGTGGACCTAAATTTCACATTTCTCATACACTTATTCTGGGAGCTTGTAAAAAGCAGTCTCTTCAACACCTGGGTCTTCCGAGCTCAGCAAAAAATGCCAGGTTCGAGGATACCCAGAATTCTCCCTCATCTTTCACTTTGTACTGAGCTGGCCTGCTGCAAATATTGTTTCAATATCACATCATGACACTTTATTCTAGTACTTAGCTTGATGCCTTCTGCAGGGCAAGCACTCAGTAAATATTTGTTGATTACACCAACAGAATTATTTTATTTTTTAAAAAACACTGACACAATCTGCAATATGAATCTTCTTTCTCACGGGAGCTATGTTTAATTATTTTTAGGATATCCCTGCAGAAATGCAGAAAAAGAGGGAGAAAAGAAGAGAAAGAGGAAAAGGAAGAAGAGTAGAAGAGAGAGAGAAGATAAGAGAGCTAATTTTTAGGCACCTGAAGAAGAAGAAAAAAAAAGACTATTGAAGACATGGTGTTAGAAATGAGGCACGATGGCTCTGAGATCAACAATGGCACCATATTGCAAGAGGGAGAGAGAGACCCAAACTAACATCCCTTCCTTGCAAATGGTTCTGTCCTATAGCAGAGTACACTAAAGAATACTGCTTAGAAGACCTACAGGGCTAGATCTTGCCGTCATTAGAGATTGACTCAACAATTTTCAAGCCCTGAGATTTACCTTTTACAATTTTCTATTTTAGGACCTAAGGGGCAGGTAGGAGAACTTTCACTTTTTACTTTATCCCTTTTCTTATTCCTTTATTTATTACAATGGATAGGTACCAATTTAGTATTTAAAAACTAATTACCTCCCTTCAGAACTAGAAGAGATCTTGAAAATAATTAATTTCAGTGGTCTTGTTTGTTGGAGAGAAAACCGTGGGCTTACAAGAGATCAAGCTGAGTCTGGGATGCAGGCTTCCTAACTTGGGGGCCAGTGTTCATTCAGCTTCCTGGATTACATCAACAGTCTCAGAGCACTGGGTGGCAGAGGCTAAGGAGGAACGACAAAGTGTGATGAGTTTATTCTGGCTAGACTGGATCCTGATCCTCTAATAGTGAATCATCTACAATTTTACAACATGACCACTGAAAAGCATATCCATATAATGTCCCAAAATCAAGAGCAATCTGAAGAAAAATTTCTTCCCACAATTTATGAATTATTTCTCATAACAGTGGGGAGGCTATGGTGGAAACCATGAGCTAGGTTCCAGGCAATTGCTGCATAAGAACTAAATAAGACAAGAATAAATTTATGTGATAAGAGCTAACAATGGGACAACTGAGCATTTCTTAAAAGGTGGCTGGGCACAGTGGCTCATGCCTATAATCCCAGCGCTTTGGGAGGCCAAGACAGGCGGATCACTGAAGATCAGGAGTTTGAGACCAGCCTGGACAACATGTTAAAACCCTGTCTCTAATAAAAATACAAAAATTAGCTGGGTGTGGTGGCGGGTACCTGTAATTTCAGCTACTTGGAAGGCTGAGGCAGGAGAATAGCTTGAACCCGGGAGGTGGAGGTTGCAGTGAGCAAACACTGCACCACTACCCCCAAGCCTGGGTGACAGAAGGAGAC